>NC_053390.1:336758572-337388156 GCF_905171765.1 Bufo bufo | reverse complement strand
CCACATTTTGCAATAGTAATATCAGAATATTTTGCACCAAGGTCAGGGAGCAGGGACTTCAATTACATGGAAACGGATCCACAAAAAACAGATGACATACGGAATAGTTTCCGTATGTCTTCCGCAATTTGCGGATCCATTGACTTGAATGGGGCTACCGAACCAATCTGTGCGGACAATAGTAGTACAAGCTTCATATTTTTGCGGACGAGAAATGCGGAAACACGGATGCGGACAACATACTGAATGTTATCCGCACATTTTATTCACCCATAGGAATGAATGGATCCGCATTTATTCCGCAAAATGCGGAACAGATGCAGATCGTACACAGATAAAATTATACGGTATATGTGAATGTACCCTTACTTTGAGTCTATTTTATACGCCAGAATAGTGGAGAAAATTGAGAGAATAAAACATATACAGTTGCAAGAAAAAGTATGTGAACCCTTTGGAATGATATGGATTTCTGCACAAATTGGTCATAAAATGTGATCTGATCTTCATCTAAGTCACAACAATAGACAATCACAGTCTGCTTAAACTAATAACACACAAAGAATTAAATGTTACCATGTTTTTATTGAACACACATGCAAACATTCACAGTGCAGGTGGAAAAAGTATGTGAACCCTTGGATTTAATAACTGGTTGAACCTCCTTTGGCAGCAATAACTTCAACCAAACGTTTCCTGTAGTTGCAGATCAGACGTGCTCAACGGTCAGGAGTAATTCTTGACCATTCCTCTTTACAGAACAGTTTCAGTTCAGCAATATTCTTGGGATGTCTGGTGTGAATCGATTTCTTGAGGTCATGCCACAGCATCTCAATCGGGTTGAGGTCAGAACTCTGACTGGGCCACTCCAGAAGGCGTATTTTCTTCTGTTTAAGCCATTCTGTTGTTGATTTACTTCTATGCTTTGGGTCGTGGTCCTATTGCAACACCCATCTTCTGTTGAGCTTCAGCTGGTGGACAGATGGCCTTAAGTTCTCCTGCAAAATGACTTGATAAACTTGGCAATTCATTTTTCGTTCGATGATAGCAATCCGTCCAGGCCCTGATGCAGCAAAGCAGCCCCAAACCATGGTGCCCCCACCACCATAATTCACAGTTGGGATGAGGTTTTGATGTTGGTGTGCTGTGCCTCTTTTTCTCCACACATAGTGTTGTGTGTTTCTTCCAAACAACTCAACTTTGGTTTCATCTGTCCACAGAATATTTTGTTAGTACTGCTGTGGAACATCAGGTGCTCTTGTGCAAACTGTTAACGTGCAGCAATGATTTTTTTGGACAGCAGTGGCTTCCTCTGTGGTATCCTCCCATGAAATCCATTCTTGTTTAGTATTTTACATATCGTAGATTCGCTAACAGGGATGTTAGCATATGCCAGAGACTTTTGTAAGTCTTTAGCTGACACTCTAAGATTCTTCTTCACCTCATTGAGCAGTCTGTGCTGTGCTCTTGCAGTCATCTTTACAGGATGGCCACTCCTAGGTAGAGTAGCAGCAGTGCTGAACTTTCTCCATTTATAATTTGATTTACCGTGGACTGATGAACAGCAAGGCTTTTGGAGATACTTTTATAACCCTTTTCAGCTTTATGCAAGTCAACAATTCTTAATCGTAGGTCTTCTTCTTCATTCGTCTTGAGGTTCACATACTTATTCCACCTGCACTTTGAATGTTTACATGGTGTGTTCAATAAAAACATGGTAACATTTAATTCTTTGTGTGTTATTACTAGTTTAAGCAGACTGTGATTGTCTATTGTTGTGACTTAGATGAAGATCAGATCACATTTTATGACCAATTTGTGCAGAAATCCATATCATTCCAAAGGGTTCACATACTTTTTCTTGCAACTGTATTGGAGATTCACAGTTCTTTATTATAAACCTAGAAGACTTAAAATATGGATTGCCAGTTTATTTGGAAATATACTGTAATGTGGACAACCAACATGCATTGGCATACTGTCAATATTAGCAGTAGGGTAGGGCCTCATTGTGTTTCTGACAAAATGTCAATTTGTTTAGATTTGTTGCGAAAAACTAGCAGCTGAATTGCACAATATCAATATAGATTTTGAAGTATTTTTCCCTTTGGACTGAGTACAGTCTAAGGCTCCTTTCACACGGGTGAGATTTCTGCGCGGGTGCAATATGTGAGGTGATTTTCACTCATCACTTGTGCGTTGCGTAAAAATCACAGCATGCTCTATATTGTGCGTTTTTCATGCAACGCAGGCCCCATAGAAGTGCGGATGCGGTGCGATTTTCACGCATTGTTGCTAGGAGACGATCGGGATGGGGACCCGATCATTATTATTATAAGGGAAAATAATAGCATTCTTAATACAGAATGCTAAGTAAATTAGGGCTGGAGGGGTTAATTTCTTTTTTACAATTATTTAACTCACCTTAAGGCCTTATGCACACGGACGGGTTTTTTTGCAGTCCGCAAAAACGGTTTCCGTTGTTCCGTGATCTGTGTCCGTTTTTTCTTCCGTGGCTCTTCCTTGATTTTTGGAGGATCCACGGACATGAAAAATGAAAAAAAAAATCTAAGTCAAGTTTGCCTTTGAAATGATAGGAAAAAACGGACACGGATCACGGACGCGGATGACAATCTTGTGTGCATCCGTGATTTTTCACGGACCCATTGACTTGAATGGGTCCGTGAACCGTTGTCCGTGAAAAAAATAGGACAGGTCCTATTTTTTTCACGGACTGGAAACACGGATCACGGACGCGGATGCCAAATGGTGCATTTTCCGATTTTTCCACGGACCCATTGAAAGTCAATAGGTCCGTGGAAAAAAACGTAAAACGGAACAACGGCCACGGATGCACACGACCGTTGTTGTGTTCCGTTCCCTAAAATGGGGTTCCGTTGTTCCCTGAACCGTTTCTGTTTTTTCTTCCGTTGTGCTTCCGTGTGTCTGTGTGTCCATTTTTTTTGCGGCCCGTCTGAAAACAAGGAATGATGAAAAAAATGTAATTTTAATAACTCCACCCAGGATACTGGTATAAATCAAGGTCACCTGAGTGTGGTTTTGTGGCCATTTTCTGTAGTCTTTACAGGGTACAGAGGTTCTTTTGGTTGCTTGTCTTTGCTGTTTCACCATGGCGGATGACTCTGAGGAAGAGGTCTTACTGCATTGGCTTGTTTCTCAGCGATGGGGACAGTGCACTCCTTTGTTGGATGAGGAACCTAGTAGAAGGCGGCGATTTTGGGTCCATCCGATTGTTTCACAACGCTACCGGAAAGGACACTTCCATACCCTCTACAAAGATCTGCGGCTGCATCCAGAGAAGTTTTTTTCCTTTTGTAGGATGTCAGTCAATACATTTGATCGCTTGCTGTCGTCTCTACGTACTGTCCTTACCTTCATGGACACCAATATGAGGCGCAGCATTTCTCCTGAGGAAAGGCTCATCGTCACGTTGAGGTAAGCAATATTTTACATTTAAATTATCACCAGTAATGTGCACTGCTTCAGTCAGAAGTAACATATGCTAGAAAATGGCTGCTGTTAGACATGTGCTACTGTTTGCTAAAGTAACCTTTCTTTGCCCATAATGTTTTGTGGAAAAGTTTTTTTAAATTGTTTTTAAAACCGTTAATCCCTGACACATAACATCCCAATATTGAAGGTTGTTTTTTCTTTTGTGCAAGTTTCAAACTTGTGTTCAGCTAACGTCCTTGAGACACTCGCCAGTAGTTTGTGAAAAATGCCTGTCTGAGTGAATAAATCATCTTTTTTCGTCAACTACTGCCGAGTGCTGCGGATTATTGTAGTGTCTGGAAGAATTGGGACCCTCGGTCAGGATCCCTATCTGCGTGCACCACCCGGCTTGAAGCCTATATACCGGTCTGTACCCTATTTTGTTGGATTATGGTGCTGCCAACCCCAGAGATTTTCAGCTAGCGTCCTCATCATGCATAATGTTCACATAATTTAGAACTTTCCCATAACTTTTAGCATTTCAAAGGGGCTGAACACAGTTGTTGTCACTTAGTTGTGGTAGTACTGCCCACACCCCAGTAGCTGTTAGTGTTTTGCTCATAGACACAAATTTAATTTTTTAATTTTAGTTTAATCGACAAAGGACATAGGGCAGTGATGGCGAGCCGTTTACAAACTGAGTTTCCATACTTCAACCCAAAACCCACGTATTTATCGCTAAGTGCCAACACGGCAATTTCACCTGAATACTATAGTCCAATATAGTTTATCTTCCATGTATTTTATCATTTAGCTATAATAGCCTGTCTACATTCAGTGCTGCCTGTCCTGTTCATAGTGTGCCCTGTGCTGATGAATGTTTTGAAAAGTCTAAGGTATATTGTAAAACCATATACTTTTTCAAGGGTGTGGGTGCCCACAGAGAGGGCCCTGAGTGCCGCCTCTGGCACCCGTGCCATAGGTTCGCCACCACTGACATAGGGTGTTTAAAATCATGTCTTGTATACAACATTATACGTGATTCATGAATCTGTTGTTCCCTTTGATTTGCTGCTGACTGTTTTTTTTTTGCGATTTTCAACAGATTCCTTGCAACTGGGAACTCTTTTGCATCCCTGCATTTTGAGTTTCTTTTAGGAACCTCGACGATCTCGCGAATTGTACGTCACACTTGCCATGTCATCTGGCAGCCACTCCGAGAGACAGTGATGTCCAAATTTCAGCGCAGTTTCTTCCGTGTGAAGAAGCCTCCTCACTCAGGGTCCCGATTCTTCAATTCTAAACAATATTTTTCTATAATGCTGATGGCTGTTGCTGACAGTAACTACCGGTTTATAATGGTTGATATCGGGGCCTATGGAAGCACTGCGGATGCTCGCATCTTTAGTGCTTCTAGAATGGGTGAGCGGCTTCGTGCCAACCAGCTTGCCCTGCCCGAGTCCAGAAGACTGCCCGGATATGCAGGTCCGCCGGCTCCATTTGTCATCGTGGCGGATAAAGGGTTTGCTTTGACTCCCTATGTTATGCGGCCCTTTCCAAAGCGTGGTTTGGATGTCAGGAGGCGTATTTTCAACTACCGGTTGACTCGTGCCCGTCGGTATGTTGAGTGCGCTTTCGGGATACTCTCTAGCAAGTGGAGGGTGTTTTTGTCATCCATACAAATGGATCCGGAAAATGTTACCCTGGTGATTCAAGCTTGTGTTGTTCTACACAACTTCACCAGGATTCACGAGGCTTCCTCTTCTGTTGACCTGAAAGATGTTCCTACGTCATCAGATTTGGGTTTGGAAAGGACCCTGCATAGACGACCTGGGACTGCAGGCATTGCAGTTTGGGAACTCTATGCAGACTACTTTTACAGCCCAGAGGGGTCCTTGCCATGGCAGAGGGACGCTATTCGTGGCAGTTTTTGAATTCTTCTGGGCTCTGCAGTTGTTTATTGTTTTGTAGATAGATTATTTAAATTTATTGCGGTAGTTGAGTGTAGGGACTCGCAAGAGACTGCGGACCCTTGACGTGGGCTTGCGGGCTGAGGTTTTTTGGCCTGCATATTTTTAAAAGTACATATCCATACTAATGATGTTTGAATGAAAATGTCACCAACATTAACATCATTAGAATTTCATGTAATAGGCCAAAAAATCTTCTAATACCTCATGTTCACATAATACCAAAAACGGATTCTGTCCCTCCCAAATAAAAATTATGTACATTGTGAACTGGTGTGCGTCTATATGTGTGTATGAAATGTGTTTATGAACTGTAAATATTTGTTTGTTTAATAAAAAATCACACAAGGAAATATTATTTTTCAGTTCAAAACTTTTTTTGTGCAAATTATATTAAAATAAATAATATACAAACAAGAACAAATAAAATATAATTTTTTTTGAACAACATAATAGATTAAAGGTCAAAAAGGTCTTGTGTAAACGAGCCAGGCCGAAATGCAACTTGTGGCCGTACCTGGCCAGGATCAGTGGCCCGAGTTGCCATCCTTTGTGGAAAACTGGATGGTGTCGGGTCTTGGAAGCGTTGGTAAGTGGTATGGGGGGGGGGGGGGAGATGGCCCTTGAGGTGGGACTTGAGGCTGGTAATAGCCGGGGACAGGTACATGTGGGGGGATATTTAATATTTGCCTACGTAGTTCATTGATTTGAGAGTGTATGTCTCCCTGATAATTGGAGGCATACATTTGTATGACCAGTGCTATCGAAGCTACGCATTCCGGATGTTTAGCCACGGGAACTTGTTTCAATAAACTGGCAAGGCCCCTCAGCGTCGACTCCTCAATGCCGTCACTCCTCCTCTGGGCAAGGAATTCAATGACTCGGGCATCTATAGCCTCCCGAGTTGCTTGCCCAGAGGAAGATTGAGGGACATTGCGGCGTCTCCTGGGCTGCGGCTGCTGTACAGGTGAAGGACTCCTCGGAGATCGTGAGGCCTCAGCCTGGGATGGCTGGTTCGGCTCCTCAGCGGGCGTTGGGGCAGGACTAGTAGCTGGGGAAAAAACTGGCGACGAGTCTCCACTTAATGCCCCCTCTGACTCTTCTGGCTCATCCAGACTGTCCACAGTACTGTATAGGAAAATGACATGAAAACATATATTACATCATTTGTCTACAACAGTTAAAAAGTAGCTTATGTTTTTCCAAAAAAACACAACTGTGTGTGAACTACATATACGTTGCGCATGCATACATCACAAATTTTCACAGAAATGACAATTTTTTCAATTAATGATTGTGAAATTATTACATTTGATTAAATGTTTTTTTCAAGGTCAATTAGCTCACAACGCAAAATATAAAACTACTTAAACATATGATTGCCTTTTGAATCGGTGAAGCACAAAACGAGGTATACACATTCATGGACCAAAAGCAGTGCTGAAATTCTGTCCGTCTCTTCTATATCTGGACTGCTTTGAACTGCCTACCATCCATATGTAATGTAAATAAAAAATAACATAAATTCCTAAAAAATAACATGGAGCACGCATCACAAGGCCATGTTGGTAGCAGTAGTTACTATTCAGCTGTACGGACACTGTTGGAGTATCAGTATACTCTATTTAATAAAGTGTATTATGTATGTTTTTTTTATTTGTTTTTAGAGGACTCTATGTTGAGGTTTATAAAAAATTATTTAAACTATGTAAATGTCAATTACAGTACAGAAGAGGTTTCGAAACCTAAAACCACCGTAATAAAATTTGCGTGTATGTTCCAACAATTATGAACTAAACCAAACTTTCAAAAATGGGTACGCTATTCAGGGCCACAAAAAGGAAACAGGCTTTTCTAGCAATTTGCACAATTATTACCTATACACAGGATAAGTACACAAGATCATATTGGCTGAGGAACAACAGCCAACCACCTTGACGAACAACTGTATGAGGAGACAATGCGTGCAGTGCGCACGGGCCATCTCCCTTCTCGATTCCTGCTCTAATTGCTGAGATCTATGTGACTTGTTCATGAAAATAGTGCCAGTCAGGGAATAAAAATATACAGGAGGCGCCATGTGCGCTCTGCACGTGTCGTGTCATCATACTGCTCCTCATCGGTGGTGGCCGGTGTTACTAACCCAAGAAAATGATTTGGTTCACCGACACAAAGGATAGTTCAACAATTGTTCAACGCCCATGGGCGTTGCTCTAGGGGATGCAGAGGTACCAGTCGCTAACGGGCCCAGGAGCCTGAGGTGGGCCAAAGACCCTTGTGCCACATTAGAAGACACACAATGCACTGAGGGAAGGGGGGCCCAAGCTGAACTCTTGCACCAGGGCCCATGAGCCGTTAGATACGCCCCTGACAACGTCACACAACTCGTTTCATTGTAGACCACTATGGCATAATCCAAAATTTGGTAGTAATAATTAGCATGACAAACACATTTTTTAACAACAAAAAAACTTACGGCCTCAAATCCATGACCGGACGCAGAAACTGCAATTGCGCAGTGTAGATGTAAGGGTGTTTTTTCGAAACCCCTTCACCACTCCGCCCTTGTGCATTCATCTCCCGGCGAAATTGGTCCCGGCAGCTATTACACCTAGTTTTTGTTTGCTTGACTGAAAAAAAAAGAAATTTGTCATTTATTGTAAACAAATGTCAGTCTAAACAATAAAAATATATCAGTAGAAATAGTAAAGGGCAAAAATTATTCAAAATCAAGTTGCCAACTCTGATAAATGTATGAATAGGCCGGATTATACAGCACATGGTACAGAACTGCAGGTGTAGGGATACTAATGTACAATAAGTTCAGGAAGGAGGAGATTAGTCGTGCAAGCCATTTGGCCTTAATGAATTTAGAATATGACATGGAGACAACTATATAGGATGCTCAATTACAAAAGTGACACGTGTGAGGAAATAACAAGTGCACATACAGGTTTGTGACATGAATACTGTTTGGTGGAGCAAAGGGAGGCTCCGCCATTTTGCAGAAAACAAATGGGGTATAGTATTTAGTGCACGACTGTTCCCAAAACCATGTGCAGGTCTTATGCCAAATGAAGCTAGACCACTAAATATACATTCTTCTGACCGCATGGAATTTATAGCTACATAATTTTATATGGACAGACTAGGCAAGTACAGTACAACGACATTGATGGCACTTACCTAAAGCTGCACGGCCACGTCCATCAGCTTTGGCCCATTCTTGCCGCCACAGACTACGGGCCACTTGCTCGTAAGCTGCATCTTTGCGGACACGGTCCTGATAATTCCTGGACCGGGTGTCCCAGAGTTCGGGCCTCTCCTGCACCAAACATATCAATTTTTCTACATTCCAGTGTGGCATATTTGTGGCCTCCAAACAGAATATAGCCAGAGAAAAATCCCAATAGCCAGACAGCAATGGCTCACCACTCTGGAATTTCACCACAGGTGCCTAGCAATTTGCATATCCTGTGATATTAAACTTCCTGTATCAGATTTTTTTTAATTTTATTGGCACAAGTTCTGGCAGACAGTTTTGCTATGGCAAACAAGAGAAATAAAACGGACGCGGACGCGGATGACAATTGGATGTGCTTCCGCGTTTTTTTCTGCGGACCCATTGACTTTCAATGGGTCCGTTGAAAACTCAGAAAATGCACCGTTTGTCATCCGCGTCCGTGATCCGTGTTTCCTGTCCGTCAAAAAAATATGAACTGTCCTATTTTTTTGACAGACAACGGTTCGCGGACCCATTCAAGTCAAACAGGCACTGTACAAGTCGAATACAGCCTCCACAGTTGACATATGCAATTCCGATGGGAAAAGGCCTTTCTCTTTTTAATCAAATAATGCAGTCTTTCCTTTCACAGCCAAAGAGGTGCTATATCTCTTTCTCTGGATACACCTAGATACCCCAGTATCCTCACTTAAATACAATATTAAGACAGTGGATCCTTTCTGTCCTGTTTTATATGGTGGTAAACTGGAAGCTTGTCATTCTCCCATCACATGCAGAGACGTCTGTAGCCTCAATGTAAGTGTATTAGCCTTTTTCTGACAAGATGTTCTGCAGTCCTCTTTATGAACGACCGCTAAACCTTCTGAAAAGTCTCTACCCCTTGAGGGTTGGCATATAAATGGTCATTTTGCAACTTGCAATCCACAGGGTAGAAAGATGCCCAAGTTTCTGCTCCACACTGCTTTCCTAGCTGTTCACTTGTCTGTAGCTTGCATCACACACCACACTACAAATTGAGCTTCTCTTCCTCCTAGAGAGGATGGATGGGTGGTGCCAGGCCTGCCTAGCCACTAAGGAACCTCCCACTCCATACACAGCCTATGGGACAAGTAGTACAAGAAATACAGTGACATTAAGACTTTCAATGTTTAGCAGTGAGGACACTGCGCTTATTGTATGGATACATAATATGGCACAATAGATTGCTATGAGGCCCAAATGGTACCAGTTTGGCCCCGAGTGCCTTTAAGTTGGTAATGTGGAGCAGTAGTCGCTCTGTGTGCTATGTATACAGTATGTACCCTTATTGTAATTTAAGCTCACTAACTAGGATAAAATGCTAGCTGAACTTTGCACAGCTTTTTTATGAGACTGAAAATGTCGGCAGAATGACACTGCTCTGACTTGTATAGTGCATCTGTGTCAGATGTCACATGCTCTTACAAGGGATTCCTGACAGGAATGTAAAATAGTGGCAACCATTTTTTACGATTTGTGGCGGGCCGGGGTTTATGGGCAATTCGTAAAGAATTAGATTTTTTTTATAATCAATTTGCTTGTCTCTCATGGACATGTGTGATCTTAAAGATGATCTGGAGTTCTGCAAAACTGATGGCCTTGCCTTAGGCTAGGCCATCATTATTAGATTGGTGAGGGATTGGTGGGGGTCCTGCTGATCAGTTGATTGTAGGGGCCACAGCTTTAGCATGCACATGTACCCTTTAATATTTAACAGGTACTACTCCATATTTTTAGTAGTGGCTGTGCCTGACATTATATCTCAGAACAGTTCAGCCCCCCTCAAGTGAGTAGGAATGAGCTGCTATACCAGGCACAGCCACTACTTAGAGTTATGAAGCTGAGCTAGGTAAACCGTGAAAGGGGACATAGCACTCGCTGGAGTTATATGTGTACTGACCATTGCTTGTTTTCTGGATTAATCTCTTGTTTGCTGAAATGGTTTCTACTGATTCTCTTGGTATTTTGGCCATGGTTAGTTTCTGGATGAACCCCTTGTCTGCTGTTTGGGCCTATTCATCTCTCCTGGTCCTGCCCTAGTTGTCTACTATTATTTTCACTCCAGTCATTCTAGTAGGTCTACTTTTAGCAAACTTGCATGAGTTTTTTGCTATCTTACTCCACAGATGTAAACTTGGTCCATACAGCTAAGTCCATTTGGGCTAGCAGCAGGCCCTGATGAAGAACCTAGAGGTAGCCTTTTCTTCCTACTAACCAGAGTAGGAAGACTGCTAGCAGTTTCTGAGTTTGCTGGATGTGGTTTTTGATGATGACCATTGTATTTCCTTACAGCTACACTGCCCTTTTGATATGTTGATCTGCAGGGTACCAACAGCTGGCACCCACTGATTTTTATATTGATGGTCCATCCTAATGCCTTATTCACACAGTCAGTGTTCGGTCAGTAATTTTTATTAGCGATTTTGAGCCAAAACCAGGTGTGGCTCTAAACACAGAACCGGTGCAAATCTTTCCCACATACCTTATGTCTCTGGAGGCTCCAATCCTGGTTTTGACTCACAATCACTGATGGAAATAACTGACCAAAACACTGATGTGTGGATAAAGGAAAGAGAAGGCCAAAATTAGATACGCAACAAAACACTATTAGAAATAGATAAAACATGTTGGATAGTTTGGGCTTTCGTTCTTAGGAAACAAATGTTTCTACTTTGCTGTGTATTAACATTTTATTGGTTTTTGAAGAACTATGCATTTTCAGGTTAAATCGACCACATCCATTTTCAAGTAATGGTACCCAAAATGGCCATTTTGATATTTTCAGTCGACCATAGCTTGAAAATTTAATATAAATGTTTGTCTGCGATTGATTGCCAAAAAATGTATTCGTCAGGTTGGAAAATTTCAGCCATGGTTGGCTGAAAGTACAAGTATATGGTATAATTGGCCACATTTGGCTGATCATTTGCATTTAAGTTGCCTTTTATGTTACTTGCTGTGACCATTCAAAAGCTTATGTGTATGGCTGCTTTAGTCTAGCTAGAGGCAATTTTGGCAATAATTGCAGCCACAGCCCAAAGGAAATAGGTATCTGCCAGCACTGCATATTTGTTCTTTGCAAATGTGTTTAATATTTTCAGTGAACAATAACTTAAATATTGACCACTATTTAAAAAAAAAAATTAAAATATATTGATAGCATTCTCAATACAGCTATAGTATCCCGTATGATGACTGAATGTTTTATCCAAGGGGGGATATATTGTAGCCACATGTGCAGTAGCGCCGCTAGGGAACAGGGAGTCCAAAAACTAGCTTCCAGAGACAAAGCAGAGTAGTGACTGGTTCCATTGACCCAATCAGTGACATAACTGGCAATATATGCCAGATTGTAACCTCTAATGTCAGGGAAAGCTACTGTATACAGGTACCACAATGTTCAGTATAAACCATTTACTTTGCCAGCTGGATTTGTAGGCATTTACCATGCCATAGGAAGGTAGTAAAAGCTATATTTATATGCGAAACATGTACATGTTTAAGCAATAAAGGGATTGTCGGTAAAGGATAAAGCAATTTGGACATAGACATAATTTTTAAAGGGAACCTGTCATCAACTTTATGCTGCCCATACTAACGGCAGTATAAAGTAGAGACATGTGAGTTGATTTCAGTGGTCTGTCATTTAAAAGTTTAAAGTAAGTGGTTGCTGAGAACCAACATCTCAATCATTGCAGACTGGGCCTGGAAAAGAGTCCCGGCCACCTGAGAAGAGTCCTGGTTATTCATGAATCACTGCTCTCCCTGCCCACCTGCTGATGATTGACAGTCTTCTACCTAGTTTTCTCTCTAGGAGAGAACTGCCAACCATCAGCAGATGGGTGAGTGCAGGAGATTATGAGTAACCAGGACTCTTCTCAGGTAGATTTGACTCTTTTCAAGGCTTGTGCTGCAATGATTATGATGCTGGTTCGCAGCAACCACTTACTTTTAGCTCATGAGTGACACACCACTGGAATCAGCATTTCTGTCACTATTTTATGCTGCCCTCAGTGAGATCAGCATAAAGTTGATGACAGGTTCCCTTTAAAGGGTGATGCCTGCCCACTAACAATAAAGGAAGATTATGCCATTGTTGAAGCTCCCAATGCATCTTAGGAAATAATTGGGGATAGTTTAAATAATAAAAGGATTCTAGGGTAATACCTTTTTTTATCCCAAGGTAATTAATGTGTGAATGGGCAGTTGGCATATCTGCAACCTCATCATGCAGATCCACAGTTGAACTATTTGTTTTTGGAGAGATTAATCTGGAACTCCGAAAAGGTCCCAAATGGAGTCAAACACTGCAGTTCTTTTGGTAAATCATTAACAGGATCACCCAAAAATAGTGCTAAATCATCAGCATAAGGCCTCATGCACACGACACTATTGCTTTTTCAGTGTTTTGCGGTCCGTTTTTTACGGATCTGTTGTTCCGTTTTTTGTTTCCGTTGTGTTTCCGTTCCGTTTTTCCGTATGCCATATACAGTATACAGTAATTACAAAGAAAAAATTGGGCTGGGCATAACATTTTCAATAGATGGTTCAGCAAAAACGGAATGGATACGGAAGACATACGGATGCATTTCCGTATGTGTTCAGTTTTTTTTGCGGACCCATTGACTTGAATGGAGCCAAGCACCGTGATTTGCGGACAAGAATAGGACATGTTCTATCTTTTCACGGCACGGAAATACTGAAATACTGAAACGGAATGCACACGGAGACACTTCAGTATTTTTTGCTGAACCATTGAAATTAATGGTTCAGTATATGTTCCGTATACTGAACTCAAAAAACGTCCAGTATACAGAACGCAAAATACTGTCGTGTGCATGAGCCCTAATAGTGCATAAATCAGTGTGTAGCATTTGATCACCTACCACTATACCCTGGAATAGGCCTGAGGATTCCAAATAGAGAGCCAGTGGCTCTATCACCAAATCAATTAACCCCTTCAAGACCAAGCTAGTTTTTACCTTGAGGACCTTCAGGGCCATTTTTAGCAAATCTGACATGTGTCACTTTATGTGGTAATAACTTTAAAACGCTTTTACTTATCCAGGCCATTCTAAGACTGTTTTCTTGTCACATATTGTACTTCATGACAGTGGTAAAATCGAGTCAAAAAATTTCATTTTTATTTATAAAAAAATACCCAAATTACCAAAAATTTGGACAAATTTCCAAATTTTTATTTCTCTTCTTTTATAATACACAGTAATACCTCCAAAAATAGTTATTACTTTACATTTCCCATATGTCTGCTTCATGTTTGCATCATTTTGTTAATGCCATTTTATTTTTTGGGAACCTTAGAAGGCTTAGAAGTTTAGAAGCAAACCCACTTTTTAAGGATCAGTTCAGGTCTGAAGTCACTTTGTGAGGCTTACATAATAGAAACCACCCAAAAATGACCCCATTTTAGAAACTACACCCCTCAAGGTATTCAAAACCTATTTTACAAACTTTGTTAACACTTTAGATGTTCCACAAGAATTAATGGAAAAAGGAGATTAAATTTCAGAATTTCACTTTTTTTGCAGATTTTCCATTTTCATCCATTTTTTCCAGTAACAAAGCAAGGGTAAACAGCCAAACAAAACTCAATATTTATTACCCTGATTCTGTAGCTGTACGGGCACACGGCACGGCGCAGAAGGAAAGGAATGCCATATGGTTTTTGGAGGGCCATGTCACATTTGAAGAGTCCCTGTTGCACCCCTAGAGTAGAAACTCCAAAAGATGACCCCATTTTGGAAACTACGGGATAAGGTGGCAGCTTTGTTTGTACTATTTTAGGGTACATATGATTTTTGGTTGCTCTATATTACACTTTTTGTGAGGTAAGGTAACAAAAAATAGCTTTTTTTGCACCATTTTTATTTTTTGTTATTTACATTGTTGATCTGACAGGTTAGATCATGAACTATTTTTATAGAGCAGGTTGTTACGGATGCGACAATGCCAAATATGATTACTTGTTTTGGTTGCTTGTTTCAGTTTTACATAATAAAGCATTTTTGAAAAAAAAATATTTTTTAGTGTCTCCATATTCTTAAAGCCATATTTTTTATTTTTTTTGGGCGACTGTCTTATGTATGGTCTCATTTTTTGCGGGATGAGATGACAGTTTTATTGGTACAATTTTGGAGTGTATATGACATTTTGATCGCTTGGTATTACACTTTTTGTGATGTAAGGTTTTTATTTTTATTTTTTTACGGTGTTCACCTGAGGGGTTGGGTTATGTATTATTGTTATACAGCAGGTGATTATGGACACGGCGATACCTAATATGTGTACTTTTTATTTAAAGTTTTACACAATAACAGCATGTTTGAAACAAAAAAAAATCATGTTTTTGTGTCTCCATATACTGAGAGCCATAGTTTTTAAATTTTTTGGGCAATTGTCTTAGGCCTCATGCACATGACCGTTGTTGTGTTCCATTCCGCAAAATGGGGTTCCGTGTTCCGTGATCCGTTTCCGTTTCCGTGTGTCTTCCTTTATTTTTGGAGGATCACCAGACATGAAGGAAAGTAAAAAAAAGTCTAAGTCAAGTTTGCCATGCAAATGATAGGAAAAAAAAATGGACGCGGACGACCATCTTGTGTGCCTCCGCGTTTTTTCACGGACCCATTGACTTGAATGAGTCCGCGAACCGTTTTCCGTGAAAAAAATAGGACAGGTTATATTTTTTTGACGGACTGGAACCACGGATCACGGACGCGGATGACAAACGGTGCATTAGCCGAGTTTTCAACGGACCCATTGAAAGTCAATGGGTCCGCAGAAAATCACGGAAAACGGAACAACGGACACAGAACACAACAACGGTCGTGTGCATGAGGCCTTAGGTAGAGTCATTTTTTGCAGGATGAGATAACGATTTGATTGGTATGATTTTGGGGCGATTGTCTTAGGTAGAGTCATTTTTTGTGGGATGGGATGACGATTTGATTGGTATGACTTTTTGATCGCTTGGTATTACACTATTTGTGATGTAAGGTGACAAAAAATAGCTTTTTTACACCGTTTTTATTTTTTACGGTGTTCACCTGAGGGGTTAACTCATGTAATATTTTTATAGAGCAAGTCGTTACGGGCGTGGCAATACCTAATATGTCAACTTTTTTTATTTATTAAAGTTTTATACACTAATATTTTTTAAACAAAAAAAAATCATGTTTTAGTGTCCTTATAGTCTGAGAGCCATATTTTTTTTGGCCGATTGTTTTAGGTAGGGGCTCATTTTTTGCGGGATGAGGTGACGGTTAGATTGATACTATTTTGGTGGGGAAACGCCTTTTTGATCGCTTGGTGTTGCACTTTTACTGATGTAAGGTAAAATGTTTTTTTTAGCAAATTTTTTATTTAACTTTTCTGAAAGTGTTCATCTGAGCGGTTAGATCATGTGATATTTTTATAGAGCCAGTCTATACGAACGCGGCGATATGTAATATGTCTACAATTTTTTTTTACTTTATTTTGGAAAAAGGAAGCTTTTTTATTTTACTTGAAACGTATTTTTTTTTATTTAAAAAAAACCCTTTTTTTATTTTTTTGTTCATGATAATGCAAACGGATACGTTTCGACTTACACTGAAAGTCAATGGGAGGCGGATCCGTTTTCAATTGCACCATATTGTGTCAGTGAAAACGGATCCGTCCCCATTGACTTACATTGTAAGTCAGGACGGATCAGTTTGGCTCCGCATCGTCAGGCGGCCATCAGCGTTTTGATGTCCGCCTCCAGAGCGGAATGGAGGCTGAACGGAGGCAAACTGATGCATTCTGAACGGATCCTTATCCATTCAGAATGCATTGGGGCTAAACTGATCCTTTTTGGGCCGCTTGTGAGGCCGCTTGTGAAAGTAGTAGGGGATAAAGGGCAACTTTGCCTAATACCCTTTTTTTAAACAAAAAGAATCAGAAAAGAAACCAGGAGTATAAACTCTGACTTGGAGGTTTAAATAAAATATCTTGATAAGGCTACATGCACACAAACGTTGTTTTTACGGTCCGCAAATCGCAGATCCGTGCTTCCTTTTTTTTTTGTTTCCACATCCGTTCAGTCCATCCGCAAATTATGTCGATTGTGTTTCCGTGTGCCTTCCGGGTTTTTTTGCGGTCCGCAAAAAAAATAGAAGGCTGTAATTTATTGAAATTTACCTATCCCTACCCAGGATACAGGTATATATGCTGGTCATCAGAGTGTTTGGTGGCCATTTTCTGCAGTCTTTCCAGGCTACAGAGTGTTGTTTGATTCCTTGGCTTTCAGTTCATAGAATTCGTGCGTTTTTTGTCTTGGTTTGACCATGGCAGATGACTCTTAGGATGAGGCCATAGTGTACTGGCTTTTTACTAGGCGACACGGACAGCAGTCCCTTCTGCTGGACAAGGAACTGAGGAGAATGAGGAGACTTTGGGTCCATCCCAATAGTACAGGAAAGGCCACTTCCATACTGTCACGCCCTGCCCTGTGGGTGTTCTGAGGAGATCTGTCAGAGTTGCTGCACGTAAATCGATCTGACAGTTTGTTTTGTTGTGGGTTTTGAACTGAATCCCACCTCCTCCCAGGTGTAGTTCTTTAGGTAATTGGTGAGGCTATTTATTCCTCCCTCTCCCTATAGCCTCTGCATGTTATTGTTCTGCCTTGTGTGAGCTCCGGAAGTTTGGTGGATCGTCTGCTCCAACACATCGCTAGATAAGTACCTTTTTCCTTTCCTTCTGTGTCTGTTTTTACAAGGCCTCTAGGGTGACGCTAGCTCCTTCGGTTTTTTAAGGATCTGGGTGTCTCTTTCCCTCTTCCCTACAGCTGAGGGTTTGGTTCAGTGTGTTACAGCCTTAGCTACGTGGGCATGTGCCTATCTACCATCGAGATATGCACATGGGCATAGCAGCTTAGGGAAAGTGTTTTAGGGATTGCTAGGAGGTGACCCCTTTGTTCCCTAGCATTTGGGGCCTAGTCAGTTGTTTTGTTTGCCTTGTCGTGTTCTGTTTCCTTCCCTTAAATTACCTACCGTGACACATACCCTCTACACTGATCTTCGTCAGCATCCTGAAAAGTTCTCGTCGTTCTGTCAGTGTCTACCTTTGATTGCCTGCTGTCGTCTCTTCGTACTGTCCTCAGCTTCCAGAACACCAATATGAGGCCCTGCATTACTCCAGAGGAAAAGCTCATCATCACGCTGAGGTAATCAATATGTTATTTTATTGCTACCAGTAATGTATAGGGCTTATGTCACTATTTCCATGGTTCTTTAAGTGCCTGATGTGGTAATGTAAACTGAACTTACTAGTTTTTGTCCCTTATGTTAGTGCTATTTTTCATTTATATAGTTAGTAATTGTAATAGTCAAATGACATTGAAAGAATGTTTGCTTTTTGTTTTATTTTTTTGGCCTGGCCACGGCAACATCATTGATTATGAAAATGGCATGACCACACTAGATTTTTATAGAGCAGGTTGCTACGGACACGACAATACCAAATATGACTTGAGTTTTACATGACAAACCAGACATAGCAGAGCTGGAGAGGGTCCAGAGGAGGGCAACTAAAGTAATAACTGGAATAGGGCAACTACAGTACCCTGAAAGATTATCAAAATTAGAGTTATTCACTTTAGAAAAAAGACAACTGAGGGGAGATCAAATTGCTATGTATAAATATATCAGGGGTCAGTACAGAGATCTATCCCATCATCTATTTATCCCCAGGACTGTGACGAGTGGACATCCTCTGCGTCTGGAGGAAAGAAGGTTTGTACACAAACATAGAAGAGGATTCTTTACGGTAAGAGCAGTGAGACTATGGAACTCTCTGCCTGAGGGGGTGGTGATGGTGAGTACAATAAAGGAATTCAAGAGAGGCCTGGATGTATTTCTGGAGTGTAGTAATATTACAAGATATACCTACTAGAGAGGGGTCATTGATCCAGGGAGTTATTCTGATTGGAGTCGGGAAGGAATTTTTTATTCCCCTAAAGTGGGGAAAATTGGCTTCTACCTCGGTTTTTTTTTTTGCCTTCCTCTGGATCAACTTGCAGGATGACAGGCCAAACTGGATGGACAAATGTCTTTTTTCGGCCTTATGTACTATGTTACTATGTGAAGCATTTAAAAAAATATAAAAGATTTTTGGGGTGTGTATGACTTTTTGATCGCTTGCTATTACACTATATGTGATGTAAGGTGACAAAAAAATAGTTTTTTTACGCTATTCACCGGAGGGGTTACATCATGTGACATTTTTATAGATCAGGTTATTATGGATGCGGCGATACATAAATAAAAAAGTTGACATATTAGGTAAGTGTTATATAATGATTTCATTTTTGAAACAAAAAAAAAAATCATGTTTTAGTGTCTCCATAGTGTGAGAGCCATTGTTTTTTCAGTTTTTGGGCGATTGTCTTAGGTAGGGTATAATTTTTGCGGGATGAGATGAGGTTTTATTGGCACTATTTTGGGGTGCATATGACTTTGATTGCTTGCTATTACACTTTTTGTGATGTTGTCGCGAGTTGGAGGTCCCAGGAGAGACCACTGCGTCGTCAAGCAATAAACAAACAGAAATCAGGTACAGACACACAAGAGTTCATTGCACAAACAAAACAGGGAAGGCAGCACAGACAAAACATGAGCTCTATGTACCGTCAGCACAGTGGGAGAAAACCCCCACTGCGCCACTGTCTAGTAATACTCCAGAGGTACATGACTAAGCAACTCCTGGTATTCACTAGAGCCCTAGATGGTAGGGTTAGACTTTGCTGCAGGAAGTTGCCAGGGTCCACTCTGGAGCGTGAACTAGACAGTGACAGCAGGAACGAACGGACAACAGGTACCAGAAGGTACCGACGGCACATAGGCAAACATAACAGACAGGCAAAATACAAAACAGGGCAACTAATAACACAAGCAGAAATACATAGCAATGAAACAGGAGTGACAATGAGCAGAGAAGGACTTTCTCCACCAGTGGTATACTGCGTGGCCTTGCGCATAGCACTCTGCAGCTAGGCGCTTGCTGAACCGAGACATATGAATACACACAAGGTAACTAAGAATACCAGCAGGAGTTCACGCAAGGGAGCAGGAGTGGCAATGAGCAGAGAAGGACTTGCTCCACCAGTAGTAAACTGCATGGCCTTGCGCATGCCACTCTGCTGCAAAGGCTAGCTGAACACAGACATATGAATAAACACAAAGTAACTAAAACATAACTGGCAGAACAGATAACAGAAAGACAGGAAAGAGGACGTCAAAGAGGACGGGAATGAACAAGTAGGGAAACCCACAGACAGACACGGATCCCATGGGTCAGCTGCATGGGAGCGAGAGTACAAACCAGGAGCAGGGCAGGACAACACACACCAGGAGAGCTGACCCAGAACTGAGGAAACCTCAGCCTTAAATACAGGTTCCATGGGTGCAGCAGAGAGACCACACCCATGGAGCAGACAGAGGATTAACTCCTAATAGGCACACAAGGGAGTTAACCCATACAGAACCACAAATGAGACACAGAAACAAAACTTCAGCGAGGAGCGCCGAACGAGCAAGGACGGAAGGTCACAGCCAGAGATAGTGGCTGTGACAGATGTAAGGTGACAAAAAATGGCTTTTTTTACACCATTTTTATATATATTTTTTTTACGGTATTCACCTGAGGGGTTAGACCCTGTGATATTTTTATAGAGAAGGTTATTACGGATGCGGCGATACCTAATATTTCTTTTTTTTGTTTATGTAAGTTTTACACAATAACAGCATTTTTTAAACCAAAAAAAAAGTCATGTTTTAGTGTCTCCATATTCTGAGCCATAGTTTTTTAATTTTTTTGGGCGATTGTCTTAGGTAGGGTATGATTTTTTGCGGGATGAGGTGACGTTAGATTAATACTATTTTCGGGGGGTTTGCGCCTTTTTAATCGCTTGGTGTTGCACTTTTAGTGATGTAAGGTGACCAAATTTTTTTTTATTTAGCACATTTTTTATTTTATTTTTTTGACCGTGTTCACCTGAGAGGTTAAGTCATGTGATAGTTTTATAGAGCCGGTCGATACAGAAGCGGAAATACCTAATATGTGTACTATTCTTTTTTCCCCTTTTTTTTCCTTTTTATTTTGGCAAAAGGATATATATATATTTTTTTTTTACTTAAAATTTTTTATTTTTTTGTTGGAAAACTTTATTTTTTAACTATTTTTTTCACTTTATTTTTTGTCCCACTCTGGGACTTCAACTTTTGTGGGTCTGATCCCCTTTACAATGCATAACAATACTTCTGTATTGTCATGCATTGGCTGTAAGTGTATTACAGACTGTAATACACTAAGGCTGGGTTCACACTTGAGCGTTTTACAGCGCGTTCAAACGCGCTGTAAAACGCTCAACACATGAAAACCAATGCTTCCCTATGGCCCTGGTTCTCACTTGAGAGTTTTACAGCGCTGAAAAAAGCGCTGTAAAACGCCCTACGCTCAAACAAGTACTTGAGCTTCTTTGGGGCGTTTTACAGCGTGTTTGTGGCCATAGGACATTGCAGTCAATCACACAAACGCGCGTCAAACGCGCGTTTACTATTGCAAAAAACGCGCATAAAAAACGCGCGTTAAACGCGCATATCAAAGACGCTCAGGTCTGAACCCAGCCTTAGGCTGGGTTCACACTTGAGCGTTTTACAGCGCGTTCAAACGCGCTGTAAAACGCTCAACACATGAAAACCAATGCTTCCCTATGGCCCTGGTTCTCACTTGAGCGTTTTACAGCGCTGAAAAACGCACTGTAAAACGCCCTACGCTCAAACAAGTACTTGAGCTTCTTTGGGGCGTTTTGACGCGCGTTTGTGGCCATAGGACATTGCAGTCAATCACACAAACGCGCGTCAAACGCGCGTTTACTATTGCAAAAAACGCGCATAAAAAACGCGCATAAAAAACGCGCGTTAAACGCGCATATCAAAGACGCTCAGGTCTGAACCCAGCCTAACAGCCTTCCTGCCGGTGAGATCCAGGGGGCTGGATCTCACAGGCTCTCCTGGAAGGTAGCCACAATCTCCTACACATGTACGGCACTGGACCTTAAGTTACGGTCCTTTAAAGGTTAAATAGACCAGGGATGCAGCTGTTGTAAAACTGCAACTCCCACAATGACCTCCTGTAGACTGATAGCTGTAGCCTGTTCAGGCGTGCTGGGAGTTGTAGTTTTGCTACATCTGGAGCTCCGCAGGTTGGCCATCCCTGAAATTGATAAATAGTGGCCAATTACCAACAGTTACAAACATGCTTTAGGATTTATGAACAAAACCTATAGCCTTAAATCCATCACTGGTCTAAGGAACCTCAATTGTTCAGTATACAAATAGGGTCTTTTACGTGCCCCCCCCCCCCCCCCCCCCTTCACCACTATGGCCCTTTTCAGTAAGTTCACAGTACATTAGATAAGTTGTGTGTAAAAATACAAATACACATTCAAAGTAACATCAAATGATGACCGTAAACTGAAATAGCTTGAAATACATGCTAAAAAGGGGATAATAAATAGCACATAGTACAGTAGGGCATAGCTCACTAACAGGCCGCAGCCTACATATCAGTCACAGATGTCCATATGCCGCCCACTGTAACTTCATGGCCCAGGCATGTCCAAGTCTGAGTTTGGTCTGTATACACAGCTAATGCTTTTCTACATCGTTTAGCAGGGATTAATATGGTCGCCGCTTACACTGTCACCTCACCGGGCCAAACTCCACAGCAGCAAAACAATGTCCTTTACAACATGTCGGCCCAGGTCTGGCTACCAGCAGCGTTTAAAAAACGTACATGAACATGAAATGCCTATGAAAATACACACCAGGGCAATGTCGGACAGTACATTGTCGTACTGATGTGGACCAATGGATACTAATGTGTACGACATGGATGAAGGAGGTGAATATTGTGAATAGGCCTCTAACAATAAAATAATATGTTTGGAGAGGGGACAGATGTCACCATATCAATTCTAACAGGCCTACATGTGTACAAAACTGTAAAGGGCGCACGCTGTGTAGACATCACTACTGTGTGCTGGAGCAAAGGTCATGACATGCATTAAACATGTTTGTCTTTACACATTTGAAAACACATAACATGACAAATGACAAACATGCACAGGGAAAAACAGAAGTATGTCCACAAAAGGGACAAGAATATTACCTCATGTGACTAATTCCCAAATAATTATGGAGAACACAGGGGTGGGACACAAGGGCAGGGACACAAGGGCAAGGACACAAAACCACATAGCTTGCACAAACCTAAATCAGCACGACCTCTGCTGTCTGTTCAGTCCCATTCTCCAGGCTTCATCCTTCTTGCAACTTTCTCCCAGGACCCATCTTTTTTGATTTTATCATGATAGACATTGGTCCTGGTGTCCCAGAGCTCTGGGCATTCCTGGACAAGTGTTATGAGTTTTTCTACATCCCAGCGGGGCATTTTTGAAGCAGCGCTTGCCAAACACTTCAGCAGGATAGTATCTCCAAACTGTCTGGCCAAAACCTGTTTTATCTTCCTGTAGAAGTTCACACGCCTTGAACAGGGGTTTCATAGCAACCATCCACAAAAAAAAAATTGGGATTTCTTCCATTGGTTATCTGCATTTTTTTGTGGACCCATTGACTTCAATTGGTCCGCAAACCGTTTATTGCGGACAATAATAGGACATGCTTTACTTTTTTTGTGGAATGGAACCACGGACAGCGGACACGGAAACCAAGCGGTTGACTACACCATAGAAATGAATGGGTCCACATCCTATCCTCAAAAAAACTGGAAAGGACATGGAAACAAACAACGTTCGTGTGTATGTAGCCTAAATGTGTGAAACAGTCCCGAAAAACCCATAGCATACAGAACTAGCTCTAACTGTCCTCACCTGACATTGTAAAATGCCTTTTCAGCATTAATTGTAACTATAGCCGGACCTGTGCTTTGAGGATTTGGGGACTGAGTACTGGACAATGTCACCGCACTTTCCTGATATTCGTTACTTCTGACCTACCCTTGACAAACCAAACCTGGCCAGGAGAGATCAGTGAGGAGAGAATATCCGCCAGTCTATTGGCTATCAATTTAGAGAATATTTAGATAATTAATATTATTTTAATTTATGAGGGATGTCGGTCGATCCCCTGGGTCTTTTACCCTCTTTAGGAAACCGTGTGATAAAGGCCACATTCATCTGATCCAATATAGAATTGCCCGAAATGACTAAAGAATACAGACTAGTGAGAACTGGTATGATCTGTTCACACAAAGCTTTATAAAAGTCACAGGTACAGTATAACCGTCCAGGCCCAACGCTTTACCCGAGAGCAGAGATCAAATTGTGGCCTGTGTCTCTGCTACTGGAAGCAGCCCATTTAAAGAAGCCAATTGTTCTTTGATAACCTCCCTCAGGGGGGGATTTTCCTAGAAATCCCAAAAATGAGCATTATCATTTGTGTCATTAGAGTAAAATAATCTCTGAGGGTTTGAGTAATAAGTTTAGGATTGCGCTCCCTACAGGAGCATAGCTATAGGCGGTGCAGAGGTAGCAGTCGCTACTGGGCCCAGGAGCATGAAGGGGCCCAAAGACCCTTTTAAACATAGAAACATAGAATGTGTCGGCAGATAAGAACCATTTGGCCCATCTAGTCTGCCCAATATACTGAATACTATGGATAGACCCCGGCCCTATCTTATATGAAGGATGGCCTTATGCCTATCCCATGCATGCTTAAACCCCTTCACTGTATTTGCAGCTACCACTTCTGCAGGAAGGCTATTCCATGCATCCACTACTCTCTCAGTAAAGTAATACTTCCTTATATTACTTTTAAACCTTTGCCCCTCTAATTTAAAACTGTGTCCTCTTGTGGTAGTTTTTCTTCTTTTAAATATGCTCTCTTCCTTTACCGAGTTGATTCCCTTTATGTATTTAAAAGTTTCTATCATATCCCCTCTGTCTCTTCTTTCTTCCAAGCTATACATATTAAGGTCCTTTAACCTTTCCTGGTAAGTTTTATCCTGCAATCCATGTACTAGTTTAGTAGCTCTTCTCTGAACTCTCTCTAGAGTATCTATATCCTTCTGGAGATATGGCCTCCAGTACTGCGCACAATACTCCAAGTGAGGTCTCACCAGTGTTCTGTACAGCGGCATAAGCACTTCACTCTTTCTACTGCTTATACCTCTCCCTATACATCCAAGCATTCTGCTGGCATTTCGTGCTGCTCTATTACATTTTCTTCCCACCTTTAAGTCTTCTGAAATTACTCCTAAATCCCTTTCCTCAGATACTGAGGTCAGGACTGTGTCAAATATTCTATATTCTGCCCTTGGGTTTTTACGTCCCAGGCGCATTATCTTGCACTTATCCACATTAAATTTCAGTTTCCAGAGTTCTGACCATTCTTCTAGTTTTCCTAAATCCTTTTCCATTTGGCGTTTCCCTCCAGGAACATCAACCCTGTTACATATCTTTGTGTCATCAGCAAAAAGACAAACCTTACCAGCGAGGCCTTTTGCAATATCACTTATGAAGATATTAAACAAAATCGGTCCCAGTACAGATCCCTGTGGAACCCCACTGGTAACATTACCTTGTTTTGAATGTTCTCCATTGACTACAACCCTCTGTTGTCTGTCACTCAGCCACTGCCTAATCCACTCAACAATATGGGAGTCCATGCTCAATGACTGCAGTTTATTGATAAGTCTTCTATGTGGGACAGTGTCAAAAGCCTTACTAAAATCTAGATATGCGATGTCTACTGCACCTCCACCGTCTATTATTTTATTCACCCAGTCAAAAAAATCTATAAGATTTGTTTGACATCTTATAGATTTTTTTGACTGGGTGAAATAAAATAATGTGGCTTTTTTGCCACAAAAAAGCCACTAGTATTCTAAAATGTGCATGCAGGTCAAGTTACACCTCTGGCAGGAGGGAGGGAAGGGGTAGTAAGGTCAAGAAAATTTGACCGGGGGGGGGGTGTTTCAATTGTTGCCTCAGGCAGCACAAAGGCTGTGATTCGCTGCTCCTGGCCACAAAGTACTGAGGGAAGTGGGGCCCAAGCAGAACTCTTGCAACAGGGCCCATTAGCTTTTAGCTACGCCCCTGGCTCCCTAGTGGCATCACGCATGTGAAAGCGTTGAATATGAGTGGCTGCCCCTTAGCAAGACAAACCAACATCTTCCCAGATTTATTACCAAATCTGCGTAAATCTGCCTCAAATCTCATTCTCACAAAACTCTTCTATCTGTACTCTAATCAGTGTAGTCTGCAAATAATAACACTTTGACATCACTCAATAGTAATGGATCCTGCCGTGCCCTGTACACCTGCAATATGTCCTCTTTATCTGTATAGTACAAGGACTTGGAAATAACTTGTCATAGTCGTTGATCATACACCTTGGAGTTGGGGATGCCTTGTAGGGCTAGCTCAGCAGAATGTAGTACTTTTCACTTAGCATTCTGTTGCTTCATTCTGAAGGCAAAGTTCATTTTCAATGAACAGTTAAGTGCACCAAAGGTGGGCCCAAGCTACTCTGCGCATCGAGCCCCCTTGTGCCTCCAGCTTTCTCTACCATCCCCTTGTTTCCTCCTCCTCCCAGTTTGATGTTGGTATCACGCTCGAAATAAAGCTATTTTCCCTAAGTCTCAGCTCACTATACTGCTACTTCCCTATTTTAGACAAGGAATATTGATGGTAAAAACCCGGCTGATGAAAGATGCAACCAATTTATAAAGAGGCACAGGTGACTTCATTTTACCAAAAGCCTGGCATAAAGCTTTTGTAAACACTAACAATGTGTTTTAACCTGTTACGGACACAGGGCGCACCTGTACGATCTGATGTCCCGTTACTTAAGGACACAGGGCGTACAGGTACGTCCTGTGTATTTCTGATCACCGCCGCGCGGTGGGCGGTAATCGGAACTGGATGCCTGCTGAAATCAATCAGCAAGCACTCTGGGACAATGCCGAGGGGGGTCCTGCGATCATTGCAGATTAACCCCTTCTATGCCGCTGACCGCTGCATAGAAGGGGTTTGTGTTTGAGTGAGCCCATCGAGTCCCCGCGCTGCTGTGGCAGGGACTCGATGTCTCAGAAGGCAGCCCGATGCCGTGCAGAGGCTACCCAATGCTTTGCACGGTATCAGGACCTGCCTTCTACGGGAGCCAAGGAGATCCAGCCTCAGGCTGGGTCTCCTAGGCAACCCGTAAGTGTATGACTCACTGTCATACTCTTACAGGCAATGCATTACAATACAGATGTATTATAATGCATTGCAGAAGGATTCAGACCCCTAAAAGTGAACATCAGAAATAAAGTAAAGAAAAAAAAAGTGTTTTTAATAAAATTTAGAAAGTAATAAAATTAATAAAGTAAAAAAAGAAAAAAAACACCCCTTTCCCCTTATTTTATAATAAAAAAAATAAAATAAAAAAAAGAACACACATATTAGGTATCACCACGTCTGTAATGACTGGCTCTATAAATATATCACTTGATCCACGCTGTCCGATAAATACCATAAAAAAATAAAAATAAAAACAGTGTAAAAAAAAAAAAGATTTTGTCACCTTACATCACAAAAAGTGCAACACCAAGTGATCAAAAAGGCGTATGCCCCCCAAAATAGTACCAATATAACCGTCACCTCATCCCGCGAAAAATGACCCCCTACCTAAGACAATCACCCAAAAAATAAAAAAACTATGGCTCAGAATATGAAGACACTAAAACAGAATTTTTTTGCAAAAATGCTGGTATTGTGTAAAACTTAAGTAAATAAAAAAAGTATACATATTAGGTATCGCCGCATCCATAAGAACCTGCTCTATATAATTATCACATGACCTAACCCTTCAGGTGAATACCGTAAAAAATTAAATAAAAGGTGTAAAAAAAGCCATTTTTTTGGTCACTTTACATCACAAAAAGTGTAATAACCACCGATCAAAAAGTCATACGCACCCCAAAATAGTGCCAATCAAACCGTCATCTCATCCCGCAAAAATCATAGCCTACCTAAGATAATCACCCAAAAACTGAAAAAACTATGGCTCTCAGACTATGGAGACACTAAAACATGCGTTAAATAAAAACACTGTAAAAAAAGCAATTTTTTGTCACCTTTCATCACAAAAAGTGTAATAGCAAGTGATCAAAAAGTCATACACACCACAAAATAGTACCAATCAAACCGGCATCTCCTCCTGAAAAAAATGAGCCTAAAAAATAAATAAAACTACGGCTTTCAGAATGTGGAGACACTAAAAAATCTATTTTCTTTCAAAAATGCTTTATTATATAATACTGAAACAAACAACCAAAAAAAATCATACTTGGTATTGTCGTGTCCGTGACAACCTGCTCTATAAAAATACCATATAATCTAACCTGTCAGATGAATGTTGTAAATTACGAAAAATAAAAACGGTGCCAAAACAGCTATTTCTTGTTACCTTGCCTCACAAAAAGTGTAATATAGAGCAACCAAAAATCATATGTACCCTAAAATAGTACCAACAAAATTGCCACCTTATCCCGTAGTTTCTAAAATGGGGTAACTTTTTTGGAGTTTCCACTCTAGGGGTGCATCAGGAGGGCTTCAAATAGGACATGGTGTAAAAAAAACAGTCCAGGAAATTCTGCCGTCCAAAAACCGTATGGCGTTCCTTTCCTTCTGTGCCCTGCCGTGTGCCTGTACAGAAGTTTACAACCACATATGGGGTGTTTCTGCAAACTACAGAATCAGGGCCGTAATTATTGAGTTTTGTTTGGCTGTTAACCCTTGCTTTGTAACTGGAAAAAATAGATTCAAATGGAAAATCTGCCAAAAAAGTACAATTTTAAAATTTTATCTCTATTTTCATTAATTCTTTTGGAACACCTAAAGGGTTAATAAAGTTTGTAAAATCAGTTTTGAATACCATGAGGGGTGTAGTTTGTAAAATGGGGTCATTTTTGGGTGGTTTCTATTATGTAAGATTTGCTTCTAAAGCCTTGTAACGTCCCCAAAAAATAAAATGGCATTCACAAAATGATCCAAACATGAAGTAGACATATGGGGAATGTAAAGTAATAACTATTTTTGGAGGTATTACTATCTATTATAAAAGTAGAGAAATAGAAATTTAGAAATTTGCTAATTTTTTAAAAATTTTTGTAAATATTAAATTTTTTGGACTCAATTTTACCACTGTCATGAAGTACAATATGTGACAAGAAAACAATCTCAGAATGGCCTGGATAAGTAAAAGTTATAAGTAAAGTTATCACCACATAAAGTGACACATGTCAGATTTGAAAAAAATGGCCTGGTCCTTAAGGTGAAAAATTGCCCGGTCCTTAAGGGGTTAATGGTGTTTCTGGTGTTTGGTTAACAGCAAACATATTTTATGGACAAAAAGCTAAATTTTCATTGAAAAGATAAAACCTGAATTTAGTCTTTTTTGCATGTCTTTTGGCAAACTATAGCATGTCATGTGGGTTAACTTTCTCTTTTAAATTCCCCAATCCAAAGCAAAAAACCTAGAAACACAGTATATATTACAATCAATCCCCCCCCCCCCCCCCAAAAAAAGGGGGGTGACAGGGGAATTGTAGAAAGGACTGGTAGAAAAATGTATAGAACTTACCGGTCCAATAGTTCTGCACAGGGTAGGCGTAGATCAAGGCCCGGTTCAATGAGCAATGGCTCCGTTCTATTGATGCAATTGAGGTTGTTTTCTTATAGCGTCAACTCTGGCAGAAATAAGCAAGGGAGCTGGGTCCTATGTTCACCATAATGTACCATAATCAAACTAGTATGCCTTGATGACCTCCTAATACAGAGTCATTGCCCTGAAAAGAGCGGCCCCGTAGGGAACCTTACCCTATTTACATAGCCCTAGACAGTCCTTCCACTACACATAAATACGCTATCTTGAGGGCATGAAATGCTATGGAATAGGGACAAAAAACAAAAGTGTATAGTGTTCCAACGCATTTCATCCAATTATTATAAGCCCCAGACTCATCAGAGGACATGGGGCTAAAGTAGGTTCTATGTGGATTTAGATAAGACATCGATACTGGGTGTTCTGTCCTCCTTATGTGTGAAGGTACATAGCTTGACAGACAGCTAAACCTTATCCAGGCAATGAATTGACAATGGAGTAACGTCCAACTTTATCTTTGTTGCAAGGATGTAAATCAGTGTGGTAAAACTGGGAAACAGAAAAAACAATGCGCTTACTAATGGGGTCTGACATATAGTAATGCATACAATACATTTCTGTGCATTGCAATGCACATACAAACACAGATGCATATCTAAGCAGAGCATGTTACCTATCTGCATAACAAGCATTATTCCTAGCTGCTAACTATAGGCTACTATAAAGGAAAGGAAAAGGATATGCAAAATACATAAGAAAACAGATCCAAAACAGGCTGTAATGTGGCTATGTGACATACCAGCGATGCTACCATGAGCTTAGATGTAGAGGATGTCTCATGAGTAGGGTTGAGTGAACCCGAACTGTAAAACATTTCCGTAAAAAAAATTCTTAGCGCTTTTTAAAATTAAAAAGCGGTTAACTGTCTGACCTTAGAAGCCATCACAGCCATGCCTACAAATCTTTTTTCTTCAAAACTTTTTTTTCTTAAAAAAAAGGTATTTTCCAGATCTGCAAGTGTTAAATTGAAGTTTAATATATACAGCTTTCATATTCTGTTACCAAAAAAACACTTTTTTTTGGCAATCTACAACATCTTGATTAGTCAGTATGCAATTTAAGCTAGAAATATACCCATCATTTTCTGGAGTTTGAAAAACACACTTTTTTTTTCAAAAAACAATATTTTCCAGATCTGCAAGTGTTAAATTCAAGCTTAATATATACAGCTTTCTTATTCTGTTACCAAAAAAAACACGTTTTTGGCAATCTACAACATCTTGATTAGTCAGTGTGCAATTTAAGCTAGAAATACACCTTCAATCATTTTCTGGGGTTTGAAAAACACACTTAAAAAAAAAAAAAAAATACAATATTTTCCAGATCTGCAAGTGTTAAATTCAAGCTTAATATATACAGCTTTCATATTCTGTTACCAAAAAAACACTTTTTTGGCAATCTACAACATCTTGATTAGTCAGTGTGCAATTTAAGCTAGAAATACACCCATCATTTTCTGTGGTTTAAAAAACACACTTTTTTGACAAAAAACACTATTTTCAGGCCTTGCAGCATCAGCACGTGTGAAATTACAGGCTTATATACTGCTGTCAAATTCAGTTGTTAAACAAACACTCGTTTGGGCAAAAAAAATTTAGTTGGCAGCCTTTGATGCAGATGTCATTGTGAGATACACCCTTAATACATTTGGGTTACATTCAGAGATTTTAAATATCGCCATTTGGTGCACCAATATTGAATTCAGGCCTACACTGGTTCAGGCCCTGTGAGATATACCCTCTACATACAGGGGTTTGATTAAGGGATTTGAAAAACAGCCATTTGAAATACAGTAATTTTGGGCAAAGAAATATTTACTTCAGGCCTACACTGGTTCAGGCCCTGTGAGATACCCCTTCTACATACAGGGGTTTGATTCAGGGATTTGAAATACAGCCATGTGAAATACAGCCATTTTGTGCAAAGAAATATTTAATTTAGGCCTACACTGGTACAGGCCCTGTGAGATACTTGCTCTACATGCAGGGGTTTGATTCAGGGATTTGAAATACAGCCATTTTGGGCAAAGAAATATACAGGGGTTTGATTCAGGGATTTGAAATACAGCCATTTGAAATACAGCCATTTTGGGCAAATAAATATTTACTTCAGGACTGCACAGGTTCAGGCCCTGTGAGATACTCCCTCTACATACAGGGGTTTGATTCAGGGATTTGAAAAACAGCCATTTGAAATACAGCTATTTTGGGCAAAGAAATATTAAATTCAGGCCTACACTGGTTCAGGCCCTGTGAGATACTCTCTCTACATACAGGGGTTTGATTCAGAGATTTGAAATACAGCCATTTGAAATACAGCCATTTTGGGCAAAGAAATATTTACTTCAGGCCTACACTGGTTCAGACCGTGTGAGATACCCCCTCTACATACAGGGGTTTGAATCAGGCATTTGAAATACAGCCATTTTGGGCAAAGAAATATTTACTTCAGGCCTTCACTGGTTCAGACCGTGTGAGATACACCCTTTACATACTGTCGTTCTATTCTACTATTAATTAAACACCCATTTAGGGCAAGATCCTAAATTAAAAAAATATGAGGAGAGCGTCAAATAAGGGACGTGGCCCAGGTCGTGGTGCTGCTGGTGGAGCTCCTGTTGCAGGGAGAGGACGTGGTCAATCTGTGCCAGCTACACGCACAAGTGAAACCCCTTCCTCAGGTGCAAGTAGGCGACAAAACCTGCAGCGGTATTTGGTCGGGCCTAATGCTGCTCTACGAATGGTGAGGCCTGAACAAGTACAGGCGATAGTAGATTGGGTTGCTGACAGTAAATCCAGTTCCTTCACATTGTCTCCCACCCAGTCTCCTGCTGAAAGACCACAGTTGGCACATGCAGCCCATGTCCATCAATCTTTCACCTCACCCCCTTGCAAATCAGCCAAGCAGTCTGAGCCCCAAGTCATGCAGCAGTCTCTTCTGTTTTTTGATGACTCTGTTAGCAGGGTTTCCCATGGACTTCCACCTAGCCCTGCCCCAGAAGTGGAAGAGATTGAGTGCACTGATGCCCAACCACTTATCTTTCAAGATGAGTACATGAGAGGACCATCGCGGCACGTCTCGGATGATGACGAAACACAGGTGCCAACTGCTGGGGCTTTCGAAAGTGTGCAGACCGACAAGGAAGTCAGGGGTGAAGACTGGGTGAAAGATGATGTGGAGGACGATGAGGTCCTCGACCCCACATTTAATAAAGGTCATGCGAGTGACCGATGTAGTTCGGAGGAAGAGGCGGTGGTCGCACAGAGCCACCAGCACAGCAGAAGAGGGAGCAGGGTGCAAAAGCAGAGCGGTCGTCCTCTTGACAGTACGCCTCCTACTGCCCACCGCAGCAAGGGACCGAACACACCAAAGCCAGCTCCAAGGAGTTCCCTGGCGTGGCAGTTCTTCAGACAATGTGCTGACGACAAGACACGAGTGGTTTGCACGCTGTGCAATCAGAGCCTGAAGTGAGGCATAAACATTCTCAACCTGAGCAGAACCTGCATGACCAGGCATTTAAGTGCAAACCACGAGCTGCAGTGGAGTAGACACCTCAAAAACCAATAAAGGTCTCTGGCTCTTCCTGCTTCCTCTTCTGCTGCAGTCGTGGCCTCTTCATCCACCTCTGGAGTGATAGTGCCACCTGGCACCCCGCAAACAGAGGATCTGCCAACAACACCAAAACCTGGGTCATTAAGCATCTCCACGATATCCCACGGAAGCATTCAGCTCTCCATATCACAAACGCTGGAGAGGAAGAGGAAGTACCCCCTACCCACCCGCGATCCCTAGCCCTGAATGCCAGCATTTCTAAATTACTGGCCTTTGAAATGTTGTCATTCTGTCTGGTGGAGACGGATAGTTTTTAAGGCCTTATGGCGGTGGCTGTCCCACAGTACGTCGTGCCCAGCCGCCACTACTTTTTAAGGCAAGCTGTCCCCTCCCTGCACAACCAAGTAGGGGACAAAATCAGGTGTGCACTGCGCAACTGCATCTGTGGCAAGGTGCACCTGACTACGGATACGTGGACCAGTAAGCACGGTCAGGGCCGTTATATCTCCATAACAGCACAATGCAGTGGTGGCTGGGCCTGAGGCGGATAGCAGTTTGGCGCATGTCCTTCCACCACCGAGGATTGAAGGGCACTTCAGTTTGCCTCCTGTTGCTTCCTCCTCCTGCTCTGCTTCCTCATCCTCTACCAGCTCTTCATCCGGTCAGCGTCACACCTTCACCACCAACTTTAGCACAGAAAGGGGTAAACGACAGCAGGCAGTTTTAAAACTTATCTGTTTGGGGGACAAACCCCACACCGCGCAGGAGCTGTGGACGGGCCTTGAACAACAGACCGATGAGTGGTTTGTGCCAGTCAGCCTCAAACCCGGCCTGGTGGTGTGCGATAATGGGCAAAATCTCGTAGCAGCTCTGGTACGAGCCGGTTTGACGCACATCCCTTGCCTGGCGCATGTGCTGAATTTGGTGGTGCAGAGATTCCTTAAAAATTACCCCAATATGTCAGAGCTGCTGCATAAAGTGCGGGCCGTCTGTGCGCGCTTTCGGCGTTCTCACCCTGCTGCTGCTCGCCTGTCAGTGCTGCAGCGTAACTTCGGCCTTCCCGCTCATCGCCTCATATGCGACGTGCCCACAAGGTGGAACTCCACCTTGCACATTCTAGCCAGACTGTGCGAGCAGCAGCAGGCGATAGTGGAGTTGCAGCTGCAGCACGCACGAGTGGGTCGCTCGGCGGAACAGCACCACTTCACCACTAGTGATGAGCAGCAGGGGTCATATTCGAATTCGCGATATTACTATTAAACAAAGAAGAAGATTATAGCACTATATTAGCTAAATTGCTCTATATTAGTTGTTTTTTTTTCGAATATTCGCTATATTGCTACAACTTAGTTTTTTCGAATATTCGTAATATTCTAAAACAAAAATATATAGCAATATAGCGAATATTCCCCGTGTCCCCTGATGAGTCTGGGGCTTATAATAATTGGATGAAACGCATTGAGACACTATATACTTTTGTTTTTTGTTTTTGCATTTGCTTTTTTGGCACTATTTCATAGCATTTCATGCCCTCAAGATAGCGTGTTTAGGTGTAGCGAAAGGACTGTCTAGGGCTGTAAATAGGGTAAGGTTCCAGACGGGGCCGCTCTTTTCAGGGCGATGACGCCGTATTAGGAGATCATCAGTGCATACCAGTTTGATTAGAGTACATTAGAGTGAACATAGGACCCAGCTCCCTTGCTTATTTCTGCCGGAGGTGACGCTATAAGAAAACAATTGCATCAACAGGACGGAGCCATTGTTCATTGAACTGGGCTTTGATCTACACCTACCCTGTGCAGAACCATTGGATGGTAAGATCTATCCATTTTTCTACCAGTCCATTATACAATCCCCCCTTTTTTTTTGGGGGGGGGGGGGGGAGATTTATTGTAATATATAGTGTTTCAAATTTTTTTGCTTTGGATTGGGGGTTTGTTTTAGGGGATTTTTTGTACTTTATTTCCCAATTTCTTATCTGATATAGATTAAAAGTTATGTTTTAGAAATTGCTACAGATCCATTTCAATATGCAAGTTTTCACTACTGCGGTAGATTTTGGGAACTGCTATTTTCAGCCCCTTCAGATGTGCACACTTTTCAGCTTCATCTCAACTAAAGAAGCTAAAAACCAGGCAGATTTATGAATGAAAGTATTGATTCATCTAAAGATAAGTGAATCGATTCTAAACTAAACAAATTTGTCTTGAATTTTTTTTCAAAAATCGGATTACAGATGAATTTGAATGTTTTGCGATTCAGACAAATCTCTCAAGATGGTGGCCACCATTTTACAGGTCAGAAGGCAAAGACGAAAAGAATAATTTATAGACCCTATTCTTTATTTTAAAATGGCTACCATCCCATAGCTATGTAATATCACTGTCACTTTCACATTACTAATGCTGTATTGACTTTAAATGGAGGTCACTCAGTACCCTTGTCCTTTTGGAATAAGAAATGGCTTGCACGTCTCATTCAGAGAAGCGTAATACATTCAATACTCTTTTCCTGGCTTGCATGTATCATTTCCAAAGGAGTATTATGCTGGAGTATCTCTAGTGCTCATCTTCTAGAACTTATATTTTTCTCTGGTTTTCGAGAGAAAAATATGAGTCCTAGGAGACTTTAGAGCACTATATACAAATTTTTCAGGGCAATTGGAGCATATTTGATTCAGATAGAATTGATTTGGATCGAAATTAAACATTTTTGAAACATCCAGAGAATCGGAGACAAAATGAATTTCAACAAGTTTGTTTATTTCTAGTTCTTGAGCATTTCCACGAACCTAATGACATTTGAAGGCTGGTACACGCCATCGCTTTTCATTTAGAAGAAGTTTCTTACTATCATAACTAGACACATCTTCTCTGATTAACACTGAAAAATTTGATGGCATTTATTAAAGCACCATACCTAAGTTTGAATTAATTAAAGTAAAATATTATGCATATGCATCACAACAGAAATTAACCAACTTTAAAACATATCAAGACATCCAGTGATTAAAAATTTCATTCTACTCTAACACACAGTGGATATTTAGAATGTTCATAGTGCATGAAATTACCTCATATTATGGGAAATGCATGCCTTGTAGCAATTATGTCACTTAAGCTTATAGCAATTAAGCGCTGATGTGTGAGCGCTATGTTCCAATGATGTTAACTAATGTACATAAATATTCGCCTAAATTGTAATTGCATTCCTTATTTTAATCTAACACAAGATTCAATTCTTCTGTAAAAATTCATTTTTTACATTTAAGCTAAATTTAACTTAAAAACTTTTGACAAGTAAGAACTACTAGCAGAGTTATTATTCGCTCACCTGGCATGTACTGTAAAATTAAATTCTGCATATAACCAAGGACACAAATGTATGCAGGATGCAACAGTTCCACCCACAGGGATTACAATTCTCAGTATAAAAGATGCAATATAAGTCAGTGCTCAGAAAATACCTAAAAGTTAATAAGTGCACTACGTTCCTGTCAAAAGAACATTGCTGATGTGCATTTTTATGAATCTACTGTATTTCAAAAACGATGCCTAAAGTGAAAGCAAAATGTATTTTTATACTCTTGAATTTTCTTTCTTGCGAATAAAACTTAGTATCCCCATTTTACTTTTAGAATTCATCTGCTGGTACAGAACTATTTCAAAATAAAGCATTGAGTAGTGTTTTCTTTTTATAATTCCAAACTTTTTTAAGATTCCGTTCTGTTCAGGTTAGCTAAATTTTTTAAAAAGTTTTGTTTGGACACAAATCAACTCTACCTGGACCAAAGTTGCTCTAATTGCCCTGAAAATTGGTATATAACACCGTCCAATCTTGGAAATTTTAGGAAAAGACATTATCTCTTTTAGTTAATTTTTTGTTATGGATTTTTGCTTTTTCTCTCCCCCTTTCCTAAGCTCTTGAATGCAATGACAGTAATTGCAAATCATGTCATAGTGAAACTGACATAGTTATGAATAAATACATGGTTGACATCGTTAATGAACACCATGTTTAATAACAAACCTTGCCATTGCACGTGTAATTCTTTTTCATATTTCAAAGCTTCCAAAAATTGTCCCTTATCGGGGGCTGATGATGTTTAAATACACACAATGTTATGGAAAGAAAAAACTTGGGACCAAGCCTCCAAAAATTAAGCCTTAATGGGCAAAGAATGCACACACAAGTGATAATTGTCAGAAGAAAAAGTGGCTAGTTGCGAATGAGGCTAGAAAAAATCTTGATTTTAATTAGGAGCAGTAACAATACAGTGGGCATCTGGAAAGGGTAGGGTAATAAAGGCATGTAACTACAGAAGTAGCAGCAGCAATAATAGCATAATATGAAACATACAAGGCAGTAGATTGGCTGTTTGCGGGTAGCGTTAGTAGTGGTGGCAGTAGGGGATTAGCAATAAGAAGTAGCTGCTGCAGCAGTGGCAACATTAGCAGACATATGGTACATGTTGGCAGGTAGGCAGACAGCTAGGGATAAGTGAACCTGAGCTTGAAATTTTGGGTTCGTACCAATCATTGCGGGGTCCGGGAATCGAACATGGACTTTGCCGCGGAAGTCCGTGTTTGGGTTTGATATTCAGATGCTAAATAAAGCTTGTGTAAGCATTCAATGGGTGATGTCATAGATGGCAGGTATGTATCACTGAGATTGCTACTCTCAGTGATATAAGTCCCAGGGATAGGTTGTGACCAGTGATGCTAGATCACTGAGTTTATGGTAGCTGGAGTTTGGGTCTGGGATTTAGGAGTGACTGAAGAGCTTGGGTGGGAAGGTCATTCCCATACTCCATCCCGGGTGTTCTTACCTCAAACATGTGAAAAACGAATTAAAAGGCACACTGACAGAGAGAAATGTGTGTGTGCTGGTCTAAGAGGAAGACCTATGGAAAAGACCACTATTCAAAGTGGAATCTCTAAGTGAAAACCTACAAGCTGGTGAGAAGCCTATATCACCGCATTTTTTGTTATTTCCATGAACTGTTATTTGTTTGTTGAAGCAAGCCTGTATCGTTTTGCTGTGTATGCCGAATAAACCCTGGGAAAAGAGACTGACTGAATAGTCCCGTCTCACACTTGTCAGCAAGCTATTAAGCTTTAGGCACTTGGAAACCATTTTTGGGGTGCAATACACCTCCTTTGCATCCGTGACACAGAAATACATTACTTAATATGGCTGTTAATTCTGACGGTGACCTACAGCCATTTTTAGGGGGAAATACAAATCCTTTGCACCTGTGACAGGGAAATACAATGATCTGTATTTAATTCTGTCTGTGACATAAACCCATTTTTTGGGGTGCAAAACACCTCCTTTGCATCCATGACACAGAAAAAGAATAGTTAATCTGTCTGTTAATTCTGTCGATTATATAAACCCATTTTTTGGGGTTCAAAAACACCTCCTTTGCATCCATGACACAGAAATAGAATAGTTAATCTGTCTGTTAATGCTGTCAGTGACATAAACCCATTTTTGGGGGTGAGATACACTTCTTTTGCATCCATGACACTGAAATACAATTGTTAATCTGGCTGTCAATTTTGTGGGTGCCCTCAAAGAATGAGAAGAGCATCAAATAAGGGTTGTGGTCGTGGTGCCGCTGATGTTGGTGGAGCTCCAGCTACAGATAGAGGACATTATCGATCTGCGCCAGCTACACGCCCAAATGAAACACCTTCCTCTGGTGCATGTAGGGGACAGGACGTTCGGTGTCATTTTGTAGGCCCAAATGCCACTGTACGAACCGTGAGGCCAGAACAAATAGAAGCGGTATTGGAAGGATGGCTGACAGTGTCTCCAGTTCCTAAAAATTGTCTTCCACCCGGTCCCCTACAGAAAGTTGGAACCGGCGGCCTATGGGCCTATATCTGTCTTCTACCTCAACCCCTTACAAATCAGTCAAGCAATCTGAGCCCCAAGGCATGCAGCAGTCACTTATGTTTTTTGATGACTCTACTAGCAGAGGCTCCGTGGGCCATCCACCTAGCCCTTCCCCAGAAGTGGAAGAGATTGAGTGCACTGATGCTTAACCACGATGCTCGGCACATGGCGGTACTCGGCCGAATACCCGCATGTGCTCGAGCGCCATGTTTGAGTCTCCTCCCCGCACGTTTCTTGGCTGCTACACAGCCAATAAATATGCAGGTAAGTACTGCCCTCACTGTAATGTCAGTAGCCATGTTTGTAGCGCAACCTGCGCTAAGTTGCTCAGTTTTAGGCCCCCTTCACACAGGCGTCGCGGGTGAGGGCCGGATGCGATGCAGGTGCCTTCAGGGAAAATCGTGCGAGTAGGCACGCAATTTCAGTCAATTTTGACTGCGATTGCGTTCCGTTGTTCTGTTTTTTCCGCGCGCGTGCAATGCGTTTTACACACGCGTGACAAAAAAACGGAATGTGGTACCCAGACCCGAAATTCCTCACTGAAGTTCAAGTTTGGGTTTGGTGTTCTGTAGATTTTATTATTTTCCATTATAACATGGTTATAATGGAAAATAACAGCATTCTTTAATATAGAATGAAAAGTGAAAAGTCAATTGAGGGTAAAAAAATAATAAAAATATTACTCACCTCATCCACTTGATCGTGAAGCCGGGATCCTCTTCTTTGTTCTTCTTGAAGCACCTGCAAAAGGACCTTTGCTGATGTTATCGCGCTCACCGTTATTTTTTTTACCCTCAATTGACATTTCACTTTGCATTCTGTATTAAAGAATGCTATTATTTTCCATTATAACCATGTTAATTGTCAAGTAAATTGGGTCCCGGATTGCTCATTCCTCGTCTACTTAGCAACCATCCGTGCAAATCGCATCACATCCGCACTTGCTTGCGGATGCTATGCGATTTTCACGCAGCCCCATTCTTTTCTATGGGGCCTGCGTTGCATGAAAAACGCAGAATATAGAACATGCTGCGATTTTCACGCAACGCACAAGTGATGCGTGAAAAACATTGCTCATGTACACATACCCATTGAAATGAATGGGTAAGGATCATAGGCGTCACTACAGGGTGTGCCCCCCGCAGCTGATTTCCCTTTCCCATTAAATTTAAAACATTACGTAACGCTGGCCCCGTGGCCCAGCCGCCGCTGACGGCGATCCGAATCATAACAGTCAGTCACTGCGCAGAGAGCACTGATGTGACGTCACACGCGCTACCGCCAGTCAATTCTGGTTTGCAGGCGCGATGGTGGGAAGTGGAAGGACTAGGAGGAACAGAGCCTGGAGCGCAGTGTGGCAGCTGCGCTGCTGAGGTAATCAACTTCTTGGACAAACGCACTCAGTGAGTAGAGTGAATTATCATTGTGAAGGGGAGGGGCTGGGGGTGTTATTAATTTCATTGTGTCTGGCAGGAGTGGGGGTATACAGTTAGGAGATCGCTTTGCACCTGTCACAGGTGCTTGCCTAGTAAACACAAGGCCATCCATCACTTATTAACCCCTCCCTTACCAGCCCACCCAGCCTCATTGCTGTGTGTTATGCTTTGAACGTTTTTTTTGTCCATGAAGGGGTTAATTAAGTGTTGTAGGGGGGGGGGGTATTGGGCATATTGTGTTTGATGCCCAAAACAGTGTCATCCACAGATTCCACATAACAGTGTCTTCCACAGATGCCACCATAACAGTATGTCATCCACAGATGCTCCCATAACAGTGTGTCATCCACAGATGCCCCCATAACAGTGTATCATCCACAGATCCCCCATAACAGTGTCATCCACAGATTCCCCATAACGGTGTCATCCACAGATTCCCATAACAGTGTCATCCACAGATCCCCTATAATAGTGTGTCATCCACAGATCCCCCATAACAGTGTCATCCGCAGATCCCCCATAAAAGTGTCATCCACAGATTCCCCATAACAGTGCGTCATCTGCAGATCCCCCATAACAGTGTGTCATCCATAGATCCCCCATAACAATGTGTCAACCACATATCCCCATGACAGTGCGCCTGCGCACTGAGGAGAGACAGAAAGGAGAGGAAAGAATCTGCGGAAGCAAGCAGAGGACGACACAGCAGACGACTGAATAGCTTATTTTGCAAGTAAATTGTTTTATTATAAGTGTAGGCAAATATAGCATATTTGTATAAGGGGAAGCTCCTAACCTGCCTATATAGTCCGGAGGGGAGAGCGCTCCCTCTCCACGGCAACTAGCACCGGCGCTGTATTCCCGCGCATGCGCATCTTTCACTTCCGGGTTCCCGGCGGTACACTGCACGGCGGTTCAGCGTCTCCTCCATCGCAGCAACAGGCTATCGGCCACATTCACCCAGCTCTTAGAGGCATCCAGGGGGGTAAGTCCAGTGTGCCTGCACCTACGAAGCACGCCACATTTCGCTTTTGTTCTCGGCTCGTCTGCCAGAGCGTCCCCACAAGCATAACAAGTGGGTGTATGTATACTGCGCGCCGGTCTCTGCTAGCCATATTATCAAGACAGCTATTTGACACAGAGGCGGCAGGGTCTCATGTACTTAGATCAGCATGGGGGCCACAACAGCACACCCCCTCAAGTGGCACCTTTAATGTTACAGTATCATTGGGACGGATCCTAAACTCATAGGTCGTCACGTGATACTTACGTTTTTACCTGGACATTAGGGTTTGGGGATTAACTGACCCCTCCTAGGTATCATTCTCATCCATAGTTCAGCACGGCATGTTCTAAACCAGTTCATCATGTCACATTTAGGTCCAGTGCACGGTCTCCGGTTAAGTCTGACTATTTTCAGAGGCCACGTCCACCTTCACCTCATCAAGGTAAATACTACGCCTTGGTTACCATTAGTCAATCCTCAACAGTCACTTCTAAATGCTTTATTTTATTTTTCAGCAGTAACCGGCTATTCAAACCAATTCAGTAGGTAAAAAAAAATTTTTTTAAAGGGATAAAAATTGTTGGCAGTAGGAACCATGTGGCCGCCTAAGTAAAAAACAAAACAAAAAAACCCTCCCTTAATAATCAAACCTCTCATTGTTTTCCCAGTCCTGCCACAACCCATAGGCCAGTTATTCCTGCACGGTCAGTCTTCTCCTGGCTTCTGGTATTCAGGCACGCCACAAGTCTCAGTCTATCATGTTTTCAGATTCCTTACGAGTCCACTCAAAACCGCATGCACACATCTCCAGGCCGTCACGTTCAGTCTCGCTCCGAGTCCTGGCACGGCCTCAGGCACCTTACCAGTCTGTCACGTCTTCAGACTCACCATAAGTCCTGTCACGTACCTCAGGCACCTTACTTAGTCTGTCACGTCCTCAGACTCGCCATAAGTCCTGTCACGTACCTCAGGCACCTTACTAAGTCTGTCACGTCCTCAGACTCGCTATAAGTCCTGTCACGTACCTCAGGCACCTTACTAAGTCTGTCACGTCCTCAGACTCGCTATAAGTCCTGTCACGTACCTCAGGCACCTTGCAAAGTCCGTCACGTCCTCAGACTCGCATAAGTCCTGTCACGTACTTCAGGCACCTTACTAAGTCTGTCACGTCCACAGACTCGAACAATCCGGTCACGACCTCAGGCTCCATTTCCGAGTAAAAAAAATACGACTTGTCTGCGCCACATTCTTCGCATATACATGGCCTCAATTCCCTGATCCCTTCGGAGGAATATTCCATGAAATATTCATCTATCGACGAAGCTATACAAGTCATTCTGTTATTAGGGAGGAACATTTGGCTGTCAAAAGCTGATATAACAGATGCCTTCAAATTGCTTCCCATACATCCACAACTATGGCAATGGCACGGCATCAAATGGGACGGGTCATACTATTTTGCTAACAAACTAACATTCGGCTCCAAATCCAGCCCATGGCTGTTCGAGCAATTCGCCAAATCTCTGCACTGGATTTTGGAAAACAGATTCGACGCACATCACATCATACACTACTTAGATGATTTTTTGCTTATCGAACCTCCAGATCGTCCCCTCGTGACCTGGGGGTATTGACCGAGGTTTTCAATACTCTCAGTGTCCCAGTAGCTGACAAAAAGATTGATGGCCCTCACACCAGTTTGACCTTTTAGGTATACACCTAGATACTGTTTCTTTTCAGGCCAGTCTACTCTTGGATAAATTGCAGAGAGTCAGGGATGCCGTCCATAAATTATCTCAAGGGGGCTTAACAACCAAGGCGGATCTCCAGAGTCTTTTAGGCATGCTTAATTTTTCTATGAGAATCATCCCACAAGGCGGAGCTTTTTTCTTCAGACTCCTCCTCTTACTACCTTCAGCAGCAGACCAGGATAGGCCAATCAGGTTAGGTCAGCAAGCTATGGCGGACCTGGTGATGTGGGATCAGTTTCTCACACACTGAAACGGCATATCTTTGTTCATACCTCCAGTCTCTTGTAAGTCACCCGTCATCCACACAGACGCTGCAGCAGCATTTGGGTTCGCGGCCATATACGGAAATCATTGGTTGGCTAGTATATGGCCTCCCGAAGTAACCACCATCCCAGGTTTTTTGCAGTCCTCTCCATTGTTCGAAATATATCCAGTAGTGGCAGCCGCGCAAGCTTGGGGCACCCAATGGGGAAATAAGACCGTGTTAATCTGAACGGATAACGCAACTCTGGTTGATTTACTTAATAAAGGAAGATCCGCTTCTCCTCAGATCATGTCATTCGTTAGACGGTTCATTTGGTTAGCATTACAAAACCATTTCCATTTCGAATGTGCATATATCCCCGCAGAACAAATATGGCCGCAGACGCATTATCTAGGCTTAATTTTCTGTTTTTCTTTCAGATCTCGCCAGGAGCAGACACCACGCCAACGCCAACGCCACCTCACAGGTCATTAGTCATGGACTAAGTGTACATTTGGATACGGCTAGGTCCCTGATAAACGAGTCGCTGTCAAAAAATACCTTAAGAACTTATGAGACCGCATGGGCACATTTTAATAGATTCCAGTCATCATTTCCACAGTCGCACCTAGACCATATCTCATACCTGCTAGCATTTGTCGCATGGTACGATTAAACTATACTTATCCGGCATCCAACACCGTTGGCACATCCTTTATCCTGACAGGTCTTCTCTTTTCCTAGCTCACCCTATTAAGGCCATTTTAAAAGGAATACAGAAGTCTTCAGTTTCGCCAAAGGTTTCTAGAAAGCCATGTTCAGGTCATATGTTCAAGAGTCTTTCCGACATGTTACTCAAAAGTCCATTCGGCAGCCAGTTGAGCTTATTGATTAGGACGGCGCTTTATCTGTGGTTTTACGGTTTTCTCAGGCCAGGAGAATTCACGTGTCCAGCATCCTCCAGATCTTACATACAAAAACAACACATCAAATGGCACGGCTCCTATTACTCTTTAAATCTTGGCCATACTAAAACCGCATGACCAGGGGAAACAGTGCAGGTTAAATATTTCCTGTCAGGCAACAGTTGGTGTCCGGTTGATGTTATCAACGCATGGTTAGACACTATCAAATCGGCTCCAGCCCATTCCCCTTTGTTAGCTCACAAATCTGAGCCTCTCAGCTTAAATACATTCCTAAGATACATACGTATTCTCCTACCCAAGTTAGGCGTCAACCCACTCAGCATTACCGGCCACTCCTTCAGAATAGGAGCAGCTTCCGCAGCCTCCCAGAATAACATTCCGGTGCACATCATCAAGAGACTGGGTCACTGGAAGTCCTTCTGTTACACACGTTACATTCCTAATCCTCGGATAGAAATGTCTGTGGCCTTTCAGAAATTGTTGTTGTGACTAATCATTAAATATAGCTCCTTTTAATTGGCAATGGTACTCTGGTCTTTTTGGCCCCTTTAGGCTACCTTTCATACAGCCGCCACACCTCTACTGCTATTAGTTAGGCACTCATACATTCTGATAGTCGACCCGAATACAAGTGTAGGCAACGCGTTGCCGTATTTGTATAAGGGGAGGCTCCTAACCTGCCTATATAGTCCGGAGGGGAGAGCGCTCCCTCTCCACGGCAACCAGTGCCGGCGTTGTACCCTCCCTCCCACACCTTACAATCCTTCCATCATCACAGGGCGGCCCCCTTTAGGCTACCTTTCATACAGCAGTTCCGCCACACCTCTACTGCTATTAGTTAGGCACTCATACATTCTGATAGTCGACCCGAATACAAATGTAGTTTAATGTCTGTTTTTGAGGACAGTAAAACATGTTTTTTTTTGTTATGTATGATGCTTTTTGATAATAAATAAATGTAAATGTAGTGGTGCTATAATATGCACCCCAGGCCTCTCTGATGTCCTGCAGTCCTGATGTCACCTTTTAGGAATAGATTGTTTCTGAATACTCAAGCGTACCTTGAGAAAGAAAGGAAAACTCTTGAAAGCTTGTCTTTTAAGTATTAGGTTAGTACAATAAAAAGGTATCCCTGCATACCGCAATGCTCTTGTAATTTGTAATATTATTTATATATACTTATTTAGTTTTTTTCAGTAGTATGATTAAGTGGTGAAAATTATAAGTGCCCCTCCATTTTTGACTATGGTATCTTATGTGCCCCCCTATATATTGTTCCTAGAGTTGCCACTGGTCAGGATTTAGTGGGGGTACAATGCGTTCACCTCACGCATTGTACCCACGTGGAATACTCGCCCGTGTGAAAGGGGCATTAGGGAGAGCTGTGCTTAGGAAGGGACAGACAGTATAGGGAGTGTAATAGGAAGATTTATATACAAATAACTTTTCAGAGACCCAAAAGTCCTTTTAAGGACTATTGTGTGTGACAGCAGCAATATATATTTTTAGATAAATACCGTGTAATAGGCCGCTGCGGACAGTTAAATTATTCACGCCACATCTCCTGTTTAAAGTGTGCGCATCCCTAAAATAACAGTGACATCCCGTGCACTTTTTCCGCAGACAGTGTCCACTACGGACAGTTAAATTATCCGCGTCACATCTCCTGTTTAAAGTGTGCGCATCCCTAAAATATCAGTGACATCCAGTACACTTTTTCTGTAGACGGTGTCTGCTGCAGACCGTTAAATTATCCGCGCCACATCTCCTGTTTAAAGTGTGCGCATAACTAAAATATCAGTGACATCCAGTGCACTTTTTCCGCAGGCGGTGTCCACTGCGGATAGTTAAATTATCCGCGCCACATCTCCTGTTTAAAGTGTGCGCATCCCTAAAATATCAGTGACATCCAGTGCACTTTTTCCGTAGACAGTGTCCACTGCGGACAGTTAAATTATCCGCGTCACATCTCCTGTTTAAAGTGTGCGCATCCCTAAAATATCAGTGACATCCAGTGCACTTTTTATGTAGACGGTGTCTGCTGCAGACAGTTAAATTATCAGCGCCACATCTCATGTTTAAAGTGTACGCATTCCTAAAATATCAATGACACCAGTTAAATTATCAGCGCCACATCTCCCGTTTAAAGTGTGCGCATCCCTAAAATATCAGTGACATCCAGTGCACTTTTTCTGTAGACGGTGTCCTTGCGGACAGTTAAATTATCCGCGATACATCTCCTGCTTAAAGTGTGCACATCCCTAAAATATCAGTGACATCCAGTGCACTTTTTCTGTAGATGCAGTCCGCTGCAAACAGTTAAATTATCCACACCACATATCCTGCTTAAAGTGTGCGAATCCCTAAAATATCAGTGACATCCACTGTCACGGAGAGCTGGCGGCGCACCCTCGCTTCGCAGTGCCGCCGGTGTTCCACGCGCATAGCGGAGCGAGGATGCGGGCGGCGTCCTCGTCTCCATGGGGACCAACGGGCGGGGAGAATCCGGTCGCACATGCCTCCTCTGCATGGCCGGTGTCCTCCGTCCCCTAGACAACAATTTTGTGTGATATACTTATAATATACTTTCTAATATAGAAAGTATATTATAGTGCATTTGTATTGTGTAGCAGTTGTGTGCAGTTCTGCTGCGATACTTCAGTTATACAGAGGGAGCAACGCTATTGGAACAACTAACGGCAACTGGTGTAATATACCAGTTGCCCCCCCAAAAAAAATGATTGAGGCAAAGGTGTGATATACCTATAATATACTTCCTATATAGTGCATTTGTATTGTAGAGCATTTGTGTGCGGTTCTGAGATACTGCAGCTATAGAGAGGGACAAATGCTATTGGAACAACTAATTGCAACTGGTGTGATATACCAGTTGCCCCCTAAAAAAACTGATTGAGGCAGGGGTGTGATATACCTATAATATAATTTCAATATAGTGCATTTGTATTGTGCAGAATTTGAGTGCGGTTCTGCTGAGATACCGCAGCTATACAGAGCGACCAACGCTATTGGAACAACTAATTGCAACTGGTGTGATATAACAGTAGAGTTGAGCGGACACCAGGATGTTCGAACTTCACAGAAAAGTTTTAGTTCGGGACCCGAACTTGACCCTGAACCCGAAACCCATTGTCAAGGGGGACCCGAATTTTGAGCACTAAAATGGCTGTAAAAAATTCATGGAAAGGGCTAGAGAGCTGTAAATGGCAGCAAAATGTGGTTAAGAGCATGGCAAGTGCTCTGCAAACAAATGTGGATAGGAAATGACTTAAAATAACATAAAATACATTAAAATAATAAATAATAATCTTGATCTTGGAGGACGAGGTCCATATGGAGTAGGAGGTTGAGAAGGCGGTTGATGTGGAGGTTTAGGTGGAAGTGGCGGTGAAGGATGAGGAGGTAGCCTACACTGCTGTTTGGGTTTATTTTTTATTTATTTTTTTATTTTTGTTTAAATTAGGGTACACCCCAAAACATTGGGGCAGACCCATCAGTCAGTACGTGTAGGCATGTGCACACATACTGCTCCACCATGTCACACGTCCCCGTGATGTCCACGATACAATTGGATATCTGCTCTATCAACTTTCGATGTTCTTTTCTGCTCCTACCATGTTGATCACGGATGGCAGCGAATCAAGGTTCCATGCCAGAGAGGAAGCGTGAGAAAGGGATACCATGTATAAATTTAATGTGATCGAGCGGAAATGTGGGAGAAGTTATTAAAGCGGAAGGAGGGGAGGTAGTGACGATACATAACAATACAGGACTCTTAAGATGCCCTGTTATTGGAATGATTAATAAAAAATTATAGGGAATGTCACTGGGGAATTTTGGATTTGGAAATGTTAGACAGGAGAGGCCCTGCTGCCGCTATGTTAACTCTAGATAACTTCTGACTGATCGCACGTCCCTGTGACGTCCACAATTCAATTGGATATCTTCTCTATCAACTTTCGATGTTCTTTTCTGCACCTACCATGTTGATCACGGTTAGCGGTGAATCAGAAATCCATGACGGAGAGGGAGCGTGAGAAAGGGAGACCACATCCAATGGAGGTCAATGGCTGCAATGTGATCGAGCGGAAAATAGTGAAATTTAGCCAAACATTGGTGAATATCACCCGACAATGTAACAGAAAAATTAGTGAAATTTATTAAGCTGTCAACTAGGTAGAACAGGGGAATATCACAGCCAAAAATTGATGAATGTCACCCGACATTGTAACAGAAAAATTTGTGAAATTTATTAACCTGTCAACTAGGTAGAGCAGAGGTATATCACAGCCAAAAATTGGTGAATTTCACCGAAAATGTAACAGACAAATTAGTGAAATTTGTTTACCTGTCTACTAGGTAGAGCAGGGGTATATCACAGCCAAAAATTTGTGAATGTCTCCCGAAAATGTAACAGACAAATTAGTGAAATTTATTAACCTGTCTACTAGTTACAGCAGGGGTATATCACAGCCAAAAATTGGTGAATGTCACCCGACAATGTAACAGAAAAATTAGTTACATTTATTAAGCTGTCAACTAGGTAGAGCAGGGGTATCTCACAGCCAAAAATTGGTAAATGTCATCCGACAATGTAACAGACAAATTAGTGAAATGACATAAAATAAAATAAAATCGTACAAAATAAAAGAAATTATCTTGATGTATGAGGTGGAGGTCCATATGGAGTAGGAGGTTGAGGAGGTGGTGGACGTAGCGGTGTAGGTGGAATTGGCGGTGGAGGAGAACGAGGTAGCCAACACTGGTTTATTTTATTTTTTTAAATTAGGATACACCCCAAAAGAGTGGGAAATATACAACAATGAGCAATTGCGCTGTAGTATAACAATGGCTGGGTTAGGCCGATATACATGTCTATTCTGCACAAGGTACGGACAAGTCCTGTGGGATCCATGCCTGGTTAATTTTAATGAACGTGAGCTTGTCTACATTGGCTGTGGACAGGTGTCTGGGCTTGTCTGTGATAATGCCCTCTGCCGTGCTAAACACACTTTCAGACAATACACTGGTTGCAGGGCAGGCCAGCACCTCCAAGGCATAAAGGGCAAGCTCAGGCCATGTGCCCAATTTGGAGACCCAGAAGATGAAAAAGGCAGACCCATCATTAAGTATGTGTAGGCGTCTGAACACATTCTGCTCCACCATGTTGCTGAAATGCTGCCTCCTGATAAGAAGTTCCATATCAGCTGGTGGTGCTGGTTGTTGTGGTGTGCTGACAAAGCTTTTCCACATTTCGGCCATGCTAACCCTGCCTTCTGAGGTTCTGGTGGTGCCCCAGCTGCGTTGGCGACCTATTCCTCATCCTCTGCCTTTGCCTTGTGCTTTCACTGTGCCCCCGCTGTCAGGTGGGAATGCCACCAGCAGCGCGTCTACCAGCGTGCGCTTGTACTCGCGCATCTTACGATCACGCTCCATTGTAAGAATTAAGGATGGTACGTTGTCCTTGTAACGGGGATCCAGCAGCGTGGCCACCCAGTAATCAGCACAAGTTAGAATGTGAACAACTCGGCGGTCGTTGTGGAGACACTGCAGCATGTAATCGCTCATGTGTGCCAGGCTGCCCAGAGGCAACGAAAAGCTGTCTTCTGTGGGAGGGCCGAAGTTACGCTGCAGCGCTGACAGGCGAGCAGCAGCAGGGTGAGAATGCTGAAAGTGTGCACAGACGGCCCGCACTTTATGCAGCAGCTCTGACATATCAGTGTAATTTTTAAGGAATCTCCAACACCAAATTCAGCACATGCGCCAGGCAAGGGATGTGCGTCAAACCGGCTAGTCCCAGAGCTGCTACTAGATTTCGCCCATTATCGCACACCAACAGGCCAGGCTTGACGCTGACTGGCACAAACCACTCATCGGTATGTTGTTAAAGGCCCGTCCACAGCTCCTGCGCGGTGTGGGCTTTGTCCCCCAAACAGATATGTTTTAAAACTGCCTGCTGTCATTTACCCCTAGCTGTGCTGAAGTTGGTGGTGAAGGTGTTAGGCTGACCGGATGAGGAGCTGGTAGAGGATGAGGAAGCAGAGTAGGAGAAGGAAGGAAGCAATAGGAGGCAAACTGAAGCACCCTGCAATCCTCGGTGGTGGAAGGACATGCGCCAAACTGCTATCTGCCTCAGGCCCAGAGTCATCAAAAAGCAGAAGAGACTGCTGCATGACTTGGTGCTCAGACTGCTTGGCTGATTTGAAAGGGGGGTGAGGTGAAAGACTGATGGACATCGGCTGCAGGTGCCAACTGTGGTCTTTCAGCAGGAGACTGGGTGGGAGACAATGTGAAGGAACTGGATTCACTGTCAGCAACCCAATCTACTATCGCCTATACTTGTTCAGGCCTCACCATTCGTAGAGCCGCATTAGGCTCGACCAAATACCGCTGCAGGTTCTGTCGCCTACTGGCACCTGAGGAAGGGATTTCACTTGTGCGTGTAGCTGGCACAGATCGACCATGTCCTCTTCCTACAACAGGAGCTCCACCAGCAACACGACGACCTGGGCCACGTCTCTTATTTGACGCTCTCCTCATATTTCTCGAATTTAGGATCTTGCCCTAAATGGGTGTTTAATTAATAGTAGAATATAACGACAGTATGTAAAGGGTGTATCTCACACGACCTGACCCACAGTAGGCCTCAATTAAAGATTTGTTTGCACAAAATGGCTGTATTTCAAATACCTGAATCTAACCCCAGTATGTAAAGGGTGTATCTCACACAGCTTGACCCACAATAGGCCTCAATTATACATCTGTTTGCCCAAAATGGCTGTATTTCAAATACCTGAATCAAACCCCTGTATTAGGCCTCAATTAACGATTTCTTCGGCCAAAATGGCTGTATTTTAAAGACCTGACTCAAACCCCGGTATGTAAAGGGTGTATCTCACACGGCCTGACCCCAAAATGGTTGTATTTCAAATACCTGAATCAAACCCCAGTATGCAAAGGGTGTATCTCACACGGCCTGACCCACAGTAGGCCTTAATTAAAGATTTCTTTGCCCAAAATGGCTGTATTTCGAATACCTGAATCAAACCCCAGTATGCAAAGGGTGTATCTCACACGGCCTGACCCACAGTAGACCTAATTAAAAATTTCTTTGCACAAAATGGCTGTATTTCAAATACCTGAATCAAACCCCAGTATGCAAAGGGTGTATCTTACACGGCCTGACCCACAATAGGCCTCAATTAAACATTTGTTTGCCCAAAATGGCTGTATTTCAAATACCTGAATCAAACCCCTGTATTAGGCCTCAATTAACGATTTCTTCGCCCAAAATGGCTGTATTTTAAAGACCTGACTCAAACCCCGGTATGTAAAGGGTGTATCTCACACGGCCTGACCCCAAAATGGCTGTATTTCAAATACCTGAATCAAACCCCAGTATGCAAAGGTTGTATCTCACACGGCCTGACCCACAGTAGACCTTAATTAAAAATTTCTTTGCCCAAAATGGCTGGATTTCAAATACCTGAATCAAACCCCAGTATGCAAAGGGTGTATCTTACACGGCCTGACCCACAATAGGCCTCAATTAAACATTTGTTTGCCCAAAATGGCTGTATTTCAAATACCTGAATCAAACCCCTGTATTTAAAGGGTGTATCTCACACGACCTGACCCACATTAGGCCTCAATTAACGATTTCTTCGCCCAAAATGGCTGTATTTTAAAGACCTGACTCAAACCCTGGTATGTAAAGGGTGTATCTTACACGGCCTGACCCACAGTAAGCCTCATTTAAACATTTGTTTGCCCAAAATGGCTGTATTTCAAATACCAGAATCAAACCCCTGTATGTAACACGGCTCACACGGCTTGACCCACAGTAGGCCTCAATTAAAGATTTCTTTGCCCAAAATGGCTGTATTTCAAATACCTGAATCAAACCCCAGTATGCAAAGGGTGTATCTTACACAGCCTGACCCACAGTAGGCCTCAATTTAAACATTTGTTTGCCCAAAATGGCTGTATTTCAAATACCTGAATCAAACCCCTGTATTAGGCCTCAATTAACGATTTCTTCAGCCAAAATGGCTGTATTTTAAAGACCTGACTCAAACCCCGGTATGTAAAGGGTGTATCTCACACGGCCTGACCCCAAAATGGCTGTATTTTAAATACCTGAATCAAACCCCAGTATGCAAAGGGTGTATCTCACACGGCCTGACCCACAGTAGGCCTTAATTAAAGATTTCTTTGCCAAAAATGGCTGTATTTCAAATACCTGAATCAAACCCCAGTATGCAAAGGGTGTATCTTACACGGCCTGACCCACAGTAGGCCTCAATTAAACATTTGTTTCCCCAAAATGGCTGTATTTCAAATACCTGAATCAAACCCTTGTATTAGGCCTCAATTAACGATTTCTTCGCCCAAAATGGCTGTATTTTAAAGACCTGACTCAAACCCCGGTATGTAAAGGGTGTATCTCACACGGCCTGACCCCAAAATGGCTGTATTTCAAATACCTGAATCAAACCCCAGTATGCAAAGGTTTTATCTCACACGGCCTGACCCACAGTAGACCTTAATTAAAAATTTCTTTGCCCAAAATGGCTGTATTTCAAATACCTGAATCAAACCCCAGTATGCAAAGGGTGTATCTTACACGGCCTGACCCACAGTAGGCCTCAATTAAACATTTGTTTGCCCAAAATGGCTGTATTTCAAATACCTGAATCAAACCCCTGTATTTAAAGGGTGTATCTCACACGGCCTGACCCACATTAGGCCTCAATTAACGATTTCTTCATCCAAAATGGCTGTATTTTAAAGACCTGACTCAAACCCCGGTATGTAAAGGGTGTATCTCACACTGCCTGACCCACAGCAAGCCTCAATTAATCATTTGTTTGCCCAAAATGGCTGTATTTCAAATACCGGAATCAAACTCCAGTATGCAAAGGGTGTATCTCACGCGGCCTTACCCACAGTAGGCCTCAATTAACAATTTCTTTGCCCAAAATGGCTGTATTTCAAATACCTGAATCAAACCCCAGTATGCAAAGGGTGTATCTCACACGGCCTGACCCACAGTAGGCCTCAATTAAATATTTGTTTGCCTAATATGGCTGTATTTCAAATACCTGAATCAAACCACTGTATTTAAAGGGTGTATTTCACACGGCCTGACCCACAGTAAGCCTCAATTAAAGATTTGTTTGCCCAAAATGGCTGTATTTCAAATACCGGAATCAAACCGCAGTATGTAAAGGGTATATCTTACACGGCCTGACACACAGCAGGCCTCAATTAAAGATTTATTTTCCGAAAATGGCTGTATTTCAAATACCTGAATTAATTCTCTGTATGTAAAGGGTGTATCTCACACGACCTGACCCAGAGTAGGCCTCAATTAAAGATTTATTTGCCGAAAATGGCTGTATTTCAAATACCTGAATCAAACCCTTGTATGTAAAGGGTGTATCTCACACGGCCTGACCCACAGTAGGCCTCAATTAAAGATTTCTTTGCCCAAAATGGCTGTATTTCAAATACCTGAATCAAAACCCATTATGTAAAGGGTGTATTTCACACGGCCTGACCCACATTAGGCCTTAATTAACGATTTCTTTGCCCAAAATGGCTGTATTTCAAATACCTGAATCAAACCCCGGTATGTAAAGGGTGTATCTCACACGTCCTGACCCACAGTAGGCCTCAATTAAACATTTGTTTGCCCAAAATGGCTGTATTTCAAATTCCGGAATCAAACCCCTGTATGTAAAGGGTGTATCTCACACAGCCTGACCCACAGTAGGCCTCATTTAAAGATTTGTTTGCCCAAAATGGCTGTATTTCAAATACCTGAATCAAACCCTTGAATTTAAAGTAGAGGTGGGACGAATCCAAATTTTTTCGAATCCAAATGCGAATCCGAATCCGAAAAGGTTCTCGAATATATCGAATCTTTCGAATCTCGAATCCTACGAATCCTGTACATAATTGTGTGAACGCACGGTGTAAGAAACAAAGTCAGACCGCGTCAGTTTGTCTGAACCTCCACCTCCCAGTCACGGTCGCACCCTATATGACCGCGATGACCCCTGCTATGACCCCTGCTCCTATCACTACAAAACATACAGGGTAATACAGCGCCACATACCTCTTACATCCAGTGACGTCTCTTGTAGATGTTCTCTTTCCTCATCTTCTCCTTTCAGACCTTCAGACCAGACACCAGTTTTCAGCCATTTTTCATCTCTGCAGCTTGACAAAAAAAATCTTAGTTTACTACTTTTCCATCATCCTCCCATCTTCTGGACAAATCATCCTAACACCCCCAATACTGTGCCGCTGTGCTCCCCAATACTATACTGCAGAAACTACCCCTGATAATACTAGTATCACACAGAGCCCCCCATATAAAATACCCCTTCTTTGTGGCCTCAGTAGATGCCCCCACAGTGCCACCCAATAATGTGCCAGTAAGTGTCCCCATAGATGCCCCCCTAATCATGTGCCAGTATCAAGTGCGGAGTGCCTCTCTCCTCCCCCCATGTGCCGGTATGATAGTGCCATCTCCCCCCCAATGTGCCCGTATCATAGTGCCACCTCCCCCCATAATGTGCCCGTATCATAGTGCCATCTCCCCATATAATGTGCCCGTATCATAGTGCCATCTCCCCCCATAATGTGCCCGTATCATAGTGCCATCTCCCCCCATAATGGGCCCGTATAATAGTGCCACCTCCCCCCATAATGTGCCCGTATCATAGTGCCATCTCCCCCCATAATGTGCCCGTATCATAGTGCCACCTCCCCCCATAATGTGCCCGTATCATAGTGCCATCTCCCCCCATAATGTGCCCGTATCATAGTGCCATCTCCCCCCATAATGTGCCCGTATCATAGTGCCTCCCCCAAATGTGCCAGTAGTATTATAGTGCCTCTCACCTCTCCCCCTGGCATTCACAGACCCCCCCACCCCATAACGGTGCCATCCACAGACCCCCCCCACCCCATAACAGTGCCATCCACAGACCCCCCCACCCCATAACAGTGCCATCCACAGACCCCCCATCCTATAACAGTGCCATCCACACCCCATAACAGTGCCATCCACAGACCCCCCCCACCCCATAACAGTGCCATCCACAGACCCCCCATCCTATAACAGTGCCATCCACACCCCATAACAGTGCCATCCACAGACCCCCCCACCCCATTACAGTGCCATCCACAGACCCCCCCACCCCATAACAGTGCCATCCACAGACCCCACCACCCCATAACAGTGCCATCCACAGACCCCCCCACCCCATAACAGTGCCATCCACACCCCATAACAGTGCCATCCACAGACCCCCCCACCCCAAAACAGTGCCATCCACAGACCCCCCCACCCACCCCATAACAGTGCCATCCACAGACCCACCACCCACCCCTTAACAGTGTCATCCACAGACACCCCCCCATTGCCGCTCCAGTAGTTATATAATGTACAATTGTGATTAATAATCATGCTGCCCCCTCTGTGTGTAGTATTACATTCAATAAATCTTACTTACAGCCGGCTACTGCTATCATAACAGGCCGGCCGGGCAGACGAGCGGCAGCGTCACTGACTGACGTCACCTGCCTGAGCCGCCTGCTTTATGAATGAAGCGGCGCAAGCAGGTGACGTCAGTCAGTGACGCTGCCGCTCGTCTGCCCGGCCGGCCTGTTACGATAGCAGTACTAGCCCTGTAAGTAAGATTTATTGAATGTAATACTACACACAGAGGGGGCAGCATGATTATTAATCACAATTACACATTATATAACTACTGGAGCGGAGGGGCCGGAGCACAGTGAACGCACCGGCCCCCAGCTCCGCCTCCCAGTCCCTCCCACCAGATTCGTCAGATTCGTTTTAGGCAAATTACGTCTGGATTCGAGTCCACGAATCCCACGAATCCAGCAAGATTCGAGGGATTCGAGGGATTCGTGGATTCGACGAATCCCCCGTCCCATCTCTAATTTAAAGGGTGTATTTCACACGACCTGACCCACAGTAGGCCTCAATTAAAGATTTCTTTGGCTAAAATGGCTGTATTTCAAATACCTGAATCAAACCCCTGTATGTAATGGGTGTATCTAACACGGCCTGACCTACAGTAGGCCTGAATTAAAGATTTGTGCACTAAATGGCGGTATTTCAAATATCTGAAAATAATCCAAATGTATAAAGGGTGTATCTCACAATGACATCTGCAGGAAAGGCTGCCAAATTAACTTTTTTTGCCCAAACGGGTGTTTGTTTAATTTCTGAGTTTGATAACAGTATATAAGCCTGTAATTTCACACAAAGCCTGAAAATAGTGTTTTTTGGCAAAAAAGTGTGTTTTTAAAACCCCAGAAAATGATGGCTGTATTTCTAGCTTAAATTGCACACTGACTAATTAAGATTTTGTATATTGCTAGAAAAGTGTTTTTTTTGGTAACAGAATCTGAAAGCTGTATATATTAAACTTAAATTTAACACTTGCAGATCAGGAAAATACTGTTTTTTGGCAAAAAATTGTGTTTTTAAAACCCCAGAAAATGATGGCTGTATTTCTAGCTTAAATTGCACACTGGCTAATCCAAATGTTGCATATTGCCAAAAAAGTGTTTTTTTGGTAACATATAAAAGCTGTATATAATAAATTTGAATTTAACACTTGCAGATAAGGAAAATAGTGTTTTTTGGAAAAAAAAGTGTGTTTTTAAAACCCCAGAAAATGATGGCTGTATTTCTAGCTTAAATTGCACACTGACTAAACCAAATGTTGTATATTGCGAAAAAGTGTTTTTTTGGTAACAGAATATGAAAGCTGTATATATTAAATTTGAATTTAACACTTGCAGATCAGGAAAATAGTGGTTTCTGGCAAAAAAGTGTGTTTTTAAAACCCCAGAAAATGATGGCTGTATTTTGAGCTTAAATTGCACACTGACTAAGCCTGCAAATGCACCAGATGTTGTAAATTGACCAAAAAAATTGGATTTTCAATGTCCCAAAAGCTCAGATGCAATGCAGGTGCACTGAGCTTGCATAAAATGCCTGCCGCCGCCCACCTAACTGACTTAATAAAGTTTTTTTTTTTTTCAGTCTCTCAGGGCAGGATAAAAAAAATTGTGCCCTGCACCCACAAAACACAATGTATGTAGATCGCTGAGTTCGATTTAGATTTTAAGCAAAGACTCTCTCCTATTCTCTCCCTGAAATCACCAGCAGCATCCTCTCCCTACACTAAGCACAACAGAGTGACGTGCAGCGCTACGTGACTCCAGCTAATATAGAGGATGGGTCACATATTACACTGGCCAATCACAGCCATGCCATTAGTAGGCATGGCTGTGATGGCTTCTAAGGTCAGACAGTTCAACAAACAAGCGCCAAGAAAGCACCGAACACCAAACTTTTACTGAAATGTTCCTGTTCGGGCCCGGGGTCCAAAAATCCTAAAGTTCGGTACGGGTTTGCACAACCCTAGTGACATTTTCCAATTTTTGGCTGTGATATACCCCTGCTCTACCTAGTTGACAGGGAAATACAATTCACTAATTTGTGTGTTACATTATCAGTAGTGTTGATCACGAATATTCGAATTGCGAATTTTAATCGCGAATATCGGCACTTCGAGAGTTTGCGAATATTTAGAATATCTCAAAATATATTCGTAATCGCGAATATTCGATTTTTTTTAAATACCAGTACATGCGAATTTTAATGCGAATATTTTAGGCGCATTTTATGCGAATTTTCGCAATCAAGAAAATAATGCCTGGAGATCATGAATTCGCGAATTCTCGAATATATGGCAAATATTCGACCAAATATTCGCGAAATATCGCGAATTCGAATATTGCCCCTGCCGCTCATCACTAATTATCAGGTGAAATTCACCAATTTTTGGCTGGGATATACCCCTGCTCTACATAGTGGACAGAGACAATACATTTCACTAATTTGTCTGCTACATTGTCGGGGGAAATTCACAAATTTTTGACTGTGATATACCCCTGCTCTAACTTGTGGACAGTGAAATACATTTCACTATTTCGCCTGTTACATTGTCGGTTGAAAGTCACCAATTTTTGGCTGTGAAATACCCCTGCTATACCTAGTGGACAGTGAAATACATTTCACTAATATGTCTGTTACATTGTTGGGTGACATTCACCAATTTTTGGCTGTGATAAACCCCTTCTATACCTAGTGGACAGAGAAACAAATTTCACTAATTCGTCTGTTACAATGTTGGGTGACATTTACCAATTTTTGGCCGTGATATACCCCTGCTCTACATAGTGGACAGGGAAATACATTTCACTAATTTGTCTGATACATTGTTGGTTGACATTCACCAATTTTTGGCTAAGAGATACACTGCTCTACATAGTGGACAGAGGCAAATACATTTCACTAATTTGCTACATTGTCGGGGGAAATTCATACAATGTTGGGTGACATTTACCAATTTTTGGCTGTGATATACCCCTGCTCTACATAGTAGACAGGGAAATACATTTCACTAATTCGTCTGTTACAATGTTGGGTGGCATTCACCAATTTTTGGCTGTGATATACGCCTGCTCTACCTAGTTGACAGGGAAATACATTTCACTAATTTGTCAGTTATATTGTCGGATGAAATTCACCAATTTTTGGCTGTGTTATACCCCTGCTCTACATAGTGGATAGTGAAATACATTTCACTTATTCGTCTGTTACATTGTCGGGTGAAATTCGCCAATTTTTGGCTGTGATATACCCCTTCTATACCTCGTGGACAGAGAAACAAATTTCACTAATTCGTCTGTTACAATGTTGGGTGACAGTTACCAATTTTTGGCTGTGATATACCCCTGCTCTACATAGTGGACAGGGAAATACATTTCACTTATTCGTCTGTTACATTGTTGGGTGAAATTCGCCAATTTTTTGGCTGTGATATACCCCTGCTATACATAGTAGACAGTGAAATCCATTTCACTAATTCGTCTGTTTCATTGTCAGGGAAAATTCACCAATTTTTGGCTGTGATATACACCTGCTATACGTAGTGGACAGGGATTTACATTTCACTAATTCGTCTGTTACATTGTTGTGTGAACTTCACCAATTTCTGGCTGTGATATACCCCTGCTATACTTAGTGGACAGGGAAATACATTTTACTAATTCGTCTGTTACATTGTTGGATGACATTTACCAATATTTGGCTGTGATATACCCTTGCTATACCTAGTGGACAGGAAAAAACATTTCACTAATTTGTCTGTTACATTAATGGGTGACATTCACCAATTTTTGGCTGTGATATACCCCTATTCTACATAGTGGACAGGGAAATACATTTCACAAATTCGTCTGTTACATTGTGGGGTGAAATTCGCCAATTTTTGGCTGTGATATAACCGTGCTCTACCTATTGGACAGTGAAATCCATTTCACTAATTCGTCTGTTACTTTGTCAGGTAAATTTTCCAATTTTTGGCTGTGATATACCCCTGCTATACATAGTGGACAGGGAAATACATTTCACTAATTTGTCTGCTACATTGTTGTGTGAAATTCACCAATTTTTGGCTGTGATATACCCTTGCTATACCTAGTGGACAGGAAAAAACATTTCACTAATTTGTCTGTTAAATTGATGGGTGACATTCACCAATTTTTGACTGTGTTATACCCATATTCTACATAGTGGACATCGAAATACCTTTCACAAATTCGTCTGTTACATTGTCGGGTGAAATTCGCCAATTTTTGACTGTGATATACCTGTGCTCTACCTAGTGGACAGTAAAATACATTTCACTAATTCGTCAGTTACATTGTCAGGTAAATTTTTTCATTTTTGGCTGTGATATACCCCTGCTATACATAGTGGACAGGGAAATACACTGCTCAAAAAAATAAAGGGAACACTTAAACAACACAATGTAACTCCAAGTCAATCACACTTCTGTGAAATCAAACTGTCCACTTAGGAAGCAGCACTGAGTGACAATCAATTTAACATGCTGTTGTGCAAATGGGATAGACAACAGGTGGAAATTATAGGCAATTAGCAAGACACCCCTAATAAAGGAGTGGTTTTGCAGGTGGTGACCACAGACCACTTCTCAGTTCCTATGCTTCCTGACTGATGTTTTGGTCACTTTTGAATGCTGGCGGTGCTTTCACTCTAGTGGTAGCATGAGACGGAGTCTACAACCCACACAAGTGGCTCAGGTAGTGCAGCTTATCCAGGATGGCACATCAATGCGAGCTGTGGCAAGAAGGTTTGCTGTGTCTGTCAGCGTAGTGTCCAGAGCATGGAAGCGCTACCAGGAGACAGGCCAGTACATCAGGAGACGTGGAGGAGGCCTTAGGAGGGCAACAACCCAGCAGCAGGACCGCTACCTCCGCCTTTGTGCAAGGAGGAACAGGAGGAGCACTGCCAGAGCCCTGCAAAATGACCTCCAGCAAATGTGCATGTGTCTGCTCAAACGGTCAGAAACAGACTCCATGAGGGTGATATGAGGGCCCGACGTCCACAGGTTGGGGTTGTGCTTACAGCCCAACACCGTGCAGGACGTTTGGCATTTGCCAGAGAACACCAAGATTGGCAAATTCGCCACTGGCGCCCTGTGCTCTTCACAGATGAAAGCAGGTTCACACTGAGCACATGTGACAGACGTGACAGAGTCTTGAGACGCTGTGGAGAACGTTCTGCTGCCTGCAACATCCTCCAGCATGACCGGTTTGGCATTGGGTCAGTAATGGTGTGGGGTGGCATTTCTTTGGAGGGCCGCACAGCCTTCCATGTGCTCGCCAGAGGTAGCCTGACTGCCATTAGGTACCGAGATGAGATCTTCAGACCCCTTGTGAGACCATATGCTGGTGCGGTTGGCCCTGGGTTCCTCCTAATGCAAGACAATGCTAGACCTCATGTGGCTGGAGTGTGTCAGTAGTTCCTGCAAGACGAAGGCATTGATGCTATGGACTGGCCCGCCCGTTCCCCAGACCTGAATCCAATTGAGCACATCTGGGACATCATGTCTCGCTCTATCCACCAACGTCACGTTGCACCACAGCCTGTCCAGGAGTTGGCAGATGCTTTAGTCCAGGTCTGGGAGGAGATCCCTCAGGAGACCGTCTGCCACCTCATCAGGAGCATGCACAGGCGTTGTAGGGAGGTCATACAGGCACGTGGAGGCCACACACACTACTGAGCCTCATTCTGACTTGTTTTAAGGACATTACATCAAAGTTGGATCAGCCTGTAGTGTGTTTTTCCACTTAAATTTTGAGTGTGACTCCAAATCCAGACCTCCATGGGTTGAAAAATTTGATTTCCTTTTTTTTTTTTGTGTGATTTTGTTGTCAGCACATTCAACTATGTAAAGAACAAAGTATTTCAGAAGAATATTTAATTAATTTAGATCTAGGGTGTTATTTTTGTGTTCCCTTTATTTTTTTGAGCGGTGTACATTTCACTAATTCATCTGTTACATTGTCGGGTAAAATTTGCCAATTTTTGGCTCTGATATACCCTTGCTCTACCTAGTGGACAGTAAAATCCATTTCACTAATTCGTCTGTTACATTGTCGGGTGGAATTCACCAATTTTTGGCTGTGATATACCCCTGCTAAACCTAGTGGACAAGGAAACAAATTTCACTAAATCGTCTGTTACATTGTTGGGTGACATTCATCAATTTATGGCTGTGATATACCCCTGCTCTACATAGTTGTCAATAAAATACATTTGACAAATTTGTCTGTTACATTGTCGGGTGACATTTAACAATTTATGGCTGTGATATACCCCTGCTATACCTAGTGGACAGGGAAACAAATTTCACTAATTTGTCTGTTTCATTGTCAGATGAAATGTACCAATTTTTGGCTGTGATATACCTCTGCTATACTTAGTGGACAGGGAAATACATTTCACTATTTCGTCTGTTACATTGTTTCGTGACATTCATCAATTTTTGGCTGTGATAAACCCCTGCTCAACCTACTGGTCAGGGAAATATATTTCACTAATTCACCTGTTACATTGTTGGGTAACATTCACCAAGTTTTGTCTGTGAAATACCCCTGCTCTTCCTAGTTGATAATGAAATACATTTCACTAATTTGTCTGTTACATTGTCGGGTGAAATTCGCCAATTTTTGGCAGTGATATAGCCCTGCTCTTCCTAGTGGAAAGTGAAATACATTTCAATAATTCGTCTGTTACATTGTCTGGTGAAATTCACCAATTTTTGGCTGTGATATACCCCTGCTATTCCAAGTGGGCAGGAAAATACCATTCACTAATTTGTCTGTTACATTGTTGGGTGACATTCACCAATTTTTGGCTGTGATATACTCCTGCTCTACATAAAGGACAGGGAAATACATTTCCCTAATTTGTCTGTTACATTGTCGGGTGAAATTCATTAATTTTTGGCTGTAATATACCCCTGCTCTACATAGTGGACAGGGAAATATATTTCACAAATTTGTCTGTTTTATTGTTGGGTGACATTCACCAATTTTTGGCTGTGATATACCCCTGCTCTACATAGTAGACAGGGAAATACAATTCACTAATTTGTCTGTTACATTGATGGGTGACATTCACCATTTATTGGCTGTGATATACCCCTGCTCTACATTATGGATAAAGAAATACATTTCACTAATTTATCTGTTACATTGTTGGGTGACCTTCGCCAATTTTTGGCTGTGATATACCCCTGCTCTACCTAGTTGACAGGGAAATACATTTCACAAATTCGTCTGTTACATTTTTGGGTGAAATCAGCAATTTTTGGCTGTGATATACCCTGCTCTACATAGTAGAAAGGGAAATACAATTCACTAATTCATCTGTTACAATGTTGGTTGACATTCACCAATTTTTTGCTGTGATATACCCCTGCTCTACATAGTAGACAGGGAAATTCCATTTCACTAATTTGTCTGTTACAATTTTCTTTGCTTTCATATAACCCTGCTCTACATAGTGGACAGTGAAATGAATTTCACTAATTCATCTGTTATATTGTTTTGTAAAATTCACAATATTTTGGCTATGATATACCCATTCTATACCTAGTGGACAGAGAAACAAATTACACTAATTTGTCTGTTGCATTGTTAGGTGACATTCACTAATTTATGGCTGTGATATACACTGCTCTACCTAGTGGACTAGGAAATACATTTCACTAATTCGCCTGTTACATTGTCGGGTGAAATTCACCAATTTTTGACTATGATATACCCCTTCTATACATAGTGGACAGGGAAATATATTTCACTAATTCATCTGCTACATTGTTGTGTGAAATTAACACATTTCTGGCTGTGATATACCACTGCTATATCTAGTGGACAATTAAATAAATTTCACTAATTCAGTAAAGTTACATTGTTGGGTAACAGTCACCAATTTTTGGCTTTGATATACCCCTGCTCTACCTAGTGGACAGGGAAATACATTTCACAAATAAGTCTGTTACATTGATGGGTGACATTCACCAATTTTTGGCTGTGATATACCCTTGTTCTACATAGTGGACAGGGAAATACATTTCACAAATTCATCTGTTACATTGTCGGGTGATATCACCAATTTTTGGCTGTGATATACCCCTGCTCTACCTAGTGGACAGTGAAATAAATGTCACTAATTCGTCTGTTTCATTGTCGGGGGAAATGTACCAATTTTTGGCTGTGATATACCTTTGCTATACTTAGTGGACAGGAATATACATTTCACTATTTCGTCTGTTACATTGTTTCGTGACATTCACCAATTTTTGGCTGTGATATACCCCTGCTCTACCTAGTGGTCAGGGAAATACATTTCACTAAATCGCCTGTTACATTGTTGGGTGACATTCACCAAGTTTTGTCTGTGATATACGCCTGCTCTTCCTAGTGGACAGGGAAATACATTTCACTAATTCGCCTGTTACATTGTTGGGTTACATTCACCAATTTTTGGCTGTGATATACCCCTGCTCTACCTAGTTCACAGGGAAATACATTTCACTAATTCGTCTGTTACATTTTTGGGTGAAATCAGCAATTTTTGGCTGTGATATACCCTGCTCTCCATAGTAGAAAGGGAAATACATTTCACTAATTCGTCTGTTACAATGTTGGGTGACATTCACTAATTTTTTGCTGTGATATACCTCTGCTCTACCTAGTTGACAGGGAAATTCATTTCACTAATTCATCTGTTACATTGTTACGTGAAATCACCAATTTTTGGCTATGATATACCCCTTCTATACATAGTGGACAGGGAAATACATTTCACTAATTCGTCTGCTACATTGTTGTGTGAAATTCACCAATTTTTGGCTGTGATATACCATTGCTATATCTAGTGGACAAGGAAATAAATTTCACTAATTCGTCTGTTACATTGTTGGGTAACAGTCAGCAATTTTTGGCTTTGATATACCCCTGCTCTACCTAGTTGACAGGGAAATACATTTTACTCTTTTGTCTGTTACATTGTCAGGTGAAATTCACCAAATTTTGGCTGTGATATACCCCTGCTCTACCTAGTGGACAGGGAAATACATTTCACAAATAAGTCTGTTACATTGATGGGTGACATTCACCAATTTTTGGCTGTGATATAGCCCTGCTCTACCTAGTGGAAAGTGAAATTCATTTCAATAATTCATCTGTTATATTGTCGGGTGAAATTCACCAATTTTTGGCTGTGATATACCCCTGCTATACCTAGTGGAGTGTGACATATCATTCACTAATTTGTCTGATACATTGTTGGGTGACATTCACCAATTTTTGGCATTGATATACTCCTGCTCTACATAGAGGACAGGGAAATACATTTCACTAATTTTTATGTTACATTGTCGGGTGAAATTCATTAATTTTTAGCTGTGATATACACCTGCTCTACATAGTGGACACGGAAATATACAAACTGGATTCCAAAAAAGTTGGGACACTAATCAAATTGTGAATAAAAACTGAATGCAATGATGTGGAGATGGCAAATGTCAATATTTTATTTGTAATAGAACGTAGATGACAGATCAAACGTTTAATCCGAGTAAATGTATCATTTTAAAGGAAAAATACGTTGATTCAAAATTTCACGGTGTCAACAAATCCCTAAAAAGTTGGGACAAGTAGCAATAAGAGGCTGGAAAAAGTAAATTTGAGCATAACGAAGAGCTGGAAGACCAATTAACACTAATTAGGTCAATTGGCAACATGATTGGGTATAAAAAGAGCTTCTCAGAGTGGTAGTGTCTCTCAGAAGCCAAGATGGGTAGAGGATCACCAATTCCCACAATGTTGCGCAGAAAGATAGTGGAGCTATATCAGAAAGGTGTTACCCAGCGAAAAATTGCAAAGACTTTGCATCTATCATCATCAACTGTGCATAACATCATCCGAAGATTCAGAGAATCTGGAACAGTCTCTGTGCGTAAGGGTCAAGGCCGTAAAACCATACTGGATGCCCGTGATCTCCGGGCCCTTAAACGACACTGCACCACAAACAGGAATGCTACTGTAAAGGAAATCACAGAATGGGCTCAGGAATACTTCCAGAAACCATTGTCAGTGAACACAATCCACTGTGCCATCCGCCGTTGCCAGCTGAAACTCTACAGTGCAAAGAAGAAGCCATTTCTAAGCAAGATCCACAAGCTCAGGCGTTTTCACTGGGCCAGGGATCATTTAAAATGGAGTGTGGCAAAATGGAAGACTGTTCTGTGGACAGACGAGTCACGATTCAAAGTTCTTTTTGGAAATCTGGGACGCCATGTCATCCGGACCAAAGAGGACAAGGACAACCCAAGTTGTTATCAACGCTCAGTTCAGAAGCCTGCATCTCTGATGGTATGGGGTTGCATGAGTGCGTGTGGCATGGGCAGCTTGCATGTCTGGAAAGGCATCATCAATGCAGAAAAATATATTCAGGTTCTAGAACAACAAATGCTCCCATCCAGACGTCATCTCTTTCAGGGAAGACCCTGCATTTTTCAACAAGATAATGCCAGACCACATTCTGCATCAATCACAACATCATGGCTGCGTAGGAGAAGGTACTGAAATGGCCAGTCTGCAGTCCAGATCTTTCACCTATAGAGAACATTTGGCGCATCATAAAGAGGAAGGTGCAACAAAGAAGGCCCAAGACGATTGAACAGTTAGAGGCCTGTATTAGACAAGAATGGGAGAGCATTCCTATTTCTAAACTTGAGAAACTGGTCTCCTCGGTCCCCAGACGTCTGTTGAGTGTTGTAAGAAAAAGGGGAGATGCCACACAGTCGTGAAAATGGCCTTGTCGCAACTTTTTGGGGATTTGTTGACACCATGAAATTCTGATTCAACATATTTTTCCCTTAAAATGGTACATTTTCTCAGTTTAAACTTTTGTTCTGTGATTTATGTTCTATTCTGAATAAAATATTAGAAGTTGGCACCTCCATATCATTGCATTCAGTTTTTATTCACGATTTGTATAGTGTCCCAACTTTTTTGGAATCCGGTTTGTATTTCACAAATTTGTCTGTTTTATTGTTGGGTGACATTCACCATTTTTTGGCTGTGATATACCCCTGCTCTACATTGTGGATAAAGAAATACATTTTACTAATTCATCTGTTACATTGTTGGGTTACATTTACCAATTTTTGGCTATGATATACCCCTTCTATACATAGTGGACAGGGAAATACATTTCACTAATTCGTCTGCTACATTGTTGTGTGAAATTCACCAATTTTTGGCTGTGATATACCACTGCTATATCTAGTGGACAAGGAAATAAATTTCACTAATTCGTCTGTTACATTGTTGGGTAACAGTCAGCAATTTTTGGCTTTGATATACCCCTGCTCTACCTAGTTGACAGGAAAATACATTTTACTCTTTTGTCAATGTAGGATTGGCACACTCAAAACATGCGGAGCCCCACGGAGTTGAAACAATTTATTATAACTACGTTTGATAAAATATGATAAAATACAATAAAATACATAAAATAAATTAAACAATGGTAGTAGTTTTGTAATATTCAAATCAACTTATTGCAGACAAAGTATCCTAGATGTTCTCAATAGTGGATGGGTCTGCAATGACACACAATAGATGCTTAACTGCAGATCCTAACAACAGGGTGTTGTCTTGCAAATAAAAAGCACTCTAGGTCACTACAGTCCATATGTATACACGTCACAAAATATTCAGAAGGACTGTTTGAATTCCAGGAGGTTGCATCAAACTCCGGTTATATTCATATGCAAGAAAGACGCACTGAGAGACTCTACATGCAGAAAAGCGCATACAGTGATTTCCTATGCAGGCACTATATTCCTATCTCTGTATATCTACAGTTTCTGCAATCCATGCATTCCAAGGTTGTTATAGGAGTTTTTCATAAGAATTTTCTGCATGCATTTATATTTGTATTTTTCTCAAGAATTCTATTCAAGAGGATCCTCAAAGAGGTTATTCCACACAAAGTCCCGATTGCAATATTCACATATGAACGCTATATTGTTGTTTCGTTATAAATGTAGGTTTGTAACGATAACCCACACTTGTGGGCTTACCTGGCCTTTTTATTCAGCTGTTTTTTTCTGGGTGATTGTCGCTTCCGACTTTAGGCCGGCGTCCCGGTCTTTGCTGTGTCAGCGGCTTAGTATTCCCCAGTGATGACTTTCAGCTGGTTGCAGGCAGGTTAATATAGAGCGTCTTGTTTGAATCCTAGATATCCTCTGGTTTTTAACAGTGCACTGTTATTTCGGGGTTCAAATCCTTCAGGGGTGAAACTCTCGCCAGACGCGTTTCGGGGACACTCTCCCCTTCCTCAGTGGCATTCCTCAGAGGATGCCACTGAGGAAGGGGAGAGTGTCCCCGAAACGCGTCTGGCGAGAGTTTCACCCCTGAAGGATTTGAACCCCGAAATAACAGTGCACTGTTAAAAACCAGAGGATATCTAGGATTCAAACAAGACGCTCTATATTAACCTGCCTGCAACCAGCTGAAAGTCATCACTGGGGAATACTAAGCCGCTGACACAGCAAAGACCGGGACGCCGGCCTAAAGTCGGAAGCGACAATCACCCAGAAAAAAACAGCTGAATAAAAAGGCCAGGTAAGCCCACAAGTGTGGGTTATCGTTACAAACCTACATTTATAACGAAACAACAATATAGCGTTCATATGTGAATATTGCAATCGGGACTTTGTGTGGAATAACCTCTTTGAGGATCCTCTTGAATAGAATTCTTGAGAAAAATACAAATATAAATGCATGCAGAAAATTCTTATGAAAAACTCCTATAACAACCTTGGAATGCATGGATTGCAGAAACTGTAGATATACAGAGATAGGAATATAGTGCCTGCATAGGAAATCACTGTATGCGCTTTTCTGCATGTAGAGTCTCTCAGTGCGTTTTTCTTGCATATGAATATAACCGGAGTTTGATGCAACCTCCTGGAATTCAAACAGTCCTTCTGAATATTTTGTGACGTGTATACATATGGACTGTAGTGACCTAGAGTGCGTTTTATTTGCAAGACAACACCCTGTTGTTAGGATCTGCAGTTAAGCATCTATTGTGTGTCATTGCAGACCCATCCACTATTGAGAACATCTAGGATACTTTGTCTGCAATAAGTTGATTTGAATATTACAAAACTACTACCATTGTTTAATTTATTTTATGTATTTTATTGTATTTTATCATATTTTATCAAACGTAGTTATAATAAATTGTTTCAACTCCGTGGGGCTCCGCATGTTTTGAGTGTGCCAATCCTACATTGACAGTTATACAATTTGAAGGGTGAATTCATCAGATTGTGCACCTCTTATGGTTGTGGGACTAGTGAGCTATTTCCAATATATTTACTACATTTTACTCTTTTGTCTGTTACATTGTCGGGTGAAATTCACCAAATTTTGGCTGTGATATTCCCCTGCTCTACCTAGTGGACAGGGAAATACATTTCACAAATAAGTCTGTTACATTGATGGGTGACATTCACCAATTTCTGGCTGTGATATACCCCTGTTCTACATAGTGGACAGGGAAATACATTTCACAAATTCGTCTGTTACATTGTCGGGTGATATCACCAATTTTTGGCTGTGATATACCCCTGCTCTACCTAGTGGACAGTGAAATAAATGTCACTAATTCGTCTGTTTCATTGTCGGTTGAAATGTACCAATTTTTGGCTGTGATATACATCTGCTATACTTAGTGGACAGGGAAATACATTTCACTATTTCGTCTGTTATATTGTTTCGTGACATTCACCAATTTTTGGCTGTGATAAACCCCTGCTCTACCTAGTGGTCAGGGAAATACATTTCACTAATTCGCCTGTTAAATTGTTGGGTGACATTCACCAAGTTTTGTCTGTGATATACCCCTGCTCTTTCTGGTGGACAGGGAAATACATTTCACTAATTTGTCTGTTACATTGTCGGGTGAAATTCGCCAATTTTTGGCTGTGATATAGCCCTGCTCTACCTAGTGGAAAGTGAAATACATTTCAATAATTCATCTGTTACATTGTCGGGTGAAATTCACCAATTTTTGGCTGTGATATACCCCTGCTCTACCTAGTGGACAGTGAAATAAATGTCACTAATTCGTCTGTTTCATTGTCCGTTGAAATGTACCAATTTTTGGCTGTGATATACCTCTGCTATACTTAGTGGACAGGGAAATACATTTCACTATTTTGTCTGTTACATTGTTTCGTGACATTCACCAATTTTTGGCTGTGATATACCCCTGCTCTACCGAGTGGTCAGGGAAATACATTTCACTAATTCGCCTGTTACATTGTTGGGTGACATTCACCAAGTTTTGTCTGTGATATACCCCTGCTCTTCCTAGTGGACAGGGAAATACATTTCACTAATTTGTCTGTTACATTGTCGGGTAAAATTCGCCAATTTTTGGCTGTGATATAGCCCTGCTCTACCTAGTGGAAAGTGAAATACATTTCAATAATTCATCTGTTACATTGTCGGATGAAATTCACTAATTTTTTGGCTGTGATATACCCCTGCTATACCTAGTGGACAGGGAAATATCATTAACTAATTTGTCTGTTACATTGTTAGGTGACATTCACCAATTTTTGGCATTGATATACTCCTGCTCTACATAGAGGACAGGGAAATACATTTCACTAATTTGTCTGTTACATTGTCGGGTAAAATTCATTAATTTTTAGCTGTGATATACACCTGCTCTACATAGTGGACACGGAAATATATTTCACAAATTTGTCTGTTTTATTGTTGGGTGACATTCACCATTTTTTGGCTCTGATATACCCCTGCTTTACATTGTGGATAAAGAAATACATTTTACTAATTCCTCTATTACATTGTTTGGTGACATTTAGGGATGAGCGAACCCGAACCCGAACATTTTCGTAAAAGTCCGGGTTCGGTGTTCGGCGCTTTCTTGGTGCTTTTTGAAAGGCTGCAAAGCAGCCAATCAACAAGCGTCATACTACTTGCCCCAAGAGGCCATCACAGCTTTACCTACTACTATTGGCATGGCTGTGATTGGCCAGTGCAGCATGTGACCCAGCCTCTATATAAGCTTGGGTCAAGTAGCGCTGCACGTCACTTTGCTGATTCAAGCATAGGGAGAGGTTGCAGCTGCGACGTTAGGGCGAGATTAGGCAGATTAACTCCTCCAAAAGACTTCATTCTGTAATCGATCTGCAGCTGTGGATCATTGAAGTGCTAATATTGACTTGCTCACTTTTTTGAGGCTGCCCAGAGCGTTTTAGATCACTTTTTTTCTGGGGTGATCGGCGGCCATTTTGTGACTTGTGGTGCGCCAGCACAAGCTATCACCAAGTGTATTTAACCATCAATAGTGTGGTTATTTTGTGCTATATCCTACATCAGCTGCAGGCTGAGCCTGTGTCACCGAAGTGCATTTAACCATCAACAGTCTGGTTATTTTTTGGCCATATACTACATCAGCTGCAGGCTGAGCCTGTGTCACCGAAGTGCATTTAACCATCAACAGTCTGATTATTTTTTGGCCATATACTACATCTGGTGCAGGCTGAGCCTGTGTCACCCAACTGCATTTAACCATCAACAGTGTGGTTATTTTTTGGCCATATACTACATCAGGGGCAAGTTGAGCCTGTCAACCAGCGCCTAAAAAATAGACCTGACATTTCTATTCAACCAAATCTGTACTGTTTTAGCTGGTCAAGTTATTTGTAGTGACCGTAAAAGCACACTTTTTGTTCTGGGTTGAAAAACTATTCCCAAATTTGCCATTCTCAAAATAACTAGTTTCTGGTATTTGAGGCCTACTTGAAATCTATCCCAAAAGGATATCTTACATTGAAGGTACTGATAGTGTCATTCAGAAAAACCTAAGACACACGCTAGCGTGCAGATAGAAGTCTGATTCTGTGATTAAACCTAAACCTGTCACACAGCGCAAAAAAAAACAGGCCTTACATCTCTATTCAACCAAATCTGTACTGTTTTAGCTGGTAAAGTTATTTGTAGTGACCGTAAAAGCACACTTTTTTTCTAGGTTGAAAAACTATTCCCAAATTTGCCATTCTCAAAATAACTAGTTTCTGGTATTTGAGGCCTACTTGAAATCTATCCCAAAAAGGATATCTTACATTGAAGGTACTGATAGTGTCATTCAGAAAAACCTAAGACACACGCTAGCGTGCAGATAGAAGTCTGATTCTGTGATTAAACCTTTACCTGTCACACAGCGCAAAAAAAACAGGCCTCACATCTCTATTCAACCAAATCTGTACTGTTTTAGCTGGTCAAGTTATTTGTAGTGACCGTAAAAGCACTTTTTATTTTCTGGATTGAAAAACTATTCCCAAATTTGCCATTCTCAAAATAACTAATTTCTGGTATTTGAGGCCTACTTGATATCTATCCCAAAAAGGATATCTTACATTGAAGGTACTGATAGTGTCATTCAGAAAAACCTAAGACACACGCTAGCGTGCAGATAGAAGTCTGATTCTGTGATTAAACCTATACCTGTCACACAGCGCAAAAAAAAAACAGGCCTCACATCTCTATTCAACCAAATCTGTACTGTTTTAGCTGGTCAAGTTATTTGTAGTGACCGTAAAAGCACTTTTTATTTTCTGGACTGAAAAACTATTCCCAAATTTGCCATTCTCAAAATAACTAGTTTCTGGTATTTGAGGCCTACTTGAAATCTATCCCAAAAAGGATATCTTACATTGAAGGTACTGATAGTGTCATTCAGAAAAACCTAAGACACACGCTACCGTGCAGATAGAAGTCTGATTCTGTGATTAAACCTATACCTGTCACACAGCGCAAAAAAAAACAGGCCTCACATTTCTATTCAACCAAATCTGTACTGTTTTAGCTGGTCAAGTTATTTGTAGTGACCGTAAAAGCACACTTTTTGTTCTGGGTTGAAAAACTATTCCCAAATTTGCCATTCTGAAAATTGTGGTGAACGGGAACAATGAGGAAAACATCTAATAAGGGACGCGGATGCGGACGTGGACATGGTCGTGGTGGTGTTAGTGGACCCTCTGGTGCTGGGAGAGGACGTGGCCGTTCTGCCACAGCCACACGTCCTAGTGTACCAACTACCTTAGGTCCCAGTAGCCGCCAGAATTTACAGGGATATTTGGTGGGGCCCAATGCCGTTCTAAGGATGGTAAGGCCTGAGCAGGTACAGGCATTAGTCAATTGGGTGGCCGACAGTGCATCCAGCACGTTCACATTATCTCCCACCCAGTCTTCTGCAGAAAGCGCACAGATGGCGCATGAAAACCAAGCCCATCAGTCTGTCACATCACCCCCATGCATATCAGGGAAACTGTCTGAGCCTCAAGTTATGAAGCAGTCTCTTATGCTGTTTGAAGACTCTGCTGGGAGGTCAGGGGTCAAGACTGGGTGGAAGACGATGCAGGGGACGATGAGGTCCTAGACCCCACATGGAATGAAGGTCGTGCCACTGACTTTCAGAGTTCGGAGGAAGAGGCAGTGGTGAGACCGAGCCAACAGCGTAGCAAAAGAGGGAGCAGTGGGCAAAATCAGAACACCCGCTGCAAAGAGACTCCGCCTGCTACTGACCGCCGCCATCTGGGACCGAGCACCCCAAAGGCAGCTTCAAGGAGTTCCCTGGCATGGCACTTCTTCAAACAATGTGCTGACGACAAGACCCGAGTGGTTTGCACGCTGTGCCATCAGAGCCTGAAGCGAGGCATTAACGTTCTGAACCTTAGCACACCCTGCATGACCAGGCACCTACATGCAAAGCATGAACTGCAGTGGAGTAAACACCTTAAAAACAAGGAAGTCACTCAGGCTCCCCCTGCTACCTCTTCTGCTGCTGCCGCCTCGGCCTCTCCTGCTGCTGCCGCCGCCTCGTCCTCTTCTGCTGCTGCTGCCGCCGCCTCGGCCTCTTCCTCTGCCTCTGGAGGAACGTTGGCACCTGCCGCCCAGCAAACATGGGATGTACCACCAACACCACCACCTGCGTCACCAAGCATCCCAACCATGTCACACGGCAGCGTTCAGCTCTCCATCTCACAAACATTTGAGAGAAAGCGTAAATTCCCACCTAGCCACCCTCGATCCCTGGCCCTGAATGCCAGCATTTCTAAACTACTGGCCTATGAAATGCTGTCATTTAGGCTGGTGGACACACACAGCTTCAAACAGCTCATGTCGCTTGCTGTCCCACAGTATGTTGTTCCCAGCCGCCACTACTTCTCCAAGAGAGCCGTGCCTTCCCTGAACAAACAAGTGTCCGATAAAATCAAGTGTGCACTGCGCAACGCCATCTGTGGCAAGGTCCACCTAACCACAGATACGTGGACCAGTAAGCACGGCCAGGGACGCTATATCTCCCTAACTGCACACTGGGTAAATGTAGTGGCGGCTGTGCCCCAGGCGGAGAGCTGTTTGGCGCACGTCCTTCCGCCGCCAAGGATCGCAGGGCAACATTCTTTGCCTCCTGTCTCCTCCTCCTCCTACTCAGCTTCCTCCTCCTCTTCTTCCACCTGCTCATCCAGTCAGCCACACACCTTCACCACCAACTTCAGCACAGCCCGGGGTAAACGTCAGCAGGCCATTCTGAAACTCATATGTTTGGGGGACAGGCCCCACACCGCACAGGAGTTGTGGCGGGGTATAGAACAACAGACCGACGAGTGGTTGCTGCCGGTGAGCCTCAAGCCCGGCCTGGTGGTGTGCAATAATGGGCGAAATCTCGTTGCAGCTCTGGGACTAGCCGGTTTGACGCACATCCCTTGCCTGGCGCATGTGCTGAATTTGGTGGTGCAGAAGTTCATTCGCAACTACCCCGACATGTCAGAGCTGCTGCATAAAGTGCGGGCCGTCTGTTCACGCATCCGGCGTTCACACCCTGCCGCTGCTCGCCTGTCTGCGCTACAGCGTAACTTCGGCCTTACCGCTCACCGCCTCATATGCGACGTGCCCACCAGGTGGAACTCCACCTTGCATATGCTGGACAGACTGTGCGAGCAGCAGCAGGCCATAGTGGAGTTTCAACTGCAGCACGCACGGGTCAGTCGCACTGTGGATCAGACACACTTCACCACCAATGACTGGGCCTCCATGCGAGACCTGTGTGCCCTGTTGCGCTGTTTCGAGTACTCCACCAACATGGCCAGTGGCGATGACGCCGTTATACCACTTCTATGTCTCCTTGAGAAAACACTTAGGGCGATGATGGAAGAGGAGGTGGCCCAGGAGGAAGAGGAGGAAGAGGGGTCATTTTTAGCACTTTCAGGCCAGTCTCTTCGAAGTGACTCAGAGGGAGGTTTTTTGCAACACCAGAGGCCAGGTACAAATGTGGCCAGACAGGGCCCACTACTGGAGGACGAGGAGGACGAGGATGAGGAGGAGGTGGAGGAGGATGAGGATGAAGCATGTTCACAGCGGGGTGGCACCCAAAGCAGCTCGGGCCCATCACTGGTGCGTGGCTGGGGGGAAACACAGGACGATGACGATACGCCTCCCACAGAGGACAGCTTGTCCTTACTTCTGGGCAGCCTGGCACACATGGGCGACTACATGCTGCAGTGCCTGCGCAACGACAGCAGAGTTGCCCACATTTTAACGTGTGCGGACTACTGGGTTGCCACCCTGCTGGATCCCCGGTACAAAGACAATGTGCCCACCTTACTTCCTACACTGGAGCGTGATAGGAAGATGCGCGAGTACAAGCGCACGTTGGTAGACGCGCTACTGAGAGCATTCCCAAATGTCACAGGGGAACCAGTGGAAGCCCAAGGCGAAGGCAGAGGAGGAGCAAGAGGTCGCCAACGCAGCTGTGTCACGCCCAGCTCCTCTGAGGGCAGGGTTAGCATGGCAGAGATGTGGAAAAGTTTTGTCAACACGCCACAGCTAAGTGCACCACCACCTGATACGGAACGTGTTAGCAGGAGGCAACATTTCACTAACATGGTGGAACAGTACCTGTGCACACCCCTCCACGTACTGACTGATGGTTCGGCCCCATTCAACTTCTGGGTCTCCAAATTGTCCACGTGGCCAGAGCTAGCCTTTTATGCCTTGGAGGTGCTGGCCTGCCCGGCTGCCAGCGTTTTGTCTGAACGTGTATTCAGCACGGCAGGGGGCGTCATTACAGACAAACGCAGCCGCCTGTCTACAGCCAATGTGGACAAGCTGACGTTCATAAAAATGAACCAGGCATGGATCCCACAGGACCTGTCCATCCCTTGTGCACATTAGATATTAACTACCTCCCCTTAACAATATATTATTCTACTCCAGGGCACTTCCTCATTCAATACTATTTTTAATTTCATTTTACCATTATATTGCGGGGCAACCCAAAGTTGAATGAACCTCTCCTCTGTCTGGGTGCCGGGGCCTAAATGTGTGACAGTGGCCTGTTCCAGTGGTGGGTGACGTGAAGCCTGTTTCTCTGCTATGACATGAAGACTTATTCTGTGCTGACATGAAGCCAGATTCTCTGTTACGCGACCTCTCTCCTCTGCCTGGGTGCCTGGGCCTAAATATGTGACAGTGGCCTGTTCCAGTGGTGGGTGACGTGAAGCCTGATTCTCTGCTATGACATGAAGACTTATTCTGTGCTGACATGAAGCCAGATTCTCTGTTACGCGACCTCTCTCCTCTGCCTGTGTGCCTGGGCCTAAATATGTGACAGTGGCCTGTTCCAGTTGTGGGTGACGTGAAGCCTGATTCTCTGCTATGACATGAAGACTGATTCTGCGCTGACATAAGGCCAGATTTTCTGTTACAGGACCTCTCTCCTCTGTCTGGGTGCCGGGGCCTAAATGTGTGACAGTGGCCTGTTCCAGTGGTGGGTGACGTGAAGCCTGATTCTCTGCTATGACATGAAGACAGATTCTGCGCTGACATAAGGCCAGATTCTCTGTTACGGGACCGCTCTCCTCTGTCTGGGTGCCGGGGCCTAAATGTGTGACAGTGGCCTGTTCCAGTGGTAGGTGACGTGATGCCTGATTCTCTGCTATGACATGAAGACAGATTCTGGGCTGACATAAGGCCAGATTCTCTGTTACAGGACCTTTCTCATCTGTCTGGGTGCCGGGGCCTAAATGTGTGACAGTGGCCTGTTCCAGTGGTGGGTGCAGTGGTGGGTGACGTGAAGCCTGATTCTCTGCTATGACATGAAGACAGATTCTGCGCTGACATAAGGCCAGATTCTCTGTTACGGGACCGCTCTCCTCTGTTTGGGTGCCGGGGCCTAAATGTGTGACAGTGGCCTGTTCCAGTGGTGGGTGACGTGAAGCCTGATTCTCTGCTATGACATGAAGACTGATTCTGCACTGACATAAGGCCAGATTCTCTGTTACGGGACCTCTCTCCTCTGCCTGGGTGCCTGGGCCTAAATGTGTGACAGTGGCCTGTTCCAGTGGTGGGTGACGTGATGCCTGATTCTCTGCTATGACATGAAGACAGATTCTGTGCTGACATAAGGCCAGATTCTCTGTTACAGGACCTCTCTCCTCTGTCTGGGTGCCGGGGCCTAAATGTGTGACAGTGGCCTGTTCCAGTGGTGGGTGACGTGAAGCCTGATTCTCTGCTATGACATGAAGACAGATTCTGCGCTGACATAAGGCCAGATTCTCTGTTACGGGACCTCTCTCCTCTGCCTGGGTGCCTGGGCCTAAATGTGTGACAGTGGCCTGTTCCAGTGGTGGGTGACGTGAAGCCTGATTCTCTGCTATGACATGAAGACAGATTCTGCGCTGACATAAGGCCAGATTCTCTGTTACGGGACCTCTCTCCTCTGCCTGGGTGCCTGGGCCTAAATGTGTGACAGTGGCCTGATCCAGTGGTGGGTGACGTGAAGCCTGATTCTCTGCTATGACATGAAGACTGATTCTGCGCTGACATCAGGCCAGATTCTCTGTTACGGGACCTCTCTCCTCTGCCTGGGTGCCTGGGCCTAAATGTGTGACAGTGGCCTGTTCCAGTGGTGGGTGACGTGAAGCCTGATTCTCTGCTATGACATGAAGACTGATTCTGCGCTGACATCAGGCCAGATTCTCTGTTACGGGACCTCTCTCCTCTGCCTGGGTACCTGGGCCTAAATGTGTGACAGTGGCCTGTAACAGTGGTGGGTGACGTGAAGCCTGATTCTCTGCTATGACATGAAGACTGATTCTGTGCTGACATGAAGCCAGATTCTCTGCTATGGCATGAAGAGACTGATTCTGTGCTGACATGAAGCCAGATTCTTTGCTATGGCATGAAGAGACTGATTCTCTGCTGACGTGAAGCCAGATTCTCTGCTATGGGACCTCTGTCCAATTGATATTGGGTCATTTTTATTTTTTTAATTTTTATTTTAATTCATTTCCCTATCCACATAGGGGATTTACCTACATGTTGCTGCCTTTTGCAGCCCTCTAGCTCTTTCCTGGGCTGTTTTACAGCCTTTTAGTGCCCAAAAGTTCGGGTCCCCATCAATGGGGTTCGGGTTCGGGACGAAGTTCGGTTCGGGGTCGGATCCCGAACCCGAACTTTTCTGTGAAGTTCGGCCAAACTTCTCGAACCCGAACATCCAGGTGTTCGCTCAACTCCAGTGACATTCACCAATTTTTGGCTGTGATATACTCCTGCTCTACCTAGTTGACAGGGAAATACATTTCACTAATTCGTCTGTTACATTTTTGGGTGAAATCAGCAATTTTTGGCTGTGATATACCCTGCTCTACATAGTAGAAAGGGAAATACATTTCACTAATTCGTCTGTTACAATTTTGGGTGACATTCACCAATTTTTTGCTGTGATATACCTCTGCTCTACCTAGTTGACAGGGAAATTTATTTCACTAATTCATCTGTTACATTTTTAGGTGAAATCACCAATTTTTGGCTGTGATATACTCCTGCTCTACATAGTGGACAGTGAAATACATTTCACTAATTCATTCGTTATATTGTTTTGTGAAATTCACCAATTTTTGGCTATGATATACCTCTTCTATACCTAGTGGACAGAGAAACAAATTACACAAATTTGTCTGTTACATTGTTGGGTGACATTCACTAATTTACGGCTTTGATATACACTGCTCTTCCTAGTGGACTAGGAAATACATTTCACTAATTTGTCTGTTACATTGTCGGGTGAAATTCACCAATTTTTGGCTATGATATACCCCTTCTATACATAGTGGACAGGGAAATACATTTCACTAATTCGTCTGCTACATTGTTGTGTGAAATTCACCAATTTTTGGCTGTGATATACCACTGCTATATCTAGTGGACAAGGAAATATATTTCACTAATTCGTCTGTTACATTGTTGGGTGACAGTCGCCAATTTTTGGCTTTGATATACCCGTGCTCTACCTAGTTGACAGGGAAATACATTTCACAAATTTGTCTGTTACATTGTCGGGTGAAATTCACCAATTTTTGGCTGTAATATACCCCTGCTCTACCTAGTTGACAGGGAAATACATTTCACAAATTTGTCTGTTACATTGATGGGTGACATTCACCAATTTTTGGCTGTGATATACCCCTGCTCTACATAGTGGACAGGGAAATACATTTTACTAATTCGTCTGTTACATTGTCGGGTGAAATCACAATTTTTTGGCTGTGATATACCCTGCTCTACATAGTCGACAGGGAAATACATTTTATTAATTCGTCTGTTACATTGTCAGGTTAAATCACCATTTTCTGGCTGTGATATACCACTGCTCTACATTGTGGACAGGGAAATACATTTCACTAATTCGTCTGTTACATTGTTGGATGACATTCACCAATTTTTGGCTTTGATATACCTCTGCTCTACCTAATGGACAAGGAACTACATTTAACAAATTCATCTGTTACATTGTTGGGTGACAAATGCTCATCTTTTGCTCTAGAAAGTACATTTGCGGCCTACACTGTATTTAGGACAGTACGATTGGTGAGGCCAGAACAAGTACAGACAATAGTAGATTGGGTGGCTGACAGTGCCTCCAGTTCCTTCACATTGTCTCCCACCCAGTCCCCTGCTGAGTTGGCACCTACAGCTCATGACCATCTGTCTTTGAACTTACCCCCTTGCAAATCAGGCAAGCAGTCTGAGCTTCAAGTCATGCAGCAGACTCTTATGCTTTTTTGATGACTCTGCTGGGAGGGTTTCCCTGGGCCATCCACATAGCCCTGCACCAGACGTTAAAGAGATTGAGTGCACTGATGCCCTACCACTTATGTTTCAGGATGAAGACATGGGATGACCACCTCAGCACGTCTCTGATGATGACGAAACACAGGTGCCAACTGCTGTGGCTTTCTGCAGTCTGCAGACCGACAAGGAGGGCAGGGGTAAAGAGTGGGTGGAGGATGATTTTTTACTAGACCCCACATGGAATCAAGGTCATGCGAGTGACGTGTGCAGTTTGGAGCAAGAGGCGGTGGTCGCACAGAGATACCAGCACAGCAAAAGAAGGAGCAGGGTCCAAAAGCATCTGTTACATTCTTGGGTGACATTTAACAATTTTTGCCGTAAATAAACCCCTGCTCTGCATAGGTGACAGGGACCTTAATTACAAAAAAAATCATCTGTTACATTCTCAGGTGGCATTTTACAATTTTTGCCAATTACAAACCCCTGCTCTGCATAGGTGAAAGTGAACTATTTTTTGTAAAATTTTCTGTTCAATTGGTGGGTGACATGAACCCAGTTTTGCCATGAATAAACCCCTGCTCTGCATAGTTGACAGGGACCGAAATTTGTTAAAATCATCTGTTCCATTGGTGTGTGACATTAACCCATTTTTGGCAATGAAAAACCCCTGCTATGCATAGGGGACAGGGACTTAAATTTATAAAATTCGTCTTTAATTGACGCACTTTCATTCGATCCTTCCGCTTTAACAACTTGTCCCAAATTTTCGCTTGATCACATTTCAGCCATTGACCTCCCTTGGATGTGGTATCCCTTTCTCACGCTCCTTCTCTGGCATGGAACCCTGATTCCCCATTACCCGTGATCACCATGGTAGGCACATAAAAGAAAATCGAAAGTTGATAGAGAAGATATCCAATTGGATCAAGGCTGTCAGCCAGTGTATTGTCTGAACGTTTGTTTAGCACGGCAGGAGGGGGTTATCAAAGAGAAGCGCAGCCGCCTGTCCACAGCCAATGTGGACAAGCTCATGTTAATTAAAATGAACCAGGCAGGGATCACACAGGACAGGACTTGTCTGGACCTGGTGCAGAATAGACATGTATACCAGCCTCACCCAGCCATTGTTGTACTCCAGCGCACTTTCTCTTAAATTTTTTATATTTCCCAATGTTTTGGGGTCTACCCAAATTTGAACAAAAAAAATTAAATAATAAAATAAAATAAAAAACAAAACTAAAAACCACAGTTGGCTACCTCCTCCTCCTTTACCGCCGCTACCACCTACACTGCCACATCCACTGCCTCCTCAACCTCCTACTCCATATGGACCTCCTCCTCCTAGATCAAGATTATTATTTTATATTTTTACGTATTTTATGTTATTTTAAGTCATTTCCCTATCCTCATTTGTTTGCAGAGCACTTACCATGCTCTTAACCACATTTTGCTGCCTTTTGCCCTTTCCATGACTTTTTTAGAGCCTTTTTAGTGCTCCAAAGTTCGGGTCCCCATTGACTTTAATAGGGTTCGGGCTCAAGTTCAGATCAAGTTCAGGTCCCGAACTCAAACTTTTTGTGAAGTTCTGCTGAACCCGTCGAACCCGAACATCCAGGTGTCCGCTCAACTCTAATGTTCAGCTCACCTGCAGGCCCTCGCATATAATGTTTTACAGGGTCAGCTCACCGGCAGGCCCTCACTTACAATCTTTTACAGGGTCAACTCACCTGCAGGCCCTCGAATATAATGTTTTTTGCAGGGTCAGCTCACCTGCAGGCCCTTGCATATCATGTTTTACAGGATCATCTTACCTTTAGGCCCTCGCAAATAATGTTTTACAGGGTCAGCTCACCTGCAGGCCCTTGCATATAATGTTTTACAGGGTCAGCTCACCATCAGGCCCTCACCTACAATCTTTTGCAGGGTCAGCTCACCTACAGGCACTCGTTTATACTTTTTAGCGGGTCAGCTCACCAGCAGGCCCTCACCTACAATCTTTTACGGGGTCAGCTCACCTGCAGGCCCTTACATACAATTTTTACAGAGTCAGCTCACCAGCAGGCCATCAATCCAAATTTTTCAAGGGTGTATGATGCCCTCCTTTATGTGTAATAAAGGGTGTATTGGAGTGCCGGTTCCTTGTAATTTTTGGCAGCCGTTTCAATTAGTGCATAGGCTTTATGAGTGTAGGAGTTCCACTACCTGAACAATTGTACCACAATGTGAATGAGGCCCTCCTTTGTGTGATATACAGGTTGTATCGGAGTGCCTCTTTCTTGTAATTTTTGGCAGCACTTGCACTTTATATACAAGTAAATATATAGGAAAGGATGTTTCCTAACAATCTTTCCTCTAAAATCGATTTTATCTTTGGTTTTGTGCATATTATTGTCAGTCTGTAAAAGTGGCGTACTACTCGACAACATCGTTCCCCGCAACGACCTGGGATTCCAAGATGCATCCAGACATCCTCCCCCTGCTATTTCCGAACCAATTCAGTGGTGATTCCATCAATTTCTGACCTTTTCCTATGAACCAGACACCCTGCCCTCTTCAGAGCAGGGGGTGCCTGGTTTAATGCTCTGGTTCTCCAATTGACTTCCATTGTGCTCGGGTGCTCGGTAGACAACCCGAGCATCCCGAGGTGTTCAGCAGAAGTACCCCAGCACTTTGGTGCTCGATCAACACTAATGAGGAGATCTCTATGTCAGGTACAGGGCTGGTTCTAGCTTTGTTAGAAAGAGATTACGGTATCATGTACTACATGATGTCTGATTTTCATTTTTTAATTTAGTCATGAGATAACCCTTTTAAACAGTTCTATCGAATTGCTTTTTTGCTCAACAGTTTAAAAACTGTTTAAAATTGGCTAAGCTATGATTTCTTTCATGCGACCCCTCATTTTCAGTATCAGACGCTCATGCCCTCGACTCTCACCCCAGTTAAATACCTGTTTTATATGTACACTGAGTCTAAAGAAATGGTTCCTAAAATAACAATAAGGAATAAGACCCATGCATTTGGGATTTGTGATAGAAGGGAAACCAATTCCACACCTCATAATATTTCATATTAAATACTAATACTCAATGTTTTTATTCTTTACCTTTAGAAAGAATATTGCTTTTGTGACTATGATGAGCAATTGCTTCAATTCTGTTATGACCAGCTTTCTTAGGTGTACTTGCAAATGTTTTCTCCACTATACTAATGTTAGGAAAGAATAAGGACAGAAGAACAAAATTGCAAATTTTCAAACAGTTGCTGTGGCAAAATGGATAGCAGAATTATAAGACATATGCAGTCCTTGAAAGAGGTTACCAGCAGTAGGGTACTTCAGGGAAAATTGTAGAGCCCTCAAATTGATTGTCTCATAATTCATTTGGTTGATGGTAATGAACACAAGCTTTTCTGTACTCTCAGACAGTGTTATATTTGCAAGGAAAACAAACAACAGGGAGTCTGCTAATCATATATATGGGATGATTTAATACTGAGAATCTGAGCAAGTTTATAAAAAATAAGTAATTACAAGCTAAATACAAATAAGCCTAGATAATTATATGTGCTAAGTGAAAGAGCAATGACTTTTCAAGTGGTTAAGTCATTTATGGAAGGTCCCTTTGTCCCTTTTCCCAGCTAATTAGGTTGATACACATATTTTTTTTCTTCAGTTAATGAAACACATTCAATTAACTATTTGCATGAGAGTATCTTAATTATCTATCTATCCATTTATCTATTATCTATCTATCTATCTATCTATCTATCTATCCATTTATCTATCATCTATCCATTTATCTATTATCTATCTATCTATCTATCTATCTATCTATCTATCTATCTATCTATCTATCTATCTATCTATCTATCTATCATCAACTGTAGTTATCTGATGAAATAGAACATTTGTATACATATAAATCACAAAAACATATAGGGGGACTTATCAGTTATTGCTTTAAAAACAAGCAAAAGGAGGCTTTTGTGACTTCTTGAGCTTGCTTGTTAAAAAATTTGCAACTTTTTGTGATTTTACACAACTCAATTTTGAATGGTTGCCACACAACACACAACAATTTTGAAAGGTTGCCAGGGTTAGCTATGTTAAAACCGTGTAGACCAGGATTAAAAAAGGGTGGCATAAAAATTTGAGTAACACCTTTCTGGCCATATTTAAAGATGCACCAGATTTTAGTGAAAATATTAGTAATGAAGTCTCAAGCAAAAATTGCTTATAAATTCTACTCATGATAAGTTTTCCCTTTCGTGTTAAATGACTTCATAAGAACGATAAAAACCCACAGGTATACAATTATGTTGATCATAGACTCATAGAGAAACTGTTCACGATTGTGTTGATGCTGCAACTGTGCATTGCAGGAGATGTCAGAATGGCACGTAGATCAATAAAAATCTCCATATACCTAAACATTGCAGAGCAAGCATGCATACGTACATTTTATACAGAGACTCACAAAGAGGAATTTATCAAGACTGCATTCCTTATGGTAGTCTTAATTTAAAAAATACACTCACAGCCAATTCACCAACTTTAAAGGTACATTCCCAGCCTTAAGCATGGGTGGGCCCAAAGCCTGCCACCCCCTGGACAAGTGCCACATGACACAGTACACTGACTGCAATACATACAAATAGGCAGCATACAGCATCTTATCCAGCCTATGTATATATAAAAAAACTGGGTAGATTATTTAACAAACTACCCATTATTATTATTATAGATGCATTGGGTGGCTGAGAAGATGTCTACGTACAAAGGCATGCCAGCACGTATTCTCTTTCCCCAGGCACCCTCCTTCTTGGAGTTGCTGCAGGGACCCCATAATCAGTCGTGTTTTGCTGAAACCTGCTACTGTGTGAGCAGGAAATATTTGCATGTAGCTGTACAGTGGGACCCCAGGATGAATTTTACTGGTGGGCCCTAAGCACCCAGTCCAAACCCTGCACATGCTTCAATAATTTTGGCGTATCTCAGGAAGTCCATGCGCCTGAAAATGAAATCTACACCAGCGAGGGGCTGATGTAGATTCATGGAGGAATTTAAAGCAGTTTTGCAACATAAATTATGTTAAAGAGGACCTTTCACCTCTTCTGATATGCCTGTTTTAATAGCTTCACGCATTTCCCATGTAATAAAATTTCTGGAGCATCTATTCTTATGGCTCTATGTTGCACTATTCCTTTATTATTTCAACTAGAAGTTATAAATGAATTGCTAGCAGTCCGCAGTAAGGGTACAGAGTGGTGGTAACCAGTTGGAGGGGTGTACCTGCACAGTCTGAAAATTGCAGCATTGATTGGATAGAGTGAGTCTGCGCAGGTACACCCCCCCAACTGGTCACCACCCCTTGTACCCTTACTGCAGACTGCTAGAATTTCATTCATCACTTCTAGTTGAAACAATACAGGAATAGTACAACATAGAGCCATAGGACTAGATGCTCTAGATTTGCTATTACATGGGGAATATATGACAGTATGAAAACAGGCATGTCAGGAGTGGTGAAAGGTCCTCTTTAAGTTTGTCGACCCATGTACACCTTGTCCATTCCATCCACATGGAATTGAGATGTAAAACAGCAACTCACAAAAGAGGGTTTGTGGAAATATTAGTGACTTATTGCCACTAACTTTCTACTGTGGGGGGCTTGATAAATCTCCCCTCCATATATGCAAGTGCAAATCCCATCTCTCATTGTGTACAATCATATTAGTTTTAGAGATTCACTACCATCTGCATGTTTTTCTGAACTATACATTGGAAAGTTGACAGCTTCATATGATAAAATAATCAGCTGCTGCCTAGTAACAATTTTATTTAGCTCCTATCCCCTGTTGCCAAGTGGACTTCCAATAAATGTGTTACGGTTTGCCATGAAAAATCTGTATACCTTACTACCTTACTGTTTACAGTGAATACAGATTTCTTCTCATTCTTCCCACTGTGCACATTTCCAAGTTACTGTAAGGCCTCTTTCACACAAACGAGTTTTCTGTCCAGATGCGATGTGTTTGGTGAACGGATAGCATCCAACTGAATCCTAACCCATTCATTTCAAATTGTATGTGAACATTAACATTGTTTATTACTGATCATCTTTGCATTCAGGAAAAATCACTGTTCTATATTGTATGTTTGATATTGTGCGTCTTTCATTCAGCACAGGCCCCAAAGAAATGAATGGGGCTTGCATAAAAAACGGAAGGCATCCAGATACAATGCATTTTCCGCTGATGGTTGCTAGGAGATGTTGAGTTTTATTTTTCATCTTTTCTTCACGTGTGTGAAAAGCACATTAAAAACTGATTGCATCGAGAAAAAACTGAAACACTGAACTCAATCGCAGACAAAACTGATTCAACTTGCATGTTATCCCATCAGTTTATCCCGGAAAAGACACTGATTCATTCCGTAGAGCTAGTGTGAAATAGTCAATATTAACCTCACCGAGGATATGCTTGTATTATAATTGTAAATTCCTGCAGTATAAACATTGAATCACAGTGAGCATGAATAAAACATAACTTTTATTATTCAATATTTAATAATCCACCCACTTCAAACAAAAAAACAGAGAAGATACAGACAAACAAAACTATGACCAGATATATCAGATGGTATCTGAGAGGAGGGGCTAGATGAAAAAAGAGGATACTCGAGGGAACCACTCTTTCCCTATGGGAACCCTCTCTAAAGCCTTAACCCACAGGAACACCCTGATGGTGGGTGGCCTGTGGTCCCGTGCCTGCCCTAACTCTCCCTCAAGAAACCCTAAAACCTTCCAACGCGTTTCCCCTAGCAAAGGTTCATCAGGGGAGAGATAATGGGTATACAACTAGAGTTGAGCGAACACCTGGATGTTCGGGTTCGAGAAGATCGGCTGAACTTCCCGGAAATGTTCGGGTTCGGGATCCGAACCCGACCCGAACTTCGTCCCGAACCCGAACCCCATTGAAGTCAATGGGGACCCGAACTTTTCGGCACTAAAAAGGCTGTAAAACAGCCCAGGAAAGAGCTAGAGGGCTGCAAAAGGCAGCAACATGTAGGTAAATCCCCTGCAAACAAATGTGGATAGGGAAATGAATTAAAATAAAAATAAAATAAATAAAAATTAACCAATATCAATTGGAGAGAGGTCCCATAGCAGAGAATCTGGCTTCACGTCAGCAGAGAATCAGTCTCTTCATGCCATAGCAGAGAATCTGGCTTCACGTCACCCACCACTGTAACAGTCCATTGTCATATATTTAGGCCCCGGCACCCAGGCAGAGGAGAGAGGTCCCGTAACAGAGAATCTGGCTTCACGTCAGCAGAGAATCAGTCTGCATGTCATAGCAGAGAATCATGCTTTACGTCACCCAACACTGGAACAGTCCATTGTCAGATATTTAGGCCCAGGCACCCAGGCAGAGGAGAGAGGTCCCGTAACAGAGAATCTGGCTTCATGTCAGCAAAAAATCAGTCTGCATGTCATAGCAGAGAATCAGGCTTTACGTCACCCAACACTGGAACAGTCCATTGTCAGATATTTAGGCCCAGGCACCCAGGTAGAGGAGAGAGGTCCCGTAACAGAGAATCTGGCTTCATGTCAGCAAAGAATCAGTCTTCATGTAATAGCAGAGAATCAGGCTTCACGTCACCCACCACTGGAACAGGCCACTGTCAGATATTTTAAGGCCCCGGCACCCAGACAGAGGAGAGAGGTCCCATAACAGATTCAGGCTTCATGTCAGCAGAGAATCAGTCTGCATGTCATAGCAGAGAATCATGCTTTACGTCACCCAACACTGGAACAGTCCATTGTCAGATATTTAGGCCCAGGCACCCAGGCAGAGGAGAGAGGTCGCGTAACAGAGAATCTGGCTTCATGTCAGCAGAGAATCAGTCTGCATGTCATAGCAGAGAATCAGGCTTTACGTCACCCAACACTGGAACAGTCCATTGTCACATATTTAGGCCCAGGCACCCAGGCAGAGGAGAGCGGTCCCGTAACAGAGAATCTGGCTTCATGTCAGCAGAGAATACAGTCTTCATGTCATAGCAGAGAATCAGGCTTCACGTCACCCACCACTGGAACAGGCCACTGTCACATATTTAGGCCCAGGCACCCAGGCAGAGGAGAGAGGTCCCATAACAGAGATTCAGGCTTCATGTCAGCAGAGAATCAGTCTTCATGTCATAGCAGAGAATCAGGCTTCACGTCACCCACCACTAGAACAGGCCACTGTCACATATTTAGGCCCAGGCACCCAGGCAGAGGAGAGCGGTCGCGTAACAGAGAATCTGGCTTCATGTCAGCACAGAATCAGTCTTCATGTCATAGCAGAGAATCAGGCTTCACGTCACCCACCACTGGAACAGGCCACTGTCACACATTTAGGCCCCGGCACCCAGACAGAGGAGAGGTTCATTCAACTTTGGGTTGCCCCGCAATATAATGGTAAAATGAAAATAAAAATAGGATTGAATGAGGAAGTGCCCTGGAGTACAATAATATATTGTTAAGGGGAGGTAGTTAATGTCTAATCTGCACAAGGGATGGACAGGTCCTGTGGGATCCATGCCTGGTTCATTTTTATGAACGTCAGCTTGTCCACATTGGCTGTAGACAGGCGGCTGCGTTTGTCTGTAATGACGCCCCCTGCCGTGCTGAATACACGTTCAGACAAAACGCTGGCCGCCGGGCAGGCCAGCACCTCCAAGGCATAAAAGGCTAGCTCTGGCCACGTGGACAATTTGGAGACCCAGAAGTTGAATGGGGCCGAACCATCAGTCAGTACGTGGAGGGGTGTGCACAGGTACTGTTCCACCATGTTAGTGAATTGTTGCCTCCTGCTAACACGTTCCGTATCAGGTGGTGGTGCAGTTAGCTGTGGCGTGGTGACAAAACTTTTCCACATCTCTGCCATGCTAACCCTGCCCTCAGAGGAGCTGGCCGTGACACAGCTGCGTTGGCGACCTCTTGCTCCTCCTCTGCCTTCGCCTTGGGCTTCCACTGGTTCCCCTGTGACATTTGGGAATGCTCTCAGTAGCGCGTCTACCAACGTGCGCTTGTACTCGCGCATCTTACTATCACGCTCCAGTGCATGAAGTAAGGTGGGCACATTGTCTTTGTACCGTGGATCCAGCAGGGTGGCAACCCAGTAGTCCGCACACGTTAAAATGTGGGCAACTCTGCTGTCATTGCGCAGGCACTGCAGCATGTAGTCGCTCATGTGTGCCAGGCTGCCCAGAGGTAAGGACAAGCTGTCCTCTGTGGGAGGCGTATCGTCATCGTCCTGCGTTTCCCCCCAGCCACGCACCAGTGATGGGCCCGAGCTGCGTTGCTGTGAACCTGCTTCATCCTCCTCCTCATCCTCGTCCTCCTCGTCCTTCAGTAGTGGGCCCTGTCTGGCCACATTTGTACCTGGCCTCTGCTGTTGCAAAAAACCTCCCTCTGAGTCACTTCGAAGAGACTGGCCTGAAAGTGCTAAAAATGACCCCTCTTCCTCCTCCTCCTCCTGGGCCACCTCCTCTTCCATCATCGCCCTAAGGGTTTTCTCAAGGAGACATAGAAGTGGTATTGTAACGCTGATAACGGCGTCATCGCCACTGGCCATGTTGGTGGAGTACTCGAAACAGCGCAACAGGGCACACAGGTCTCGAATGGAGACCCAGTCATTGGTGGTGAAGTGGAGCTGTTCCACAGTGCGACTGACCCGTGCGCGCTGCAGCTGAAACTCCACTATGGCCTGCTGCTGCTCCCACAGTCTGTTCAGCATGTGCAAAGTGGAGTTCCACCTGGTGGGCACGTCGCATATGAGGCGGTGAGCGGGAAGGCCGAAGTTACGCTGTAGCGCAGACAGGCGAGCAGCGGCAGGATGTGAACGCCGGAAGCGCGAACAGACGGCCCGCACTTTATGCAGCAGCTCTGACATGTCGGGGTAGTTGTGAATGAACTTCTGCACCACCAAATTCAGCACATGCGCCAGGCAAGGGATGTGCGTCAAACCGGCTAGTCCCAGAGCTGCAACGAGATTCCGCCCATTATCGCACACCACCAGGCCGGGCTTGAGGCTCACCGGCAGCAACCACTCGTCGGTCTGTTGTTCTATACCCCCCCACAACTCCTGTGCGGTGTGGGGCCTGTCCCCCAAACATATGAGTTTCAGAACGGCCTGCTGACGTTTACCCCGGGCTGTGCTGAAGTTGGTGGTGAAGGTGTGTGGCTGACTGGATGAGCAGGTGGAAGAAGAGGAGGAGGAAGCTGAGTAGGAGGAGACAGGAGGCAAAGAATGTTGCCCTGCGATCCTTGGCGGCGGAAGGACGTGCGCCAAACAGCTCTCCGCCTGGGGCCTAGCCGCCACTACATTTACCCAGTGTGCAGTTAGGGAGCTATAGCGTCCCTGGCCGTGCTTACTGGTCCACGTATCTGTGGTTAGGTGGACCTTGCCACAGATGGCATTGCGCAGTGCACACTTGATTTTATCGGATACTTGGTTGTGCAGGGAAGGCACGGCTCTCTTGGAGAAGTAGTGCCGGCTGGGAACAACATACTGTGGGACAGCAAGCGACATGAGCTGTTTGAAGCTGTCTGTGTCCAACAGCCTAAATGACAGCATTTCATAGGACAGTAGTTTAGAAATGCTGGCATTCAGGGCCAGGGATCGAGGGTGGCTAGGTGGGAATTTACGCTTTCTCTCAAATGTTTGTGAGATGGAGAGCTGAACGCTGCCGTGTGACATGGTTAAGATGCTTGGTGACGCAGGTGGTGGTGTTGGTGGTACATCCCATGTTTGCTGGGCGGCAGGTGCCAACGTTCCTCCAGAAGCGGAGGAAGAGGCCGAGGCGGCGGCAGCAGCAGAAGAGGCCGAGGCGGCAGCAGCAGAAGAGGTAGCAGGGGGAGCCTAAGTGACTTCCTTGTTTTTAAGGTGTTTACTCCACTGCAGTTCATGCTTTGCATGCAGGTGCCTGGTCATGCAGGTTGTGCTAAGGTTCAGAACGTTAATGCCTCGCTTCAGGCTCTGATGGCACAGCGTGCAAACCACTCGGGTCTTGTCGTCAGCACATTGTTTGAAGAAGTGCCATGCCAGGGAACTCCTTGAAGCTGCCTTTGGGGTGCTCGGTCCCAGATGGCGGCGGTCAGTAGCAGGCGGAGTCTCTTGGCGGCGGGTGTTCTGCTTTTGCCCACTACTTCCTCTTTTGCTACGCTGTTGGCTCGGTCTCACCACTGCCTCTTCCTCCGAACTGTGAAAGTCAGTGGCACGACCTTCATTCCATGTGGGGTCTAGGACCTCATCGTCCCCTGCATCGTCTTCCACCCAGTCTTGACCCCTGACCTCCTGTTCAGTCTGCACACTGCAGAAAGACGCAGCAGTTGGCACCTGTGTTTCGTCATCATCAGAGACGTGCTGAGGTGGTATTCCCATGTCCTCATCATCAGGAAAAATAAGTGGTTGTGCGTTAGTGCATTCTATCTCTTCCACCCCTGGGGAAGGGCTAGGTGGATGCCCTTGGGAAACCCTGCCAGCAGAGTCTTCAAACAGCATAAGAGACTGCTGCATAACTTGAGGCTCAGACAGTTTCCCTGATATGCATGGGGGTGATGTGACAGACTGATGGGCTTGCTTTTCATGCGCCATCTGTGCGCTTTCTGCAGAAGACTGGGTGGGAGATAATGTGAACGTGCTGGATCCACTGTCGGCCACCCAATTGACTATTGCCTGTACCTGCTCAGGCCTTACCATCCTTAGAACGGCATTGGGCCCCACAAAATATCGCTGTAAATCTTCTGGCTACTGGGACCTAAGGTAGTTGGTTCACTAGGACGTGTGGCTGTGGCAGAACGGCCACGTCCTCTCCCAGCACCAAAGGGTCCACTAACACCACCACGACCATGTCCGCGTCCGCGTCCCTTACTAGATGTTTTCCTCATTGTTACCGTTCACCACAATAAGAAAAATATTATTCGGGCCAATGTATTGAATTCAAAATCAGGCCTTTTTTTACAGACACCTAACACTATCTGGCTATCTATTTAGGTACCGTATTACACTAATACAGGCACACCAGTAATGACAGATTTAGCTGAATACAAATTTGAGGCCTATTATTTAGGCGCTGGGTGACAGGTATACGTTTACGGACAGAATTAGACTTGGATCTGCACTGTAGCATGTGTGTGAAGTTCTTGAGAATGACCCTATCAGCACCTTGAATCTAATCTACCCTTTTAGGGATAGATTTAAAGTAGGCCTGATACAGCAGAAACCACTAATTTTGAGAATTGCAAAATTGGGAATTGTTTTTCAACCCAGAACAAAAACTGTGCTTTGTTGGACATTAAATAACTTGACCAGCTAAAGCAGTAATGACAGATTTGGATGAATATAAATGTGAGGTCTATTTTTTAGGCGCTGGGTGACAGGTATACGTTTAATCACAGAATTAGACTTGGATCTGCACTGTAGCGTGTGTGTGAAGTTCTTGAGAATGACCCTATCAGCACCTTGAATCTAATCTACCCTTTTAGGGATAGATTTAAAGTAGGCCTGATACAGCAGAAACCACTAATTTTGAGAATTAAAAAATTGGGAATTGTTTTTCAACCCAGAACAAAAACTGTGCTTTGACGGACACTAAAAATAACTTGACCAGTTAAAACAGTAATGACAGATTTGGATGAATATAAATGTGAGGCCTATTTTTTAGGCGCTGGGTGACAGGTATACGTTTAATCACAGAATTAGACTTGGATCTGCACTGTAGCGTGTGTGTGAAGTTCTTGAGAATTACCCTATCAGCACCTTGAATCTAATATACCCTTTTAGGGATAGATTTAAAGTATGCCTGATACAGCAGAAACCACTAATTTTGAGAATTGCAAATTTGGGAATTGCTTTTCAACCCAGAACAAAAACTGTGCTTTGACGGACACTAAATAACTTGACCAGCTAAAGCAGTAATGACAGATTTGGATTAATATAAATGTGAGGCCTATTTTTTAGGCGCTGGGTGACAGGCTCAACTTGCCCCTGATGTAGTATATGGCCAAAAAATAACCACACTATTGATGGTTAAATGCACTTTGTGACAGGCTCAACTTGCCCCTGATGTAGTATATGGCCAAAAAATAACCACACTATTGATGGTTAAATGCACTTGATGAAAGCTTGACCCTGATGTAGGATATAGCAAAAAATAACCACACTATTCATGGTTAAATGCACTTGGGTGACAGGCTCAGCTTGCCCCTGATGTAGTATATGGCCAAAAAATAACCACACTGTTGATGGTTAAATGCACTTGATGAAAGCTTGACCCTGATGTAGGATATAGCAAAAAATAACCACACTATTGATGCTTAAATGTACTTGGTGGTAGCTTGTGCTGGCGCACCACAAGCCACAAAATGGCCGCCGATCACCCCAGAAAAAAGTGATATAAAAACGCTCTGGGCAGCCTAAAAAAAGTGAGCAATTGAATATCAGCACTTCAATGATCCACAGCTGTAGATCGATCACTGAATGAAGTCTTTTGGAGGAGTTAATCTGCCTAATCTCGCCCTAATGTCGCAGCTGCAACCTCTCCCTACGCTTGTATCAGCAGAGTGATGTGCAGCGCTACGTGACCCAAGCTTATATAGAGGCTGGGTCACATGCTGCACTGGCCAATCACAGCCATGCCAATAGTAGGCAAGGCTGTGATGGCCTCTTGGGGCAAGTAGTATGATGCTTATTGATTGGCTGCTTTGCAGCCTTTCAAAAAGCGCCAAGAAAGCGCCGAACACCGAACCCGAACCTGGACTTTTACGAAAATGTTCAGGTTCGGGTCCGTGTCACGGACACCCCAAAATTCGGTACGAACCCGAACTATACAGTTCGGGTTCGCTCATCCCTAATGACTAACCAAACAGTGCCATGAAGACCAAGGAACTCTCCAAACAAGTAAGGTACAATGTTGTTGAGAAGTACAAGTCAGGGTTAGGTTATAAAAAACCATCAAATCTATCATAACCAAAGGGAAAGAACATGGCACAACAGCAAACCTGCCAAGAGAGGGCCGTCCACCAAAACTTACAGACCGGGCAAGGAGGGCATTAATCCGAGAGGCAGCACAGAGACCTAAGGTAATCCTGGAGGAGCTGCAGAGTTCCACAGCAGAGACTGGAGTATCTGTACATAGGACAACAATAAGCTGTACGCTCCATAGAGTTGGGCTTTATGGCAGAATGGCCAGAAGAAAGCCATTACTTTCAGATAAAAACAATAAAGCACGTAGTGAGTTTGTAAAAAGGCATGTGGGAGACTCCCAAAATGTATGGAGGAAGGTGCTCTGGTCTGATGAGACAAAAATTGAACTTTTTGGCCATCAAAGAAAGCGCTATGTCTGGCACACACCCAACACATCACATCACCCAAAGAACACCATCCCCACAGTGAAACATGGTGGTGGCAGCATCATGCTGGGGGGATGGGACTGGGAAACTGGTCAGAGTTGAGAGAAAGATGTATGGTGCTAAATACAGGGATATTCTTGAGAAAAACCTGCACCACTATGGTCCTGATTTGAGGCTAAGACAGAGGCTCACCTTCCAGCAGGACAATGACTCCAAAAACACTGCTAAAGCAACACTTGAGTGGTTTAAGGGGAAACATGTAAATGTGTTGGAAAGGCCTAGTCTAAGCCCAGATCTCAATTCAATAGAAAATCTGTGGTCAGACTTAAAGATTGCTGTTCACAAGCACAAAGCATACAACTTGAAGGAGCTGGAGCAGTTTTGCAAGGAGGAATGGTCAAAAATCCCAGTGGTAAGATGTGGCAAGCTCATAGAGACTTGGAGCTGTGATTTGTGCACAATGTGGCTCTACAAAGTATTGACTTTAGGCGGGTGAATGCATATTGACTTTTGCTGTTATTTTGACATATTGACTTTTTCTGTTATTTTGTCCTATTTGTTGATTTTCTTCACGATAATAAAAAAAAAAACATCTTCAAAGTTGTGGGCATGTTCTGTAAATTAAATGATGCAAATCCTCAAACAATACAAAATACAAAAAAGTAAAGGGGCGGTGAATACTTTTGCAAAGCACTGTATATAGTAAGGGGTAGGCAACTTTTCTATTGGTTGCTAGGGATGTTGCTAAGCTCAGACAAAGACATTTCAGCCTTCTCATTGGCCCACAAGCAAGAAGGGAGGTTACTGATGAAAAAAAAAATCTAGAATATTCGAAATTACGAATATATATCACTATATTCTAAATATTCGAGAATTCTCAAAGTGCTGATATTCGCGATTAATATTCGCTATTCGAGCCCAACACTACCCATTTTAGAAACTACACCCCTCAAGGTATTCAAAAGATTTTACAACTTTGTTAACCCTTTAGGTGTTCCACAAGAATTAATGGAAAATGGAGATGAAATTTCAGAATTTAACTTCTTTGGCAGATTTTCCATTTTAATCAATTTTTTTCCACTAACAAAGCAAGGGTTAACAGCCAAACAAAACTCAATATTTATTGCCCTGATTCTTTAGTTTACAGAAATACCCCATATGTGGTTGTAAACTGCTGTACGGGCACACGGCATTGCACTGAAGGAAAGGAACGTCATATGGTTTTTGGAAAGCAGATTTCACTGGGATAATTTTAAGCTGCCACAGCTGAAGATCCCCTGATGCACCCCTAGAGTAGAAACTCCAAAAAAGTGACCCCATTTTGGAAACTACGGGATAAGGTGGCAGTTTTGTTGCTACTATTGTAGGGTACATATGATTTTTGGTTGCTCTAACTTACACATTTTGTGAGGCAAGATAACAATTTTTCGCCCTATAAGATGCACCGCCCATAAGACGCACCTAGGTTTTGAGGAGGAAAATAAGAAAAAAAATATTTTTAACCAAAAGGTGTGCTTAGGACATTATTATGGGGGATCTGTGGATGATGCACTGTTATGGGGTGGGGGATCTGTGGATGGCACTGTTATGGGGGGGATCTGTGGATGGCACTGTTATGTGGGGATCTGTGGATGGCACTGTTATGGGGGGATCTGTGGATGGCATTATGATGGTGGGGGGATCTGTGGATGGCATTATGATGGTGGGGGGGGATCTGTGGATGGCATTATGATGGTGGGGGGATCTGTGGATGGCATTATGATGGTGGGGGGATCTGTGGATGGCATTATGATGGTGGGGGGATCTGTGGATGGCACTGTTATGGGGTGGTGGATCTGTGGATGACACTGCTATATGTGTCATCCACAGATCCCCCCATAACAGTCCCATCCACAGATCCTCCCATCATAATGCCATCCACAGACCCCCCCCCATCATTATCCCATTCACAGATTCCTAGGGAGGGACTGTAACTCACTGAGTCGTAACTCACTGAGGTCACGTGCATGCTCCGCCTACTTCATTCATAAAGTAGGCGGAGCAGGCACGTGACCTCCGTGAGTTACGGCCGCCCGGCCTGCCTGCTAGCTGCTAGTGCTTACTACAGGAGCGTGACATGTACCGGTAAGTACGGTACACATGGGGAGCAGGGGGAGCGCATCATTATTCAGTTTAGATCTGATGATTAACACTACGTATAATACAGTACATACTGAGCTGCGGGGCCAAAGTACAGTGCCTGCACGGCCCCGCCGCTCTCCCCGCCTACTACAGTCTCTCCTCCCTCCTCACAAATACATCGCAGTCTGCGATGTAAATTGCCAGCATTCGCCCCATAAGACGCAGGGGCAATTTTCCCCCACTTTTGGGGAGATAAAAGTGCGTCTTATGGGGCGAAAAATACGGCATTTCATAGTTATTTACAATGTTTATCTGACAGGTTAGATCATGTGGTATTTTATAGAGCAGGTTGTTATGAACGCGGCGATACCTAATATGTATACTTTTTTTGATTTATTTATGTTTTACACAATAACAGCATTTTTGAATTAAAAAAATCATGTTTCAGTGTCTCAATATTCTGAAAGCCCTAGTTTTTTAAATTTTTTGGGCGATTGTCTACAATAGGATCTCATTTTTTGCGGGATGAGATTACGGTTTAATTGGTACTATTTTGGGGGTGCGTGTGACTTTTTGATCGCTTGGTATTTTACTTTTTGTGATCTAAGGTGACAAAAAATTGCTTTTTCGAAACAGTTTTTTTTTTTTTACGGCGTTCACCTGAGGGGTCATGTGATATTTTTATAAAGGAGGTTGTTACGGACGTATCATTACCTAATATGTATACTTTTTTTATTTATGTAAGTTTTACACAATATAATTTTTGAAACAAAAAAAATCGAAATCAAAGATGGCTGCTTCCTCCCTGCACAGACATCGCACGCACCACGGTGAGCGCTGACCTCGGCCGTGCTGGGGTTAATGCGTTGGCATCTGTGATTTCACCGATGCCGGTGCATACAGCAGGGGTCCAGCTATCAGTGACTGCCGGACCCCTGCCGTGGATCGGGCGTGTGCAGTAGCTCGCCATACATGTACAGCGCTGGGCGTTAAGTTACCTCCAGTTTAACCGTACATATATGATACTGGGCGTTAAGGGGTTAAAGAAAAAAGATACAGTACTCACAAAAGTAAAAATAAACAAAATAAAATTACATACAATCAGTTTTAAAATTGAATGGATAAAAATAGTAGAAGACCTAAAAATTTAAAGTATTGTCTCTCCTTGGAATAACGGATTCACATCCAGATATCAATTCTGACTTCAATCATGTAAATGCTGTTACATTGTTCCAAACATGTTTTATACCTTCAGCTCTTGGGTTTGGGCTTGGGTTTCAGAGCTACCTTTCTGCTTCTGTTTTTTATTTGGATACGTAGATTAGACTGAATAAAGACATTACTTTTTTCATAACAACACAGCTTCTGATGCGTGGACAGGGAGCCAGTTTCTCTATGTAGTCCTATTTGAGCTTTAATGTCAGCCTTATAGGAGTGAATAGAGAAGTAACTGACTTCCTGTCCTGTGTCAGTTAGATATCAGACAGTTGGTCACATGACACAGCTGAGGATCAGAAGGGAGGGGATAGATCACAAATACATTCACTGGTAAGAAAATTACATTCACTACATTTTACATTATGTATAATAAAATGTTGTTTATAACATTCTGCGTGGGAGTGCTTCTTTAAGAGCTGTAATTTTTTTTATACATTTCTTAACCTATTTTGCGTTACGCTGCAATGCGCACTATACCACAACTGTACAAGCGAAATTAAATTTGTGTAATAATAATTTTGGTAGTCATAATTTATATTTAGAACTCTTTAGAACTCTTTCTGTAGGGGACCATGCTCATCGTACCTTTAGAAACAGACAGAAAGATGTTTATGACATTCTAATTTCCTTTTATTGGTGGAGAAAGGGTATTTTAAAGTAAAAAGCTAGTTAGGCAGATGCAGCAATGCTGAATTTGTCATTAAATTTTTTATGGCTTCATCATCTATGTATCATGAGTAAATATAATACGGTAGGTATTAGTTTCAATCTAATGTAAAAGAAAACAGTAGATAGCACATTGTAACTTTAAAAGCAGTTGTGCAGGCTTATTTTACCAATATTTTGGCAAAATTATTGCTGAAAATCTGAGGTAGGGACCTCGCTTCTTTAAAAAAGAAGATATTAAATAGTTCAGCCGTGAACTCTATAAGTTATATATTGTATATGCTGTATATATCATAATTCATGTATGTATAAAGTCATAAGTTCACATTTTTTTCCTTATACTGGATCATGTTGTATTAAGGGCACCTAATACATGAAAAGAAAACCATTCTTACATTTTAGAAAAATTCATCATCAGCCTCATTATTACCATTATTTCTGCTGTTTAGAAAAAGGAAATATGGGGCTGAAAAGAATAAATCTAATAAATGGAGTTTAGCCATAGGATTAACTATTTAATAAGCTTTACATTACCTATTATAATACACCTGACCTACAAATGACAGAAATTCAGATGAGACACCAACATTACCCTATCAAAAAGAATATTCTTTTTCCATTATTTTACATGCATCAGGGTAAAGAGCATGAGGTAACATTCAAAATTAGCTTCTATGAATACGCATATCCTGCCAACTAAGCTCTTTGAATACATTTCCAAGACAATTGGTATTGTTAATATCAATTTTATTTTTAGACTTTGCCATTCACAGAGATCTTTCACCTGATAAAAATATGCTATTGCTGTTACATTTGACATGATAAGGTCTATTTAATAAAAGACTGCACCATAAAGCCTTAAATTCATGTATCAGAAAGTAACCATCAAAGAACATCACACATTAGTGCAAAGTGTATCTCATTCTATGTCAATATTCAACTGTTTATACTGTATCAGATTTAGGCTTTCTGTTGAAACGCAAATCTTTTCTGGTTCATTTCGGAGGAATCCACTAAAACGATGGAGTAGCGCCATTTTAGTTACATTTTTTTTTTTCAAAATAGACATATGAGTGCTTCCAGCATTGCTGCAGAGGTTAAAGGGTCAGTGCTCTGACCCTACTGCATCAAATTGGTCGGCATGGCTGTCATCCAAGAAGGACGCCTCTTCTAAAGATGATGCACAAGAAAGCCCACAGTTTGCTGAAGACAAGCAGACTAAGGGTCCATTCACACGTCCGTAGAATGTGTCCACACCCGTTCATTCTTTATGGGGCAGGAATAGATGCGGACAGCACACAGTGTGCTGTCCGCATCCGCATTTCCGGAGCGCGGCCCGGAACTTCCGTTCTGCGGCTATGGAAAAAAATAGAACATGTTCTATTCTTGTCCGCAATTGCAGACAAGAATAGCCAGTTCTATGGGGGTGCCGGCCGGGTGCATTGCGGATACGCAATTTTCAGATCCGCAATAGACTATGGACGTGTGAATGGACCCTAAGGACATGGATTACTGTAACCATGTACTGTGGTCTGATAAGACCAAAATAAACTTACTTGGTTCAGATAGCCTCAAGCATGTGTGGCGGCAACCAGATGAGGAGTACAAAACAGGTGTGTCTTGCCTATAGTCAAGCATGGTGGTGGGAGTGTCATGGTTTGGGGCTGCACGAGTGCTTCCAGTTGTGGGGAGCTACAGTTCATTGAAGGAACCATGAATGCCAACATGTACTGTGACATAGTGTACTGAAGCAGAGAATGATCCCCTCCCTTTGGAAACTGGGCCGCAGGGCAGTATTTCAACATCATAACGACCCCAAACAAACCTCCAAGACAACCACTGTCTTGCTAAAGAAACTGAGGGTAAAAGTGCTGGACTGGTCTACAGACCTAAACTCTATTGAGCATCTGTGGGGAATCTTCAAATCGAAGGTAAAAGAGCGAAAGGTCTCCAACATCCACCAGCTCTGTGATGTCATCATGGAGGAGTAGAAGAGGATTCCAGTGGCAACCTGTGAGGCTCTAGTGGACTCCATGTCCAAGAGAGTTAAGGCAGTGCTGGAAAATAATGGTGGCAGGACATAATATTGACACTTTGGGCACAATTTGGTCATGTTCACTTAGGGGTGTACAAACTTTTGTTGCCAGAGGTTTAGACATTAATGGCTGTGTGTGATTATACAAGCTATACACTGACAACTTTGCATTGTATCAAAGCGTCATATCTTCAGTGTTGTCCCATGAAAAGATATAATAAAATATTTGCAAAAATGTGAGGGGTCTACTCACTTTTGTGAAATACTGTACATCAGTGAGTAAGAACGAAATATTAGGGCTAAATTCGTTTATTATCTACAGTGTTCAGTTCCAATATATATATATATATATATATATATATATATATATATATTTTTTTTTTTGGGGGTGGGGTTATTGAATTTAATGAAACTAGCATATAGGTGATCAGTATACCAATACAAATAAAAAAAAATTCTATGAGTGTTTATGCAATATAAAGGGTAAGGCCTCAATTGTCTATTTCCGTATATTCAGTTTCCACACGGTTAGAATTATATTTTTTTGGGACTCATTCTATTTAATTGAACCAGAATACTGTATATACGTGATTACTACAGCAAAACACAAGGCAGAGGAGCAATCAACCTCTCAGTGTTAACATGAAATTGTACAACAAGCCTCAACCGGCCATTTTTGTCAGTTCCATTTCCACACAGTAAGAATAAATTTTTTGGGGGATTGTTCAATTTAATTAAACCAACATATGCATATGATTACATGAGTGTTAACATGAAATTGAGAATCAAGCCTTAATTGTCAGTTTCCTTGAATTCCATTTCCATATGGCTGAAAATTACTTTTTTTGGGGGATTGTTCAATTTATTTAAATTTATATATATATATATATATATATATATATATATATATATATAATGATTTCTACAGCGAAACAGAGGGTAGTGCAGCAATCTACCTGTGATTGTTAACGTAAAATTAAGTGTCAATCCTCAATTGTCCGTTTCCATGAATTCCTTTTCCACACGGTTGAAATTTAGTTTATTTTTTATTTTTTGGGGGGGGGGGGTGGAGGATTGTTCAATTTAATTAAACCAGCATATATATTTGATTACTACATCAAAATACAGGTTAGTGCAGCAATCTATATGTGAGTGTTAAGGTGAAATTGAGCATCAAGCCTCAATTGTCAGTTTCCGTGAATTCCATTTCCACACGGTTGGAACTTAATTTTTTGGGGGGATTGTTCAATTTAATTAAACCTGCATACATACATGATTATTACAGCAAAACATAATGTAGGGCAGCAATCTACATATGAGTGTTGACGTGAATTTGAGCGTCAGGCCTCAATTGTCCGTTTCTGTGAATTCCATTTCAACACAGTTGGAATTTAATTTTTGGGGAGATTGTTCAATTTAAATAGCATATATATGTGATTAAATGGTGAATAAATTTGGTATTTGATTTTTAAACTGAAAAACCATTAAAAAATTTGGATCCGAACTCCGGTACCTCAGAACCGAAGCTAAGTTCATACCCAAGTTTTAAAATGTTTTTCCAGTTTAAAAATTAAATACCAGAGTTATTCACCGAAGTCTTGCGAGTAGAGTTGAGCGAACACCTGGATGTTCGGGTTCGACGAGTTCGGCCGAACTTTCGAAAAATGTTCGGGTTCGGGATCCGAACTCGACCCGAACTTCATCCCGAACCCGAACCCCATAGAAGTCAATGGGGACCCGAACTTTTGGGCACTAAAAAGGCTGTAAAACACACCCGGAAAGGGCTAGAGGGCTGCAAAAGGCAGCAAAATGTAGTTAAATCCCCTGCAAACAAATGTAGATAGGGAAATGATGAGTTAACATAAAATAAATAAAAATTAAACAATATTAATTGGAGTGAGGTCCCATAGCACAGAATCAGGCTTCAAGTCACCCACCAATGGAGAAGGTCACTTACTATTATTTTGACCACAGCACCCAGACAAAGGAGAGAGGTCCCACAGCAGAGAACCAGGCATCATATCACCCACCACAGGAGTAGGCCACCATTTAGTTACTTTGACCCCTACACCCAGACGGAGGAGAGAGGTTACACAGCAGAGAATCAGGCATTTAGATCACCCACCACAGGAGTAGGCCACCATTGAATCAGACCCCGGCAACCATGTCAGATGGCACAAGCATAAGCTTTATATCAATCAGCACAGGAGAAGGCGACTTTGACAGACTTTGACCCCTACACCCGGACGGAGGAGAGAGGTTTCAAAGCAGAGAATCAGGCATTTAGATCACCCACCACAGGAGTAGGCCCCAATTTAATGGGACCCGGCAACCATGTCAGATGGCACAACCATCAGCTTCATATCAATCAGCACAGGAGAAGGCGACTTTGAAAGACTTTGACCCCTACACCCAGACGGAGGAGAGAGGTTTCACAGCAGAGAATCAGGCATTTAGATCACCCACCACAGGAGTAGGCCCCCATTGAATCAGACCCTGGCAACCATGTCAGATGGCACAACCATCAGCTTTATATCAATCAGCACAGGAGAAGGCGACTTTGAAAGACTTTGACCCCTACACCCAGATGGAGGAGAGAGGTTTCACAGCAGAGAATCAGGCATCATATCAACCACCACAGGAGAAGCCACCATTTAGTTACTTTGACCCCTGCACCCAGGAAGAGGAGAGAGGCACCACAGCACATATTCTGGCATCATATCAGCCACCACAGGAGAAGCCACCATTGAGTTACTTTGACCCCCGCACCCAGGAAGAGGAGAGAGGCACCACAGCACATATTCTGGCATCATATCAGCCACCACAGGAGAAGCCACCATTGAGTTACTTTGACCCCCGCACCCAGGAAGAGGAGAGAGGCACCACAGCACATATTCTGGCATCATATCAGCCACCACAGGAGAAGCCACCATTGAGTTACTTTGACCCCTGCACCCAGGAAGAGGAGAGAGGACCCACAGCACATATTCTGGCATCATATCAGCCACCAGAGGAGAAGCCACCATTTAGTTACTTTGACCCCTTCACCCAAACAGAGGAGAGAGGTTCCACATCAGAGAATCAGGCATCATATCAACCACCACAGGAGTAGGCCACAATGTAATGGGACCCCGGCAACCATGTCAGATGGCACAACCATCAGCTTCATATCAATCAGCACAGGAGAAGGCGACTTTGAAAGACTTTGACCCCTACACCCAGACGGAGGAGAGAGGTTTCACAGGAGAGAATCAGGCATTTAGATCACCCACCACAGGAGTAGGCCCCCATTGAATCAGACCCTGGCAACCATGTCAGATGGCACAACCATCAGCTTTATATCAATCAGCACAGGAGAAGCCACCATTGAGTTACTTTGACCCCTGCACCCAGGAAGAGGAGAGAGGCCCCACAGCACATATTCTGGCATCATATCAGCCACCACAGGAGAAGCCACCATTGAGTTACTTTGACCCCCGCACCCAGGAAGAGGAGAGAGGCACCACAGCACATATTCTGGCATCATATCAGCCACCACAGGAGAAGCCACCATTGAGTTACTTTGACCCCTGCACCCAGGAAGAGGAGAGAGGCCCCACAGCACATATTCTGGCATCATACTAACCACCACAGGAGAAGCCACCATTGAGTTACTTTGACCCCTGCACCCAGGAAGAGGAGAGAGGCCCCACAGCACATATTCTGGCATCATATCAGCCACCACAGGAGAAGCCACCATTGAGTTACTTTGACCCCCGCACCCAGGAAGAGGAGAGAGGCACCACAGCACATATTCTGGCATCATATCAGCCACCACAGGAGAAGCCACCATTGAGTTACTTTGACCCCCGCACCCAGGAAGAGGAGAGAGGCACCACAGCACATATTCAGGCATCATATCACACACCACAGGAGAAGGCCTCTTTCAGTGATTTAGGCCTTTGGACCCAGACAGAGGAGAGAGGCACCACAGCACATATTCTGGCATCATATCAGCCACCACAGGAGAAGCCACCATTGAGTTACTTTGACCCCTGCACCCAGGAAGAGGAGAGAGGCCCCACAGCACATATTCTGGCATCATATCAGCCACCACAGGAGAAGCCACCATTGAGTTACTTTGACCCCTGCACCCAGGAAGAGGAGAGAGGCCCCACAGCACATATTCTGGCATCATACTAACCACCACAGGAGAAGCCACCATTGAGTTACTTTGACCCCTGCACCCAGGAAGAGGAGAGAGGCCCCACAGCACATATTCTGGCATCATATCAGCCACCACAGGAGAAGCCACCATTGAGTTACTTTGACCCCCGCACCCAGGAAGAGGAGAGAGGCACCACAGCACATATTCTGGCATCATATCAGCCACCACAGGAGAAGCCACCATTGAGTTACTTTGACCCCTGCACCCAGGAAGAGGAGAGAGGCCCCACAGCACATATTCCAGCATCATACTAACCACCACAGGAGAAGCCACCATTGAGTTACTTTGACCCCTGCACCCAGGAAGAGGAGAGAGGCCCCACAGCACATATTCTGGCATCATATCAGCCACCACAGGAGAAGCCACCATTGAGTTACTTTGACCCCCGCACCCAGGAAGAGGAGAGAGGCACCACAGCACATATTCTGGCATCATATCAGCCACCACAGGAGAAGCCACCATTGAGTTACTTTGACCCCCACACCCAGGAAGAGGAGAGAGGCACCACAGCACATATTCAGGCATCATATCACACACCACAGGAGAAGGCCTCTTTCAGTGATTTAGGCCTTTGGACGCAGACAGAGGAGAGAGGCACCACAGCACATATTCTGGCATCATATCAGCCACCACAGAAGAAGCCACCATTGAGTTACTTTGACCCCTGCACCCAGGAAGAGGAGAGAGGCCCCACAGCACATATTCTGGCATCTTATCAGCCACCACAGGAGAAGCCACCATTGAGTTACTTTGACCCCTGCACCCAGGAAGAGGAGAGAGGCCCCACAGCACATATTCTGGCATCATACTAACCACCACAGGAGAAGCCACCATTGAGTTACTTTGACCCCTGCACCCAGGAAGAGGAGAGAGGCCCCACAGCACATATTCTGGCATCATATCAGCCACCACAGGAGAAGCCACCATTGAGTTACTTTGACCCCCGCACCCAGGAAGAGGAGAGAGGCACCACAGCACATATTCTGGCATCATATCAGCCACCACAGGAGAAGCCACCATTGAGTTACTTTGACCCCTGCACCCAGGAAGAGGAGAGAGGCCCCACAGCACATATTCTGGCATCATACTAACCACCACAGGAGAAGCCACCATTGAGTTACTTTGACCCCTGCACCCAGGAAGAGGAGAGAGGCCCCACAGCACATATTCTGGCATCATATCAGCCACCACAGGAGAAGCCACCATTGAGTTACTTTGACCCCTGCACCCAGGAAGAGGAGAGAGGCACCACAGCACATATTCTGGCATCATATCAGCCACCACAGGAGAAGCCACCATTGAGTTACTTTGACCCCTGCACCCAGGAAGAGGAGAGAGGCACCACAGCACATATTCAGGCATCATATCACACACCACAGGAGAAGGCCTCTTTCAGTGATTTAGGCCTTTGGACCCAGACAGAGGAGAGAGGCACCACAGCACATATTCTGGCATCATATCAGCCACCACAGGAGAAGCCACCATTGAGTTACTTTGACCCCTGCACCCAGGAAGAGGAGAGAGGCCCCACAGCACATATTCTGGCATCATATCAGCCACCACAGGAGAAGCCACCTTTGAGTTACTTTGACCCCTGCACCCAGGAAGAGGAGAGAGGCCCCACAGCACATATTCTGGCATCATACTAACCACCAAAGGAGAAGCCACCATTGAGTTACTTTGACCCCTGCACCCAGGAAGAGGAGAGAGGCCCCACAGCACATATTCTGGCATCATACTAACCACCACAGGAGAAGCCACCATTGAGTTACTTTGACCCCTGCACCCAGGAAGAGGAGAGAGGCCCCACAGCACATATTCTGGCATCATATCAGCCACCACAGGAGAAGCCACCATTGAGTTACTTTGACCCCCGCACCCAGGAAGAGGAGAGAGGCACCACAGCACATATTCTGGCATCATATCAGCCACCACAGGAGAAGCCACCATTGAGTTACTTTGACCCCCGCACCCAGGAAGAGGAGAGAGGCACCACAGCACATATTCAGGCATCATATCACACACCACAGGAGAAGGCCTCTTTCAGTGATTTAGGCCTTTGGACCCAGACAGAGGAGAGAGGCACCACAGCACATATTCTGGCATCATATCAGCCACCACAGGAGAAGCCACCATTGAGTTACTTTGACCCCTGCACCCAGGAAGAGGAGAGAGGCCCCACAGCACATATTCTGGCATCATACTAACCACCACAGGAGAAGCCACCATTGAGTTACTTTGACCCCTGCACCCAGGAAGAGGAGAGAGGCCCCACAGCACATATTCTGGCATCATATCAGCCACCACAGGAGAAGCCACCATTGAGTTACTTTGACCCCCGCACCCAGGAAGAGGAGAGAGGCACCACAGCACATATTCTGGCATCATATCAGCCACCACAGGAGAAGCCACCATTGAGTTACTTTGACCCCTGCACCCAGGAAGAGGAGAGAGGCCCCACAGCACATATTCTGGCATCATACTAACCACCACAGGAGAAGCCACCATTGAGTTACTTTGACCCCTGCACCCAGGAAGAGGAGAGAGGCCCCACAGCACATATTCTGGCATCATATCAGCCACCACAGGAGAAGCCACCATTGAGTTACTTTGACCCCCGCACCCAGGAAGAGGAGAGAGGCACCACAGCACATATTCTGGCATCATATCAGCCACCACAGGAGAAGCCACCATTGAGTTACTTTGACCCCCGCACCCAGGAAGAGGAGAGAGGCACCACAGCACATATTCTGGCATCATATCAGCCACCACAGGAGAAGCCACCATTGAGTTACTTTGACCCCTGCACCCAGGAAGAGGAGAGAGGCCCCACAGCACATATTCTGGCATCATATCAGCCACCACAGGAGAAGCCACCATTGAGTTACTTTGACCCCTGCACCCAGGAAGAGGAGAGAGGCCCCACAGCACATATTCTGGCATCATACTAACCACCACAGGAGAAGCCACCATTGAGTTACTTTGACCCCTGCACCCAGGAAGAGGAGAGAGGCCCCACAGCACATATTCTGGCATCATATTAGCCACCACAGGAGAAGCCACCATTGAGTTACTTTGACCCCCGCACCCAGGAAGAGGAGAGAGGCACCACAGCACATATTCTGGCATCATATCAGCCACCACAGGAGAAGCCACCATTGAGTTACTTTGACCCCCGCACCCAGGAAGAGGAGAGAGGCACCACAGCACATATTCAGGCATCATATCACACACCACAGGAGAAGGCCTCTTTCAGTGATTTAGGCCTTTGGACCCAGACAGAGGAGAGAGGCACCACAGCACATATTCTGGCATCATATCAGCCACCACAGGAGAAGCCACCATTGAGTTACTTTGACCCCTGCACCCAGGAAGAGGAGAGAGGCCCCACAGCACATATTCTGGCATCATATCAGCCACCACAGGAGAAGCCACCATTGAGTTACTTTGACCCCTGCACCCAGGAAGAGGAGAGAGGCCCCACAGCACATATTCTGGCATCATACTAACCACCACAGGAGAAGCCACCATTGAGTTACTTTGACCCCTGCACCCAGGAAGAGGAGAGAGGCCCCACAGCACATATTCTGGCATCATACTAACCACCACAGGAGAAGCCACCATTGAGTTACTTTGACCCCTGCACCCAGGAAGAGGAGAGAGGCCCCACAGCACATATTCTAGCATCATATCAGCCACCACAGGAGAAGCCACCATTGAGTTACTTTGACCCCCGCACCCAGGAAGAGGAGAGAGGCACCACAGCACATATTCTGGCATCATATCAGCCACCACAGGAGAAGCCACCATTGAGTTACTTTGACCCCCGCACCCAGGAAGAGGAGAGAGGCACCACAGCACATATTCAGGCATCATATCACACACCACAGGAGAAGGCCTCTTTCAGTGATTTAGGCCTTTGGACCCAGACAGAGGAGAGAGGCACCACAGCACATATTCTGGCATCATATCAGCCACCACAGGAGAAGCCACCATTGAGTTACTTTGACCCCTGCACCCAGGAAGAGGAGAGAGGCCCCACAGCACATATTCTGGCATCATATCAGCCACCACAGGAGAAGCCACCATTGAGTTACTTTGACCCCTGCACCCAGGAAGAGGAGAGAGGCCCCACAGCACATATTCTGGCATCATACTAACCACCACAGGAGAAGCCACCATTGAGTTACTTTGACCCCTGCACCCAGGAAGAGGAGAGAGGCCCCACAGCACATATTCTGGCATCATATCAGCCACCACAGGAGAAGCCACCATTGAGTTACTTTGACCCCCGCACCCAGGAAGAGGAGAGAGGCACCACAGCACATATTCTGGCATCATATCAGCCACCACAGGAGAAGCCACCATTGAGTTACTTTGACCCCTGCACCCAGGAAGAGGAGAGAGGCCCCACAGCACATATTCTGGCATCATACTAACCACCACAGGAGAAGCCACCATTGAGTTACTTTGACCCCTGCACCCAGGAAGAGGAGAGAGGCCCCACAGCACATATTCTGGCATCATATCAGCCACCACAGGAGAAGCCACCATTGAGTTACTTTGACCCCCGCACCCAGGAAGAGGAGAGAGGCACCACAGCACATATTCTGGCATCATATCAGCCACCACAGGAGAAGCCACCATTGAGTTACTTTGACCCCCGCACCCAGGAAGAGGAGAGAGGCACCACAGCACATATTCAGGCATCATATCACACACCACAGGAGAAGGCCTCTTTCAGTAATTTAGGCCTTTGGACCCAGACAGAGGAGAGAGGCACCACAGCACATATTCTGGCATCATATCAGCCACCACAGGAGAAGCCACCATTGAGTTACTTTGACCCCTGCACCCAGGATGAGGAGAGAGGCCCCACAGCACATATTCTGGCATCATATCAGCCACCACAGGAGAAGCCACCATTGAGTTACTTTGACCCCTGCACCCAGGAAGAGGAGAGAGGCCCCACAGCACATATTCTGGCATCATACTAACCACCACAGGAGAAGCCACCATTGAGTTACTTTGACCCCTGCACCCAGGAAGAGGAGAGAGGCCCCACAGCACATATTCTGGCATCATATCAGCCACCACAGGAGAAGCCACCATTGAGTTACTTTGACCCCCGCACCCAGGAAGAGGAGAGAGGCACCACAGCACATATTCTGGCATCATATCAGCCACCACAGGAGAAGCCACCATTGAGTTACTTTGACCCCTGCACCCAGGAAGAGGAGAGAGGCCCCACAGCACATATTCTGGCATCATACTAACCACCACAGGAGAAGCCACCATTGAGTTACTTTGACCCCTGCACCCAGGAAGAGGAGAGAGGCCCCACAGCACATATTCTGGCATCATATCAGCCACCACAGGAGAAGCCACCATTGAGTTACTTTGACCCCCGCACCCAGGAAGAGGAGAGAGGCACCACAGCACATATTCTGGCATCATATCAGCCACCACAGGAGAAGCCACCATTGAGTTACTTTGACCCCCGCACCCAGGAAGAGGAGAGAGGCACCACAGCACATATTCAGGCATCATATCACACACCACAGGAGAAGGCCTCTTTCAGTGATTTAGGCCTTTGGACCCAGACAGAGGAGAGAGGCACCACAGCACATATTCTGGCATCATATCAGCCACCACAGGAGAAGCCACCATTGAGTTACTTTGACCCCTGCACCCAGGAAGAGGAGAGAGGCCCCACAGCACATATTCTGGCATCATATCAGCCACCACAGGAGAAGCCACCATTGAGTTACTTTGACCCCTGCACCCAGGAAGAGGAGAGAGGCCCCACAGCACATATTCTGGCATCATACTAACCACCGCAGGAGAAGCCACCATTGAGTTACTTTGACCCCTGCACCCAGGAAGAGGAGAGAGGCCCCACAGCACATATTCTGGCATCATACTAACCACCACAGGAGAAGCCACCATTGAGTTACTTTGACCCCTGCACCCAGGAAGAGGAGAGAGGCCCCACAGCACATATTCTGGCATCATATCAGCCACCACAGGAGAAGCCACCATTGAGTTACTTTGACCCCCGCACCCAGGAAGAGGAGAGAGGCACCACAGCACATATTCTGGCATCATATCAGCCACCACAGGAGAAGCCACCATTGAGTTACTTTGACCCCTGCACCCAGGAAGAGGAGAGAGGCCCCACAGCACATATTCTGGCATCATACTAACCACCACAGGAGAAGCCACCATTGAGTTACTTTGACCCCTGCACCCAGGAAGAGGAGAGAGGCCCCACAGCACATATTCTAGCATCATATCAGCCACCACAGGAGAAGCCACCATTGAGTTACTTTGACCCCCGCACCCAGGAAGAGGAGAGAGGCACCACAGCACATATTCTGGCATCATATCAGCCACCACAGGAGAAGCCACCATTGAGTTACTTTGACCCCCGCACCCAGGAAGAGGAGAGAGGCACCACAGCACATATTCAGGCATCATATCACACACCACAGGAGAAGGCCTCTTTCAGTGATTTAGGCCTTTGGACCCAGACAGAGGAGAGAGGCACCACAGCACATATTCTGGCATCATATCAGCCACCACAGGAGAAGCCACCATTGAGTTACTTTGACCCCTGCACCCAGGAAGAGGAGAGAGGCCCCACAGCACATATTCTGGCATCATATCAGCCACCACAGGAGAAGCCACCATTGAGTTACTTTGACCCCTGCACCCAGGAAGAGGAGAGAGGCCCCACAGCACATATTCTGGCATCATACTAACCACCACAGGAGAAGCCACCATTGAGTTACTTTGACCCCTGCACCCAGGAAGAGGAGAGAGGCCCCACAGCACATATTCTGGCATCATATCAGCCACCACAGGAGAAGCCACCATTGAGTTACTTTGACCCCCGCACCCAGGAAGAGGAGAGAGGCCCCACAGCACATATTCTGGCATCATATCAGCCACCACAGGAGAAGCCACCATTGAGTTACTTTGACCCCTGCACCCAGGAAGAGGAGAGAGGCCCCACAGCACATATTCTGGCATCATACTAACCACCACAGGAGAAGCCACCATTGAGTTACTTTGACCCCTGCACCCAGGAAGAGGAGAGAGGCCCCACAGCACATATTCTGGCATCATATCAGCCACCACAGGAGAAGCCACCATTGAGTTACTTTGACCCCCGCACCCAGGAAGAGGAGAGAGGCACCACAGCACATATTCTGGCATCATATCAGCCACCACAGGAGAAGCCACCATTGAGTTACTTTGACCCCCGCACCCAGGAAGAGGAGAGAGGCACCACAGCACATATTCAGGCATCATATCACACACCACAGGAGAAGGCCTCTTTCAGTGATTTAGGCCTTTGGACCCAGACAGAGGAGAGAGGCACCACAGCACATATTCTGGCATCATATCAGCCACCACAGGAGAAGCCACCATTGAGTTACTTTGACCCCTGCACCCAGGAAGAGGAGAGAGGCCCCACAGCACATATTCTGGCATCATATCAGCCACCACAGGAGAAGCCACCATTGAGTTACTTTGACCCCTGCACCCAGGAAGAGGAGAGAGGCCCCACAGCACATATTCTGGCATCATACTAACCACCACAGGAGAAGCCACCATTGAGTTACTTTGACCCCTGCACCCAGGAAGAGGAGAGAGGCCCCACAGCACATATTCTGGCATCATATCAGCCACCACAGGAGAAGCCACCATTGAGTTACTTTGACCCCTGCACCCAGGAAGAGGAGAGAGGCCCCACAGCACATATTCTGGCATCATACTAACCACCACAGGAGAAGCCACCATTGAGTTACTTTGACCCCTGCACCCAGGAAGAGGAGAGAGGCCCCACAGCACATATTCTGGCATCATATCAGCCACCACAGGAGAAGCCACCATTGAGTTACTTTGACCCCTGCACCCAGGAAGAGGAGAGAGGCACCACAGCACATATTCTGGCATCATATCAGCCACCACAGGAGAAGCCACCATTGAGTTACTTTGACCCCCGCACCCAGGAAGAGGAGAGAGGCCCCACAGCACATATTCTGGCATCATATCACCACCACAGGAGAAGCCACCATTGAGTTACTTTGACCCCTGCACCCAGAAGAGGAGAGAGGCCCCACAGCACATATTCTGGCATCATATCAGCCACCACAGGAGAAGCCACCATTGAGTTACTTTGACCCCTGCACCCAGGAAGAGGAGAGAGGCCCCACAGCACATATTCTGGCATCATATCAGCCACCACAGGAGAAGCCACCATTGAGTTACTTTGACCCCCTGCACCCAGGAAGAGGAGAGAGGCCCCACAGCACATATTCTGGCATCATACTAACCACCACAGGAGAAGCCACCATTGAGTTACTTTGACCCCTGCACCCAGGAAGAGGAGAGAGGCCCCACAGCACATATTCTGGCATCATATCAGTTACCACAGGAGAAGCCACCATTGAGTTACTTTGACCCCTGCACCCAGGAAGAGGAGAGAGGCACCACAGCACATATTCTGGCATCATATCAGCCACCACAGGAGAAGCCACCATTGAGTTACTTTGACCCCCGCACCCAGGAAGAGGAGAGAGGCACCACAGCACATATTCAGGCATCATATCACACACCACAGGAGAAGGCCTCTTTCAGTGATTTAGGCCTTTGGACCCAGACAGAGGAGAGAGGCCCCACAGCACATATTCTGGCATCATATCAGCCACCACAGGAGAAGCCACCATTGAGTTACTTTGACCCCTGCACCCAGGAAGAGGAGAGAGGCCCCACAGCACATATTCTGGCATCATATCAGCCACCACAGGAGAAGCCACCATTGAGTTACTTTGACCCCCGCACCCAGGAAGAGGAGAGAGGCACCACAGCACATATTCAGGCATCATATCACACACCACAGGAGAAGGCCTCTTTCAGTGATTTAGGCCTTTGGACCCAGACAGAGGAGAGAGGCACCACAGCACATATTCTGGCATCATATCAGCCACCAGAGGAGAAGCCACCATTGAGTTACTTTGACCCCTGCACCCAGGAAGAGGAGAGAGGCCCCACAGCACATATTCTGGCATCATATCAGCCACCACAGGAGAAGCCACCATTGAGTTACTTTGACCCCTGCACCCAGGAAGAGGAGAGAGGCCCCACAGCACATATTCTGGCATCATACTAACCACCACAGGAGAAGCCACCATTGAGTTACTTTGACCCCTGCACCCAGGAAGAGGAGAGAGGCCCCACAGCACATATTCTGGCATCATATCAGCCACCACAGGAGAAGCCACCATTGAGTTACTTTGACCCCCGCACCCAGGAAGAGGAGAGAGGCACCACAGCACATATTCTGGCATCATATCAGCCACCACAGGAGAAGCCACCATTGAGTTACTTTGACCCCTGCACCCAGGAAGAGGAGAGAGGCCCCACAGCACATATTCTGGCATCATACTAACCACCACAGGAGAAGCCACCATTGAGTTACTTTGACCCCTGCACCCAGGAAGAGGAGAGAGGCCCCGCAGCACATATTCTGGCATCATATCAGCCACCACAGGAGAAGCCACCATTGAGTTACTTTGACCCCCACACCCAGGAAGAGGAGAGAGGCACCACAGCACATATTCTGGCATCATATCAGCCACCACAGGAGAAGCCACCATTGAGTTACTTTGACCCCCGCACCCAGGAAGAGGAGAGAGGCACCACAGCACATATTCAGGCATCATATCACACACCACAGGAGAAGGCCTCTTTCAGTGATTTAGGCCTTTGGACCCAGACAGAGGAGAGAGGCACCACAGCACATATTCTGGCATCATATCAGCCACCACAGGAGAAGCCACCATTGAGTTACTTTGACCCCTGCACCCAGGAAGAGGAGAGAGGCCCCACAGCACATATTCTGGCATCATATCAGCCACCACAGGAGAAGCCACCATTGAGTTACTTTGACCCCTGCACCCAGGAAGAGGAGAGAGGCCCCACAGCACATATTCTGGCATCATACTAACCACCACAGGAGAAGCCACCATTGAGTTACTTTGACCCCTGCACCCAGGAAGAGGAGAGAGGCCCCACAGCACATATTCTGGCATCATATCAGCCACCACAGGAGAAGCCACCATTGAGTTACTTTGACCCCCTGCACCCAGGAAGAGGAGAGAGGCCCCACAGCACATATTCTAGCATCATACTAACCACCACAGGAGAAGCCACCATTGAGTTACTTTGACCCCTGCACCCAGGAAGAGGAGAGAGGCCCCACAGCACATATTCTGGCATCATATCAGCCACCACAGGAGAAGCCACCATTGAGTTACTTTGACCCCGCACCCAGGAAGAGGAGAGAGGCACCACAGCACATATTCTGGCATCATATCAGCCACCACAGGAGAAGCCACCATTGAGTTACTTTGACCCCCGCACCCAGGAAGAGGAGAGAGGCACCACAGCACATATTCAGGCATCATATCACACACCACAGGAGAAGGCCTCTTTCAGTGATTTAGGCCTTTGGACCCAGACAGAGGAGAGAGGCACCACAGCACATATTCTGGCATCATATCAGCCACCACAGGAGAAGCCACCATTGAGTTACTTTGACCCCTGCACCCAGGAAGAGGAGAGAGGCCCCACAGCACATATTCTGGCATCATATCAGCCACCACAGGAGAAGCCACCATTGAGTTACTTTGACCCCTGCACCCAGGAAGAGGAGAGAGGCCCCACAGCACATATTCTGGCATCATACTAACCACCACAGGAGAAGCCACCATTGAGTTACTTTGACCCCTGCACCCAGGAAGAGGAGAGAGGCCCCACAGCACATATTCTGGCATCATATCAGCCACCACAGGAGAAGCCACCATTGAGTTACTTTGACCCCTGCACCCAGGAAGAGGAGAGAGGCCCCACAGCACATATTCTGGCATCATATCAGCCACCACAGGAGAAGCCACCATTGAGTTACTTTGACCCCCGCACCCAGGAAGAGGAGAGAGGCACCACAGCACATATTCTGGCATCATATCAGCCACCACAGGAGAAGCCACCATTGAGTTACTTTGACCCCCGCACCCAGGAAGAGGAGAGAGGCACCACAGCACATATTCAGGCATCATATCACACACCACAGGAGAAGGCCTCTTCAGTGATTTAGGCCTTTGGACCCAGACAGAGGAGAGAGGCACCACAGCACATATTCTGGCATCATATCAGCCACCACAGGAGAAGCCACCATTGAGTTACTTTGACCCCTGCACCCAGGAAGAGGAGAGAGGCCCCACAGCACATATTCTGGCATCATATCAGCCACCACAGGAGAAGCCACCATTGAGTACTTTGACCCCTGCTCCCAGAAGAGGAGAGAGGCCCCACAGCACATATTCTGGCATCATACTAACCACCACAGGAGAAGCCACCATTGAGTTACTTTGACCCCTGCACCCAGGAATAGGAGAGAGGCCCCACAGCACATATTCTGGCATCATATCAGCCACCACAGGAGAAGCCACCATTGAGTTACTTTGACCCCCGCACCCAGGAAGAGGAGAGAGGCACCACAGCACATATTCTGGCATCATATCAGCCACCACAGGAGAAGCCACCATTGAGTTACTTTGACCCCTGCACCCAGGAAGAGGAGAGAGGCCCCACAGCACATATTCTGGCATCATACTAACCACCACAGGAGAAGCCACCATTGAGTTACTTTGACCCCTGCACCCAGGAAGAGGAGAGAGGCCCCACAGCACATATTCTGGCATCATATCAGCCACCACAGGAGAAGCCACCATTGAGTTACTTTGACCCCCGCACCCAGGAAGAGGAGAGAGGCACCACAGCACATATTCTGGCATCATATCAGCCACCACAGGAGAAGCCACCATTGAGTTACTTTGACCCCCGCACCCAGGAAGAGGAGAGAGGCACCACAGCACATATTCAGGCATCATATCACACACCACATGAGAAGGCCTCTTTCAGTGATTTAGGCCTTTGGACCCAGACAGAGGAGAGAGGCACCACAGCACATATTCTGGCATCATATCAGCCACCACAGGAGAAGCCACCATTGAGTTACTTTGACCCCTGCACCCAGGAAGAGGAGAGAGGCCCCACAGCACATATTCTGGCATCATATCAGCCACCACAGGAGAAGCCACCATTGAGTTACTTTGACCCCTGCACCCAGGAAGAGGAGAGAGGCCCCACAGCACATATTCTGGCATCATACTAACCACCACAGGAGAAGCCACCATTGAGTTACTTTGACCCCTGCACCCAGGAAGATGAGAGAGGCCCCACAGCACATATTCTGGCATCATATCAGCCACCACAGGAGAAGCCACCATTGAGTTACTTTGACCCCCGCACCCAGGAAGAGGAGAGAGGCACCACAGCATATATTCAGGCATCATATCAGCCACCACAGGAGAAGCCACCATTGAGTTACTTTGACCCCTGCACCCAGGAAGAGGAGAGAGGCCCCACAGCACATATTCTGGCATCATACTAACCACCACAGGAGAAGCCACCATTGAGTTACTTTGACCCCTGCACCCAGGAAGAGGAGAGAGGCCCCACAGCACATATTCTGGCATCATATCAGCCACCACAGGAGAAGCCACCATTGAGTTACTTTGACCCCTGCGCCCAGGAAGAGGAGAGAGGCCCCACAGCACATATTCTGGCATCATACTAACCACCACAGGAGAAGCCACCATTGAGTTACTTTGACCCCTGCACCCAGGAAGAGGAGAGAGGCCCCACAGCACATATTCTGGCATCATATCAGCCACCACAGGAGAAGCCACCATTGAGTTACTTTGACCCCCGCACCCAGGAAGAGGAGAGAGGCACCACAGCACATATTCTGGCATCATATCAGCCACCACAGGAGAAGCCACCATTGAGTTACTTTGACCCCCGCACCCAGGAAGAGGAGAGAGGCACCACAGCACATATTCAGGCATCATATCACACACCACAGGAGAAGGCCTCTTTCAGTGATTTAGGCCTTTGGACCCAGACAGAGGAGAGAGGCACCACAGCACATATTCTGGCATCATATCAGCCACCACAGGAGAAGCCACCATTGAGTTACTTTGACCCCTGCACCCAGGAAGAGGAGAGAGGCCCCACAGCACATATTCTGGCATCATATCAGCCACCACAGGAGAAGCCACCATTGAGTTACTTTGACCCCTGCACCCAGGAAGAGGAGAGAGGCCCCACAGCACATATTCTGGCATCATACTAACCACCACAGGAGAAGCCACCATTGAGTTACTTTGACCCCTGCACCCAGGAAGAGGAGAGAGGCCCCACAGCACATATTCTGGCATCATACTAACCACCACAGGAGAAGCCACCATTGAGTTACTTTGACCCCTGCACCCAGGAAGAGGAGAGAGGCCCCACAGCACATATTCTGGCATCATATCAGCCACCACAGGAGAAGCCACCATTGAGTTACTTTGACCCCCGCACCCAGGAAGAGGAGAGAGGCACCACAGCACATATTTTGGCATCATATCAGCCACCACAGGAGAAGCCACCATTGAGTTACTTTGACCCCCGCACCCAGGAAGAGGAGAGAGGCACCACAGCACATATTCAGGCATCATATCACACACCACAGGAGAAGGCCTCTTTCAGTGATTTAGGCCTTTGGACCCAGACAGAGGAGAGAGGCACCACAGCACATATTCTGGCATCATATCAGCCACCACAGGAGAAGCCACCATTGAGTTACTTTGACCCCTGCACCCAGGAAGAGGAGAGAGGCCCCACAGCACATATTCTGGCATCATATCAGCCACCACAGGAGAAGCCACCATTGAGTTACTTTGACCCCTGCACCCAGGAAGAGGAGAGAGGCCCTACAGCACATATTCTGGCATCATACTAACCACCACAGGAGAAGCCACCATTGAGTTACTTTGACCCCTGCACCCAGGAAGAGGAGAGAGGCCCCACAGCACATATTCTGGCATCATATCAGCCACCACAGGAGAAGCCACCATTGAGTTACTTTGACCCCCGCACCCAGGAAGAGGAGAGAGGCACCACAGCACATATTCTGGCATCATATCAGCCACCACAGGAGAAGCCACCATTGAGTTACTTTGACCCCTGCACCCAGGAAGAGGAGAGAGGCCCCACAGCACAGATTCTGGCATCATACTAACCACCACAGGAGAAGCCACCATTGAGTTACTTTGACCCCTGCACCCAGGAAGAGGAGAGAGGCCCCACAGCACATATTCTGGCATCATATCAGCCACCACAGGAGAAGCCACCATTGAGTTACTTTGACCCCCGCACCCAGGAAGAGGAGAGAGGCACCACAGCACATATTCTGGCATCATATCAGCCACCACAGGAGAAGCCACCATTGAGTTACTTTGACCCCCGCACCCAGGAAGAGGAGAGAGGCACCACAGCACATATTCAGGCATCATATCACACACCACAGGAGAAGGCCTCTTTCAGTGATTTAGGCCTTTGGACCCAGACAGAGGAGAGAGGCACCACAGCACATATTCTGGCATCATATCAGCCACCACAGGAGAAGCCACCATTGAGTTACTTTGACCCCTGCACCCAGGAAGAGGAGAGAGGCCCCACAGCACATATTCTGGCATCATATCAGCCACCACAGGAGAAGCCACCATTGAGTTACTTTGACCCCTGCACCCAGGAAGAGGAGAGAGGCCCCACAGCACATATTCTGGCATCATACTAACCACCACAGGAGAAGCCACCATTGAGTTACTTTGACCCCTGCACCCAGGAAGAGGAGAGAGGCCCCACAGCACATATTCTGGCATCATATCAGCCACCACAGGAGAAGCCACCATTGAGTTACTTTGACCCCCGCACCCAGGAAGAGGAGAGAGGCACCACAGCACATATTCTGGCATCATATAAGCCACCACAGGAGAAGCCACCATTGAGTTACTTTGACCCCTGCACCCAGGAAGAGGAGAGAGGCCCCACAGCACATATTCTGGCATCATACTAACCACCACAGGAGAAGCCACCATTGAGTTACTTTGACCCCTGCACCCAGGAAGAGGAGAGAGGCCCCACAGCACATATTCTGGCATCATATCAGCCACCACAGGAGAAGCCACCATTGAGTTACTTTGACCCCCGCACCCAGGAAGAGGAGAGAGGCACCACAGCACATATTCTGGCATCATATCAGCCACCACAGGAGAAGCCACCATTGAGTTACTTTGACCCCCGCACCCAGGAAGAGGAGAGAGGCACCACAGCACATATTCAGGCATCATATCACACACCACAGGAGAAGGCCTCTTTCAGTGATTTAGGCCTTTGGACCCAGACAGAGGAGAGAGGCACCACAGCACATATTCTGGCATCATATCAGCCACCACAGGAGAAGCCACCATTGAGTTACTTTGACCCCTGCACCCAGGAAGAGGAGAGAGGCCCCACAGCACATATTCTGGCATCATATCAGCCACCACAGGAGAAGCCACCATTGAGTTACTTTGACCCCTGCACCCAGGAAGAGGAGAGAGAGGCCCCACAGCACATATTCTGGCATCATACTAACCACCACAGGAGAAGCCACCATTGAGTTACTTTGACCCCTGCACCCAGGAAGAGGAGAGAGGCCCCACAGCACATATTCTGGCATCATACTAACCACCACAGGAGAAGCCACCATTGAGTTACTTTGACCCCTGCACCCAGGAAGAGGAGAGAGGCCCCACAGCACATATTCTGGCATCATATCAGCCACCACAGGAGAAGCCACCATTGAGTTACTTTGACCCCTGCACCCAGGAAGAGGAGAGAGGCCCCACAGCACATATTCTGGCATCATATCAGCCACCACAGGAGAAGCCACCATTTAGTTACTTTGACCCCTGCACCCAGGAAGAGGAGAGAGGCCCCACAGCACATATTCTGGCATCATACTAACCACCACAGGAGAAGCCACCATTGAGTTACTTTGACCCCTGCACCCAGGAAGAGGAGAGAGGCCCCACAGCACATATTCTGGCATCATATCAGCCACCACAGGAGAAGCCACCATTGAGTTACTTTGACCCCCGCACCCAGGAAGAGGAGAGAGGCACCACAGCACATATTCTGGCATCATATCAGCCACCACAGGAGAAGCCACCATTGAGTTACTTTGACCCCTGCACCCAGGAAGAGGAGAGAGGCCCCACAGCACATATTCTGGCATCATACTAACCACCACAGGAGAAGCCACCATTGAGTTACTTTGACCCCTGCACCCAGGAAGAGGAGAGAGGCCCCACAGCACATATTCTGGCATCATATCAGCCACCACAGGAGAAGCCACCATTGAGTTACTTTGACCCCCGCACCCAGGAAGAGGAGAGAGGCACCACAGCACATATTCTGGCATCATATCAGCCACCACAGGAGAAGCCACCATTGAGTTACTTTGACCCCCGCACCCAGGAAGAGGAGAGAGGCACCACAGCACATATTCAGGCATCATATCACACACCACAGGAGAAGGCCTCTTTCAGTGATTTAGGCCTTTGGACCCAGACAGAGGAGAGAGGCACCACAGCACATATTCTGGCATCATATCAGCCACCACAGGAGAAGCCACCATTGAGTTACTTTGACCCCTGCACCCAGGAAGAGGAGAGAGGCCCCACAGCACATATTCTGGCATCATATCAGCCACCACAGGAGAAGTCACCATTTAGTTACTTTGACCCCTGCACCCAGGAAGAGGAGAGAGGCACCACAGCACATATTCTGGCATCATATCAGCCACCACAGGAGAAGCCACCATTTAGTTACTTTGACCCCTTCACCCAAACAGAGGAGAGAGGTTCCACATCAGAGAATCAGGCATCATATCAACCACCACAGGAGTAGGCCACAATTTAGTTTATTTGACCCCTGCACCCAGGAAGAGGAGAGAGGCCCCACAGCACATATTCTGGCATCATATCACACACCACAGGAGAAGGCCTCTTTCAGTGATTTAGGCCTTTGGACCCAGACAGAGGAGAGAGGTCAGAGATTAGCTTCATATCCCCCAGCACAGCAGAAGACCGCTTTATTTGACTTAGGCCTCAGCACCCAGACAGAAGACAGAGGTAGCATGGCAGAGGTTATGGCTTCATGTCACCCGTTAGTTTAACCGGCCACTTTCATCTGGTTAGGCCCCGGCGCCCAGACAGAGAAGAGTTTCATTCAACTGTGGGTTTCATAAAATTTGTATCAAATAAAGAAGTGGCCCATAGCACAACAAGACATGTTTTAGGCAGTTAATAAGGACTACTCTGCACAAGGGAGGGACAGGTCCTGTGGGATCCATGCCTGGTTCATCTTTATGAAGGTCAGCTTGTCCACGTTGGCTGTGGACAGGCGGCTGCGCTTGTCAGTAATGACGCCCCCTGCCGTGCTGAATACGCGTTCAGATAAAACGCTGGCCGCCGGGCAGGAAAGCACCTCCAAGGCATAACATGCTAACTCTGGCCACGTGGACAATTTCGAAACCCAGTAGTTGAATGGGGCCGAACCATCCGTCAGGATGTGGAGGGGTGTGCAGACATACTGTTCAACCATGTTAGTGAAATGCTGCCTCCTGCTAACACGTTCCGTATCAGGTGTCGGTGCAGATAGCTGTGGCGTGGAGACAAAACTTTTCCACATTTCTGCCATGCTAACCCTGCCCTCAGATGAGCTGGCCGTGACACAGCTGCGTTGGCGACCTCTTGCCACTCCTCTGCCTTCACCTTCCACCTGTTCCCCTGTGACATGTGGGAATGCTCTCAAGAGCGCCTCTATCAGCGTGCGCTTGTACTCGCGCATCTTACGGTCGCGCTCCAGTTCAGGAATTAAAGTGGGCACATTGTCTTTATACCGGGGATCCAGCAGGGTGGCCACCCAGTAGTCTGCACACGTTAAAACGTGGGCAACTCTGCTGTCGTTGCGCAGGCATTGGAGCATATATTCGCTCATGTGGGCCAGGCTACCCATGGGTAAGGACAAGCTGTCCTCTGTGGGAGGCGTATCGTCATCGTCCACCGTATCCCCCCAGCCACGCACCAGTGATGGGCCTGGGCTGCCACCCCGCTGTGAACTTGCGTCATCCTCGTCCCCCTCCACCTCCTCCTCCTCATCCTCCTCGTCCTCCAGTACAGTGCCTTGGCTGGCGACTTGTGAACCTGTCCTCTGCTGCTTAAACAAACCTCCCTCTGAGCCACTTCGAACAGACTGGCCCGAAAGTGTTAGAAACGAGCCCTCATCCTCCTCCTCCTCCTCCACCTGGGCCACCTCCTCTAACATCATTGCCCTAAGTGTTTTCTCAAGGAGACATAGAAGTGGTATTGTAACGCTGATAACAGTGTCATCGCCACTGGCCATGTTGGTGGAGTACTCGAAACAGCGCAGCAGGGCACACAGGTCTCGCATGGAGGCCCAATCATTGGTGGTGAAGTGGTGCTGTTCGGCAGTACGACTGACGCGAGCGTGCTGCAGCTGAAACTCCACTATGGCCTGCTGCTGCTCGCACAGTCTCTCCAGCATGTGCAAGGTGGAGTTCCACCGGGTGGGCACGTCGCATATGAGGCGGTGAGCGGGAAGGCCGAAGTTCCGCTGTAGCGCAGACAGGCGAGCAGCGGCAGGATGTGAACGGCGGAAGTGCGCACAGACGGCCCGCACTTTATGCAGCAGCTCTGACATGTTGGGGTAGTGGTGAATGAACCTCTGCACCACCAAGTTCAGCACATGCGCCAGGCAAGGGATGTGCGTCAAACCGGCTAGTCCCAGAGCTGCCACGAGATTTCGCCCATTATCGCATACCACCAGGCCTGGCTTGAGGCCCACCGGCAGAAACCACTCGTCGGTCTGTTGTTCAATACCCCGCCACAACTCCTTTGCGCTGTGGGGCCTGTCCCCCAAACATATGAGTTTCAGAATGGCCTGCTGACGTTTACCCCGGGCTGTGCTGAAGTTGGTGGTGAAGGTGTGTGGCTGACCGGATGAGCTGGTGGAAGCAGTGGAGGAGGAAGCCGAGTAGGAGGAGGAGGCTACAGGAGGCAGAGAATGATGCCCTGCGATCCTAGGGGGCGGAAGGACGTGCGCCAAGGAACTGTCCGCCGGGGGCCCAGCCGCCACTACATTCATCCAGTGTGCAGTTAGTGAGATATAGCGTCCCTGGCCGTGCTTACTGGTCCACGTATCTGTGGTTAGGTGGACCTTGCCACAAATGGCGTTGCGCAGTGCACACTTGATTTTATCGGACACTTGCATGTGCAGGGAAGGCACGGCTGTCTTGGAGAAGTAGTGGCGGCTGGGAACCACATACTGCGGGACAGCCATGGCCATCAGCTGTTTGAAGCTGTCTGTGTCCACCAGCCGGAATGACAGCATTTCAAAGGCCAGCAGTTTAGAAATGCTGGCGTTCAGGCCAAGGGCTCGAGGGTGACTCGGGGGGAATTTGCGCTTCCTCTCTAAGGTTTGAGATATTGAGAGCTGAACGCTGCTGTGTGATATAGTGGAGACGCTAGTTGACGGTGGCGGTGGTGGTGGTGTCGGTGGCACATCCTCTGTTTGCTGCTCGGCAGGTGGCAACATTCCTCTCGAGGTGGAAGCCGAGGCAGCAGCGGTAGAGGGAGCAGGGGGAGCCTCAGCGAGTGCCTGGTTTTTAAGGTGTGTACCCCACTGCAGTTCATGCTTTGCATGTAGATGCCTGGTCATGCAGGTTGTGCTGAGGTTCAGAACGTTAATGCCTCACCTCAGGCTCTGATGGCAGAGCGTGCAAGTCACTCGGGTCTTGTCGGTAGGACATTGTTTAAAGAAGTGCCATGCCAGGGAACTCTTTGAAGCTGCCTTTGTGGGGCTGGGGCCCTGTTGGCGATGTCCAGTAGCAGGCAAACTCTGGGGGCGGCGGCTCGTCTGCTTTGGCCCCCTGCTCCCTCTTTGGCTTCGCTGTTGTCTCGGTCTCACCACTACCTCTTCCTCTGAACTGTGAAAGTCATCGCCACGACCTTCAGTCCATGTGGGGTCTAAGACCTCATCGTCCTCTGCATCGTCTTCCACCCAGTCTCCCTCCCTGACCTCCTCCTGTTCAGTCTGCACACTGCAAAAAGACGCGGCAGTGGGCACCTGTGTTTCGTCATCATCAGAGAGTCGGTGACTCTGCTGTGGTGGTATTCCCATGTCCTCTTCATCTGGAGACATAAGTGGTTGTGCGTCAGTGCATGGTATGTCTTCCTCCACTGGGGAAGGGCTAGGTGGACACCCCTGGGAAACCCTGGAAGCAGAGTCTTCAAACAGAAGAAGAGACTGCTGCATAACTTGTGGCTCAGACCGTTTCCCTGATATGCTTGGGGGTGATGTGACAGACTGATGGGCTTGGTTTTCAGGTGCCACCTGTGCGCTTTCCGCAGAAGACTGGGTGGAAGACCATGTGGTGAACGTGCTGGAAGCACTGTCGGCCACCCAATCGATTAATGCCTGTACCTGCTCAGGCCTTACCATCCTAAGAGCGGCATTGTGCCCCACGAGATATTGCGGTACATTCTGCCGGCTAGTTGAGGGAGTTCGTTCCCTACTGTGTGCGCCTGGGGCCGAACGGCCACGTCCTCTACCAGCAACAGAGGCTCCACGGACACCACCACGACCGCGTCCTCGTCCCTTAATAGTATTTTTCTTCATTGTTGCGATTCAACTCGCACCACAATGAAATATATTATTTTTTATAAGCAAAATCCCCTCACTGGAATACTTTCAGTCTTTTGACTGTATGGATTACAGATGGAATGACTGTTATATGTGAGTACCGCTTTCTTTGACAGATTCTAGTATGGGTACATATATGTTTTCCCAACCCCAGCACATTAGTTTGCTAATTCCAGATGTATGAAACGCAGGCCTAACTGTATCTAGTATATTGAACGCCAGATAAACTAACTTGGCCTTTTTTAAATAAAAAAAAAATTCCCTCACTGGAATACTTTCAGTCTTTTGACTGTATGGATTACAGATGGAATGACTGTTATATGTGAGTACCGCTTTCTTTGACAGATTCTAGTATGGGTACATATATGTTTTCCCAGCCCCAGCACATTAGTTTGCTAATTCCAGATGTATGAAACGCAGGCCTAACTGTATCTAGTATATTGAACGCCAGATAAACTAACTTGGCCTTTTTTAAATAAAAAAAAAATTCCCTCACTGGAATACTTTCAGTCTTTTGACTGTATGGATTACAGATGGAATGACTGTTATATGTGAGTACCGCTTTCTTTGACAGATTCTAGTATGGGTACATATATGTTTTCCCAAACCCAGCACATTAGTTTGCTAATTCCAGATGTATGAAACGCAGGCCTAACTGTATCTAGTATATTGAACGCCAGATAAACTAACTTGGCCTTTTTTAAATAAAAAAAAAATTCCCTCACTGGAATACTTTCAGTCTTTTGACTGTATGGATTACAGATGGAATGACTGTTATATGTGAGTACCGCTTTCTTTGACAGATTCTAGTATGGGTACATATATGTTTTCCCAAACCCAGCACATTAGTTTGCTAATTCCAGATGTATGAAACGCAGGCCTAACTGTATCTAGTATATTGAACGCCAGATAAACTAACTTGGCCTTTTTTAAATAAAAAAAAAATTCCCTCACTGGAATACTTTCAGTCTTTTGACTGTATGGATTACAGATGGAATGACTGTTATATGTGAGTACCGCTTTCTTTGACAGATTCTAGTATGGGTACATATATGTTTTCCCAACCCCAGCACATTAGTTTGCTAATTCCAGATGTATGAAACGCAGGCCTAACTGTATCTAGTATATTGAACGCCAGATAAACTAACTTGGCCTTTTTTAAATAAAAAAAATTCCCTCACTGGAATACTTTCAGTCTTTTGACTGTATGGATTACAGATGGAATGACTGTTATATGTGAGTACCGCTTTCTTTGACAGATTCTAGTATGGGTACATATATGTTTTCCCAACCCCAGCACATTAGTTTGCTAATTCCAGATGTATGAAACGCAGGCCTAACTGTATCTAGTATATTGAACGCCAGATAAACTAACTTGGCCTTTTTTAAATAAAAAAAAAATTCCCTCACTGGAATACTTTATGGCTTTTCACTGTATGGATTACAGGTGGACTGGTATTAGTAGGGGTGACACAAGCACACCCAAGTCCCTGATGTAGGATTTCTATGGCACAGACCACTATTACAAGTGATTAATGGACGTTGGGAGAGATTGTGCTGCAGCACTAGTCCCAAGATGGCCGCCGCCTATCAGCCCAGTAACATGTGCCACAAAATGGTCTGCACAACCTTTAAAAAAAATAGCCTTGGACTGTGCTGCTAAATCGCTATTGGTCTGAATCCCAGGTGTAGATGTCTGACTTGTTTGGAGCTTTGGAATGCACACTGTGGCAGCTTCTGCTGCAGCACTACAAGTCGCAAAATGGCGGCCGGCGGTCAGCCCGGGTACATGTGGATGGAAAAATCACTCTGGCCACTCTAAAAATAGCCAATCCCTATCAAAAAAGCAGCTCAGCTGCAGTTGTTCAGATGAATCACAGGTGGAGGAGAGAAATTTGCTTCCAGTTATTCAATTATCCCTGCCTATTCTCGCCCTAGCATCAGCTGCGTCTAACCCTGTTCTATTCACATCGGGAGTGAGCACGTCCCGACGTGCGCACAAGCTTATAAGAGGCTGAGTCACATGCTGCACTTGGCCAATCACAGCCTTGCCAATAGTAGGCATGGCTGCGATGGCATCTTAGGGCAAGTAGTATGATGCATGTTGATTGGCTGCTTTGCAGCCTTTCAAAATGCGCCAAAATACATGCCGAACGACGAACCCGAACCCGAACTTTTACGAAAAAGTTCGGGTTCGGGTCCGTGTCACGAACACCCCAAAATTCGGTACGGACCCGAACTATGCTCGAACTGTTCGCTCAACACTACTTGCGAGACTTCGGAATAACTGACTTCGACTCGTTTGAGGCCGTACATTTCTTCGTACAGCATTAATCCGAAGTTTTGAGCAAAGCGACTTCGGATCTATGATCCAAAGCGCGCTTCGCTAATCCCTAATTATTTTCAAACCAGCATATATATGGGTGGTTACTACACCAATAGACACGGCAGCATATATACACAGGAGCGTATCACTAATTAGGCAACGTGAGTTGGTGGCCTTTGGCAGCACTGTGCTAGGACAGCAGGTGGTGGGCAATTTAGCTTCCAGCCCTAAAGACATCTTTGTGACTGTGGATTTGGGGATTATTGTACATTACGGTTTTTCTGTGTTTTTTGCTGCAATTTGCAAGAGGTACAATGACTCTTAGGCATAGATCGATATACCAAAGTATGAAGGGCCTTTGAAATACAGTAATGTTAGACTTAAGGATCTTTGTTATGTCAAATGATTGCAGGTCCTTTAGCCTCCAAAAGACGCCAGGGGAAGAGGAGGAGAATAGAGAATCGGCAGCCTGTAATTAAATAAGTGTGTGTACTTGTGTCTGTGTGTGTTTATCGGTGTGTGTATATGTTTATCTGTGTGTGTGGGTATGTGTTTATCTATGTGTGTGTGTCTGTATTTGTGTACATATGTAGTGGAGCTATAACTGACTCTGATAACTCTGATAACACGTCATAGTGTTATCTCGTGCCATCTTATGACAAAAGCCAAATACATTCAAAGAATTAGTTAGCTTTTTTGTGCCATTTTTTTACTTAAGGAGTGAACCTTAAGTTTAGCTCGGCTACATCTCTATGTGTTCATCTGCATGTGTATGTGTTTATGTGTGTGTGTGTGTGTGTTTATCTGTGTATATATGTGTGTGTGTATATCTGTGCTAACCGAAGTTGCTCCAATTGCCCTGAAAGTTGGAAAATACACTAGCCTCCTATAATTTTTAGGAAAACTTGTTATCTATTTTAGTTTATTTTTTATGAACTAAAATAAGCTATGGAAAGCAATGACAGCAATAGCAAATTATGTCTCAGTGACACTGACGTACAGTATATAGCTATGGGTAAACGCACAATTGACAACGTTAACCCCTTCTACCCTGGGCCAGTTTTCGCTCTTCTGGCCAGGCCATTTTTTGCAAATTTGACGTGTCAATTTATGTGGTAATAGCTTTGGTACACTTTTACTTATCCAAGCGATTCTGAGATTGTTTTCTCGTGACACGTTGTACTTCATGATAGTCATAAATTTGAGTCAATATATTTCATCTTTATTTGTGAAAAAATCCCAAATTTACCAATAATTTAGAAAAATTCCCAAATTTTCAAATTTCAATTTCTCTACTTTTATATTAGATCGTGATACCTCATATAATAGTTATTACTTTACATTTCCCATATGTCTACTCTTTTGGATCATTTTGAAAATTATATTTAATTTTTTGGGGACGTTGGAAGGCTTAGAAGTTTGGAAGCAAATCTTGACATTTTTCAGAAAAATTCCAAAACCCCCTTTTTAAGGACCGGTTCAGGTCTGAAGTCACTTTGTGGGGCTTACATAATAGAAACCACCCAAAAATTACCACATTTTAGAAACTACACCCCTCAAGGTATTCAAAACTGATTTTACAAACTTTGTTAACCCTTTAGGTGTTCCACAAGAATTAATGGAAAATGGAGATGAAATTTCAGAATTTTCCATAATCCATTTTTTCCAGTAGAAAAGCAAGGGTTAACAGCCAAACAAAACTCAATATTTATTACCCTGAATCTGCGATTTACAGAAACACCCCACATGTGGTCATAAACTGCTGTATGGCCACATGGCATTGCACAGTAGGAAAAGAATGCCATATGGTTTTTGGAAGGCAGATTTAGGTAAACTGGTTTTTAGATGCCATGTCCCATTTGAAGCCCCACTGATGCACCCCTACAGTAGAAACTCCCAAAAAGTGACCCGATTTTGGAAACTAGGGATAAGGTGCCAGTTTTATTGGTACTATTTTGGGGTACATATGATTTTTAATTGCTCTATATTAAGTTTTTTGTGAGGCAAAGTAACCAAAAAATGGATGTTTTGGCACCGTTTTTATTAACAACATTTATCTGACAGGTTAGATCATGCTCTATTTTTATAGAGCAGGTTGTTACAGACACAATGATATCAAATATGTCTACTTTCTATGATGTTTGTTTCAGTTTTACATACTAAAGCATTTTTTAAAACATTTTTGTATCTCCATTTTCTGAACGCCCTATTTTTTTTTCTGCTGATCGTCTTGTGCAGGGGCTCGTTTTTTGCAGGAAGAGTTGACGTTTTTATTGGTACCATTTTTGGGTACATATGATTTTTTGATCATTCATTATTACACTTTATGGGGCAAGGTGATCAAAAAATTGGTTGCTTTGGGGCAGTTTTTATTTAATTTTTACAGCGTTTACCTGAGGGATTAGTTCATGTGACTTTTTTATTGAGCAAATCGTTACGGACGTGGCAATACCTAATATGTCTACTTTTTATTATTTATTTAAGTTTTACACAATCGCATTTTTGAAACCGAAATAATGATATTTTAGTGTATGCATACTCAGAGAGCCACAGTTTATTTTTTTTTTAACGATTATCGTAGTTAAAGTCAAATTTTTGCGGGATGAGGTGACGGTTTGATTGGTACTATTTTAGGGGGCATACGCCTTTTTGATCGCTTGCTGTTGCAATTTTTGTGATGTAAGGTGACAAAAATGTTATTTATTTATTTTTTTACGGTGTTCACCTGAGGGGTTAGGTCATGCAATATTTTTATAGTGCTGGTTGTTACGGATGTGGTGATACCTAATATGTATATTTTTTATGTATTTCACTTTAGCACAATAATAGCAGTTTTGAAACAAAAAAACTATGTTTTAGTGTCTCCATGTTCTGAGAGCTATATATTTTTTTTTTTTTTTGGGCGATTGTCTTAGGTAGGGACTAATTTTTTGCGGGATGAGGTGACAGTTTTATTGATACCATTTTGTGGGACATATATCTTTTTGATCGCTTGGTGTTGCACTTTTTTTTGTTGCACAGTTTTTGCTTTTTTTATGGTGTTTATTGGACAGGGTGGATCATGTGATATATTTATAGAGCCAGTCATTATGGATGCGGTGATACCTAAGATATCTGGAGTTTTTTCTGTTTTTATATTATAAAATAAGGGAAAAGGGGCGTTTTATTTCCTTCTTTCACTTAAAAACTTTATAAATTTTATTAAAAACACTTATTTTTTAACTTTTTTTCTTTACTTTATTTCTGATCACTTTTGGGGGTCTGATCCCCTCTGCAATGCATTACAATACATCTGTATTGTAATGCATTGCCTGTTCGTGTACTACAGTGAGTAGTACACTAACAGGTTGCCTAGGAGACTCAGCCTGAGGCTGGATCTCCTCGGCACCCATAGAAGTTAGGTCCTTGGCACCTATAGAAGGCAGGGCCCCTGCAGTGATCGCGCGCGCACCTCTCCGGTGCCCACCTGATCACCATGACATACTATTATGTCTTCCATGAAATAATAGTACGTCATGTGTCGGGAAGGGGTTAACCTTAAGAAAAAATAACTATGTGCTAGCACATATCAGGGTTTTTCGTATTCCGAAGCTTCCACAAATTGTCCCTTATTGGCGGCAGATGATGTTTAAAAACACACAGTGCTATGGGATCAAAATAAATAAATAAAATGTGGCTTGAGGGAACGTGATGGTTGGCAAATGGTATTACTGGCATGATGTAGCAGCAGCCGCCGTACAGAAGGTGATGGTAATTAGGCAGACAGACAGCAACAGTGGCATGATGCGCCACTGGCAGCAAGGCGATGTGTATTTATCGCAATCAGCCTGAATTGTTAGAAAATTTCTGTATTGATTCAGTAATGACGTATGTATGCTTCTTAATAAAATGAACCTCCCCCAAAAAAAAATATATATATATCTATATATATATATACACTGAACAAAAATATAAATGTAACACTTTCGGTTTTGCTCCCATTTTGCATGAGCTGAACTCAAAGATCTGAAACATTTTCTACATACACAAAAGACCCATTACTCTCAAATATTGTTCACAAATCTGTCTAAATCTGTGTTAGTGAGCACTTCTCCTTTGCTGAGATAATCCATCCCACCTCACAGGTGTGGCATATCAAGGTGATGATTAGACAGCATGAATATTGCACAAGTGTGCCTTAGACTTCCCACAATAAAGGTCCACTCTGAAATGTGCACAGTTTTGCCTTACTGGGGAGGGGTCAGGGTCAGAAAACCAGTCAGTATCTGGTTGTCATGCCCCGCTTTGACGATGTGCGGAGGTCGGCCAGGATAGCAGCACGAGTTTAGTGTTTGTTTTGGAGCCGTGCTGGATCCGCCTCTCATCAGGTGCACTGGGTGGGGTCATTAGTTTAAATAGCACACCATCCCAGTGCTCTGAGCGGATTATAGGAATCACTGTGGTCTTGGAAGCTAGGAAGGAAGGTTGTCTGTTCCAGCTCTGAAAGATAAGTGTGGTTTCAAGTTTGGTTGTCATCTCTCCCATCCAGGTTCTGTGCGAGCAGGCTGCTCCTATTTCCCCTCTTCGCCATCTCAGGGAATTTAGGGAGTTTCAGCCCAGGCACGGGGACACATCATACCTACCACCAAGGGTTGCATGTGGGCTGAGCAGTGCAGGGAAAGAGGTCAGGGATTAGCTAGGAGGTGACCCTTCCCCTGTCTCTCGCCCAGAGCCTGGTTGGTGGTTTATCTGTAAGTCTGAGTGCACGTCCGCCGTGACACTGGTGTGGCCACCATTTGCCTTACGCAGTGCAACACATCTCCGTCGCATAGAGTTGATCAGGTTGTTGATTGTGGCCTGTGGAATGTTGGTCCACTCCTCTTCAATAGCTGTGCGAAGTTGAAGAATATTGGCAGGAACTGGAACACGCTGTAGTATACGCCAATCCAGAGCATCCCAAACATGCTCAATGGGTGACATGTCCGGTGAGTATGCTGGCGATGCAAGATCTGGGATGTTTTCAGCTTCCAGGAATTGTGTACAGATCCTTGCAATATGGGGCCGTGCATTATCATGCTGCAACATGAGGTGATGGACTTGGATGAATGGCACAACAATGCTGTTTTAGTACAGCATTAAAATGTATGAGAGCCAAATTTCATTTCACCCGAAGTGAATTAATTCGGTATTCATTTCTGTATCTTTAAAAACCTCAGTACCAAACCAGACTTCGGATTCCTAATTTTAATTGTTTTTAAAGACATCGGAGATAGTACTAGTGTCCTAAATATCTGCGTATGAGTAGTATATATATATATATATATATATATATACAGTACAGACCTAAAGTTTGGACACACCTTCTCATTCAAAGAGTTTTCTTTATTTTCATGACTATGAAGGCATCAAAACTATGAATTAACACATGTGGAATTATATACATAACAAACAAGTGTGAAACAACTGAAAATATGTCATATTCTAGGTTCTTCAAAGTAGCCACCGTTTGCTTTGATTACTGCTTTGCACACTCTTGGCATTCTCTTGATGAGCTTCAAGAGGTAGTCCCCTGAAATGGTCTTCCAACAGTCTTGAAGGAGTTCCCAGAGATGCTTAGCACTTGTTGGCCCTTTTGCCTTCAATCTGCGGTCCAGCTCACCCCAAACCATCTCGATTGGGTTCAGGTCCGGGACTGTGGAGGCCAGGTCATCTGGCGCAGCACCCCATCACTCCCCTTATGGTCAAATAGCCCTTACTTTCAAAGTTTTCCCAATTTTTCGGCTGACTGACTGACCTTCATTTCTTAAAGTAATGATGGCCACTCGTTTTTCTTTACTTAGCTGCTTTTTTCTTACCATAATACAAATTCTAACAGTCTATTCAGTAGGATTATCAGCTGTGTATCCACCTGACTTCTCCTCAACGCAACTGATGGTCCCAACTAGGGATGAGCGAACCCGAACTGTATAGTTCGGGTTCGTACCGAATTTTGGGGTGTCCGTAACACGGACCCGAACCCGAACATTTTCGTAAAAGTCCGGGTTCGGGTTCGGTGTTCGGCGCTTTCTTGGCGCTTTTTGAAAGGCTGCAAAGCAGCCAATCAACAAGCGTCATACTACTTGGCCCAAGAGGCCATCACAGCCATGCCTACTATTGGCATGGCTGTGATTGGCCAGTGCACCATGTGACCCAGCCTCTCTTTAAGCTGGAGTCACGTAGCGCCGCACGTCACTCTGCTATGATCAGTATAGGGAGAGGTTGCAGCTGCGACGTTAGGGCGAGATTAGGCAGATTAACTCCTCCAAAAGACTTCATTCTGTGATCGATCTGCAGCTGTGGATCATTGAAGTGCTATTATTGACTTGCTCACTTTTTTGAGACTGCCCAGAGCGTTTTTAGATCACTTTTTTTCTGGGGTGATCGGCGGCCATTTTGTGACTTGTGGTACGCCAGCACGAGCTATCACCAAGTGTATTTAACCATCGATAGTGTGGTTATTTTGTGCTATATCCTACATCAGCTGCAGGCTGAGCCTGTGTCACCGAAGTGCATTTAACCATCAACAGTCTGGTTATTTTGTGCTATATCCTACATCAGCTGCAGGCTGAGCCTGTGTCACCCAAGTGCATTTAACCATCAACAGTCTGATTATTTTTTGGCCATATACTACATCTGGTGCAGGCTGAGCCTGTGTCACCCAAGTGCATTTAACCATCAACAGTCTGATTATTTTTTGGCCATATACTACATCTGGTGCAGGCTGAGCCTGTGTCACCCAAGTGCATTTAACCATCAACAGTGTGGTTATTTTTTGGCCATATATTACATCAGGGGCAAGTTGAGCCTGTCACCCAGCGCCTAAAAAATAGACCTGACATTTCTATTCAACCAAATCTGTACTGTTTTAGCTGGTCAAGTTATTTGTATTGACCGTAAAAGCACACTTTTTTTTCTGGGTTGAAAAAGCATTCCCAAATTTGCCATTCTCAAAACAACTAGTTTCTGGTATTTGAGGCCTACTTGAAATCTATCCCAAAAAGAAAATCTTACATTGAAGGTATTGATAGTGTCATTCAGAAAAACCTAAGACACACGCTAGCGTGCTGATAGAAGTGTGATTCTGTGATTAAACCTATACCTGTCACACAGCACAAAAAAAAACAGGTCTCACATCTCTATTCAACCAAATCTGCACTGTTTTAGCTGGTCAAGTTATTTGTGGTGACCGTAAAAGCACACTTTTTGTTCTGGGTTGAAAAAGCATTCCCAAATTTGCCATTCTCAAAATAACTAGTTTCTGATATTTGAGGCCTACTTGAAATCTATCCCAAAAAGAAAATCTTACATTGAAGGTATTGATAGTGTCATTCAGAAAAACCTAAGACACACGCTAGCGTGCTGATAGAAGTGTGATTCTGTGATTAAACCTATACCTGTCACACAGCGCAAAAAAAAACAGGTCTCACATCTCTATTCAACCAAATCTGCACTGTTTTAGCTGGTCAAGTTATTTGTAGTGACCGTAAAAGCAGACTTTTTGTTCTGGGTTGAAAAAGCATTCCCAAATTTGCCATTCTCAAAATAACTAGTTTCTGGTATTTGAGGCCTACTTGAAATCTATCCCAAAAAGAAAATCTTACATTGAAGTTATTGATAGTGTCATTCAGAAAAACCTAAGACACACGCTAGCGTGCTGATAGAAGTGTGATTCTGTGATTAAACCTATACCTGTCACACAGCGCAAAAAAAAACAGGTCTCACATCTCTATTCAACCAAATCTGCACTGTTTTAGCTGGTCAAGTTATTTGTAGTGACCGTAAAAGCACACTTTTTTTTCTGGGTTGAAAAAGCATTCCCAAATTTGCCATTCTTAAAATTGTGGTGAACGGGAACAATGAGGAAAACATCTAATAAGGGACGCGGACGCGGTCGTGGTGGTGTTAGTGGACCCTCTGGTGCTGGGAGAGGACGTGGCCGTTCTGCCACAGCCACACGTCCTAGTGAACCAACTACCTCAGGTCCCAGTAGCCAGCAGAATTTACAGCGATATTTGGTGGGCCCCAATGCCGTTCTAAGGATGGTAAGGCCTGAGCAGGTACAGGCATTAGTCAATTGGGTGGCCGACAGTGGATCCAGCACGTTCACATTATCTCCCACCCAGTCTTCTGCAGAAAGCGCACAGATGGCGCATGAAAACCAAGCCCATCGGTCTGTCACATCACCCCCATGCATATCAGGGAAACTGTCTGAGCCTCAAGTTATGCAGCAGTCTCTTATGCTGTTTGAAGACTCTGCTGCCAGGGTTTCCCAAGGGCATCCACCTAGCCCTTCACCAGGGGTGGAAGAGATAGAATGCACTAACGCACAACCACTTATGTTTCCTGATGATGAGGACATGGGAATACCACCTCAGCACGTCTCTGATGATGACGAAACACAGGTGCCAACTGCTGCGTCTTTCTGCAGTGTGCAGACTGAACAGGAGGTCAGGGGTCAAGACTGGGTGGAAGACGATGCAGGGGACGATGAGGTCCTAGACCCCACATGGAATGAAGGTCGTGCCACTGACTTTCAGAGTTCGGAGGAAGAGGCAGTGGTGAGACCGAGCCAACAGCGTAGCAAAAGAGGGAGCAGTGGGCAAAATCAGAACACCCGCCGCCAAGAGACTCCGCCTGCTACTGACCGCCGCCATCTGGGACCGAGCACCCCAAAGGCATCTTCAAGGAGTTCCCTGGCATGGCACTTCTTCAAACAATGTGCTGACGACAAGACCCGAGTGGTTTGCACGCTGTGCCATCAGAGCCTGAAGCGAGGCATTAACGTTCTGAACCTTAGCACAACCTGCATGACCAGGCACCTGCATGCAAAGCATGAACTGCAGTGGAGTAAACACCTTAAAAACAAGGAAGTCAGGCTCCCCCTGCTACCTCTTCTGCTGCTGCCGCCTCGGCCTCTTCTGCTGCTGCCGCCGCCTCGGCCTCTTTTGCTGCTGCTGCCGCCGCCTCGGCCTCTTCCTCCGCCTCTGGAGGAACGTTGGCACCTGCCGCCCAGTAAACATGGGATGTACCACCAACACCACCACCTGCGTCACCAAGCATCTCAACCATGTCACACGGCAGCGTTCAGCTCTCCATCTCACAAACATTTGAGAGAAAGCGTAAATTCCCACCTAGCCACCCTCGATCCCTGGCCCTGAATGCCAGCATTTCTAAACTACTGGCCTATGAAATGCTGTCATTTAGGCTGGTGGACACACACAGCTTCAAACAGCTCATGTCACTTGCTGTCCCACAGTATGTTGTTCCCAGCCGCCACTACTTCTCCAAGAGAGCCGTGCCTTCCCTGCACAAACAAGTGTCCGATAAAATCAAGTGTGCACTGCGCAATGCCATCTGTGGCAAGGTCCACCTAACCACAGATACGTGGACCAGTAAGCACGGCCAGGGACGCTAGATCTCCCTAACTGCACACTGGGTAAATGTAGTGGCGGCTGGGCCCCAGGCGGAGAGCTGTTTGGCGCACGTCCTTCCGCCGCCAAGGATCGCAGGGCAACATTCTTTGCCTCCTGTCTCCTCCTCCTCCTACTCAGCTTCTTCCTCCTCTTCTTCCACCTGCTCATCCAGTCAGCCACAGACCTTCACCACCAACTTCAGCACAGCACGGGGTGAACGTCAGCAGGCCGTTCTGAAACTCATATGTTTGGGGGACAGGCCCCACACCGCACAGGAGTTATGGCGGGGTATAGAACAACAGACCGACGAGTGGTTGCTGCCGGTGAGCCTCAAGCCCGGCCTTGTGGTGTGCGATAATGGGCGAAATCTCGTTGCAGCTCTGGGACTAGCCGGTTTGACGCACATCCCTTGCCTGGCGCATGTGCTGAATTTTGATGGTGCAGAAGTTCATTCGCAACTACCCCGACATGTCAGAGCTGCTGCATAAAGTGCGGGCCGTCTGTTCGCGCTTCCGGCGTTCACACCCTGCCGCTGCTCGCCTGTCTGCGCTACAGCGTAACTTCGGCCTTCCCGCTCACTGCCTCATATGCGACGTGCCCACCAGGTGGAACTCCACCTTGCATATGCTGGACAGACTGTGCGAGCAGCAGCAGGCCATAGTGGAGTTTCAGCTGCAGCACGCACGGGTCAGTCGCACTGTGGATCAGACCCACTTCACCACCAATGACTGGGCCTCCATGCGAGACCTGTGTGCCCTGTTGCGTTGTTTCGAGTACTCCACCAACATGGCCAGTGACGATGACGCCGTTATCAGCGTTACAATACCACTTCTATGTCTCCTTGAGAAAACACTTAGGGCGATGATGGAAGAGGAGGTGGCCCAGGAGGAAGAGGAGGAAGAGGGGTCATTTTTAGCACTTTCAGGCCAGTCTCTTCGAAGTGACTCAGAGGGAGGTTTTTTGCAACACCAGAGGCCAGGTACAAATGTGGCCAGACAGGGCCCACTACTGGAGGACGAGGAGGACGAGGATGAGGAGGAGGTGGAGGAGGATGAGGATAAAGCATGTTCACAGCGGGGTGGCACCCAAAGCAGCTCGGGCCCATCACTGGTGCGTGGCTGGGGGGAAACACAGGACGATGACGATACGCCTCCCACAGAGGACAGCTTGTCCTTACCTCTGGGCAGCCTGGCACACATGAGCGACTACATGCTGCAGTGCCTGCGCAACGACAGCAGAGTTGCCCACATTTTAACGTGTGCGGACTACTGGGTTGCCACCCTGCTGGATCCCCGGTACAAAGACAATGTGCCCACCTTACTTCCTACACTGGAGCGTGATAGGAAGATGCGCGAGTACAAGCGCACGTTGGTAGACGCGCTACTGAGAGCATTCCCAAATGTCACAGGGGAACCAGTGGAAGCCCAAGGCGAAGGCAGAGGAGGAGCAAGAGGTCGCCAACGCAGCTGTGTCACGCCCAGCTCCTCTGAGGGCAGGGTTAGCATGGCAGAGATGTGGAAAAGTTTTATCAACACGCCACAGCTAAGTGCACCACCACCTGATACGGAACGCGTTAGCAGGAGGCAACATTTCACTAACATGGTGGAACAGTACCTGTGCACACCCCTCCATGTACTGACTGATGGTTCGGCCCCATTCAACATCTGGGTCTCCGAATTGTCCACGTGGCCAGAGCTAGCCTTTTATGCCTTGGAGGTGCTGGCCTGCCCGGCGGCCAGCGTTTTGTCTGAACGTGTATTCAGCACGGCAGGGGGCGTCATTACAGACAAACACAGCCGCCTGTCTACAGCCAATGTGGACAAGCTGACGTTCATAAAAATGAACCAGGCATGGATCCCACAGGACCTGTCCATCCCTTGTGCAGATTAGATATTAACTACCTCCCCTTAACAATATATTATTCTACTCCAGGGCACTTCCTCATTCAATACTATTTTTAATTTCATTTTACCATTATATTGCGGGGCAACCCAAAGTTGAATGAACCTCTCCTCTGTCTGGGTGCCGGGGCCTAAATGTGTGACAGTGGCCTGTTCCAGTGGTGGGTGACGTGAAGCCTGATTCTCTGCTATGACATGAATACAGATTCTGCGCTGACATAAGGCCAGATTCTCTGTTACGGGACCGCTCTCCTCTGTCTGGGTGCCGGGGCCTAAATGTGTGACAGTGGCCTGTTCCAGTGGTGGGTGACGTGAAGCCTGATTCTCTGCTATGACAAGAATACAGATTCTGCGCTGACATAAGGCCAGATTCTCTGTTACGGGACCTCTCTCCTCTGCCTGGGTGCCTGGGCCTAAATGTGTGACAGTGGCCTGTTCCAGTGGTGGGTGACGTGAAGCCTGATTCTCTGCTATGACATGAAGACAGATTCTGCGCTGACATAAGGCCAGATTCTCTGTTACGGGACCGCTCTCCTCTGTCTGGGTGCCGGGGCCTAAATGTGTGACAGTGGCCTGTTCCAGTGGTGGGTGACGTGAAGCCTGATTCTCTGCTATGATATGAAGACAGATTCTGCGCTGACATAAGGCCAGATTCTCTGTTACGGGACCTCTCCTCTGCCTGGGTGCCTGGGCCTAAATGTGTGACAGTGGCCTGTTCCAGTGGTGGGTGACGTGAAGCCTGATTCTCTGCTATGACATGAAGACTGATTCTGCGCTGACATGAAGCCAGATTCTCTGCTATGACATGAAGAGACTGATTCTCTGCTGACATGAAGCCAGATTCTTTGCTATGGCATGAAGAGATTCTCTGCTATGGGACCTCTGTCCAATTGATATTGGTTCATTTTTATTTTTTTAATTTTATTTTTAATTCATTTCCCTATCCACATTTGTTTGCAGGGGATTTACCTACATGTTGCTGCCTTTTGCAGCCCTCTAGCTCTTTCCTGGGCTGTTTTACAGCCTTTTTAGTGCCCAAAAGTTCGGGTCCCCATTGACTTCGATGGGGTTCGGGTTCGGGACGAAGTTCGGATCGGGTTCGGGACGAAGTTCGGATCGGGTTCGGATCCCGAACCCGAACATTTCCGGGAAGTTCGGCCGAACTTCTCGAACCCGAACATCCAGGTGTTCGCTCAACTCTAGTCCCAACCCCATTTATAAGGCAAGAAATCCCACTTATTAAACCTGACAGGGCACACCTGTGAAGTGAAAACCATTTCAGGGGACTACCTCTTGAAGCAAATCAAGAGAATGTTAAGAGTGTGCAAAGCAGTAATCAAAGCAAAAGGTGGCTACTTTGAAGAACCTAGAATATGACATATTTTCAGTTGTTTCACACTTGTTTGTTATGTATATAATTCCACATGTGTTAATTCATAGTTTTGATGCCTTCAGTGTGAATCTACAATTTTCATAGTCATGAAAATTAAGAAAACTCTTTGAATGAGGTGTGTCCAAACTTTTGGTCTGTACTGTATATATATATATATATATATATATATATATATATATATATATATATATCTCATGTGTGGTTTCGAGGTTAGGCAGTGGAAACTTATTTGAGACGCATGTTGTGTGCTGAAACACTTCGAAGAGGCCACAAAGTTTGTCAGCAGGGACAACTGCGGCATGAACAATGTCATCCCTCTCATATTTATCTTACAACAGACGCTGACGCTCATGCAGCAGGGGACCACAGCAGCAGAAGAGCAGCTGCCGCATCTTGCTGGTCTTCCTATAGCTATACCTCCACCACAACAGTAGTAGGATTTCAGTCTTCTTTCACTGCTGCGGCTTGCCTTCCATTACATTCTGTATGGCTGCTGCTGTCGCCTCCATAAATGTCACTGCTGCGACCTGCCTACCATCACGTTCTGGACAGATGCTGCTGCCGCTTCCATTATGCCACTGCTGTGTCCTGCCTGCCATTACTTTCTGTACGGCTGCTGCTGCTGCCTGCCTGCCAACATGTACCATATAGCTGCTGCTGCTGCAGCTGCCCTGCCTCAGCTGCTGCTGCTTCTCGCTACTAATCCCCTATTGCCACCGCTATTAATGCAAAGCATCTGCTACTACTACCACTAGCACCATTACCACCACTACTACTACTTCCCAAAGACAGCTGACCTTCTGCCATGTTTTTTCCATGCTATGCTGCCGCTACTATTGTGCCTGCATCCCACTCTTGCCGTACTATACCCTTCCCACATCCACACTGTACTGCTGTTGCTCCCAATTCCCCACAGGGAAAGAAGCACCCACCCGCCTGTTGATTGAAAGGGCTGAACACAATGCTTTCCTGTACACTTGCCACTTAAATTTACATAAAGAGGTAAAAGTTCAGCATAGCGCGCCGTGGCACATTTTTATTTACACTTAGCCACTTGTCTAACTCTGCTCAGTATATAACTATACTCACCCATCCCACTTACCTAATAGAATCTATCATAGGGTACATGAGGGTACCAATACACCTTCTAATAAATGAAAGAACCAACTGGTCCAACCTCATCCAGGGTATCACTGGCATGTCAGTTTGATGTTCGCTGGATGCAGAACAAGGTCTCTGTGGTGATAGAGGAAAAAAAAAAAAATCACTTAAGGAAGGGATAGCAACTTCCCCTGTGGAATCTCAAGCAGGGGGCGCTATCCTGACCCTCTAAGACCGAGTCATACCAATATATAACAGGGTTATCTGAGGCATATCCCCTTAGTGCTACCACACAGTACTAATGCCCACATTGTGCTCCCTCACAGTAGTTATGCCCACCGTTGTGCCCCTTCACAGTAGTTACCCCCCCCCTCCCCCCCTTGCTACGCCCCTGGCTGGACACCTGGCATGGCCCTGACAATCTGGGCACTTCCGGGTAGCTTCGCAAGCATAGTCACTAATCTCGAACCCGAATTTGAGCTTTGGCGTCTGCATTGCAACTTGGAGCAGCAGCACAGACATCAGATTGTCAGGGCCAGGCTACATGTCTGGAACTGTCAATCAACAGGCAGTCGGGTGCTCCTGCTAGTGAGACAAATCGATTTGTGAGAATCAATTTGCTCATCCATACTCTCATGATAAACACAGTATTATTTGCATGATTTCTCTGCATAGGAGAGTATGAATTCCTGTACAATAAGATAAAAGACATATACACAATGGCAAGTTCCAAAAGCACACTCTTTTGGTATCTGTTGGGCCACAGACCTAGCTAGAATTCTCTCCAACCGAGAGGAAAGATTTAATTTGGCACCCCCTCATATTTTCAGTCACAGAATCAGTTGAATAAATCTGAAACTTCTGTATCTGACTCACCTGCTTTAGAAAACACATGAGGAGGAAGAAGCAACCAGGGATAGGGATCAGAGTAAACAAGTCATTGAGGTCAAACAATAAAAGTACACTGCTCATAATGTCATGAAAATAATTCCACAAAAAGACCACAACTTGCCAGCCCTGGATCTCACTTCTAAAATTCTTTCAATGCTGGTCAATTCTCTTTCATACCGCAATTTTATATTATAGTCTAAGGGGATCCAGCGATAAATGATCTTCTCCGGCAATGCCAGATATGGAGAGCTCCAGTAGCCTGATCCTCAGACGGATATAACTTCCAGATTCCAAACGCTCCTGGGAACATAGTCTTAAGCTAGTTTGACATCTACAGTCATGGCCAAAAGTTTTGAGAATGACAAAAATATTAGTTTTCACAAAGTTTGCTGCTAAACTGCTTTTAGATCTTTGTTTCAGTTGTTTCTGTGGTGTAGTGAAATATAATTACACGCACTTCATACGTTTCAAAGGTTTTTATCGACAATTACATGACATTTATGCAAAGAGTCAGTATTTGCAGTGTTGGCCCTTCTTTTTCAGGACCTCTGCAATTCGACTGGGCATGCTCTCAATCAACTTCTGGGCCAATTCCTGACTGATAGCAACCCATTCTTTCATAATAACTTCTTGGAGTTTGTCAGAATTAGTGGGTTTTTGTTTGTCCGCCCGCCTCTTGAGGATTAACCACAAGTTCTCAATGGGATTAAGATCTGGGGAGTTTCCAGGCCATGGACCCAAAATGTCAACGTTTTGGTCCCCGAGCCACTTAGTTATCACTTTTGCCTTATGGCACGGTGCTCCATCGTGCTGGAAAATGCATTGTTCTTCACTAAACTGTTGTTGGATTGTTGGAAGAAGTTGCTGTTGGAGGGTGTTTTGGTACCATTCTTTATTCATGGCTGTGTTTTTGGGCAAAATTGTGAGTGAGCCCACTCCCTTGGATGAGAAGCAACCCCACACATGAATGGTCTCAGGATGTTTTACTGTTGGCATGACACAGGACTGATGGTAGCGCTCACCTTTTCTCCTCCGGACAAGCCTTTTTCCAGATGCCCCAAACAATCGGAAAGAGGCTTCATCGCAGAATATGACTTTGCCCCAGTCCTCAGCAGTCCATTCACCATACTTTCTGCAGAAGATCAATCTGTCCCTGATGTTTTTTTTGGAGAGAAGTGGCTTCTTTGCTGCCCTTCTTGACACTAGGCCATCTTCCAAAAGTCTTCGCCTCGCTGTGCGTGCAGATGCGCTCACACCTGCCTACTGCCATTCCTGAGCAAGCTCTGCACTGGTGGAACTCCGATCCCGAGGCTGAATCCTCTTTAGGAGATGATCCTGGCGCTTGCTGGACTTTCTTGGATGCCCTGAAGCCTTCTTAACAGGAATTGAACCTCTTTCCTTGAAGTTCTTGATGATCCTATAAATTGTTGATTGAGGTGCAATCTTAGTAGTCACAATATCCTTGCCTGTGAAGCCATTTTTATGCAACGCAATGATGGCTGCACGCGTTTCTTTGCAGGTCACCATGGTTAACAATTGAAGAACAATGATTTCAAGCATCACCCTCCTTTTAACATGTCAAGTCTGCCATTTTAACCCAATCAGCCTGACATAATGATCTCCAGCCTTGTGCTCGTCAACATTCTCACCTGAGTTAACAAGACGATTACTGAAATGAGATCAGCAGGTCCTTTAATGACAGCAATGAAATGCAGTGGAAAGGTTTTTTTGGGATTAAGTTAATTTTCATGGCAAAGAAGGACTATGCAATTCATCTGATCACTCTTCATAACATTCTGGAGTATATGCAAATTGCTATTATAAAAACTTAAGCAGCAACTTTTCCAATTTCCAATATTTATGTAATTCTCAAAACTTTTGGCCACGACTGTACAGCTGAACTATGAGTTCCCTGGATCTGTCATTGCTGGATACTGCCGCCTGCCAGCGGGACCCCATAGGCTATAATGGAGTCCAGCAGAGATCTGTCTGCTACCTGGTAAATATGCCGGGAATCACCGGGAAAAAAACGCTGCACACAGCAGTTTCTGTCCAGTTGATTCCCGGCATTCTCTGCTGAAACTGCCATCCACAGATGTGAAAGTAGTCTTACTAATCTGTTTATTAAAAAAAATAAAAAATTAAGAAACATGACTTTCTTCCTACTGACACAACCCTTGTCCAAAAATTCAGTCACAAATCACTTGCCCAGTTTCCAAGTAAAATTATAAAACTGGATCGATATTTTTTTTTTGTTAAACAAACTGATGCAAACTGATACAATGGATCTCTTTTTGTCTAATCAGTCATAAAAATTTACCTCGGTTTACATTCGTTTTTGGAACAAATTCAGTTTTTCATGGAAAATTTATGCCATGCCTGAAAGAATTTGGTGGAATCCTAATCCATTCACTGTGTTGCTAATGGTTACTTCATCTCCAGATCAGTTAAATTGCTTTACAGGAAAGCAGTGAGTGACATGAGACCAATGGTAAAGCACCAACAGTTTGAAATACAAAACACCCTGTGTTTATTATATTGCAAAAAAAACAAAAACAATATAAGCACATTGTAGATAAAAACTGCATCAAACTTCCACAAATAATGGAAACTGCACAATTCGAGTTTTACTTCTTAGCTTCTCTTAAGAGAAACACAGCCCTTCCCATGCTAAAAGTCTCTAGTAAGGCTGCATTCACATGTCCGTGCTGTGTTGTGGATCCGCAACACACCCGCCCGGCACCCCTATAGAAATGCCTATTCTTGTCCGCAGCTGCGGACAAGAATAGGACATGCTCTATCTTTTTGCGGAGCTGCGGACCCAAAGATCGGGGCCGCGCTCCGCAAATGCGGATGCGGACAGCACACTGTGTGCTGTCCGCATCCATTCCTTCCCCATAGAGAATGAATGGGTCCGCACCCGTTCCGCAAAATTGCGGAACGGATGCGGACCCATTTTGCGGACGTGTGAATGGAGCCTAAGCAGTTAAGGAGATAAAAGCCCCAACTAACTGAAGCTTGTCAGTGCTGTGTGTATCAAATGTGCATGTAGCAGTGCTGTGTTGATAGTATATGCGTTCTGCAGAACAGTGAGTGTATAATGTTTTTGCTGCAGTTGGGTATCTGTACATGCAGCAAAGGTGTGTTTGTATAATGTGTGAGCTGCAGAGCTGTGCATGTGTTTTTTTATATTATCAAGGCTATGGAGAGAGTAAAAAATACTTAAAAATATAAGAAAGAATATTCACAGAGTGTTTGCCAGAATTCTGCAGCACAAATATACATACCAACGGATTTTGTTGTGGAAATCATCATTTTACCACAGATATCACCTTTTGCATTGCAGAGGGTGAGATTGTTGGCCTTAATCCACAACATAAATTGACATGCTGCTAATTTAAAGGGGTTTTCCGAGACTTAAATACTGACGACCTATACTCTAGGTAGGTCATCAGTATCTGATCAATGGGGGTCTCACAACCCCGCTGACAGATCCCCGTTAATCAACTGTTTGAGAAGGAACTAGCACTTGCAGTAGCACTATGGCCTTCTCACGGCTTTCCCTAGGCCAAGTGACAACATGTTCATCAGTCACATGGCCTAGGAGCAGCCAAGCCCCATAGAAGTGAATGGGGCTGAGTTGTGATATCAAGCACACTGTTTTACCATGGACGGTTTTTAGAGAAAAGGTCGTGGCGTTCACAGGAGCGCCAGTGCCTTTTCAAACAGGTGGTTGGTGGGGGTCATGAATGTTGGACCCCCACCGATCAGAGACGGACTCTGGGTAGGTCATCTGAATTTAAGTCTCTGAAAACCCTTTAAAAATCTGTACTCTATGTGCCTTCCGAAAATCCCAAGTGTATGCACCATATGTTACCATACTGTAGGCCAATAAGATAAATGTACTGTTGTACATGATACATTCTGAGAACAGCATTGGGGAATATGTTGCCACTATGTTAATAGAAATAAATATAAATTAACACGTCAAGGTTTTGATGCTTAGATTTTCTATTATTTTAGCAATACCTCATAAAAAACACTGGGTGAGATTTATTAAACCTATAGATAGTGTAAATTTAGATAGGCTGTCTAGACCTGCATCGGATTCATCACAGGGGCCATCTGGTGCAACTTTTCATTGCCTGACTTTGAGAACAAGTTCAGAATTATGGCTCAATTTTGGAGCAAAATTGTACACCTTGGGCCTCTTTCTCATGAAGCCCACTCCTTCATGCTAAGCGAAACAAGTTGGAGAAACCATAAATGCATCAAATTGCAAAGATTTGTGCTTATTTTTTAGACAAGTTCTTGTAGCAGTCAAATTTAGCCTTATGGCTCCTGCACACAAAAACGTAGCCTATTTTGCAGTCCACAAATTATTGTTCCCCAAATCATGGAAACCGGCCAGGTGTGTTCCAAAATTTTCAAAAGTCCGGCCCAAAATAGAACAGTCCTATCCTTGTCCATAATATGGATAAGAATAGGACATGCTCTTTTTTTTTGCAGGTGACCCAGAACGAACATACAGAAGCAGATGGCACACGGACAGCTGTCCGCATCTTTTGTGGCCACATCGAATGCAAATTGTTTGCGGACAAAAAATATGTTTGTCTGCATGAGAACTTAGGGTAAGATCACACTCACTTATAGTGAGGCAGAGAACTTTGTCACTAACACAATGGGAATACAAATTCAAAAGTTGTAGTTAAATTGAAGAAAAGTAGCTGAATATCAGATCCTAAAGCATTATTCTAGAAGAGCCTGATAAAAAACTGCAAAGTGTAAGTCATGTTTTATTTTCAATTGCAATGTGCAAAGAACATTTTAAGCTCTCACTACAGCCTCACCACAGGCTAAGATCTGGATGTAATACCTGAAAAGTTGTGCATGTGAACATACTCTTAACCACCTCCCGTCTGCCCGTTGACTATAAACATCTGGGAGGTGGATCTCTATCTCTGAATGTACGTTTCTGAACGTCCATTCAGATATGGCAGCTGCACGCTAATCGTGTAGCAGCAGAATGGGCTGCCCTCTGTCAGTGACAGCAGGGCAACCCAAAGAGAAGGCAGGGACAGTTCCCAGGTGTCCCTGCCTTCTAGATCGCTGTATGGTGCTATGTGCTTCCTGTCCCGGCCCGGCGGTCATGTGAACGCCGGGGCCGGGAGTGTGCAGGAGCTATCGGGTCTTCTACATACCTCGATCAGCCCTACACTGAGGCTGCACAATGTTGTATAGTGCTGTACAGCCTCTCTGAGGGGTGTATTTCCCCTGTAACTGGGGCTACTATGTCAGCCCCAGTTATAGGAGAAATCAATAGTGGGAAAAAAAAAGTGAAGTTAAATGTCCCCCAGAGGTCTTGTATGACCTTATGGGGGACGCAAAGTGTAAAATAAAAAATATGAAAATAAAGTGTTAAAATAAAAAAAAGTTTCACATGTAAAAAATAAATAAAATAAAAGGAATTAAAATAAAATGTTAAAAATAGAAAAAAAAATACAAAATGATGTGACGTGACGTTCGTCTCTATAAATATAGCACATGATCCACCCAGTCCGATAAACACCATAAAAAAATAAAAAATAAAAAACAGTTTAAAAAAAAGCAATTTTTGTCACCTTACATCACAAAAAGTGCTACACCAAGTGATCAAAAAGGGGTATGTCCCACAAAATGGTACCAATAAAACCGTCACTTCATCCCGCAAAAAATGAGCCCCAATATAAGAAAATCGCTTAAAAAGTAAAAAAAATATAGCTCTCAGAACATGGACACATTAAAACATCATTTTTTTATTTCAAAAATGCTTTTATTGTGTTAAAGTGAAATAAATAAAAAAGTATACATATTAGGTATCGCCGCATCCGTAACAACCAGATAAAAAAAATTATAACATTACCTAACCCCTTAGGTGAACACCGTAAAAAAAAATAAAAAAAAACTGTGCCAAAAAAGCAATTTTTTGTCACCTAAAATCACATAAAGAGCAACACCAAGCGATCAAAAAGGCGTATGCCCCCCAAAATAGTACCAATAAAAACTGTCACCTCATCCCGCAAAAAAATTAGACCCTAACTAAGACAATCGGTCAAAAAATAAAAAAGCTATGCCTTTCAGACTATGGAGACACTAAGGCTGAGTTCACACGAGCGTGTCCGGATAAGGTCCGGATGCATTGCGGCAAACCCGCGCGAGTAGGTACCCAATTGCAGTCAGTTTTGACTGTGATTGCATTCCGTTGTTCAGTTTTTATTGCACGGGTGCAATGATGGATCATGTGATTGGACCATCATGTGATTGGACCATGTGATCTGATGTCACCACAGGTCCTTTAGCCGGCAGCTCATGATTAAAGAAGTAAGAAGACACCGGCAGCTACGCGATCAAGAGGAGAAAGTGAGTTAATTATTTTTTATTTTTGAACCCTCAATTGACCACCTATTAAGCATTCTGTATTAAAGAATGCTATTTTTTTTCCCTTATAACCATGTTATAAGGAAAAATAATACAGTGAATAGACTGTCATCTTAGCAACCATGCGTGAAAATCGCACCGCATCCGCACTTGATTGCGGATGCTTGCGATTTTCACTCAGCCCCAGTCACTTCTATGGGGCCTGCGTTGCGTAATAAATGCACAATATAGAGCATTGCACTCGCGCGGAAATCTCGCCCGTGTGAACTCAGCCTAAAACATCATTTTTTTGGTTTAAAAACGCTATTATTGTGGAAAACTTAAATAAATATGTAAAAGTATACATATTAGGTATTGCCATGTCCATAACGATCTGCTCTATAAAAATGTCACATGAACTAAACCTCAGGTGAATACTGTAAAAATAAATAAATAAAAACTGTGCAAAAAAACAACCAATTTTTTGGTCACCTTGCTCCATAAAGTATTATAGTGAATGATCAAAAAATCATATGTACCCAAAAATGGCAGCAATAAAAATGTCGACTCTTCCTGCAAAAAACGAGCCCCTGCACAAGACGATCAGCAGAAAAAAATAAAATAAAATTTAAATGGAGACACAAAAATAATTTTTTTTTCAAAAATGCTTTATTATGTAAAATTTAAACAAACAAAGTAGACATATTTGATAACATTGTGTCAGTAACAACCTGCTCTATAAAAATAGCACATGATCTAAACTGTCAGATGAATGTTGTAAAAAAATAAAAACACTGCCAAAACAGCCATTTTTTGGTTACCTTGCCTCACAAAAAACATAATATAGAGCAATTAAAAATCATATGTACCCCAAAATAGTACCAATAAAACTGGCACCTTATCCCCTAGTTTCCAAAATGGGGTCACTTTTTCTACTGTAAGGGTGCATCAGGGGAGGCTTCAAATGGGACATGGCATCTAAAAACCAGGTCAGCTAAATCTGCCTTCCAAAAATCATATGGCGCTCCTTTTCTTCTGCGCCCTGCCGTGTGCCCTTAGATCAGTTTACGACCACATGTGGGGTGTTTCTGTAAACCACAGAATCAGGGCAATAAATATTGAGTTTTGCTTGGCTGTTAACCCTCGATGTGTTAAAGAAAAAAATTGATTAAAATGGAAAATCTGCCCAAAAAATCCACTATGTAAGCCCACACAAAGTGACTTCAGACCTGAACTGGTCCTTAAAAAGTGAGAATTGCTTCTAAAATTCTAAGCCTTCTAACGTCCTAAAAAAATAAAATGACGTTTACAAAATCATGCCAACATAAAGTAGACATATGGGGAATGTTAAGTAATAAATATTTCTGTTTTAAAAGCAGAGAAATTGAAATTTTGAAATTTATTTGTAAATGTTTTTTTTTTTTTCATGATTAAAGATGAAATATATTGACTCAAATTTATGACTATCATGAAGTACAATGTGTCATGAGAAAGCAATCTCTGAATGGCTTGGATAAGTAAAAGTGTTCCAAAGCTATTACCACATAAAGTGACATATGTCAGATTTGCAAAATTAGGCCTGGTCAGGAAGGGGGCAAATGGCCCAGATGTGAAGTGGTTAAAGATATTGTATGGTTCATGGCACAATTTGGATTTTATGTAGGCTATTATATGTTTTTAGTATGGCTTGTGTGTTTGCTACACCATGCTAACACTTAGATGCCACATGACTAATTCTATCACTGTCTAGAGTTTACAAGCTACAACAAACCTCAGATGAATAGTTTCTTTGGAAATCAGAAGCAGTTTTATCCTTCCAGAGCACCAATAAATCAACTCTTATTATTCCATATTAATTTAATCCAGGGACATTAGTCAGAGAGACCTTTCTGTAGCCTAATAAACAGAGGCAGCTGTAGTTTTTCTTTATGTGAGCAGTTGCTCATCCTAAATTACAGCCAGGGTTAACGAGACAGAACTGATCACAGCATGATTCAGGCGCATACTGTAATAAACCTGAAAACAACATGGAAATGTTACCTATGTGCACAAGATACAGGAACCTCATCATTTCAATACAATTATTCCTTATGCTAAGCTATTTTTACTATGCAGATTACTACAGTTCATTTACAGAGACCTACATTACCAATAACAAGCTCATAGTAGTAATGACAATTAGAGATGAGCAAAGTTTTTAAAATTCGAATCAGCAGCTTCACCAAAGTTCAACAAGAAATTTGATTTGTTCTGAATTATTTGTCACAAATCACGATCAATTAGGTGTACCCAAGCCAATCTGCCTAATCATATTCTTGCCACTTGGTGGCCCAATCTCAGTGTCAAGGCTTGGAAGTTAAACTGCAGGGAGCGTGCAGGGAAAGCTTAGGAGACTGTTGATCTACAGACTGCTACAATTTATCGTCATGTACATACTGTAACTGTGCAGTACACAAATATTTAAGTGGCCTCATGACAGGGTGAGGAGGGTGGCAGCAGTGGCAGTAACAGTGACAATAGTCGCCCCATTACAGAGCAGGGGGGGGGGGGGGGCAGCAGAAGCACTAGCAGTACCAGTGACAATAGTGGTTCTATGACAGAGTGGGGAGGGTGGAAGAAATAATAACAATAGTGGCCCCATGACAGAAGGAGGGGGGGCAGCAGCATCAGTGGCAGTAACAGTGACAATAGTGGCCCCATGACAGAGTGGGGAAAGGTGGCAACAGCAGCAGTGGCAGTAGCAGTTACAATAGTGGCCCCATGACAGAGTGGGGAGAGTGGCAGCAGCAGTGGCAGTAGTAATGACAGTAGTGGCCCTATGACAGAGTTTAGAGGGTAACAGCAGCAGTAATAGTGACAGTGTTGTGGCCCTACAACAGAGTGGGGGGCAACAGCAGCAGTGGCAGTACCAGTGACAATAGTGGCCCTATGACAGATTGGGGAGGGTCACAGCAGCAGCAGTGGCAGTAACAGTGACAATAGTGGCCCTATGACAGATTAGGGAGGGTGGCAGCAGTGGCAGTAACAGTGCCAATAGTGTCCTATTACATAGTGGGGAGGGGGCCACAGCAGTGGCATACAGCACAAGATGGCGGCAATTCACAGTAGTAGCAGAACCCAACAGACTGCATTGTGATAGCAAGGGCCAGCAGCCAGTGTAACATGTACATATCAGTAGGCCAAGAAGCCCCTTTGTATGAATGGCAGTAGAGGCATCAGGTGGGTGGCAGCATCAGAATGGTGGCAGTTAGAGATTAGTGAATTTCTAAAAAATTTGATTCGACCAGGTCGCCGAATTTTCCGAAAGAATTTGGTTTGATCCGAATTTTTTAGTGGCGAATCACATTAAAAAAAACCTGCTTTTTCCTGGCTGTAGAGAGCCTTTATAGTTGTGTAAAACACCGTGCCTTGCAGTAACACGCATAGGGAGTCTGCTGTGGTACTGAAACAATATTGTGAGTCAGTATGACATGTAGATGACAGGCGTTACTCTTAGAATCACTGCACACTTCACTTATTTGGGCAGTTACGGTGCCAAAACTGACCAAATAACTCAAGTGTGAACTTACAGGTCAATGTTAGCACCAGGTATAAAGAACTGTGCAGAGGCCCAAGATCCTACTATAGCGTGAAAAAGCGCACTCCTTTTACACCAATTCACTGATTCCACATAGATTTCTACAGAACCTGTTCTACTAAACGCTTATACCAATATACACCTATAGCAAAATGAACTTAGACTAAACAGGTATTACATAAAAAAAGATATGCTTTGTTATAAGTGTTAAGGCTGGCCGCAGGCTAGCCTGGATTTGTGGGAGGGGCCGGTACCTGTCTTAAGCAGTCTGGCTCTCCCAGGCAGCACGTCGGCATTCGGACGTCTGCTACTTCCGGGTGTGACATCATCAGCAAGCGTCCTGCACGAGTCGGATCTCAGAGAAGCCGGGTGTACCTTTCCCTTCAGTCTGCAAGCTGTTCAGGTCGTTTTCCAAGATAACTGGTTTGTTTGGGGAGCGTGGCAACGTGGAGGAGGGTAGGAGGGTGTGTAGAGAGGGGGAAGTGTGCCGGAGGATCGCTTCTCCTCACTGCGTTCAGGCACATGCAATTCAAGTTTTGGCACCAATGGGCAGCATTGTCACATAGTTGGAGCTCATTGCCTGTCTCAGCATAACCTGTATCTAAGTTCATACAGGGGCTGCGAGTCATCTGGGCTCAGCAGGTTAAACTCTGGCAGCTGGGTCCTGGTGCCATTACTGAGTTGATTACTTACAAGGTTGCTGCTTGTGCACATGTTTGACACTCATCACATACACTACATACATACCTTAGACACATAGTTCGCACATCAGGCAGTTTGACGAAAAAAAAAAAAAAAAAAGGGTACAAGTGGATTGTTAAATAAAGTATAAAAAAAGAAAAAAAAAAAGAGTGGGTTGTTCAAATAAAGAAAAAAAAAAAAAAGGGGTACAAGTGGATTGTTAAATAAAGTAAAAAAAAAAAAAAAAAAGAGTGGGTTGTTCAAATAAAGAAAAAAAAAAAAAGAGAATTTTTTGGGATTAAAAAAACAAACAAAAAACCTTTATCCACCAAGCTTCATCCATACACCTCTAGCATAGGTACATCCGCCAATACAGCTACACGCTCGCACGACATACACACCCCGTTTCATCTCGTAGACTAGTGTCATACGTCATACGGTCTGTTTTCCACAAATCCTATACTTATTTACATCACCTACCACGTCTGTAGGTTCGTTAGCCCGCAGTATTCGTTTTTAATTAATCTGCCACGTCACAGATTCACACAAACTCGGGCTCGCTTCATACGTCAGTGGAAACGACTATCATACTCCCTGTCAGCCTCGAAGGCTTTTCGTTCAATCGTTTCACGCTGCTGGGGGGGGAAGGGGAGGGGCTTAGATTCCGTCATTTTAGTTGTCAGCTTACGGGCAGCAGGTCGTAGGGTCAACAGGTTGTTTTTTTTTTCTCTTCTCTTTTTCTTTCTTGTTTTTTTTTTTTTGTTGTTTTGTGGTGTTTGTTGTGTTGTTTGCAGTGGTCTACGCCATCTGCAACTTCAGCCAGTGCAGGCTCCTGCATGTCTGTGCCACATGTTTTAGGGAACATCCGGTCACGGTCTGCACATGGAAGCCGGGGTGACTGAGCCGGGTGAATGTGGAGGCACTAGACCAGCTGCTGCGGCTTCATCCGGTTCAGCCGTTCCGTACATTCCTGGTGGAAGGGTTTTCACGGGGGTTTCACACTGGGCTCATCACCTTGCCCCAGCAGACTCATGAATGCCCCAACTTGCAGTCGGCTTCTAAACATGCTGGTCTGGTGGATTCACTCTTGGCAGTTGAGCTGGACAAGGGTTTCATCGTTGTCCTTTCCAGTCCCCTCCTTTCTGCACTTGGAGGGTGAGCCCGGTGGGGGTGGTGCAGGGAAAATATTCCAATAAATTTCGTTTGATTTATGATTTGTCTGCTCCACATTCTTCCCACGTTCCTAGTCTCAACTCGTTGATTCCGTCCGAGGAATTTTCCTTGAAGTATACTTCCGTAGACCAGGCTATCCAGGTCATTCTTCAGACAGGCATGGGGGCTTGGCTGTCCAAAGCAGATGTCTCTGATGCGTTCAAACTGCTGCCCATTAGCCCATCTCTCTGGCAGTGGCATGGCATCAAATGGAGAGATGCGTACTATTTCGCCACCAAGTTGACGTTTGGTTCCTAGAGCAGCCCCAGTCTGTTTGACGGGTTAGCGCAGGCACTGGAATGGATTTTGTTGGAACAGGGTTGCCAGAATGTCATTCACTACCTGGATGTTTTTCTGTTGATCGAAGAACCCTCACAGGCACCTGTTGACTTGCAGGTTCTCTTGCAGGTCTTCAAGGAGTTAAACATTCCAGTGGCCGAACACAAAACAGAAGGGCCTGCGCAGGTTGTCACGTTCTTGGGGATCTCTCTGGATTCACGTGCCATGTCAGCCAGTCTGCCACAAGACAAACTCGACAGAATCAAATCAGGTGTCCGTTCCTTGCTCATGTCTCAGGTTTGCACCAAGAGAGAATTGCAGTCTCTGTTGGGCATGTTCTACTTTGCCATGAGGATCATTCCTCAGGGTAGATCATTCATTTCAAGATTGCTAGTCTTATTACAACAGACCAGTGATTTGGACGCATCAGTGCATCTTAATGCGAACGCCCGAGCAGATCTGTTCATGTGGGACAGATTTCTCAGTGGGTGGAACGGCATTTCCATGTTTTTTCCGAGGGCCACTTCTGATTCTCCACACGTATTTTTAGACGCGGCTGCCTCGGTAGGTTTCGCGGCCATATTTCGCTCACATTGGTTCGCCAGCTCATGGCCCACACACGTGCTACAGTTGCCGGGGTTTTCTCAGATGTCGGCATTGTTCGAGATCTATCCTATCATAGCAGCTGCTATAGTCTGGGGGCATAGGTGGTCGGGTCACACGGTGGTTTTCCACACTGACAACATGGCGACCGCAGAGATCATTAACAAGGGCAGATCTAAATCGTTACTCATCATGTCTTTCATGCGTAGATTGACCTGGATAGCTCTGGAACGGGGGTTTCATTTTCATGGCCTGTTTTTGGACGGGGTCAGCAACGTTGCAGCTGATGCTTTATCTCGTTTTGATTTTTCTCGCTTTTTCTTACAGAACCCAGAAGCAGACTCAGTGGGCACCCCGGTACCGGACTGGCGGCTGCTGGTCTTGGATTAGACTCTCTGATGGTGGTCGCCAGTTCACTCATTACCAAGTCTTTGTCGGCCAGTACGTTGCGGTCGTACCGCCGAGCGTGGGTGGTTTTTTCGAACTTTAAGTTGGCATATCCTAGAGGTGACACAGGTCAGGTCAAGTATATGGTGGCTTTCGTGTCTTATTGTCATTCGGTATTGGCTTTATCCTACAACACCATTAGGCTATATTTGGCTGGGGTGCAGCATTTTTTGGCACTTCAAGAGCCAGACAGACCCTCTATATTTTCAGCTCACCCGATCAAGGCCACCCTCAGAGGCATTCAAAAAAGCCAGGTCACGGTCAAGTCGGTCCGTCGACCTATTAAGGGGGACACGTTTCGTAGCCTGTCGGAAGTTCTCACATTGTCACCATTCGGAGTCCTTCCCAGCCTGGTGATCAAGGCGGCGATGTACTTGGCGTTTTACGGGTTTTTAAGACCAGGTGAAGTGACACAGGCCAGACAAGGGGCGGTGGCTCTCCGCAAGGGAGATTTAGTCAGGATGGGCAGTAACTCATTTGCAGTTGCCTCACAACAAAACAAGGCAGGTAGGTCCCGGCCATGTAGTTAAGTTCTTCCAGACCACAAACGCATGGTGTCCAGTGACAGTCTTGGACAACCTCTTGCTGGCCCTTAGTCTTCACAGCCCCACCGACCCATTACTTCCATTCCCTGTTGGTCCACTGACGTCCAGCCAGTTCATCAAACATATTCGCATCCTGTTGACCAGTGTAGGATTGAATCCGGCTCAATTCTCGGGGCATTCTTTCCGCATCGGTGCGGCATCCGCAGCGTCCAAGCATGGAGTCCCTGTGCATATCATTAAACACTTGGGGCGCTGGCACTCGGGGTGCTTTGTACGGTATATCCCGGAGCCACAAGCGGAGCTGGTCCAAGCATTCAGTACATTGGCAGAGTAGCACCTCAGGCCAATCCTTCCCTCACTGGTGGGTTTTGCCCCCTTTTTCAGGCATACCGACCTAGTGAGGCCAAGGCACACCTCAGGCCAATTAGGTAGGGGGGTGGTGGTTGGGCATCTTCCACTCGTTTAGGTCCTGACTACAAATGCAATCTACATAGATAAAAAAAAAGACCTAATACATCAGATAAAAAAAGTGGACAACACCTGAGAAGGTATAAACAGAGTATACGTGTAGAGGAAAATATAGAAAATCATGTAGGCAGGCCCAATTTTATGAATACATGTGTACAAAAAATATATAAATATATATACAGTGGATATAAAAAGTCTACACACCCCTGTTAAAATGTCAGGTTTCTGTGCTGTAACAAAATGAAACAAAGATAAAATATTTCAGAACTTTTTCCACCTTTAATGTGACCTATAAACTGTACAACTCAATTGAAAAACAAACTGAAATCTTTTAGGTGGAGGGAAGAAAACAAAAAAAAAATAATAATAATGTGGTTGCATAAGTGTAACTGGGGATGTAGCTGTGTTCAGAATTAAGCAATCACATTCAAAATCATGTTAAGATAGAGTCATCATACACGTGTCATCATTTAAAGTGCCTCTGATTAACCCCAAATAAAGTTCAGCTGCTCTAGTTGGTCTTTCCTGAAATTTTCTTAGTAGCATCCCACAGCAAAAGCCATGGTCCACTGAGAGCTTCCAAAGCATCAGAGGGATCTCATTGTTAAAAGGTATCAGTCAGGAGAAGGGTACAAAATAATTTCCAAGGCATTAGACATACCATCGAACACAGTGAAGACAGTCATCATCAAGTGGAGACAATATGGCACAACGGTGACATTACCAAGAACTGGATGTCCCTCCAAAATTGTTGAAAAGACGAGAAGAAGGTCTGGGAGGCTACCAAGAGGCCTACAACAACATTAAAGGAGCTGCAGGAATATCTGGCAAGTACTGGCTGTGTGGTACATGTGACAACAATCTCCCGTATTCTTCATATGTCTGGGCTATGGGGTAGAGTGGCAAGACGAAAGCATTTTCTTACGAAGAAAAAAATCCAAGCCACGCTACATTTTGCAAAAACACATCTGAAGTCTCCAAAAAGCATCTGGGAAAAGGTGTTATGGTCTGATGAAACCAAGGTTGAACTTTTTGGCCATAATTCCAAAAGATATGTTTGGCGCAAAAACAACACTGCACATCACTAAAAGAACACCATACCCACAGTGAAGCATGGTGGTGGCAGCATCATGCTTTGGGGCTGTTTTTCTTCAGCTGGAACTGGATCCTTAGTTAAGCTAGAGGGAATTATGAACAGTTCCAAATACCAGTCAATATTGGCACAAAACCTTCAGACTTCTGCTAGAAAGCTGAACATGAAGAGGAACTTCATCTTTCAGCATGACAACGACCCAATGCATACATCCAAATCAACAAAGGAATGGCTTCACCAGAAGAAGATTAAAGTTTTGGAATGGTCCAGCCAGTGCCCAGACCTGAATCCAATTGAAAATCTGTGTGGTGATCTGAAGAGGGCTGTGCACAGGAGATGCCCTCGCAATCTGACAGATTTGGAGTGTTTTTGCAAAGAAAAGTGGGCAAATCCTGCCAAGTCAAAATGTGCCATGCTGATAGACTCATACCCAAAAAGACTGAGTGCTGTAATAAAATCAAAAGGTGCTTCAACAGAGTATTAGTTTAAGGGTGTGCACACTTATGCAACCATATTATTTTATTTTTATATTTTTTCTTCCCTCTATCTAAATGATTTCAGTTTGTTTTTCAATTGAGTTGTACAGTTTATAGGTCACATTAAAGGTGGAAAAAGTTCTGAAATGACTTATCTTTCTCTCATTTTTTTTTACATTGCAGAAACATTACATTTTAACAGGGGTGTGTAGACTTTTTATATCCACTGTATATGTATATAACACCCAGCAAAGTACTAAAGTGCAAGTGCATACATCTATTCAAGTTGTTTCTCCATATCAAATGACAACAGGCCAGTAAAGTAAATGGAACTGCTTGGATCAAACAAGTAAATCTGCTGGAGAATATACATATAAAGAGCCTGAACCCAATAGTAACACTGAGTGTGTATTCAAATACACCACTAAGTCTTTACCTCATACCTGAAATCACACTGATATCACATACCCATAATAGGGAAATCCACCTCAGGAGAGCCACGTACCACCACTACAAGTAGAGCCCCCCTGGAGAGGGTGTCAGCAGTAAGTTTGTGTTGACGTCATTGATTATTTGCCCTTCCTCTGATCCGTCAGAACAATAACCTCCAAAAAACGGATCCTGTCTGTGGAGCATCTGCCTTCACTCGGTCAGCAATTTGTCAGTAATCCATCAGTATTGCTAAAGCCAAAAAAAACAGGAGTGGATCCAAAGTTGACACGTGAATGGAATATTTCCATGTCTTCTAGGTTTTGTACCCACTCCTGCTTTTGGCTACCAAATCATAAGCCAATTCTGATGCAAAATAGGGACCATGTCATGCAGGCCTTACAACTCTTAAATAGACAGGATCCGTTGTGCATCTCACTTTTCCTTCCTTCTGACAGATCAGAAGAAGGGTCACAGAATGGCACAATGACAGTGTGGAGGTGGCAGCAGTATCAGGAGACCTGAGTGGTGAGGTGGCGGCAGTTTCAGGAGACCACAGAGTGACCCATTGACAGAGTGGAGAGGTGGGTGGCAGTACCAGTACCAGCTGAAGATGGTGGGTGAAAAAAGGAGCACTTGGCATCAGATGTGTGGCATCAGGCGGGTGGCACCATCAGAATAGTAGCTGAGGCAGGTAGCCAGAAGAAACCGGTCTCTTTTGTCAAAGTGTTGGTGTGGCATCATGGATGATCTAGTCTGATGCATCAGGCATTGTTGGGTTGAAATCCTGACTGATCCACGCCTGATTCATCTTCACAAACACTCTCCACATTTTGGGTGGACAGGTGAGTTCTTCTTGGGGTAACTATGGCCCCCACAGCACTAAACACCTGCTCTGATGCCACACTACTGGCCAGGCAGGACAGCTTTTCCAGGGCAAACTCTGCTAGTTGCGGCCACAAATCCAGTTTGGCTGCCCAGTTGTCCAGTGGATCTTCAATGTAGGCTGGCAGGGTACTGTCCAAGTATGCCACCACCTGCTGGTTCAAGGCCTGCTCCAGGTCTAGCTGCTGCTGCTTGTGAATAGTTTCTTCACTAGGTGGGGGAAGATAGCTGCTCATCAGCGACTCTAGACTCAAGTTACTGCTGATGGAGATGGTACTGCTCCTACCCCCCCACCCTGACACAGCAGCCATGGCAGAAGAACAGGAGAGCAGAGGGCCCCCCCGGTCAGATTTGCGAGAGGATGGATGATGGCGCAGATAGGCAGCGGCCAACTGACTACATAGGATGTCTCTAGTAGTAGTTCAGTTTGTCCTCCCTTTCAGCGGGTTTAAAAAGGGCCCCATTTTGGACCGGTAGCGAGGGTCCAACAAGGTGGTGAGCCAGAAGTCATCCCTCTGCCGAATGCTGACAATTCAGCTTTCACTACGCAAGCAAGTGAGCATCCAGCAGGCCATTTGTGCAAGTGACTCGGAGGGACTCCACTGCATACTGCCTCAGAGTGTCTGTGTCCTCTGCCTCGTCTTCCTCATCGCCCTGTAGCTCCTCTGGCTGCTCCTGCTCCTCCTCTCCTGTCACCTGTGTATAAATACCACCCATGTCTCTACACATTGCTTGTGCTCCAATGTCCTCCTCCTCCTCTAGTTCAGCCCCTACAAGGCTCATGTGGCCGTGAGATCTAGGCGCCATGTCTCCAGCCCCCTGACCAGACAGATTTACCAGCATCTGTTCCAGGACATGAAGCAGTGAAATGATGTTGTTCATCCCGTAGTCATGGCAACTGACAAATAACGTGGCCTCCTCAAAGGGCCTCAGCAAACGGCAGGTGTCACGCATGAGCTGCCACTGGCTGACATTGAAGTTTGCACAGGGGAGTACTCCTGTCCGCTAGGATCATCAAGAAATCGTTTATAGCCTTTCTCTGTTTGTATAGTCGGTCCAACATATGGAGGGTGTAATCCCAAAGGGGGAAAACTTCGCATATCAGCCTATGTAGGGGGATGCTGTTCTGCCGCTGTAGCTTAAGGAGGGTGTGCTTTGCAGTGTACAAGTGGCTGAAGTGCATGCAAAGTTTCCTCACCATTTTTAGGATGTCTTCAGGAACCGCTTGATAACCAGATTTAACACGTGTGCAATGCAGGGCAAGTGGCTCAGTCCTCCTTGACGCAGCGCAGACACCATGTTCTTCCCGTTGTCGGTCACCACAGTTCCGATTTTGAGTTGTTGCGGAGAAAGCCAGGATTCAATTTCTTGATGAAGAACATGGAGCAGTTGCTCCCCTCTGTGACTCCATTCACCCAGGCAAACAACGTGCAGAACAGCATGACACCGCCGTGCCCTGCACATGTGGTATGCTGGAAGGGCACTGTGAATTGTCCCTGCAGTGGAGGCTGAGGAAACGGTGGAGAATGAGGAGTCAGAGGCGGACATTGTCGCAGGACCAATGGTGTGAGAACGTGGAGGCAGAAGCGGCGTCACCTGGCCAAGTTTCTGGTGTGGCTGTACAGGAACCACATTCACACAGTGGGCCGTAAAGGACATGAATTGTCCCTGACTGTAGTTACAGCTCCACATGTTGGCACTGCCGTGCACTTTGGCAGACACCGACAGACTCAAGGACTGGCCCACCTTCTGTTCTACATGTGTGTGCAGGGCTGGTACTGCCTTTTTGGCAAAGAAATTATGGCTTGGGACTCTCCACCTCGGCTCTGCATAAGCCATCAGCTCTCTGAAAGGTGCAGAGTCCACCACTTGGAAAGGGAGGGACTGCAACACCAGCAACTTGGCCAGGAGCATATTCAGCTTCTGCACCGTTAAATGAGGGCTCGTATACTATTGTCTCTTGGCAATCACTTTGGTGATCGATTGCTGACAGAATGACTGATGAGTAGTAGGAGCAGGAGTATCAGTACCAAGAGGAAGTGAGGAGAAACGCGTTTCGGGGTTGGGTTCCCTCCAGGCTCCTGGTCTGTATTTGGTCTCATATTGCTACTTTGCACATTTGTTACCTTTGCATTGCCTTACTTTGTTTGTATTACTTATCTGCCTGTCCAGAATTAATTCCTGTTGGGACTTTTTTAAATACAAATATATTTAGGCACTGTTTTTTCGGAATTGTGCAAAACCATCTGTAGGAAAATGGATGATTATGTGCATGAAGTTGAATGAAGTTATTGACTTTATTTGTCAAGTACTATATATGGAAAATGCACATTTAATGGAGACTTGAATATACTGGTCTGTGTGCCTGGGAAGGGGGGGGATCATTTCTGTCATAGTACTTTCCGGGCAGGTAGGCTCCTGCGAAGCGGGTGGCCTACCCTGGGCACATTTGACTCCTGACCTCCCACTGCTGCCACCCTGCTGACTACCGGCCACACTAGCAACTTGCTGGCTCCGCCGCTGACTCACGGGCAAGCTGCCACCCTCTTCTCCCGATGATGACGAAGCCCCTAATTCACCCAGTTCCCAAGTGTTATGAGCTTCATCATCATCTAGTAGTGTCTGCACGTCACTGATGTCCTCCTCAACGGTCTCTGGGTCAGGAGCCTGACCACTCACAACACCAGCTCCCACGCCACTGTCTTTATCACCACTTGCCCGCCTAGCGAAGGAAGCGGCAGATGTCTCCTCAACATCTTGGCTGGCCAGTAGCTGCTGACAGTCCTCTAGTAGCTCGTCCTCGCTGTATAGTGGAGCTGAGCCCACAGCATACAATACTTCTCTGGCTGAGGGAACAGAAAAGGACTGAGGCCGGTTGAGGACAGGTGAGGGCACAGGGCCTGCTCCTGGGCCATGCCAACTAAGGGTTGTGTCTGATAAACCCACCGACTCTTGGCTGTGGGTGTTTGATGTCACTTGGGATGAAGTAGAGGACCGAGTCAACCATTCAAGAACTGCTCGGTTGCTGGTCGATAGAGATGGCCTTGCGGTTCGCCTGGCAGTCGTTTCGCTGCGAACTTTACATGTTCGCGATTCGCCGAACATGCGAATATATGGCGCCATATTATTTTGCATATGGCGCCATATTATTTTGCATTGTGGCGAACTTTTACCCATGACACATCCATCAGGTGGAACAGGACAGCTAATTGAGACGTTTCAGGACATGGACACACCCCCACCCTATCAAAGAACCCGATCTAGCAGCCATTTTTACATTCTGTGTTTTGCCAGTGTAGGGAGAGGTTGCTTTGTGGAGCAGGGACAGGCTCTTAGTGACACCAAATGCTAGCTAATAGGGCCACAAAAGTCCTTTTAAGGACTGGTATAGGTGTGCTACCGATAGGTGTGATATACTGAGGGGTGTGATATACTTATAATATACTTTCTAACAGAAAGTATATTATAGTGCATTTGCATTGTGCAGCAGTTGTGTGTGGTTCTGCTGCGATACTGCTATACCGCTATATAGTGGGACAAACGCTATTGGAACAACTAATTGTAACGGGTGTGATATACCTGTTGCCCAAAAAAACTGATTGAGGGGTGTGATATACCTAAAATATACTTTCTAACATAGAAAGTATATAGTGCATTTGTATTGTGCAAGAGGAACTGATTGAGGGATGTGATATACCTTCTTCCACAAAATACTGATTGAGGGCTGCGATATAACTGTTGCCCCAAATAAGCAGGGTGGTGTGATATAACTGTTGTGGCAAAAAAAAATAATTGAGGGGTGTGATATACCTTCCACTACAAAATACTGATTAAGAAGTTCGATATACCTGCCTCCACCAAATATTAATTGAGGGGTGCGATATACCTGCTTCCACAAAATACTGATTAAGGGGTTCGATATACCAGTTTCCACCAAATATTGATTGAGGCCTGCAATATATCTGCTTCCACAATATACTGATTAAAGGGTTTGATATAACTGCTTCAACAAAATACTGATTGAGGCCTGCGATATACCTGCTTCCACAAAATACTGATTTAGGCTACTTTCACACCTGCGTTCAGGTGTCCGCTCGTGAGCTCCGTTTGAAGGGGCTCACGAGCGGTCCTGAACGCAGCCGTTCAGCTCTAATGCATTCTCAGTGGAGGCGGATACACTGAGAATGCATCCGCCTGCCAGCGCTCAGCCTCCGCTCCGCTCAGTGAGCGGACACCTGAACGCTGCTTGCAGCGTTCGGGTGTCCGCCTGGCCGTGCGGAGGCGAGCGGATCCGTCCAGACTTATAATGCAAGTCAATGGGGACGGATCCGCTTGAAGATGACACCATATGGCTCAATCTTCAAGCGGATCCGTTCCCCATTGACTTTCAATGTAAAGTCTGAACAAATCCGCTCAGGCTACTTTCAGACTTAGAAAATTTTCTAAGTTATAATGCAGACGGATCCGTTCTGAACGGATGCAAACGTCTGCATTATAGGAGCGGATCCGTCTGATGAAACATCAGACGGATCCGCTCCGAACGCTAGTGTGAAAGTAGCCTAAGTGGTTTGATATACCTGTTTCCACAAATATTGATTTAGGCCGGCAATATGCCTGCTTCCACAAAATACAGATTAAGGGGTTCGATATACCTGTTTCCACCAAATATTGATTGAGGCCTGCGATATACCTGCTTCCACAAATACTGCTCTTCTCGAGGGACTTAGGCACAGGGTCATTTAGAAAATAACAGGCAGAGGAAGATCCAGGCAGTTCCACAGGGGTGGTAGGGGTCGGGCAGGTGCACCAGGCCGGAGCCTAAGTGGGAAGTTGGAGAAGGCGCGTGCGATTACTTCAAAGGGCGCACCGGAGTTGGTTAAGTGACTCACTCACCCTTCCGCTTCTGCACCCTCCTAATCCTCTGTATCTGCACCCTCCTCACTCTCTGCTATGTGCACCCCCAATGACACCACCACCACCACCACCATAGACCCTCTACATGAGTCAGAGGAATTATTTTCCCAACCATTCCCAGACCTTACCGATGCGCAATCATTCTTGACATCGGATGAGGAGGTAGCAACGGCCGCCACCCAGCGGTCTGGCGACAGTACCCAGATCAGCCCAAGGAGGGAGGTCCCCGCTGTTGCTGCCTACTCTGAGATCTCAAATGTCAGTGGTGTAGGTGACGATGATGACGTGTCGATGGACGTCACGTGGGTGCCCACAAGAGAGTAAGAGGAGGGGAGTTCAGAGGGAGAGACGGAGCAGCAGAGAGGGGGGAGAAGGAGGAGAAGCAGGCAGAGCTTGCAGGGCACAGGAATCAAAAAGCAGACTGCAAATGTATCTGGAGCGAGCCATCCACCATGGACGGTCACTTCTGGTGCTCCCAGGATGCCAGCACATGGCTCCGTAGCGTGGGCTTTTTTTAACGTGTCAGCTGCTGACAATAGTGTTGCCATCTGCAGCCTGTGCTGTCAACGCATAAGTCACGGTAATCCCAACACCGAACCTCCTTAAAAAGGCAATGATAATAATATAGGCTGGCTCACAGTATTTTTGCATAAAATTTATTAATACACTAAATAAATACAAACTGACTTGGTGTCAGTATCAGCATACAAACATAACAGAATGTGTAAATAGGTATAAAAGTGCGGAGCTCTCGCACAAACCTATATAACCGGAGTACTCCTAGGAATGAGACCTAATGGCTAGAGTTAGGCTGCAAGGGGTAATCTAATGAACCGCTCAAATGTCCATGATTATAAATACCGGTTTGCCAAATAGTTGGAACCAAAAGTTCAAGATTGTCCTTGTTGTAATTTCCCACAAGGGGGACTCTGTGTTTAAATGTCGTCTGACAGATAGTAACCACACTTTCTCCGATCTGTGGGGCTCCACTTACTTGTTCCTTGCGGAGCAAACCATCAGACCCGCTCGCTCAGCGTCCCACGTGTCCAGCCAAGCAGTCGATCGCTGGTTTGTGACGTAGGCGCCTGCACCGTCAGGCCAGACGGAAGCTGGTATAGCTGAGCCGAGCTGGTGATTGCCTGAACTTGTCAGGCCAGGGAGAGTGAACACAGCAGGATTTACCTTGTGTTTGTGGCAGTGTCAGATGTAACAGCACAGTTTCAGTCCACTTGGTAGATTCTTGCTGAACAAATCTTTGCAGCGGTATATGTTTGAAGAAAAGTCCTCTTGCGTTTTTTGGAAAAAACCGCACCGGTAGCCTGGTCTCAATACACACTAGACGCGTTTCGGAAACAAGTTCCTTCCTCAGTAGATAGTTGTATAATGCTAGATACAGACACAAGTTGTTGCTTTATATACCCTGTTTGGGTTCATTATAAAATATGGGTTAGATTGCGGACTAAGCTAACTGCTCAGCCGCAATCATCACCTTTAATGGTATAATCAATTGCTTGACTACAAACGTATCACAGTGTGTGTCTTACTTGATACATTATATTTATACATGTGTAAGTTACATGTTAAAATAAAATATAATAACATTTAAAATATGACACATGCTGAAATGACTGGATTTTAACATAGAAAGGTTTGATGGAAAATATGGGTCGGATTTGTGGAAAAAGAGACCAGTGTGTATTGAGACCAGGCTACCGGTGCGGTTTTTTCCAAAAAACGCAAGAGGACTTTTCTTCAAACATATACCGCTGCAAAGATTTGTTCAGCAAGAATCTACCAAGTGGACTGAAACTGTGCTGTTACATCTGACACTGCCACAAACACAAGGTAAATCCTGCTGTGTTCACTCTCCCTGGCCTGACAAGTTCAGGCAATCACCAGCTCGGCTCAGCTATACCAGCTTCCGTCTGGCCTGACGGTGCAGGCGCCTACGTCACAAACCAGCGATCGACTGCTTGGCTGGACACGTGGGACGCTGAGCGAGTGGGTCTGATAGTTTGCTCCGCAAGGAACAAGTAAGTGGAGCCCCACAGATCGGAGAAAGTGTGGTTACTATTTGTCAGACGACATTTAAACACAGAGTCCCCCTTGTGGGAAATTACAACAAGGACAATCTTGAACTTTTGGTTCCAACTATTTGGCAAACCGGTATCTATAATCATGGACATTTGAGCGGTTCATTAGATTACCCCTTGCAGCCTAACTCTAGCCATTAGGTCTCATTCCTAGGAGTACTCCGGTTATATAGGTTTGTGCGAGAGCTCCGCACTTTTATACCTATTTACACATTCTGTTATGTTTGTATGCTGATACTGACACCAAGTCAGTTTGTATTTATTTAGTGTATTAATAAATTTTATGCAAAAATACTGTGAGCCAGCCTATATTATTATCATTGATTTATTCCTCTCTTTCAGCTGGTAACTGAAAGGCTGAGCTCCAGTAGTTTGCTGGTGGAGCCTTTTCTAATTATTTGATACCCTCCTTAAAAAGGCACCTGGCCTCTCATCAGCCCAGTAGGAGCAACGCCGTCAGAACCCACAAAGCCACACTCCAGGCGCTCCTCGTCCTGTCTCTTCTCCTTCTCCTCTCTCCTCCCATTTGTCCAGCCACTCCACCTTCCACCATGCCGTCGTCGTGTTCATCTGGCAGAAGGCAGGCTTCCGTGGCCCAAATGTTCAAGCTTAAAAAGTTGATGACACCGGATAACCCTCTTGCCCAACGGCTGACCGCTGGCTTGTCAGAACTGCTAAACCGCCAACTACTGCCATATAAACTGGTGGACTCGGAGGCCTTTAGAAAATGTGTGACCATTGGCACACCGCAATGGAAGGTCCCCGGAAGGAAATATTTCTCCCAGAAGGGCATCCCAGAGCTATATGGCCACGTTCAGTGGCAAGTGAATATATCTCTGGCACACAGTGTCGCCACCAAGCAGGGCCGGCGCTTCCATATAAGCAAGGGGGGAATTTCCCCCAGGCACCCGAGTCCTTAGGGGCCCCCAAGCCCACCACCTGACACCGGAGCGGACCGCAACTAACGGCAGGTCACAGGGAGATGAATACTTCCATTGTGGAAGCGTTCATCACCATAGTCATCTGTATCGCCATCCTCAGGACAGCGATACAGATGGCTGTGCTGTCAGGCAGGGGAGGGAGAGGCATCTCCCTTTCCTGTTCCTCTGAAAGGCTGCCGGCACAAAGCCTGCAGCCTATCAGAGGCTGGTGCAGGCGGCGAGATGACGTCATCGTGCCGCCTGAGCCGTACAGCGCGGGACACAGGACGGAAGAGGCCTGCATCGCATCACTGTGTGATGGAGGTAAGTATAAGAGTTTTTTTTTTTTAAATACCGGACTATCTGTTACTATCTGTTACTGCCACATGGGGGGAGCGGGAGGCACTTGATACTGGCACATGGGGGTGGGGGGGTTTGGCACTTGATACTGGCACATGGGGGGGTTGGCACTTGATACTGGCACATGGGGGGTTTGGCACTTGATACTGGCACATGGGGCGGGGGTTTGGCACTTGATACTGGCACATGGGGGGGTTTGGCACTAGATACTGGCACATGGGGGGGTTTGCAATAGATACTGGCACATGGGGGGTTTGGCACTTGATACTGGCACATGGGGGGGTTTGCAATAGATACTGGCACATGGGGGTCTGGCACTTGATACTGGTACATGGGGGGGTTGGCACTTGATACTGGCACATGGGGGGTTTGGCACTTGTTACTGGCACATGGGGGGCATGGAGAGGCACTTGTTACTGGAACATGGGGGGGCATGGAGAGGCACTTGTTACTGGCACATGGGGGGTGGAAAAGAGGCACTTGATACTGGCACATTATTATGGGCCACTATGGGACTTCTACCGAGGCCACAAAGAAGGGGTATTTTATATGGGGAGCTCTGTGTGGTACTAGTATTATCTGTTTCTGCAGTATAGTATTGGGGAGCACAGTGGCACAGTATTGGGGGTAGTAGGATGATTTGTCCAGAAGATGGGAGGATGATGGAAAACTAGTAAACTAAGATTTATTTTTTTGTTGTCAAACTGCAGAGACGGAAAATGGCGACAAAATGGTGGTCTGGTCTTAAGGTCTGAAAGGAGAAGACGAGGACAGAGAACATCTATATTAACCGCCTCCGGACCGCCTAACGCAGGATTGCGTTCCGGAGGCGGTCGTTTTGTTCCTCCTTGACGCGCCTACGCGTCATCTCGCGAGACGTGAGATTACGCTCACAGCCGGCCCGCGCATGTGCATTGCGGGCCGGCAAAAGTTAAAGGAGTATTTCGTCACCAGCCTGCCAGCCAATGATCATCGCTGGCAGGCTGGTGATTTGCAAAAAATAGAATCACCAGCCAGTTAACACATTATATTTATAAATATAATGTGTTAAATGGCTTCTGTGCTCCTCTGCTGGTCCTTTTCGTCGGTTGGTCCCAGCAGAGGAGCACACATCACTGTGAGAACACACTAAACACTACACTTAGCCCCAGTTTACCCCCCATCACCCCAAATAACCCCTTGATCACCCCTTGATCACCCCTGTCAATCACTAGTGAAAGGGAAAAAAGTGATTTGTTTTTCCACTAGTATTGACGGTTATGTTTTAGGTTAGTTTAGGCCCCTTTGTTAGGTAGTTAGCGTCGGTTAGCGACCAGCCCACCGCACCGCAGTCACTGATTCGCTGATTAGCGTATCGCTAATCAGCATTGGTACTTTAATAGTATCTGTAAGTGATCAGAACTGATCACAGTCAGATCTATAATAGTATTAGTGTCACCTTAGTTCGCCCTCCACCCAAAACGCAGTGTTTGCCTGATCCAGGCCTGATTGTCGCCCACACGTGCGTTCACCCGCGCCCGCCCCGCCGCAGGTGACAAAATTATTATTTATTTTTTTATCACTGCACAACCACTTTACAAGCGCTGCGGCGATAAAAAAAATCAGTTTTGATAGCCCCCATTTGTAAGACAGGCTTGCTTTTTTTCTTGGGTAGTCTCAGGGAATACCCCCTAAATTTAGTTGACCAAATGGCAAATAAGGGGTATTCTTCTGAAGAGGGCTACAGGATTCTGACCCAGTCGGATGAGGAATGGGAACCCTCATCTGACGAATCCAGCGGGTCAGAATACGAACCTGTAGAAAGCAGTGGCAGTCTGACCCAAAGTTCGGACGAGGAGGTTGAGGTCCCTGATACCACCTGGCGTACCCAGCCGCGTGTTGCTAGACCACAGGTTGCGCAGGATCTGCTTCAAGGGCAGCAGAGTGGGGCTGGCGCTGTCGGATTACGTGGTGAGGCATACACCAGCAGCGCAGCCCATCCTGGACCTAGTACCAGCACTGCCGTAGAACATGGTGAAGTGGCGAGCACCAGAAGGGCAGTTGAAGCTGGTACGGTGGCACGTGCATTAGTTCCCCCGTCGCAGCCACCGCACAGACAGGCCCGTAGATCCCCTAGAGTCCCTGAGGTGCTGGCAAACCCTGATTGGCAGCCCCCAACTTCAGCCGCACCAGTAGTTCCCCCTTTCACCGCCCAGTCTGGAGTTTGGGTTGAGACAGCTCAGATCGGCTCGGCACTGGGGTTTTTTAAGCTGTTTTTGACTGCGGAGCTCTTGGACTTAGTAGTGGCAGAAACAAATCGATATGCCACTCAATTTATAGCCGCCAACCCGGGAAGCTTTTATGCCCAGTCTTTCCGGTGGAAACCCGTCCAAGTTTCCAAATTTAAAACTTTTCTGGGCCTTCTCCTCAACATGGGCCTGACAAAAAAGAATGAATTGCGGTCATATTGGTCCACGAACCCAATTCATCACATGCCCATGTTCTCTGCTGCCATGTCCAGGACACGATTTGAGACCATCCTGCGTTTCCTGCACTTTAGCGACAACAGCACCTCTCGTCCCAAAGGCCACCCAGCTTTTGACCAGCTCCACAAAATTCGGCCCCTCATAGACCACCTTAACACCAAATTTGCAGATTTTTATACCCCTGAGAAAAACATCTGCATAGACGAGTCCCTTATACATTTTACCGGGCGCCTTGGCTTCAAACAATACATCCCAAGCAAGCGCGCCCGGTATGGGGTCAAATTGTATAAGCTCTGTGAAAGGGCCACAGGCTATACGCACAAATTTCGAGTCTATGAGGGTAAAGATCAGACCCTGGAGCCGGTCGGTTGCCCTGACTACCTGGGGAGCAGTGGGAAGACAGTCTGGGACTTGGTGTCACCCTTATTTGGCAAGGGGTACCATCTTGCAAGGGGGGAAAGGGCTGCCTTGTGTAACGAAGAACTGCTCGCGGTGAAATGGAGAGACAAGCATGACGTTTACATGCTCTCCTCCATTCACGCAGACACGACAATCCAAATAGAACGAGCAACCAGTGTCATTGAAAAGCCCCTCTCAGTCCACGACTATAATTTGCTCATGGGAGGGGTGGACTTCAATGATCAGATGTTGGCTCCTTATTTAGTGTCCCGCCGCACCAGACACTGGTAAAGGAAGGTGTCTGTATATTTAATTCAATTGGCTCTGTACAATAGTTTTGTTCTCTACAGTAAGGCTGGGAGAACAGGATCCTTCCTCAAATTTCAGGAAGAGATCATCGAGAACCTCCTGTATCCAGGAGGTTCCGTGGCCCCATCCACCAGTGTAGTGAGCCGTCTACACGAGCGACATTTCCCCAATGTCGTTACTGGTACCTCAACCCAAGCGCCACCCCGAAAAAGATGTTGTGTCTGTAGCAGGAGTGGAATAAGGCGTGACACCCGCTATTTCTGTCCTGACTGCCCTGACCACCCTGCCCTATGCTTAGGGGAGTGCTTCCGGAAGTACCACACACAGGTACACTTAGCATAGGGATTGCGTTACACAGGACAGGCACACAGGGCTCTTAGGGCCCTTTCACTCACAGCTGCTGCAAACCTCTCCTTTCACCTGGGACAAAGTGCATAATGTACTTCGCCACATCTCTGGGTGATTTGCGCTTTGCACATTGTCCCATGGGGAAGGAGAGGTTTGTCCTATAAAAGTAAAAACCAAAAAAATAAAATAAAAAATCACCGCTAAGCAAAAAAGTTCATGTTCTGTTCTAAAAGTTCAATAAAGTTTATAAAAGTTAATGTTCTGTTCAAATGTTATATAAAGTTAATGTTAATAAATTTATTGCATTGCGGCCTGTTTTTTTTTTTTTACCTTATAGGTGGACCAACCGATGAATGAGCTGCAGCACTGATGTGCATTCTGACAGAAGCATTGCGCTGCTGTCAGATTACACAAAAGTCGGTGTATGCGGCGCTGAAAGACGAGATTTCTCCTCTGCAGTAAAAAAGATACGTTTGCCGAGGTATATGAGCTGAGGGGCGGTTTTCATATGCTTTGGCAAACACTTTGTATATAATAAAATAATAAAATCCCGGCAATAATTTATTCATCCACATCGATTGATGTGAATGGAGAAATCGGGTTTGCCAGGGCATACGGGCTGAGTGGGTTTGGATGTTGGGCGGAGCTCCTATGTCCTGGCAGACGCCTTTCCCCTCCTTTATTTTTTTTTGGCAGAGATTTTTTCATCCACATTGATCAATGCGAATGAAGAAATCTGTGCCGTTCATTTTTTCTTTCAGCCCAGAGGCTGAACGGAAAAAAAAAATCTCATTACCGTATGCTCAATATAAGGAGAATAGCAGAAACTTGAGAATAGCAGAAACTAATGCTGACCATACATGTAATGATTGCGGAGACCCTCAAATGCCAGGGCAGTACAAACACCCCACAAATGATCCCATTTTGGAAAGAAGACACCCCAAGGTATTCCCTGAGGGGCATATTGAGTCCATGAAAGATTGAACTTTTTGTCCCAAGTTAGCGGAAAGGGAGACTTTGTGAGAAAAAACTTTAAAAAAAACAATTTCCGCAAACTTGTGCTAAAAAAAAAAAATCCTCTATGAACTCGCCATTTCCCTCATGGAATACCTTGGAGTGTCTTCTTTCCAAAATGGGGTCACATGTGGGGTATTTATACTGTCCTGGCATTTTAGGGGCCCTAAAGCGTGAGAAGAAGTCTGGAATCCAAATGTCTAAAAATGCCCTCCTAAAAGGAATTTGGGCCCCTTTGCGCACCTAGGCTGCAAAAAAGTGTCACACAAGATATTTCTGTAGTGATGGGGGGGGGACGTTAAAGTCAGCAAGTGTCATGTGGGAGGGGGGCCCTTATTGTTTTTCACCCCAGGACCCCATTTCACCTAGAACTGGCCCTAGCGCCAAGATACATCTGACCACAGACACGTGGTCTAGCAAACACGGGCAGGGAAGGTACTGTGGGGAACTGTACTCACTTGATCAGTATTCAGAGGCAGGGACACCAAAACGTTCAACAAAAGTCCTCTTTATTTAGGCTTTTTCATAAAAAGTACAGCCAGTACATCCGGATCGCAGCCAGGTCAAGCAGTTGTAGTACACTCTGACAGTGTTACCTCACACTGTCTGCCTTTCCTACAGACTGAGACACACCTAAGATACAGCAGCAGGATTAAATAGGATCCCTGGACATGAGCATGCCTCAAGTCCCGGACTGGAACCTGGGGAACAGGCACCCACCCAACACATTGCCTGTTCCCAGTAAAAGCCCACCCTGAACTAGCTGAACCAGCTACACTATCTATTTTCTGTGTCCACCAGCTAACTTAGTGGACACCTAGACTAGGGCTTTTACTCCACCAAGGCCGGGCACCTTGGTGGCACATTCCTGTTAAGCAAGCCGCTTTAGAATGCTTTCTGCAACATTCTGGGTGACACATATCGCCCCTCATAGATGACTCCTGTCACCGCCTCACATACCTCCATCCTTTGTTCAAACCTGTGGGGGGTGAACACATGCCATACAGTGGACTCTGGACAGGGCGTCCGCATTCCCATGCAGCGTCCCCAACTTGTGTTCCACTGTGAACGTAAAATTTTGCATGGAGAGGAACCATCTGGTGACCCGAGCAGTCCTCTTCTTCGCCTGACTCATCCACGTGAGAGGTGAGTGATCGGTCACCAGGCGGAACGTCCTCCCCAGCAGATAATAGCGTAGCGATTTAAAGTGCCCATTTGATGGTGAGACACTCATTCTCCACTACACTATACCTAGATTTGGCTGGCGTTAGTTTGCGCTCAGGAAACTAACGGGATTCTCCTCCCCGTTAACCTCCTGAGACAATACTGCACCCAGACCTACTTCAGAGGCATCTGTCTGTACAATAAACTCTTTATTGAAGTTGGGTGTAACTAGGACCGAGGTCCCACACAACACCGATTTCAATGACCTGAAGGCTTCCTCTGCCTGAACACTCCAGCGGACCATCACAGACTTCCGTCCTTTCAGGAGGGCTGTTAATGGAGAAGACAATGTGGCAAAATTGGGAATAAACCTCCGGTAATATCCCACTAACCCTAAAAAAGCTTTTACCTGCCTCGTCGTAAGGGGTCTGGGCCAGTTCTGTATGGCTTCTATTTTATTTACCTGGCGTTTAATGACTCCCCGTCCAATTACATACCCCAGGTGCCAAGCTTTTTCCAACCCTATTGTACATTTCTTCGGGTTGGCGGTCCACCCTGCTTTCCGGAGAAAGTCTACCACCGCCTGCACCTTGGTAAAGTGACTCTCCCAGTCCGTGCTAAACACTACAATATCATCAAGATAGGCTGAAGCATACTATTCGATAACACTCTTGTGTGGGGTGGGCTGTTTCTTCTTATGCTTCTTTAGCTACGTCAAGCAACCCTCGAGGATGTCTGCCGTACAATAGTTCAAAGGGCGAGAACCCAGTGGAGGCCTGGGGCACTTCTCGCACAGAGAATAATATATACAGCAGTAAAAGATCCCAGTCCTTCCCATCTTTGGACACGGCTCTATTGAGCATGGTCTTTAAAGTTTTGTTAAACCTTTCCACAAGTCCGTCTGTTTGGGCATGGTAAACAGATGTGTGTAAGTGTTTAATATAACTATACTATTTTGTGGATGGTGATATATGGCAGGCCTCAATCAGTTCTTAGTTGAAGCTGGTATATCACCCTCAACAGTAATTTTGTGGATGCAGGTATATGGAAAACCTCTATAACTATTTTGTGGAAGCTGATATACTGTATTGCAGGCCTCATTCAGTTGTTAGTTGAAGCAGGTATATCAAAACCCGCAATCTGTATTTTGTGGACGCAGGTATATGGAAAGCCTCTATCACTATTTTGTGGAAGCTGATATATGGAAGGCCTCAATCAGTTGTTAGTTGAAGCTGGTATATCACCCTCAAGCAGTAATTTTGTGGATGCAGATATATGGAAAACCTCAATCACTATTTTGTGGAAGTTTATAGATCACAGCCCTCAATCAGTATTTTCTGGAAGCATACAAATGCACTATAATATATTTTCTATGTTAGAAAGTATATTATAAGTATATCACACCCTCTGTGTATCACACCTATCGATAGCATAACGTTACCAGTTCTTAAAATGACTTTTGTGGCCCTATTAGCTAGCGTTTGGTGTCCCTAAGTTCCTAACAGCCTGTCCCTGCTCCAAAATGCAACCTGTCCCTACACTGGCAAAACACATAATGTAAAATGGCTGCCAGATCAGGTTCTTTGTTGAATCTGTATTTAGCGCACCCTGTATAGAGGCTGACTGTAGGGTTCCACCCCAGTAGATATGACAAAATCAACAGCAGCCTTAAATGATCGATGCTAAGGTACATTTATTGGAGGTATATTTTTACATGCGACAGTATAACGTTTCGGCAAGAAAGTTGCCTTCGTCAGATACAATGCCGCAGTCAGAGGAGGAAAGGAACAAGATGAAAGGACGCATGCACAGCTCATGCACACTTCACCTGCGTCCTTTCATCTTGTTCCTTTCCTCCTCTGACTGCGGCATTGTATCTGACGAAGGCAACTTTCTTGCCGAAACGTTATACTGTCGCATGTAAAAATATACCTCCAATAAATGTACCTTAGCATCGATCATTTAAGGCTGCTGTTGATTTTGTCAGATCAGGTTCTTTGATAGGGTGGGGGTGTGTCCATGTCCTGAAACGTCTCAATTAGCTGTCCTGTTCCACCTGATGGATGTGTCATGGGTAAAAGTTTGCCACAATGCAAAAGAATATGGCGCCATATGCAAAATAATATGGCGCCATATGTTCGCATGTTCGGCGAATCGTGAACGTGTAAAGTTCGCAGCGAAACGACTGCCAGGCGAACCGCAAGGCCATCTCTATCGACCAGCAACCGAGCAGTTTTTGAATGGTTGACTCGGTCCTCCACTTCATCCCAAGTAACATCAGACACCCACAGCCAAGAGTCGGTGGGTTTATCAGACACAACCCTTAGTTGGCATGGCCCAGGAGCAGGCCCTGTGCCCTCACCTGTCCTCAACCGGCCTCAGTCCTTTTCTGTTCCCTCAGCCAGAGAAGTATTGTATGCTGTGGGCTCAGCTCCACTATACAGCGAGGACGAGCTACTAGAGGACTGTCAGCAGCTACTGGCCAGCCAAGATGTTGAGGAGACATCTGCCGCTTCCTTCGCTAGGCGGGCAAGTGGTGATAAAGACAGTGGCGTGGGAGCTGGTGTTGCGAGTGGTCAGGCTCCTGACCCAGAGACCGTTGAGGAGGACATCAGTGACGTGCAGACACTACTAGATGATGATGAAGCTCATAACACTTGGGAGCTGGGTGAATTAGGGGCTTCGTCATCATCGGGAGAAGAGGGTGGCAGCTTGCCCGTGGATGTGGATGTGTCATGGGTCAAAGTTCGACACAATGTAAAAGAATATGGCGTGCGCGGACATCGCCATTTGTTCGCATGTTCGGCAGATCGCAAAAGCGCAAAGTTCACTGCGACTGGACCGCCGGGCGGACCACAAGGCCATAACTATTTGATGATAAGAATTTGGACTTGCAGTGCTTGAATGGCTGGGCGGTGGTTGATAAGATTGAATGGTAATTTTTTTTTTATATGTTGGTGTTAAGGGGTGGGCAGAGAGGAGCCAGGGAGATAATGGGAAGTACTAGTAAGTAGTGGTGCCGGGCATGGGGGACCAATTCCAATTCTTGCCAATGTTTTCTATGTATGCGCCCCCCTCCTCTTTTAAGCTCTTAAACACAATAACAGCAATAGCAAATAATGTCACAGTGATACTGATAGATACGGCTATGGGTAAATGCATGGTTGAGGGTGTTAACAGACAGAACGTTTAAAAAAAATAATGCCCCACGCCATATTCTTTTGCATTGCGTCGAACTTTGACCCATGACACATCCATCAAGTGGGACAGGACAGTCAATTGAGATGTTTCAGCACATGGACACACCCCCAACCCCCATTACAGAACCTGATCTGGCAGCCATTTTACATTATGTGTTTTGCCAGTGTAGGGAGAGGTTGGATTTTGGAGCAGGGACAGGCTGGTTATTAATTATGGATCCAAGGATTTTCTCTGAACCGATGTGAAGCAATTCACAACAAATGGACATATAAAGGTTATGTAGTCTTGAGATTTATCTGCCGACTGGAGATAGACACAGCTACCATGTGATTGTGGATATAGAATACTGAATGATTTCCCAAAGACACGTGGGACGCCGAGCAAAATCTGAAAGACACGTGGGACGCCGAACGAAAGTGTGGGGCATCGCAAAACGGCATTGTGTATTCAGCTCTTTGTTATTTTGAGGGATGTATCCCATTTATTTTATATGGAAAAAGTAAAAGTTAAGTCTTAACTAATCCAGATCGCTACTTACTACTTTCTATGACGCCGAAAGAAATCCCAAATACACGTGGGACGCCCACGTTATCCATACACTCCAGCCATATGTACCCGCTCCTATCGGTTATACTTTATCTCCCAAGTTAAACACTGCATGAGCGTAGGTAAGAACACACTATCAATAGCTACGTGGGACGCCACTAGTGGAATACCACCCTGTTCAAACAGTGAGTACGGACTGATTCAACAAAACTATTACTCCCTTATCCTTATTATTATATCATCATATTGGATTGTACAACTAAACAATACACAACTAAACAGTGAACACTATCGTATGTTGATTATAACATCATCTGGGACTATATAATAAAACAGTGAATATTGAGGGGAATAAATAACAGAATACATTATGAAGGAATAAATGCGCTCCCAATTGTACTTAACTGTACTTTATTGTATTGAATAGCGCCAACAAAGAGCGCCCCTTGGGAAGAAATTAATAATTGGAAGTTCCTTTAATTCCTTTAACTCCACCACATATGTCAAAGTTGGACCAACTTTGACCCCCCTTTTTAGGACCTTATACCAGATACTGTTTGTCTCAGGACCCTATATCATCTGCATGAAATTCAACACAATTTTATTTAATAGTTTCTGCCAACTTATACATGCACTAATTATTACTGCAAATATTAGAAGGGTATTCAAACTCGATTTATGAATATATATGTGCACTGAGGGTCACCATTGTTTTATTTTATTTTTTCTTATCTTACCTGAGATACTGATCCCTGTTATTGTTCCGGTGACAATCCAAGTGATATGCCATATGATCAATAAAGAACACGGATCAGTACCATTTGGACTTCCATTATTTTATAGGCAATCTATTGAACTTAGTTTTATTATTTTATCATTTTGATTTTCATTGACTATTTTATTTATAATATATTTTTTTTATTCTGGATGAGACTTCTATATGATTCCAATTGGTTGAGTGCCTGTCTTATAACTATTTGCTGCGTATCTCTATTTTTGGAAAGGGTGATCCAAATAGACAAGAGCACCAAACCATAATAACAAAGAGCGAGCCTGCCCAGAAAGTCATGCGGCAGGTGGCAGCTCACTTTAAACTGCTGCAAGCTGGTTACACAATGTTTCCTAGTAATAAAGTAATTTGGCCTCCCTTTTGGCAACAGGAAAACATTTTGCATTGCAGTGACAAATCTAAAAGCATTGCTATCCAGTAATCATCAAATTGCTTAAAGGAAAGAATACAGCTGTCATTATGTAAACAAGCAAGCATACAGCTTACCATTCTGGCCAGTTAGTCCAAGGACCTAGTTATTTTTGACTCTGCTCCCCAGTGAGATGATTGGTCATCATGGCAGGTTTCATCATCAGCCTCCTGCTCTTCGTCTACCACCGACTCCTCCACTAGTGGTGCCTCCTCATCCTCCTCCTCCTCTATGGGACTTTCTCCATGTGGGTCACCAACAGCTAGAGGGTGGGAAGCAAAATGAGTTAAGCTGTTCTTCTTCTGCAGCATTAGCGCCTGCTCCAAGATAAAGAACAGGATGATACCACAGTTGTCCCTTTTGACAAAATCTTCGAATGGCCTGAGTACGCAACAGGCATCTGATGAGCAGCCACTGGCTGACCTTGAAACAAGACATGCTCCCTGCTGCATGATGAAATCATTCACCACTTTACACCGCTTAAACAATGCTCTAGCATATGCAAGTTGCAATTCCAGCTAGTTGGAACATCATGTATCAAGTGATGCAATGGCAGACCAGTCTGAAGGGAGTTCCTTGCCATATAAGAATAGCTGAAATGCAAGGACAGTCTCCTGAACATGGTCAGCACCCTCTAAAAACCATTTACTTTTTCAAAATACGTTGCACCAGTAAATTCATTATTGGCACCATGCAAGAATTATGTGTTATTTCCCGCCAATGGAAGCTTGGCTACATTGTTTCTGCCATTATTGCAGACCACCTTGCCCAGTTGGAGTTGGCATGGACACAGCCAGCGGGATGTTTGCTGCTTAGCAAGTGATCAGCTGTGTAGCGACTCTTGACAAGGCTGATCAACTCCATCACAGCAGGGTAACACTTCATTTTACACATATGATAGGAGGGAGAGGGAGTGAGATCAATGCTCAGCCTTCCTGCTGTTGGGTACGGGACATTTTTACAGCAACATTTCTTTGAAACACACAGATGTCTGATGCAGTAATGCATATATTAACATGGATATAACAATATGTTTCTTATAAAACGTCTTTTTACCTATGCATTTAAAACCATGGGTATAAAAACTGTGTTTTTTCCATAAAATACTTTTGCTATAAAGGAATTCTTTTAATAACACAGATATAATGCGCTGAAAAAAATTGTGCAGTCGTTCAGTGTTTGCAGCAGAATGCTATTGGAGTGCTTTGCTGGCAATAAGCCTATGTGAACTCTAGAGATTTTGAAGAAAAAAAAAAGCTGTCTTTCCATTCATATAGAGAAAAAAAAAATCGTTTTTATTACAGGGGGTTTTGAATTGCAGAACTGCTAGGCTAAACTGCCGCAGTAGCAAGCAGCTGTATTACGCACAGCGTGACCAGCCCCTCACTCCCTCAAACCTTTCCGTGAACAAATATCCTAAAATCTACACAATTTTATCTATTTCACTGTATAGTGTTGCTATTACACTATATTAGATTCTTGTGTCTATAATCATTTTTTTTTGTGAGACACTGCTGAGCGCACTCCTTTCAGTTCTGAAGCTGAACATAGTATGGCACTTCTCGGTCAGTATAGGGATCTCCCTGCCTTCTTCTCCCCTAAATGGCTGATGAGGCTGTCTTTCAATTCCTCAAATTTTTCATGTGATCCTCTGTCTTCTTCTTCCTTTGTGGTTTCTCCCACCAGTATTAACAATAGGCTTCATTGCCAAAAACTTGGGTTCATTTGGCAGATACATTTTTGTTAATAATGAATTTGCTCATCTCTAATTGGTAGTAATTAGGGATGAGCGAACCCGAACTGTATAGTTCGGGTTCGTACCGAATTTTGGGGTGTCCGTGACACGGACCCGAACCCGAACATTTTCGTAAAAGTCGGGGTTCGGTGTTCGGCGCTTTCTTGCCGCTTTTTGAAAGGCTGCAAAGCAGCCAATCAACAAGCGTCATACTACTTGGCCCAAAGGGCCATCACAGCCATGCCTACTATTGGCATGGCTGTGATTGGCCAGTGCACCATGTGACCCAGCCTCTATTTAAGCTGGAGTCACGTAGCGCCGCACATCACTCTGCTATGATCAGTATAGGGAGAGGTTGCAGCTGCGACGTTATGGCGAGATTAGGCAGATTAACTCCTCCAAAAGACTTCATTCTGTGATCGATCTGCAGCTGTGGATCATTGAAGTGCTATTATTGACTTGCTCACTTTTTTGAGGCTGCCCAGAGCGTTTTTAGATCACTTTTTCTCTGGGGTGATCGGCGGCCATTTTGTGACTTGTGGTGCGCCAGCACGAGCTATCACCAAGTGTATTTAACCATCGATAGTGTGGTTATTTTGTGCTATATCCTACATCAGCTGCAGGCTGAGCCTGTGTCACCCAAGTGCATTTAACCATCAACAGTGTGGTTATTTTTTGGCCATATATTACATCAGGGGCAAGTTGAGCCTGTCACCCAGCGCCTAAAAAATAGACCTGACATTTCTATTCAACCAAATCTGTACTGTTTTAGCTGGTCAAGTTATTTGTATTGACCGTAAAAGCACACTTTTTTTTCTGGGTTGAAAAAGCATTCCCAAATTTGCCATTCTCAAAATAACTAGTTTCTGGTATTTGAGGCCTACTTGAAATCTATCCCAAAAAGAAAATCTTACATTGAAGGTATTGATAGTGTCATTCAGAAAAACCTAAGACACACGCTAGCGTGCTGATAGAAGTGTGATTCTGTGATTAAACCTATACCTGTCACACAGCACAAAAAAAAACAGGTCTCACATCTCTATTCAACCAAATCTGCAGTGTTTTATCTGGTCAAGTTATTTGTAGTGACCGTAAAAGCAGACTTTTTGTTCTGGGTTGAAAAAGCATTCCCAAATTTGCCATTCTCAAAATAACTAGTTTCTGGTATTTGAGGCCTACTTGAAATCTATCCCAAAAAGAAAATCTTACATTGAAGGTATTGATAGTGTCATTCAGAAAAACCTAAGACACACGCTAGCGTGCTGATAGAAGTGTGATTCTGTGATTAAACCTATACCTGTCACACAGCACAAAAAAAAACAGGTCTCACATCTCTATTCAACCAAATCTGCAGTGTTTTATCTGGTCAAGTTATTTGTAGTGACCGTAAAAGCAGACTTTTTGTTCTGGGTTGAAAAAGCATTCCCAAATTTTCCATTCTCAAAATAACTAGTTTCTGGTATTTGAGGCCTACTTGAAATCTATCCCAAAAAGAAAATCTTACATTGAAGGTATTGATAGTGTCATTCACAAAAACCTAAGACACACGCTAGCGTGCTGATAGAAGTGTGATTCTGTGATTAAACCTATACCTGTCACACAGCGCAAAATAAAACAGGTCTCACATCTCTATTCAACCAAATCTGCAGTGTTTTATCTGGTCAAGTTATTTGTAGTGACCGTAAAAGCAGACTTTTTGTTCTGGGTTGAAAAAGCATTCCCAAATTTGCCATTCTCAAAATAATTAGTTTCTGGTATTTGAGGCCTACTTGAAATCTATCCCAAAAAGAAAATCTTACATTGAAGGTATTGATAGTGTCATTCAGAAATACCTAAGACACACGCTAGCGTGCTGATAGAAGTGTGATTCTGTGATTAAACCTATACCTGTCACACAGCGCAAAAAAAAACAGGTCTCACATCTCTATTCAACCAAATCTGCAGTGTTTTATCTGGTCAAGTTATTTGTAGTGACCGTAAAAGCAGACTTTTTGTTCTGGGTTGAAAAAGCATTCCCAAATTTGCCATTCTCAAAATAACTAGTTTCTGGTATTTGAGGCCTACTTGAAATCTATCCCAAAAAGAAAATCTTACATTGAAGGTATTGATAGTGTCATTCAGAAAAACCTAAGACACACGCTAGCGTGCTGATAGAAGTGTGATTCTGTGATTAAACCTATACCTGTCACACAGCGCAAAAAAAAAAACAGGTCTCACATCTCTATTCAACCAAATCTGCAGTGTTTTATCTGGTCAAGTTATTTGTAGTGACCGTAAAAGCAGACTTTTTGTTCTGGGTTGAAAAAGCATTCCCAAATTTGCCATTCTCAAAATAACTAGTTTCTGGTATTTGAGGCCTACTTGAAATCTATCCCAAAAAGAAAATCTTACATTGAAGGTATTGATAGTGTCATTCAGAAATACCTAAGACACACGCTAGCGTGCTGATAGAAGTGTGATTCTGTGATTAAACCTATACCTGTCACACAGCGCAAAAAAAAACAGGTCTCACATCTCTATTCAACCAAATCTGCAGTGTTTTATCTGGTCAAGTTATTTGTAGTGACCGTAAAAGCAGACTTTTTGTTCTGGGTTGAAAAAGCATTCCCAAATTTGCCATTCTCAAAATAATTAGTTTCTGGTATTTGAGGCCTACTTGAAATCTATCCCAAAAAGAAAATCTTACATTGAAGGTATTGATAGTGTCATTCAGAAATACCTAAGACACACGCTAGCGTGCTGATAGAAGTGTGATTCTGTGATTAAACCTATACCTGTCACAAAGCACAAAAAAAAACAGGTCTCACATCTCTATTCAACCAAATCTGCAGTGTTTTATCTGGTCAAGTTATTTGTAGTGACCGTAAAAGCAGACTTTTTGTTCTGGGTTGAAAAAGCATTCCCAAATTTGCCATTCTCAAAATAACTAGTTTCTGGTATTTGAGGCCTACTTGAAATCTATCCCAAAAAGAAAATCTTACATTGAAGGTATTGATAGTGTCATTCAGAAAAACCTAAGACACACGCTAGCGTGCTGATAGAAGTGTGATTCTGTGATTAAACCTATACCTGTCACACAGCACAAAAAAAAACAGGTCTCACATCTCTATTCAACCAAATCTGCAGTGTTTTATCTGGTCAAGTTATTTGTAGTGAACGTAAAAGCAGACTTTTTGTTCTGGGTTGAAAAAGCATTCCCAAATTTTCCATTCTCAAAATAACTAGTTTCTGGTATTTGAGGCCTACTTGAAATCTATCCCAAAAAGAAAATCTTACATTGAAGGTATTGATAGTGTCATTCACAAAAACCTAAGACACACGCTAGCGTGCTGATAGAAGTGTGATTCTGTGATTAAACCTATACCTGTCACACAGCGCAAAAAAAAACAGGTCTCACATCTCTATTCAACCAAATCTGCAGTGTTTTAGCTGGTCAAGTTATTTGTAGTGACCGTAAAAGCAGACTTTTTGTTCTGGGTTGAAAAAGCATTCCCAAATTTGCCATTCTCAAAATAACTAGTTTCTGGTATTTGAGGCCTACTTGAAATCTATCCCAAAAAGAAAATCTTACATTGAAGCTATTGATAGTGTCATTCAGAAAAACCTAAGACACACGCTAGCGTGCTGATAGAAGTGTGATTCTGTGATTAAACCTATACCTGTCACACAGCGCAAAAAAAAACAGGTCTCACATCTCTATTCAACCAAATCTGCAGTGTTTTATATGGTCAAGTTATTTGTAGTGACCGTAAAAGCAGACTTTTTGTTCTGGGTTGAAAAAGCATTCCCAAATTTGCCATTCTCAAAATAATTAGTTTCTGGTATTTGAGGCCTACTTGAAATCTATCCCAAAAAGAAAATCTTACATTGAAGGTATTGATAGTGTCATTCAGAAATACCTAAGACACACGCTAGCGTGCTGATAGAAGTGTGATTCTGTGATTAAACCTATACCTGTCACACAGCGCAAAAAAAAACAGGTCTCACATCTCTATTCAACCAAATCTGCAGTGTTTTATCTGGTCAAGTTATTTGTAGTGACCGTAAAAGCAGACTTTTTGTTCTGGGTTGAAAAAGCATTCCCAAATTTGCCATTCTCAAAATAACTAGTTTCTGGTATTTGAGGCCTACTTGAAATCTATCCCAAAAAGAAAATCTTACATTGAAGGTATTGATAGTGTCATTCAGAAAAACCTAAGACACACGCTAGCGTGCTGATAGAAGTGTGATTCTGTGATTAAACCTATACCTGTCACACAGCGCAAAAAAAAAACAGGTCTCACATCTCTATTCAACCAAATCTGCAGTGTTTTATCTGGTCAAGTTATTTGTAGTGACCGTAAAAGCAGACTTTTTGTTCTGGGTTGAAAAAGCATTCCCAAATTTGCCATTCTCAAAATAACTAGTTTCTGGTATTTGAGGCCTACTTGAAATCTATCCCAAAAAGAAAATCTTACATTGAAGGTATTGATAGTGTCATTCAGAAATACCTAAGACACACGCTAGCGTGCTGATAGAAGTGTGATTCTGTGATTAAACCTATACCTGTCACACAGCGCAAAAAAAAACAGGTCTCACATCTCTATTCAACCAAATCTGCAGTGTTTTAACTGGTCAAGTTATTTGTAGTGACCGTAAAAGCAGACTTTTTGTTCTGGGTTGAAAAAGCATTCCCAAATTTGCCATTCTCAAAATAATTAGTTTCTGGTATTTGAGGCCTACTTGAAATCTATCCCAAAAAGAAAATCTTACATTGAAGGTATTGATAGTGTCATTCAGAAATACCTAAGACACACGCTAGCGTGCTGATAGAAGTGTGATTCTGTGATTAAACCTATACCTGTCACACAGCGCAAAAAAAAACAGGTCTCACATCTCTATTCAACCAAATCTGCAGTGTTTTAGCTTGTCAAGTTATTTGTAGTGACCGTAAAAGCAGACTTTTTGTTCTGGGTTGAAAAAGCATTCCCAAATTTGCCATTCTCAAAATAACTAGTTTCTGGTATTTGAGGCCTACTTGAAATCTATCCCAAAAAGAAAATCTTACATTGAAGGTATTGATAGTGTCATTCAGAAAAACCTAAGACACACGCTAGCGTGCTGATAGAAGTGTGATTCTGTGATTAAACCTATACCTGTCACACAGCGCAAAAAAAAACAGGTCTCACATCTCTATTCAACCAAATCTGCAGTGTTTTATCTGGTCAAGTTATTTGTAGTGACCGTAAAAGCAGACTTTTTGTTCTGGGTTGAAAAAGCATTCCCAAATTTGCCATTCTCAAAATAACTAGTTTCTGGTATTTGAGGCCTACTTGAAATCTATCCCAAAAAGAAAATCTTACATTGAAGGTATTGATAGTGTCATTCAGAAAAACCTAAGACACACGCTAGCGTGCTGATAGAAGTGTGATTCTGTGATTAAACCTATACCTGTCACACAGCGCAAAAAAAAAACAGGTCTCACATCTCTATTCAACCAAATCTGCAGTGTTTTATCTGGTCAAGTTATTTGTAGTGACCGTAAAAGCAGACTTTTTGTTCTGGGTTGAAAAAGCATTCCCAAATTTTCCATTCTCAAAATAACTAGTTTCTGGTATTTGAGGCCTACTTGAAATCTATCCCAAAAAGAAAATCTTACATTGAAGGTATTGATAGTGTCATTCACAAAAACCTAAGACACACGCTAGCGTGCTGATAGAAGTGTGATTCTGTGATTAAACCTATACCTGTCACACAGCGCAAAAAAAAACAGGTCTCACATCTCTATTCAACCAAATCTGCAGTGTTTTATCTGGTCAAGTTATTTGTAGTGACCGTAAAAGCAGACTTTTTGTTCTGGGTTGAAAAAGCATTCCCAAATTTGCCATTCTCAAAATTGATGTGAACGGGAACAATGAGGAAAACATCTAATAAGGGACGCGGACGCAGACGTGGACATGGTCGTGGTGGTGTTAGTGGACCCTATGGTGCTGGGAGAGGACGTGGCCGTTCTGCCACAGCCACACGTCCTAGTGAACCAACTACCTCAGGTCCCAGTAGCCAGCAGAATTTACAGCGATATTTGGTGGGGCCCAATGCCGTTCTAAGGATGGTAAGGCCTGAGCAGGTACAGGCATTGGTCAATTGGGTGGCCGACAGTGGATCCAGGACGTTCACATTATCTCCCACCCAGTCTTCTGCAGAAAGCGCACAGATGGCGCATGCAAACCAAGCCCATCGGTCTGTCACATCACCCCCATGCATATCAGGGAAACTGTCTGAGCCTCAAGTTATGCAGCAGTCTCTTATGTTGTTTGAAGACTCTGCTGCCAGGGTTTCCCAAGGGCATCCACCTAGCCCTTCCCCAGGGGTGGAAGAGATAGAATGCACTAACGCACAACCACTTATTTTTCCTGATGATGAGGACATGGGAATACCACCTCAGCACGTCTCTGATGATGACGAAACACAGGTGCCAACTGCTGCGTCTTTCTGCAGTGTGCAGACTGAACAGGAGGTCAGGGATCAAGACTGGTTGGAAGACGATGCAGGGGACGATGAGGTCCTAGACCCCACATGGAATGAAGGTCGTGCCACTGACTTTCACAGTTCGGAGGAAGAGGCAGTGGTGAGACCGAGCCAACAGCGTAGCAAAAGAGGGAGCAGTGGGCAAAATCAGAACACCCGCCGCCAAGAGACTCCGCCTGCTACTGACCGCCGCCATCTGGGACCGAGCACCCCAAAGGCAGCTTCAAGGAGTTCCCTGGCATGGCACTTCTTCAAACAATGTGCTGACGACAAGACCCGAGTGGTTTGCACGCTGTGCCATCAGAGCCTGAAGCGAGGCATTAACGTTCTGAACCTTAGCACAACCTGCATGACCAGGCACCTGCATGCAAAGCATGAACTGCAGTGGAGTAAACACCTTAAAAACAAGGAAGTCACTCAGGCTCCCCCTGCTACCTCTTCTGCTGCTGCCGCCTCGGCCTCTTCCTCGGCCACTGGAGGAACGTTGGCACCTGCCGCCCAGCAAACATGGGATGTACCACCATCGCCACCACCTGCGTCACCAAGCATCTCAACCATGTCACACGGCAGCGTTCAGCTCTCCATCTCACAAACATTTTTGAGAAAGCGTAAATTCCCACCTCCACCCTCGATCCCTGGCCCTGAATGCCAGCATTTCTAAACTACTGGCCTATGAAATGCTGTCATTTAGGCTGGTGGACACACACAGCTTCAAACAGCTCATGTCACTTGCTGTCCGACAGTATGTTGTTCCCAGCCGCCACTACTTCTCCAAGAGAGCCATGCCTTCCCTGCACAAACAAGTGTCCGATAAAATCAAGTGTGCACTGCGCAACGCCATCTGTGGCAAGGTCCACCTAACCACAGATACGTGGACCAGTAAGCACGGCCAGGGACGCTATATCTCCCTAACTGCACACTGGGTAAATGTAGTGGCGGCTGGGCCCCAGGCGGAGAGCCGTTTGGCGCACGTCCTTCCGCCGCCAAGGATCGCAGGGCAACATTCTTTGCCTCCTGTCTCCTCCTCCTCCTACTCAGCTTCCTCCTCCTCTTCTTCCACCTGCTCATCCAGTCAGCCACACACCTTCACCACCAACTTCAGCACAGCCCGGGGTAAACGTCAGCAGGCCATTCTGAAACTCATATGTTTGGGGGACAGGCCCCACACCGCACAGGAGTTGTGGCGGGGTATAGAACAACAGACCGACGAGTGGTTGCTGCCGGTGAGCCTCAAGCCCGGCCTGGTGGTGTGCGATAATGGGCGAAATCTCGTTGCAGCTCTGGGACTAGCCGATTTGACGCACATCCCTTGCCTGGCGCATTTGCTGAATTTGGTGGTGCAGAAGTTCATTCGCAACTACCCCGACATGTCAGAGCTGCTGCATAAAGTGCGGGCCGTCTGTTCGCGCTTCTGGCGTTCACACCCTGCCGCTGCTCGCCTGTCTGCGCTACAGCGTAACTTCGGCCTTCCCGCTCACCGCCTCATATGCGACGTACCCACCAGGTGGAACTCCACCTTGCATATGCTGGACAGACTGTGCGAGCAGCAGCAGGCCATAGTGGAGTTTCAGCTGCAGCACGCACGGGTCAGTCGCACTGCGGATCAGACACACTTCACCACCAATGACTGGGCCTCCATGCGAGACCTGGGTGCCCTGTTGCATTGTTTCGAGTACTCCACCAACATGGCCAGTGGCGATGACACCGTTATCAGCGTTACAATACCACTTCTATGTCTCCTTGAGAAAACACTTAGGGCGATGATGGAAGAGGAGGTGGCCCAGGAGGAAGAGAAGGAAGAGGGGTCATTTTTAGCACTTTCAGGCCAGTCTCTTCGAAGTGACTCAGAGGGAGGTTTTTTGCAACACCAGAGGCCAGGTACAAATGTGGCCAGACAGGGCCCACTACTGGAGGACGAGGAGGACGAGGATGAGGAGGATGAGGATGAGGATGAAGCATGTTCACAGCGGGGTGGCACCAAAAGCAGCTCGGGCCCATCACTGGTGCGTGGCTGGGGGGAAACACAGGACGATGACGATACGCCTCCCACAGAGGACAGCTTGTCCTTACCTCTGGGCAGCCTGGCACACATGAGAGACTACATGCTGCAGTGCCTGCGCAACGACAGCAGAGTTGCCCACATTTTAACGTGTGCGGACTACTGGGTTGCCACCCTGCTGGATCCCCGGTACAAAGACAATGTGCCCACCTTACTTCCTACACTGGAGCGTGATAGGAAGATGCGCGAGTACAAGCGCACGTTGGTAGACGCGCTACTGAGAGCATTCCCAAATGTCACAGGGGAACCAGTGGAAGCCCAAGGCGAAGGCAGAGGAGGAGCAAGAGGTCGCCAACGCAGCTGTGTCACGCCCAGCTCCTCTGAGGGCAGGGTTAGCATGGCAGAGATGTGGAAAAGTTTTGTCAACACGCCACAGCTAAGTGCACCACCACCTGATACAGAACGTGTTAGCAGGAGGCAACATTTCACTAACATGGTGGAACAGTACCTGTGCACACCCCTCCACGTACTGACTGATGGTTCGGCCCCATTCAACTTCTGGGTCTCCAAATTGTCCACGTGGCCAGAGCTAGCCTTTTATGCCTTGGAGGTGCTGGCCTGCCCGGCGGCCAGCGTTTTGTCTGAACGTGTATTCAGCACGGCAGGGGGCGTCATTACAGACAAACGCAGCCGCCTGTCTACAGCCAATGTGGACAAGCTGACGTTCATAAAAATGAACCAGGCATGGATCCCACAGGACCTGTCCATCCCTTGTGCAGATTAGACATTAACTACCTCTCCTTAACAATATATTATTGTACTCCAGGGCACTTCCTCATTCAATCCTATTTTTATTTCATTTTACCATTATATTGCGGGGCAAACCAAAGTTGAATGAACCTCTCCTCTGTCTGGGTGCCGGGGCCTAAATGTTTGACAGTGGCCTGTTCCAGTGGTGGGTGACGTGAAGCCTGATTCTCTGCTATGACATGAAGACTTATTCTGTGCTGACATGAAGCCAGATTCTCTGTTACGCGACCTCTCTCCTCTGCCTGGGCCTAAATATGTGACAGTGGCCTGTTCCAGTGGTGGGTGACGTGAAGCCTGATTCTCTGCTATGACATGAAGACAGATTCTGCGCTGACATAAGGCCAGATTCTCTGTTACGGGACCTCTCTCCTCTGCCTGGGTGCCTGGGCCTAAATATGTGACAGTGGCCTGTTCCAGTGGTGGGTGACGTGAAGCCTGATTCTCTGCTATGACATAAAGACAGATTCTGCGCTGACATAAGGCCAGATTCTCTGTTACGGGACCTCTCTCCTCTGCCTGGGTGCCTGGGCCTAAATATGTGACAGTGGCCTGTTCCAGTGGTGGGTGACGTGAAGCCTGATTCTCTGCTCTGACATGAAGACAGATTCTGTGCTGACATAAGGCCAGATTCTCTGTTACGGGACCTCTCTCCTCTGCCTGGGTGCCTGGGCCTAAATATGTGACAGTGGCCTGTTCCAGTGGTGGGTGACGTGAAGCCTGATTCTCTGCTATGACATGAAGATAGATTATGCGCTGACATAAGGCCAGATTCTCTGTTACGGGACCTCTCTCCTCTGCCTGGGCCTAAATGTGTGACAGTGGCCTGTTCCAGTGGTGGGTGACGTGAAGCCTGATTCTCTGCTATGACATGAAGACAGATTTTGCGCTGACATAAGGCCAGATTCTCTGTTACGGGACCTCTCTCCTCTGCCGGGGTGCCTGGGCCTAAATATGTGACAGTGGCCTGTTCCAGTGGTGGGTGACGTGAAGCCTGATTCTCTGCTATGACATGAAGACAGATTCTGCGCTGACATAAGGCCAGATTCTCTGTTACGGGACCTCTCTCCTCTGCCTGGGTGCCTGGGCCTAAATATGTGACAGTGGCCTGTTCCAGTGGTGGGTGACATGAAGCCTGATTCTCTGCTATGACATGAAGACAGATTCTGCGCTGACATAAGGCCAGATTCTCTGTTACGGGACCTCTCTCCTCTGCCTGGGTGCCTGGGCCTAAATGTGTGACAGTGGCCTGTTCCAGTGGTGGGTGACGTGAAGCCTGATTCTCTGCTATGACATGAAGACAGATTCTGTGCTGACATAAGGCCAGATTCTCTGTTACGGGACCTCTCTCCTCTGCCTGGGTGCCTGGGCCTAAATGTGTGACAGTGGCCTGTTCCAGTGGTGGGTGACATGAAGCCTGATTCTCTGCTATGACATGAAGACAGATTCTGTGCTGACATAAGGCCAGATTCTCTGTTACGGGACCTCTCTCCTCTGCCTGGGTGCCTGGGCCTAAATGTGTGACAGTGGCCTGTTCCAGTGGTGGGTGACGTGAAGCCTGATTCTCTGCTATGACATGAAGACTGATTCTGCGCTGACATAAGGCTAGATTCTCTGTTACGGGACCGCTCTCCTCTGTCTGGGTGCCGGGGCCTAAATATGTGACAGTGGCCTCTTCCAGTGGTGGGTGACATGAAGCCAGATTCTCTGCTATGGCATGAAGAGACTGATTCTCTGCTGACATGAAGCCAGATTCTTTGCTATGGCATGAAGAGACTGATTCTCTGCTGACGTTAAGCCAGATTCTCTGCTATGGGACCTCTGTCCAATTGATATTGGGTCATTTTTATTTTTTTTATTTTAATTTTAATTCATTTCCCTATCCACATTTGTTTGCAGGGGATTTACCTACATGTTGCTGCCTTTTGCAGTCCTCTAGCTCTTTCCTGGGCTGTTTTACAGCCTTTTTAGTGCCCCAAAGTTCGGGTCCCCATTGACTTCAATGGGGTTCGGGTTCGGGACGAAGTTCGGTTCGGGTTCGGATCCCGAACCCGAACATTTCCGGGAAGTTCGGCCGAACTTCTCGAACCCGAACATCCAGGTGTTCGCTCAACTCTAGTAGTAATATACTTAATTCCCTATACCTCCTTCAGTTTCCCGTGAATCGCACATTGACCTACTAATCTCTATGGGTCTGCAAAAAAAAAAACGGACAGCACACAGATGTCATATGTTTGCTGTCTGCATCTGTGCAGCCGGGCTGAAAATAGAACCTGTCCTATTCTTGTCTGTTTTGGGAATATGAGTGGCAAAACAGATACAGTCATGTGCGAGAGACTTAACAGTGCCTATTGTTAGCGATTACAATACAAAGTTGAGGATGCAAGGCTGAGAAACTTCTACATTTGAATGGCTTATACATCAGTAATAAGGCTAAAAATCTTCTTACATGAAGTTTCAATAGTGCTAGAAGTAGAAGAACAGCCAGTGAAAGTGGCTTTCATCATCCCATACAGTTTCTTGCAGTGTTGTATGCTATATAATCAATGGGGTATATAATCTGTATAATCAAAGGGGAAAAAACTGTATAAATCACCACTCCACGTGTAATCAGCATCAGTAATTAGCAACAATTGGGTTTTATTAATATCTTCTTAGCTTGTTCTCTGAAGTAATGCTAATTTACTTAACACCAGAAAGTTTACTTCAAAGTAAAATAATCTTAGCAGGTGATTCAATATCTGTGCACTTATAACAATAAATTGTATGTAAGAACACAATTGGAAATCAACCAAATTAACCTAATGCCAACTAGTTATATTACATGTTAAGGGTAAAATCTAAAATGTAATAATTAAAGCATACACTGATTAGCCATTTAATTAAAGCTACCTTCCTAATATTGTATAGGTTTCCCTTATGGTGCCGAAACTGTTCTGCCCTGTCGACAAATGGACTTTACAAGATCTTTGAAGGTGTGCTGTGGTATCTAGTACCAAGACACAACAGACCCTTCAATTAGTTGCAAGATGGGGCCTGTATTGATCAAACTTGTTTTTCTAACACATCCCACAAATGCTTTATCATATTGAGATTTGGGAAATTGGAGATCAATTGAATACCTTAAACTCTCTGTCATGTTCCTCAAACCATTCCTGAACAATTTTTCTAATGTTGTATGGTATTTTAACCTGCTCAAAGAGGCTATGGTCAGTAGGGAATACTGTTGCCATGAAAGGGTATACTTGGTCTGCAACAATGTTTAGCCAGGTGATAAATGTCAGAGTATCATCAATATTGGGGAGAGGGGAAGGGGGGCGATGTGGCCATTGGTTCTACTAAAAGGATTCCTGGTAGGTGGATATCATCATTATACTATTGGGCCAGCTGTGGGTGGCCTAATGGTAATCCACCTCTGGCATTCCACTCAAGGGCCAATTATGACTGTGCAGGACAAAGAGGGCTGATGAGTCAGTACTTGTAGAGTAATAGTAGTAATGATTAGTAATGATAAAACTATTATTTATGTGCTGCTTAGTTCTTTTACTGTATCTATGTACTGATTCTGATTCTGTTAACACATGTACTTACTGAATTTGGTTTTGTTAGTGTATCTGTTTGTACGTACTTGGTTCTTTTTTTATATTTGTGTACAGAGCTTATTGCTGTCCCCATCAGCATACTAAGCTTTCTTTTAGCACATCTATGTAGTGAGCTTGGTTTTGTTACAATACCTGTGTACAGAGGTTAGTTCAGTTACAGTACAATGTGTTAATGTATCTTAGTACTGAGCTTAGTTCTGTTACCAGATTAATTCCGTAGGCTTGGGTCTGGGAAAATATTTATGAAGTAGCATTGGTTCTATCACAGTATCTATATAATACAACTATGTTTTAGGGCAAGTGACAACAAGTTTTACAGTTCTGATACTGGGGAGGAGAGCCCAGAGCACCTTTAATCAGAAAAAAATGTATTACACTGCACCTAGATAGCAATCCTCCAGAGCAATAAATGCTATTTACAGTAGTTATTTTCTCTAGCTAATAGATGGGATCTCCAGTGGGAGACCTATCTACTGTATGAAATCCATATTGTAACACCCCAGAGTTGTGTTCTGAAACTTATTTACCCCGCTACAACCTGTTAAGAGTATTTGCCTTGTCATCTGATGTAATTTCACATTATATTCTCACCAATGTGCATTGAAAGCCTTGTTAAATATATATTGCTGTAATTTCCATGTTCACTAGCAGGTGGCAGCAATGTGTTAGCAGAGACTTAAGCCAGTTTAGTGTTTCTAGACTGGAATAGTACATTCCAGTTCAGCTCCCCCCTCTATGAGCAAAGTCGGCTGCACCCATATCCTGCCTCATGGGGAGGGAAGGAAGTTAGAGTTAGTGTGTAACCCACCCCCTGCTAGGGGTAGGGTGTGCATGTAGGAGCACCCAGATATAGGGATCCAAAGCTAGGATCTTGTCTCGGCTGAGACAATTGATCATCATGCCCAGCCTGAGCCTTGCAGCCTCAGCTGGTAGAAGCAAGCAGACAACTCCAGTTCCAGGAAGAACCATACCCTGTGAAGATAGCTGTGAGTACCATCCAGAGACCCAGGAGAAGCCATATTCCTCCTCAGCTAGTCATTCCCCAGACAGCAGAAGATAGAAATCACAGATACTAAATTCCTGCCACATTACAGAGCTAACAACCAGACGTCCTTTCGTGCAAAGCTCCAGGTACATGATAGAGCAGAAGATATATTCCTGCCACACATTGCCAATACCTGCTGGGACCAAAGACTAATGCTGTACCTTGTTCGGATGAAAATTACTACCAGTAAAGACAAGTTTGAACTTCACCCAAGGTCTGGATCTCATTTACTGCTGAAAATTCCTCTATTACTCCTACTAGCACTACACTCATTTTATTGCAAGTTAGCCAGGATCCAGGAGTCCAACCGTACCCAGATAGGGGACACCGTTGACACCATTACCACTAGCACTCAGAGACATTACACCACTCTGGCATTCCTAACCTGGTACGTGAGTTAAAACACCTTAAAAGGCCCTGTGTTAGTACCCTGCGAACGCTGAAATTGGCATCACGAACAAAACTATAGACTATTATACCCATATCCTGACCCACTGCATAATTTGGCGTCCGTGTAACCGTACCACAGTCCTGCTCATTGCAATATGTCCTAGTACACTTGCTTTTATGCACCTCATTAACTTTTTGTGTTAGCAGGTACCGTAGTCTCCATGTTTAGCAAAAACAACTACAAGCATGCCTTAATCGCTGGAGACTGTCAGGGCATTCTAGGAGATGTAGTTTTGCAACAACTGTACAGAATCACAATGCTCTCTTTAAGATGACTCTCCAGTTTCATCAATACCACAGTATTAAAGTGTGAGCTCTTATTACTGTTGAGTTGGACCTCACTTATGTGCATTAGCTCTGCCGACTGTATAGGCTCCATGTTCAATTGTATTAATTGAACTGTTGTCACCTGCCACCAGTGTGGCTAAGGCTGTTTGCTGTTTGCTGTCTTCCTTACTGTCCGTTTAGATCTTTCTACAACATGAAGTCACTTGAAGATTTTTTTCCATGGCCAATTTGAGTTACCAATCCTCCCCTGATGGACATGACCCAAGATTTCCTAGAAGAACATTGCCTAGGTCATCACACTGTTTCTGCCCTCTTTCCATAGTGCATGCTGGTCCATTTCTATTGCTTCATGAGCCCTTTATAGGCACTTTACGTGGTGGATATAGGTCAGTATATACTCTCCGACTGATCTGTGGCTATGCAGCCCCATACATGGCAAACTTGTTTATCACAAATTGCTTTAACTTTTTTGGGCAATTTGTGCTCTTTGTGAAATTAGAAGAGACAGCCTAGTTTTTTTATTTGCTCCCTATGCACATTGAGTAGCCTTGGGAACTCATAATCCTGTCCTTCCTTGGACCATCACTAGTAGGTACTAACCACTGCACAATAGATAAAACTCACAGGACCTGCTGTTAAACAGATACTCTGACACTATCATCTAGTCATCACAATTTGCTGATTGTTCTGCTTACAGCAAATTCAGAAACTGACTGTTGATGCCTAATACAATACATCCCACCCTTGTACAGATGCCATTGTCGCAAGATAATTAACTTTGCTCGCTTCACCAGTCTATGGATTTAGTGTTATGTTTAATGGATATATACAGAAACTTTCTCTATTCCATCCAACTAACTTTAGACATATATCCTGAATCATAACCTCTAAGTAGGGATAAGAGAATCCGAACTGGAAATTTAGGGTTCACACTGAAGTTTGCGAGTTCAGGTACCCTGACTCGAACCCGGAGTTTTTCACTTAAGACACAATGCAAAACAAACAAAAAACAATTCGCCTCATCCACTTGATCGTGCCTCTTCTGACGTCATCGTGCTCAGTAACAGTAACATCCACAGCGCCCTCCCCTTTAACAGTGACCTCCACAGTGGCCGCCCGTTTATTAGTGACCTCCACAGTACCCCGTCTCGTTAACAGTGATTTCCACAATAACCCACCCCCTTAACAATGACCTCTACAGAGCTCTGTTCCCTTAAAATGTGACCTCTACAATACCCCTCCCCCTTAACAGTGACCTCTACAGCACACCACCCCTTAACACTGACCTCCATAGAGGACCGCCCCCTTAACTGTGACCTCCACAGTTCCCTATCCCCTTAACAAAGACCTCCACCTCGCCCGCCCCTTTAACAGTGACCTTCACAGAATCCCACCCCCTTATCAGTGAACTCCACAGCAGCCCGCCCCTTTAACAGTGACCTTCACAGCAGCCTGCCCCTTTAACAGTGATCTCCAAAGCGGCCGCCCCTTTATAAGTGACCTCCACAGTACCCCATTTACTTAACAGTGATTTCCGCAACACCCCGTCCCCTTAACAATGGCCTCTACAGAAATCTGCCACTTAACACTGACCTCCATAGCCGACCGTCCCCTTAACTGTGACCTCCACAGCAGCCTGCCCCTAGGGTGGCCAGAGGTCCATTTTTAGGCAGGACAGTCCAGCTTTCATACTCCCTGTCCTCTGTCCGGCGCAGGACCTGGACAGACACAGGGATGTCCTTTTGAACAGCTCACTCTCAGACAGCAGCACTGTGGTGTGTGAGCGTCAGCTGCAGGGAGAAAGTCAACCTCCCTCCCACCCCTGCAGCTGACAGAAGTTGATTTTTACCTTAATTTGTTTAATCCCCGTTGGCTGCGGAGTGTAAGGGGGCGTGGCTTAGCGGGACCTGGGGACGAAGTTTTTAAGTCCTTCTTTTGAGGTTGGCCTGAATAGCCACCCTACCTGTCCCTTGAACTGTGACCTCCACAGCACTCCACTCCCTTAACAGTGTCATCCATAGCGCCCTGCCCCTTTAAAACTGACCTGTAGCAGTGAAGAAAAATGGCTGGGTTGTTATGGAAACCTGGAGTAAAACTGTGTGTATGTGGAGACTAAGGGCCTGCGAGATTCTATTAACTGATAAGGGTCATGTGACCAGGCTTCTATTGGCTAATGCATTTTTTGGGAATATCTCACACAGGGATGTCCTTTTGAACAGCTCACGCTCAGACAGCAGCACTGTGCTGTCTGAGCGTCAGCTGCAGGGAGAAAGTCACCCTCCCTCCCACCCCTGCAGCTGACAGAAGTTTATTTTTACCTTCATTTTTTCAATCCCTGTAGGCTGCGGAGTGGGAGGGGGCTTGGCTTAGCGGGACCTGGGGACTGAGTTTTTAAGTCCATCTTTTGAGGGCTGAATAGTCACCCTACCTGCCCCCTGAACTATGACCTCCACAGCACTCCACTCCCTTAACAGTGTCATCCATAGCGCCCTGCCCTTTTAAAACTGACCTGCAGCAGTAAAGAAAAATGTCTGGGTTGTTATGGAAACGTGGAGTAAAATGTGTATGTGGAGACTAAGGGCCTTGGAACTTCTTTTAGCTGATAAGGGACATGTGACCTTGTGTATGGCAGTTGGGATATGAAGAGAAAGACTTGCAGGCTTGTGTTGGATAATGCAGGTCATTTTTGGGAATATCTCGGGAACAGTACGTCCTAGAGAGCTGAGACCCCCACAAGATTTATTTCCAGGTAAATCGATGGTTGCGTTTTTGAGTGATCGCGGAACATACATACACACATACATACATATATACGTCCTTCTTTATCTATATATATATGCAAAATAACTGTGGTGCCCCAGTTATGGGTCTTCAACACAGTGAAAGCCACCCTCAAAGGAAGGAAAACCGAGCAAAGGGGTGTCCCCATTACAGAGATCACCAAATCCACCATATTAAGTGGCCCCTATGTCAAGATCCCGCTCTTTTACAAGCTTTAAGGATGTGACGGGGAAGACCTAAGCCAGTTATCCATCCACAGACAGCTATTTCCGGGTGTTGCCCCTCATCAGTGTGGAGTAGGATTCTGGCTAACCGGGAGCAATGCCTTGGAGACTACTCAAACAAAACAATAGCTGATCTTAGGGAGACCAGTTACAGAAAACACTGTGGAGCCTCATTTAAGAGTCTCGACACAGCAATCCAAAGTTCAAAGCTCCCTGGGAAACAGTAATATGCAAAATAACTGTGTAGCCCCAGTTATGGGTCTTTATATATATATATATATATATATATAGATACATACATATATACGTCCTTCATTATATACAGTTGCAAGAAAAAGTATGTGAACGCTTTGGAATTATATGGATTTCTGCACAAATTGATCATAAAATGTGATCTGATCTTCATCTAAGTCACAACAATAGACAATCACAGTCTGCTTAAACTAATAACACACAAACATTTTTAATGTTACAATGTTTTTATTGAACACACCATGTAAACATTCACAGTGCAGGTGGAAAAAGTATGTGAACCCCTAGACTAATGACATCTGCAAGAGCTAATTGGAGTGAGGTGTCAGCCAACTGGAGTTCAATCAATGAGATGAGATTGGAGGTGTTGGTTACAGCTGCCCTGCCCTATAAAAAACAAACACCCGTTCTGGGTTTGCTTTTCACAAGAAGCATTGTCTCATGTGAATGATGCCTCGCACAAAAGAGCTCTCAGAAGACCTACGATTAAGAATTGTTGACTTGCATAAAGCTGGAAAGGGTTATAAAAGTATCTCCAAAAGCCTTGCTGTTCATCAGTCCACGGTAAGACAAATTGTCTATAAATGGAGAAAGTTCAGCACTGCTGCTACTCTCCCTAGGAGTGGCCGTCCTGTAAAAATGACTGCAAGTGCACAGCGCAGACTACTCAATGAGGTGAAGAAGAATCCTAGAGTGTCAGCTAAAGACTTACAAAAGTCTCTGGCATATGTTAACATCCCTGTTAGCGAATCTACAATACGTAAAACACTAAACAAGAATGGATTTCATGGGAGGATACCACAGAGGAAGCCACTGCTGTCCAAGAAAAACATTGCTGCACGTTTACAATTTGCACAAGAGCACCTGGATGTTCCACAGCAGTACTGGCAAAATATTCTGTGGATAGATAAAACCAAAGTTGAGTTGTTTGGAAGAAACACACAACATTATGTGTGGAGAAAAAGAGGCACAGCACACCAACATCAAAATCACATCCCAACTGTGAAGTATGGTGGTGGGGGCATCATAGTTTGGGGCTGCTTTGCTGCGTCAGGGCCTGGACGGATTGCTATCATTAAAGGAAAAATGAATTTGCAAATTTATCAAGACATTTTGCAGGAGAACTTAAGGCCATCTGTCCACCAGCTGAAGCTCAACAGAAGATGGGTGTTGCAACAGGACACTGACCCAAAGCATAGAAGTAAATCAACAACAGAATGGCTTAAACAGAAGAAAATATGCCTTCTGGAGTGGCCCAGTCAGAGTCCTGACCTCAACCCGATTGAGATGCTGTGGCATGACCTTAAGAAAGCGATTTACACCAGACATCCCAAGAATATTGCTGAACTGAAACAGTTCTGTAAAGAGGAATGGTCAAGAATTACTCCTGACCGTTGTGCACGTCAGATCTGCAACTACAGGAAACGTTTGGTTGAAGTTATTGCTGCCAAAGGAGGCTCAGCCAGTAATAAATCCAAGGGTTCACATACTTTTTCCACCTGCACTGTGAATGTTTACATGGTGTGTTCAATAAAAACATGGTAACATTAAATTCTTTGTGTGTTATTAGTTTAAGCAGACTGTGATTGTCTATTGTTGTGACTTACCACATTTTATGACCAATTTGTGCAGAAATCCATATCATTCCAAAGGGTTCACATACTTTTTCTTGCAACTGTATATTGATTTGAAAAGGTCTAAAGCACAGTACATGCAGCTCATTTGTCAATGTGTCCCTATGACACCACTTGCATTCTCTGCACAATCACTGGGATAGTATGTGCTATAGTACGTGTATGTGTAGTATGTGTACTTAGAATGATATTTGGATTTGCATAATACCCATATGACAATACTGAACAATACTTGCTGATAAAATCATAATGTATCATAAATATATACATTGGGCAATGTAATACACTTAGAGTACTAAGCAATGAGAGAATTAAAGTTTTAGGTAGCCCTTATCTGGAAAATATAAATGGATGAATTGCATACTGTAAATACAGTATTCCACTAAAGTGGAATGATATTGGTATTCTAGCATTGTCATACAGGTTCCTTTGCATACAATTTTTCCATCATTTACAACTCATATTTGATGTCTAGAGGGGAGAAGGAAAGCATAAAGATTTATCTGTTTAAATTAAATGCAAATATTTAGACTTCAGGGTTTGAGTCAGCTGTTTGGAATAATTGGGGGCTTTCTTTGATGGTTTTCTTTCTGGAAGAGTCATAGTTTGTTTACTGTTTAAATTTTTTCCCCTCCACATTTAAAATATACAACTACAACCATTAAAATAATGCTACATAATCAACCAATCAGCATGTATGTTTAGTTTTAAATAGACCAATGGACATGCATGTCTAGTTTTAAAATGTTGTACTATTCAACTAGATAGCCTCCATATGTTAGTCAATGGGAGAAAATTTTATATGAAAGGAAATAATTACTGTGGTAAGAAAAAACAAAGGAAAGAGATAAGGGAGAGAGATGGTAAGGCAAGACAAAAGGCAAGAGAGGTTAGAGGATGGATGCTCGCTTTCTCTGGGTCTGATAAACTAAACCTCCAGCTGTTGCAAAACTTCAACTCCCAGCATGCCTGGACAGCCTACAGCTATAGGTCTACAGCAGGACATTGTGGGAGTTGTAGTTTTAAAACAGCTCCAGGGCCACAGATTGGGCATTCATGATCTAAACAAAGCTTCTTCATCTCTGGAAAAGAATCAAGGATTGCTCTTCCTAGATTTTTTTCCTGGCCATGGAAAAAAGGTTGGGCTTATCATCGTTCCCCAACAAACATTCCTATTATTTTTAACAATAATAGTCAGCACTGTACCTATTAGGGACACATTCCTGCTATTTATTTTCCCCAGTACTTGCTCCTTGGCAGCTCCTTTAGGGCAGAGCTGTGATCTGTGACTAAAACATAGCTACAAGAATTTTGAAAGCCACAACCTGCCTCAACTTTGGTTGAGACTGCTGCTCTCTTGCTTCCCCTTGTAGTTATGCCTCTTGGCTGTTATGCAAAAGCACAAATCGATTATATGCTCACCTAAGCAACTTCACTAAGGTTTAGAGAGAGTTCTTGAAAAGACCATCAATATTTAAAGTGAACCTGTCACCATTAAAATACTGTACAATCTGCAGGACGTATGTTATTGAGCAGGAAGAGAGGAGCAGATTGATGATAGATGATAGTTTTCAGGGGAAAGATTCAGTAAAACCTGCATTTCATTTATTTGAATTGATGTTTATTCTGGGCTGTAGCATCAAGGAGGTGGTCCTGTTAGTGAGTGACAGCTATCTGCCTATGTAAAGTCATTCTGAGATGGAAATCAATTTCTTGGCGAAGTTTGGCAAAGCAGCCGCATCAAAATTTTCAAAACTTAGCTCATCTGTAGATATAATGCTATGATGCTGGTATTGTTTGGAATGCCAGCTCTCAAACAAGACCAGTCCACTATCTCTAGCTGCTACCAAGATATGAGCAGCTAAAGCAGCCCTCCACTCTTCTTAAGTCTGGTTTGTTTTGGGCATAGGGAACAGAAAACCACAACCAGCTGGGCACTTGGGAATCGTTTTCCAGCCAAGTAGAAGGACTTTTTCTGGACATGGAATACAAACACATGTCTTCACTGGCCGTTTTTGATGAACATCAAGCTATACGTGACCGCTTTTTTATCGCGTTTTTTTTCAGGCCTGCACCAGTTTTTTTTATGTGTGAGCTATAACCACCAGGTGCTGATCAGAGAGCATGTTACTGATCAGCACCTTTGCACAATTTTTGTGGAACTTTTTTTTTATTTTTATCTGTGCTCACTTTTGGCAATCTTTTTTTTTGTAAAAAAAATAAATAGTAGTTGGGATATATATATATATATATATATATATATATATATATATATATAAAAAAAGATGTTAATGATGCGCACATGTATCCATTTACTGTTTATTGCACTTTATGATATAATATGTTTGTTTCGTACTGTACACATGTTGTAATGTCATTGCGGGTTGGCCGCATATGAGCGGTGCACATCTAACATGTATTCACAAATTATCAAGCACTATTTGCACTTTATTTCTGTATTAATTGTTGATTGATTTTATTATGATGTAATAGGGGTTGGACTATATATACCCCATAATGCACTGTGTTCATTGCTTGAGAAAGGCTCTTGTATGAGCTGAAACGTTGCGTTCCACATGGGTGAATAAACACCAATTGCTTTTTATCTGGAGTGCTGTCCGCTTTTCGTCTTTATATATATATATATATATATATATAGAGAACAAAGAAGTAGGACTGCACTCCAAGATAGTGATAAAATCAGCAAGTGGTTTATTCACCCATAATATGGCAAGTCTTGCGACGTTTCGGCTCACAAGAGCCTTCCTCAAGCATGGTAACAGTGAAAGTGAGAGCATTATAAAGGCATTTACAAAGTGTCCAACCCATAAGGGTGTGGTTACAATCAATTACAATTGCAAACATACGATGCGTAGCAATACAAATAAAGTGCATGTGCATAAAGTGAGCAGTGGTATACAATTCATGACTAAGGGATGCCATCCCTACAAAGTGTATTAAAATGTATGCGATACTTCATCTAAGCTAAAATCACAATTATATAAGTGATAATATGATGAAGGTGGATCACAGAAGTCAAACCGTAGGAAGTAATGGGGCCCGCACATACCATGGCGTTCTTTGTGCGTCTCCAGGTCCTCATTGCGCATGACCACACTGACACCATCCGATGCATCACAGTGTAAAGGTCAAGCGCTCGCGCTCTGCCTGGGTCGACATGAGAGCGCCATTTTACATAAGGGAAAGACACCTAAAGGTTACGTACAGGTTATCTATTTAACTGTTGTCCACACGGAACAATCATATCTCCGACCGCTGCAGGGATCTCCTACATATATCAGCAAATGGACAGGGGTCCCGTCCAAATGGGCGGGACACCTGACCAAAGCGCCACTACAAGCACAATTGCCAAAAAAATAGCAGTCGTAGAGGGATGATCCCTCAATTGTACCAACAACCTTATCTTATTAAAATATAATGACATATCTGGAGTAACGCATTAATAAAAGAACGCTGATGTCCACCTCGGGTCGCATAGCTTCCAAAGGGTCTGATTCTAGGATCCACATCCAATTTAGTGAAAATATAAAATCCTAAAAAGCAGAGAAAAAATATTTTAGTTTCAAAATAAATCTATTTCATAATTGTAGATAAATCTTTCATGGTTATCAAGCACCAATATACAAAAATGAGAAAGACAAAGCGCAAACATGCCAAGGGACCGGGGGTCAGCCACAGATCCTAGGTCTCTCACCTAAACTCAATATTGAGACCCCTGGGATGCAGGCTATCCAGATCATATATCCAGCGTAACTCTCTTTTCTTCAAGAGTGTCAGGCGATCACCACCTCTTCTAGGACGCCTGACCTGATCAATGATCCAGCATCTTAGATCACGCTCGGAGTGTCCGAGGGATCCAAAATGTCTGGACACTGGTAGGTCAGTACGTTTCTTCCTTATTGAATTCCTGTGGTTATTCAACCTTACTTTCAATTCTGTGGAAGTTTCCCCGACATATAATAGGTTACAGGGACAAGCCAACACATAAACTACATATGACGAGGAACAGTTTAGATGGAACTTTATCGGATACTCTTTGTTGGTAAGCGGGTGTGTGAAAGATCTAGTTTTACATATATATCGACAATTGACACAACCGAGACACGGATAACATCCAAGTCCCGGCTGTGTCAATGTCCGCTGTATGCTGGTTTTCTTTGGACCTGCATCCGCTCTGACCAAGTGGTCTTTAAGATTTTTGTTTTTACGGTACGATAAAAGGGGCGGAAGCTTAAACTCTGGTACATCTTTAATAGACCTGCTTAGGATACCCCAGTTGTCCTTCAGGATACGTCCTATCTCCATTCTACATCCAGAATATGTGGACATAAATGGTATCCTCTGGTTTTTTTTAGAGGTGGTATGTGTTATTTCAGTATTCATGTGTAGGATTTTGTTCTTATGTGCATCTAATAATCTGCGAGGATAACCCCGCTCCCTAAACTTATCTGACATCGTATCCAGTGTAGTCTCCAACTCAGTGTGGTCTGAAACAATGCGTTTCGTACGGAGGAACTGCGAATGGGGGAGGTGTTTAACCAGGCTGCGTGGATGATTGCTTTCATAACGTAGGATAGTATTTCTATCTGTCGATTTGACATATAAGCCTGTGCCAACCATACCATCAATTAGCTTAACGTTCGTGTCTAGAAATGACAATTGCGTTTAAGAGTATGATATAGTATACTGAAGATCAGGATCTATATCATTCAAATATGTGTGAAACTCCCTCAATTGTAGTTCAGTGCCCAACCACAGGAGGAAGACATCATCTATGTACCGCCACCATCTAACAACTTGTTGAAAGTGGTGGGATACATAGATAAAGTCCTCCTCCATGTGGCGCATATAAATATTTGCGTACGTTGGGGCCACATTGGACCCCATCGCAACGCCACGTTTCTGATTAAAGAAGATATCTTGAAACAAGAAATAATTGTTTTCAAGAACCAATCTCAATAGGGTATTTATAAAACATTTTGCATTCTGTGTTATGGGTAAACCATCCAAGTATTTATTGACTGCAGAGATGCCCTTCTCATGCCCTATTGACGTGTATAAGGAAACAACGTCAAAGGACACGAGAGTGACACCGTGCAAGTCACCAGCTTCAACTGACCTCAGTTGTTGTAGAAAATCGCCTGTGTCTTTAATGTAAGACTTTCCGGCCATTGAAAAATCCCTCAATATCCTATCAAGAAAGATGGATATTCTACTGAAAACAGAATCAGAACCAGATACGATGGGGCGACCGGGGGGGTCCACAAGACTTTTGTGGACTTTAGGTAGTACATATATTACAGGAGTGATGGGGGATCCCACCGTCAAATACTCCCTCAATCCCTCATCTATGATACCCCCGGCCACCGCATCGGAAAGACTCTTGTTGATTATGTTCATAATGCGAAATTTCGGATCGCTCTGCAATACACTATATACATTTATATCATTCAATTGTCGTTCAGTTTCTCTGATGTATTTGTATGTGTCAAGAACAACTACCCCGCCGCCCTTATCAGCCGGCTTAATGGTCAATAGGGGGTTGTTCTTGAGTTCGGAAAGGGCCTCAATCTCTGCAGTGGTCAGATTAGGATTGCATAATCGTGCCTCATCCCCTGATGTGGATTTCAGCATTCTGACGTCTCTCTGAACTGCAGAGATGTAGGCCTCAACCGCAGGTTCATCTATATTAGGAAAAAAAGCACTTTTGTTAGTTAAATTCAATCCTTTGAGTGAGAATTCGCTGGAGCATATTTGTGTATTTGCAAAACGTCCCTTAAAGAACACTTTCAATTTAATCAAACGAAAAAAATCATTCAAATCCATCTCTAGATCAAACCAGTTTACCTTAGTGCTCGGGCAAAAAGAAAGCCCCTTGGATAAAACACTTAGCTGGGCATCTGTTAATTCGACTGATGATAAATTAAAGACTATTGTCTCTTTCTCTGTGATGGCGTCTTTGTTGATTGTTGTCTGGTTCTGTTGTAACGTTGTTTTCCCTTGTCTTCTGTACCGGCGACCTCCTCTCCTGGTTCTGGATCTTTTCTTTTCTTTATGTCCGAGTCCACCCCTAAAAAAGCTTTATCTTCATCTATAGGGAGTTGTGTAAACCTTCTCCTTGACTTATTGTCACGATTAAAACTCGTAGATGGCTGATCAGTTTGCCATGTATATATGTCACCTCGCTTATAGTCATCTGCATCACGTGACCATTTGTTTCTTTTCCCCTCCTCCAGTTCCATCTGAAACTTATTAAGCTGATTTTTGACTTCCTCTTTATATAGTGCGAGGTCATCAGCAGGTATTTGTATACATAATGTCCGTTCAACCTCCACCAGATCATCAGAGAGTGAAGCGACTTCTGTTTGAAGAAACTCAATGTTTAATAAAATATAATCAAGCGAATATCTGTTTGATAGTGTTTCAAAACGTTTACAAAACAGATCATTATTCGGAAACAGATTTGGGCGTAAATTTGAACGCATTCCCCTCTGGATTCTTTTATCTTTATAGTACTGTCCCAATGTGGCCATATGCAATTTCATTGCTATAAGTCGCCTAGATAACGCGACATACTTGCGTTTGAGTTCCTTGGCAGTTGGAGCCTGTAGAAATGAGGCATCACCCTCAATCCCCCGCATGATGCGGTCGACCTCCTCAGCAGTATAGGTGCCACCATTGGGTGTTTCCGTGTTTGACATGGTAAATTCTCCGGATGTGCTCACTCACAATGCCGATATTGGAGAGAAGAAAAAGTCCAGTGGGAGCACCAGCCAGCATGTGGGTGCAAGGTCCAACGTAGGGTAACGGCAATCCCCAATGGTATAGAGAACAAAGAAGTAGGACTGCACTCCAAGATAGTGATAAAATCAGCAAGTGGTTTATTCACCCATAATATGGCAAGTCTTGCGACGTTTCGGCTCACAAGAGCCTTCCTCAAGCATGGTAACAGTGAAAGTGAGAGCATTATAAAGGCATTTACAAAGTGTCCAACCCATAAGGGTGTGGTTACAATCAATTACAATTGCAAACATACGATGCGTAGCAATACAAATAAAGTGCATGTGCATAAAGTGAGCAGTGGTATACAATTCATGACTAAGGGATGCCATCCCTACAAAGTGTATTAAAATGTATGCGATACTTCATCTAAGCTAAAATCACAATTATATAAGTGATAATATGATGAAGGTGGATCACAGAAGTCAAACCGTAGGAAGTAATGGGGCCCGCACATACCATGGCGTTCTTTGTGCGTCTCCAGGTCCTCATTGCGCATGACCACACTGACATCATCCGATGCATCACAGTGTAAAGGTCAAGCGCTCGCGCTCTGCCTGGGTCGACATGAGAGCGCCATTTTACATAAGGGAAAGACACCTAAAGGTTACGTACAGGTTATCTATTTAACTGTTGTCCACACGGAACAATCATATCTCCGACCGCTGCAGGGATCTCCTACATATATCAGCAAATGGACAGGGGTCCCGTCCAAATGGGCGGGACACCTGACCAAAGCGCCACTACAAGCACAATTGCCAAAAAAATAGCAGTCGTAGAGGGATGATCCCTCAATTCTACCAACAACCTTATCTTATTAAAATATAATGACATATCTGGAGTAACGCATTAATAAAAGAACGCTGATGTCCACCTCGGGTCGCATAGCTTCCAAAGGGTCTGATTCTAGGATCCACATCCAATTTAGTGAAAATATAAAATCCTAAAAAGCAGAGAAAAAATATTTTAGTTTCAAAATAAATCTTTTTCATAATTGTAGATAAATCTTTCACGATTATCAAGCACCAATATACAAAAATGAGAAAGACAAAGCGCAAACATGCCAAGGGACCGGGGGTCAGCCACAGATCCTAGGTCTCTCACCTGAACTCAATATTGAGACCCCTGGGATGCAGGCTATCCAGATCATATATCCAGCGTAACTCTCTTTTCTTCAAGAGTGTCAGGCGATCACCACCTCTTCTAGGAAGCCTGACCTGATCAATGATCCAGCATCTTAGATCACGCTCGGAGTGTCCAAGGGATCCAAAATCTGCAGTGTGGTGGTGGTACATAGATGATGTCTTCCTCCTGTGGTCGGGCACTGAACTACAATTGAGGGAGTTTCACACATATTTGAATGATATAGATCCTTGAATGATATAGATCCTGATCTTCAGTATACTATATCATACTCTAAAACGCAATTGTCATTTCTAGACACGAACGTTAAGCTAATTGATGGTATGGTTGGCACAGGCTTATATGTCAAATCGACAGATAGAAATACTATCCTACGTTATGAAAGCAATCATCCACGCAGCCTGGTTAAACACCTCCCCCATTCGCAGTTCCTCCGTACGAAACGCATTGTTTCAGACCACACTGAGTTGGAGACTACACTGGATACGATGTCAGATAAGTTTAGGGAGCGGGGTTATCCTCGCAGATTATTAGATGCACATAAGAACAAAATCCTACACATGAATACTGAAATAACACATACCACCTCTAAAAAAAACCAGAGGATACCATTTATGTCCACATATTCTGGATGTAGTATGGAGATAGGACGTATCCTGAAGGACAACTGGGGTATCCTAAGCAGGTCTATTAAAGATGTACCAGAGTTTAAGCTTCCGCCCCTTTTATCGTACCGTAAAAACAAAAATCTTAAAGACCACTTGGTCAGAGCGGATGCAGGTCCAAAGAAAACCAGCATACAGCGGACATTGACACAGCCGGGACTTGGATGTTATCCGTGTCTCGGTTGTGTCAATTGTCGATATATATGTAAAACTAGATCTTTCACACACCCGCTTACCAACAAAGAGTATCCGATAAAGTTCCATCTAAACTGTTCCTCGTCATATGTAGTTTATGTGTTGGCTTGTCCCTGTAACCTATTATATGTCGGGGAAACTTCCACAGAATTGAAAGTAAGGTTGAATAACCACAGGAATTCAATAAGGAAGAAACGTACTGACCTACCAGTGTCCAGACATTTTGGATCCCTCGGACACTCCGAGCGTGATCTAAGATGCTGGATCATTGATCAGGTCAGGCTTCCTAGAAGAGGTGGTGATCGCCTGACACTCTTGAAGAAAAGAGAGTTACGCTGGATATATGATCTGGATAGCCTGCATCCCAGGGGTCTCAATATTGAGTTCAGGTGAGAGACCTAGGATCTGTGGCTGACCCCTGGTCCCTTGGCATGTTTGCGCTTTGTCTTTCTCATTTTTGTATATTGGTGCTTGATAACCGTGAAAGATTTATCTACAATTATGAAAAAGATTTATTTTGAAACTAAAATATTTTTTCTCTGCTTTTTAGGATTTTATATTTTCACTAAATTGGATGTGGATCCTAGAATCAGACCCTTTGGAAGCTATGCGACCCGAGGTGGACATCAGCGTTCTTTTATTAATGCGTTACTCCAGATATGTCATTATATTTTAATAAGATAAGGTTGCTGGTACAATTGAGGGATCATCCCTCTACGACTGCTATTTTTTTGGCAATTGTGCTTGTAGTGGCGCTTTGGTCAGGTGTCCCGCCCATTTGGACGGGACCCCTGTCCATTTGCTGATATATGTAGGAGATCCCTGCAGCGGTCGGAGATATGATTGTTCCGTGTGAACAACAGTTAAATAGATAACCTGTACGTAACCTTTAGGTGTCTTTCCCTTATGTAAAATGGCGCTCTCATGTCGACCCAGGCAGAGCGCGAGCGCTTGACCTTTACACTGTGATGCATCGGATGATGTCAGTGTGGTCATGCGCAATGAGGACCTGGAGACGCACAAAGAACGCCATGGTATGTGCGGGCCCCATTACTTCCTACGGTTTGACTTCTGTGATCCACCTTCATCATATTATCACTTATATAATTGTGATTTTAGCTTAGATGAAGTATCGCATACATTTTAATACACTTTGTAGGGATGGCATCCCTTAGTCATGAATTGTATACCACTGCTCACTTTATGCACATGCACTTTATTTGTATTGCTACGCATCGTATGTTTGCAATTGTAATTGATTGTAACCACACCCTTATGGGTTGGACACTTTGTAAATGCCTTTATAATGCTCTCACTTTCACTGTTACCATGCTTGAGGAAGGCTCTTGTGAGCCGAAACGTCGCAAGACTTGCCATATTATGGGTGAATAAACCACTTGCTGATTTTATCACTATCTTGGAGTGCAGTCCTACTTCTTTGTTCTCTATACCATTGGGGATTGCCGTTACCCTACGTTGGACCTTGCACCCACATGCTGGCTGGTGCTCCCACTGGACTTTTTCTTTTCTATATATATATATATATATATATATATATAGCGAGCAAACAAAAAATTCCACAACAGCAGCTAGTCCAATAGCGCGGGTGCAAGATCCTCCCAGCCGCAGGCTCAACGGCTAATGGATTAATATATATTCAAACGATGAGGCATCACTCCAAAGATAAAGTGAAAAACGATGGACCCTTTATTGACCCCTCTGCAACGTTTCAACCGATCAATGCAGTCTTTATCAAGCATTAGCAAACAGCAGATCTTTTTTAGTGCAAGAAAAAGAAAAAGAAATTGCAGTCAGTGGTAGATACATCTGAAAGATCAACCACTCCCATGTTGGTATTGCAATCCAGACTGCAGTCTGGTTTCAGAGGAGTGGTAGTAGTACCTCATACAGAGGCAGGGGAGCTGCTGTTCCCGTCAATTGCGATCAGTACTAGGACATTCCTCACGTCCTTGTACCTGTACATGCTCTCATTGCAGAGAGCCCTGCTGTCACCCTTTCTGAGTGGTTGCCCAAGCACTGGGAGGCCTCTCTGATTCTTGCTTACAGTACCACATGCTACAGTAGCTCTGGAACTTAGGGACTTAATCAGAGTAACTGATGTAATAGTTATAAACATGTAATGCTGGTAACCATCATATTTTTCCACTCCAGGGACAGGGGGCATTCTGGGGATTTAATCTGGGTGTCACTCCCTTTGTAATCAGAGGTACTTTCGCATTTCATACCTTGCTGGGCAGGTACTAGTACCTTTCCTTTGAAATGTATAAGGGACTCATCTATGCAAAATGAAAAAATGAGGCTAAAGTAGCATTTCGTTATAAAAAATAAAAATTTTCATTTTCACAGCCAAATGTTTTTATATTCTATGAAACACCTGTTGTGGTCAAAGTGCTCACTGCACACTGTACAAAATCCATTGTGGAGTGTAATTTCTAAAAGAGGGTTATTTTGGGGAATTTACACTCTACGGATACTTCAGGGTCTCTTGAAATGTGCCATAGTGCCTGAATACCATTTTGACAAAATCTGCTTCTAAAAGACATGTACTGCTGCTTTTCTTTTAAACTTTGCGGTGTGCCCATACAGCAGTTTAAGAACACATATGGGTTGACCGTATTAAGGAGAAAATTGGTAACAAATTGTGTGGTGCATTTTCTTTTGTGAAAATGAAAAATTTGGGGATAAAGCAGCATTTTAGTGTTAAATAATTTTTCATTTTCACAAATATCTCGAAATTCTCTGAAACACCTGTTTGGTCAAAATACTCAATACAACCCTTGAAAAAATTCCTTGAGGGGTGTAGTTTTCAAAATGAGGTCACTTTTTGGGGGTGCAAAATCTGCCCTCAATAAACTATATGGATCTCCTTCCCTTCCAAGCCCTGCAGTGTGCCCATACAGCAGTTTACAAGCACATATGGGGTGTTTCTGTAAACTGCAGAATCAGTTTAATTAACCCTTTCTACCCTGGGCCAGTTTTCACCTTCCTGACCAGGCCATTTTTTGCAAATCTGACATGTCATTTTATTTATCCAAGTTATTCTCAGAATGTTTTCTCGTGACACATTGTACTTCATGATAGTCATAAATTTGAGTCAATATATTTCACCTTTAATTATGAAAAAATCCAAAATATACCCAAAATTTGGAAAAATTAGCAGTTTTTAAAATTTCAATTTCTCTGCTTTTAAAACAGAAAGTGATACCTCATAAAATATTTATTACTTAACATCCCCCATATGTCTACCTTATGTTGGCATCATTTTTTAAATGTCATTTTTTTTTTTTTAGGAAGTTAGAAGGCTTAGAATTTTAGAATCAATTCTTAAAAATTTTAAAGAATATTTCCAAAACCCACTTTTTAAGGACCAGTTCAGGTCTGAAGTCACTTTGTGGAGCTTACATAGTGAAAACCACCCATAAATTACCCCATTGTAGAAACTACACCCCTCAAGCTACTCAAAAATGATTTTACAAACTTTTTTTAACCCTTTAGGTGTTCCACAAGAATTAAAGGAAAATTGAGATAAAATTGTAAAATTTCCCTTTTTTTGCATATTTTCCATTTTAATCCATTTTTTTCTTTAACACATCGACGGTTAACAGCCAAACAAAACTCAATATTTGTTACCCTGATTCTGTGACTTACAGAAACACCCCACATGTGGTCGTAAACTGATGTAAGGGCACACAGTAGGGAACAGAAGGAAAGGAACGCTATATAGTTTTTGGAAGGCAGATTTTGCTGGACTGGTTTTTACATGCCATGTCCCATTTTAAGCCCCCCTGATGCACCCTTACAGTAGAAACTCCCAAAAAGTGACCCCATTTTGGAAACTAGGGGATAAGGTGCCAGTTTTATTGGTACTATTTTGGCTACATATGATTTTTAATTGCTCTACAATACATTTTTTGTGAGGCAAGGTAAACCCAAAAATGGCTGCTTTGGCACAATTTTTATTTTTTTACAACATTCATCTGACAGGGTAGATCATGTGCTATTTTTATAGAGCAGGTTGTTACGGACGCAATGATATCAAATGTGTCTACTTTTTTTGTTTGTTTAAGTCTTACATAATAAAGCATTTTTGAAAAAATATATAGTTTTTGTGTCTTCATTTATGAATGCCTTATTTATTTATTTTTTTCTGCCGATCGTCTATTGCAGGGGCTAGCTTTTTTGCAGGAAGAGTTGACGTTTTTACTGGTACCATTTTTGGGTACATATGATTTTTAGATCATTAATTATTACACTTTATGGGGCAAGGTGACCAAAAAATTGGCAATTTTGGTACAGCTTTTATTTATTTTTTCAGCATTTACCTGAGGGGTTAGATCATGTGACATTTTTATAGAGCAGATTGTTACGGGCGTGGCAATACCTAATACATGTATGTATACTTTTTCTTATTTAAGTTTTACACAATGATAACATTTAGTGTCTCTATAGTCTGAGAGCAATAGATTTTTTATTTTTTGAGCGATTGTCTTAGGTAGGGTCTCCTTTTTTGAGGGATGAGGTGACAGTTTGATTGGTACTATATTGAGGGGCATACACTTTTTTGATCACTTGGTGTTGCAATTTTTGTGATATAAGGCAAAAAAAATATACTTTTTTGGAACTGTTTTTTTTTTTGTTCACCTGAGGGGTTAGGTCATGTGTAGTACTGCATGTGCTCGAGCGCCATGCTCAAAACTCCTCCCCGCATGTTTCTTGGCTGCTACGCAGCCAATAAACATGCAGGTAGTTACTGCCCTCACTGTAATGCCTGTAGCCAACATGGCATTACAGTGATTGGCTGGCCAGAACGCGTCATCGGGTGGTATATAGCACCCGATGATGAATTTTCAGCTTATTTGTAGTCAGGGAGAGCTGAGCATAGGAAGGGAAAGAGTGTAGGGAGTGTCATTGAATATTTTTTTTGTACAAAAACATTTCAGAGACCCAAAAGTCCTTGTAAGGACTATTGCGTGTGACAGCAGCAATATAAACTGCCTTTCCAAAAAAAAAAGTCGCCACCAAAAAAAAAGATTCTCAATGGGGTTAAGCTCTGGACTCTGTGGTGGCCAATCCATGTGTGAAAATGATGTCTCATGCTCCCTGAACCACTCTTTTACAATTTGAGCCTGATGAATCCTGGCATTGTCATCTTGGAATATGCCAGTGCCATCAGGGAAGAGAAAATCCATTGATGGAATAACCTGGTCATTTAGTATGTTCAGGTAGTCAGCTGACCTCATTCTTGGAGCACATACTGTTGCTGAACCTAGACCTGACCAACTGCAGCAAGCCCAGATCATAGCACTGCCCCCACAGGTTTGTACAGTAGGCACTAGGCATGATGGGTGCATCACTTCATCTGCCTCTCTTCTTACCCTGATGCACCCATCACTCTGGAACAGGGTAAATCTTAACTAATCAGACCAAATGACCTTCTTCCATTGCTCCAGAGTCCAATCTTTATTCTCCCTTGCAAATCGAAGCATTTTTTTTTCTGGTTTGCCTCGATGATTACTGGTTTTCTTACGGCTACAAAGTTGTTCAGTCCCAATCCCTTGAGTTTCCTTCGCATTGTGCGTGTGGAAAGGCTCTTACTTTCACTATTAAAAATAGCCCTGAGTTCTACTGTTGATTTTTTTTCGATTTGATTTCACCAAACGTTTAAGTGATCACCGATCACGATTATTCAGGATTTTTTTCCCCGCCACATTTCTTCCTCGAATACGATGGGTCCCTATTATCCTTCCTGTTTTTAATAATGCGTTGGACATTTTTTAACCCAATTTTAGTCGTTTCTGCAATATCCTTAGATGTTTTCTCTGCTTGATGCATGCCAATGATTTGACCCTTCTCAAACAGACTAACATCTTTTCCACTACCACAAGATGTGTCTTTATCGACATGGTTGTTTAAGAAACGAGAAGCAACTCATTGCACCTTTTGGGGTTTAAATAACTTATTGCCAGCTGAAAGATAATCGCCCATGCAGTAATTATCCAATAGGAGGCTCATAACTATTTGCTTAGTTAACCCCTTAAGGACTCAGCCCTATTTCACCTTAAGGACTTGGCCATTTTTTGCAAATCTGACCAGTGTCACTTTAAGTGCTGATAACTTTAAAACGCTTTGAATTATCCAGGCCGTTCTGAGATTGTTTTTTCGTCACATATTGTACTTCATGACACTGCTAAAATTGGGTCAAAAAAGTAAATTTTTTTGCATAAAAAAATACCATATTTACCAAAAATGTAGAAAAATTTGCAAATTTCAAAGTTTCAGTTTCTCTACTTCTGTAATACATAGTAATACCCCCCAAAATTGTGATGACTTTACATTCCCCATATGTCTACTTCATGTTTGTAGCATTTTGGGAATGATATTTAATTTTTTGGGGATGTTGCAAGGCTTAGAAGTTTAGAAGCAAATCTTGAAATTTTTCAGAAATTTACAAAAACCCAATTTTTAGGGACCACTACAGGTCTGAAGTCACTTTGCGAGGCTTACATAATAGAAACCACCCAAAAATTACCCCATTCTATAAACTACACCCCTCAAGGTATTCAAAACTGATTTTACAAACTTCGTTAACCCTTTAGGTGTTGCAGAAGAGTTATTGGCAAATGGGGATGAAATTTGAGAATTTCATTTTTTTGCCTAATTTTCCATTTTAACCCATTTTTTCCACTAACAAAGCAAGGGTTAACAGCCAAACAAGACTGTATCTTTATTGCCCTGACTCTTTCGTTTACAGAAACACCCCATAAGTGGCCGTAAACTACTGTACAGGCACACAGTAGGGCGTAGAGGGAAAGGTGCGCCGTATGGTTTTTGGAAGCCAGATTTTGCTGGACTGGTTTTTTGACACCATGTCCCATTTGAAGCCCCCCTGATGCACCCCTAGAGTAGAAACTCCATAAAAGTGACCCCATCTAAGAAACTAAACCCCTCAAGGTATTCAAAACTGATTTTACAAACTTTGTTAACCCTTTAAGTGTTGCACAAGATTTAATGGAAAATAGAGATACAATTTCAAAATTTCACTTTTTTGGCAGATTTTCCATTTTAATATTTTTTTTCCAGTTACAAAGCAACGGTTAACAGCCAAACAAAACTCATTATTTATGGCCCTGATTCTGTAGTTTACAGAAACACCCCATATGTGGTCGTAAACTGCTGTACGGTCACATGGCAGGGTGCAGAAGGAAAGGAATGCCATATGGTTTTTGGAAGGCAGATTTTGCTGGACTGTTTTTTTTGACACCATGTCCCATTTGAAGCCCCCCTGATGCACCCCTAGAGTAGAAACTCCAAAAAAGTGACCCCATTTTAGAAACTACGGGATAGGGTGGCAGTTTTGTTGCTACTAGTTTAGGGTACATATGATTTTTGGTTGCTCTATATTACACTTTTTTGTGCGGCAAGGTAACAAGAAACAGAATTTTTGGCACGTTTTTTTTTTGTTATTTACAACATTCATCTGACAGGTTAGATCATGTGGTAATTTTATAGAGCAGGTTGTCACGGACGCGGTGATACCTAATATGTATACAATTGTTTTTATTTATGTAAGTTTTACACAATGATTTCATTTTTAAAACAAAAAAAATGTTTTAGTGTCTCCATAGTCTAAGAGCCATAGTTTTTACAGTTTTTGGGCGATTATCTTAAGTAGGGTCTCATTTTTTGCGGGATGAGATGACGGTTTGATTGGCACTATGTTGGGGTGCATATGACTTTTTGATCGCTTGCTATTACACTTTTTGTGACGTAAGATGACAAAAAATTGCTTTTTTTACACCGTTTTTATTTTTATTTTTTTACAGTGGTCACCTGAGGGGTTAGGTCATGTGATATTTTTATATAGCCAGTCGATACGGACGCGTCAATACCTAATATGTATACTTTTCTTTTATTTATTTAAGTTTTACACAATGATTTTATTTTTGAAACAAAAAAAATCATGTTTTAGTGTTTCCATAAACTAAGAGCCATAGTTTTTTCAGTTTTTGGGCGATTATCTTGAGTAGGGTATGATTTTTGCGGGATGAGATGCCGGTTTGATTGGTACTATTTTGGCGTACATGCGACTTTTTTGATCACTTTTATTACCTTTTTTGGGAAGTAAGGTGGGCAAAATTTCAATTTCCTAATAGTTTTTATTTTTTTATTTTTATGGCGTTCACCGTGCAGGGAAAGTAACATGACTGTTTTATAGATCAGGTCGTTACGGATGCGGCGATACCAAACATGTGTAACAAATGTGTTTTTTGATTTTTCCTTTTTTTTTTACCCAGACCCACTTGGTTCTTGAAGATCCAATGGGTCTGATGTCTGTAAAATACAGTACAGTACACCATATAGTGTTTTGTACTGTATTTTACTTACACTTTGAACAGATCTATGCCTTTAGCACAGATCTGTTCAGCACCATGGACAGCAGGATGCCTGAGACGGCGTCCTGTTGCCATGGGAACCTTCCCAGTCTGCTCAGTAGTGGTCAGAACTTCGCAGACGGGGAAGGGTAAGGACAGGGCTCTCTGGGGGCTATCTGGGGGCTCTCTCCCTCTCCATCGGGTGGCTGCAAAGGCACAGCAGCCCCCCAATGGGAGAGGGAGGGAGCTCCCTCTTACTGTTAACTTTTTCCATACAGCGGTCCGTACGGACCGCGGGGATCAGAAACTGCAGAAAGCGCAGCAAACCGCAGGTCTGAATTGACCTGTGGTTTGCGGCGATCGCCGATACGGGGGGGTCACATGACCCCCCCTGGCGTTGTGACAGGATGCCGGCTGAATGATTTCAGCCGGCATCCCGTTCTGATTAACCCCCGCGGTGCCTGTATAACGATTTAAAGTTAGGACGTACCGGTACGCCCTGAGTCTTTAAGGGGTTAAATCCAGGTGGTGACTTTTTTTTGGACAGGCAGTGTATGTTTATAGAGCAACCTTTGCTAAATTGCTCAATGTTAGGGAGAGCTCTGCATAGGAAGGGACAGACAGTGTAGGAAGATTTTTATATAAAAAAACTTTTCAGAGACCCAAAAGTCCTATTAAGGACTATTGTGTGTGACAGCAGCAATATATATTTTTAGCGCATCTTGTGCTAAATACCGCGTATTAGGCCGCTGCGGACAGTTAAAATATCCGCGCTACATCTCCTGTTTAAAGTGTGTGCATCGCTAAAATATCAGTGACATCCAGTGCACTTTTTCCGTAGATGGTGTCCGCTGCGGACAGTTAAATTATCCGTGCCACATCTCCTGTTTAAAGTGTGTGCATCCCTAAAATATCAGTGACATCCAGTGCACTTTTTCTGTAGATGGTGTCCGCTGCGGACAGTTAAATTATCTGTGCCACATCTCCGGTTTAAAGTGTGCGCATACCTAAAATATCAGTGACATCCAGTGTACCTTTTTCCGTAGACACTACAAACCGTGACATTACCTGTGGTACCTGTCCTGTATAACGTTTCCTAATCACAAATACCTTTGTAAAAATTTTTGCGCATACACTTCTAAATCCTGCGCTACTGTACGTGTGACATACTTTCAAGCATGTATCATATTTAAAATGAAGAAGGCGAGCAGTAAGGGACGGGGAACTGGCTGTGATGCTGATGATGCACACGGAGTCCGTGGCCCTGGGCGCGGAGAAACTGTGCCTGCTGCCAGAGCACAAGAAAAACAATCATCCACAATGCCTAGCTTCATGTCCCAGTTTGCAGGGCGGCGCAGGACACTACTCTTGAAGTCAGACCATTACGACCAGGTGGATTTGATTGTAGCAGATAATGCTTCCAGTCGGTTAAGCACCACCCTGTCTTCCACCAAGTCCAGTCTCAGTAGCCAAGAGTCTGGTCAACACAATCCTCACCCTGATCCTCCTTCCTCCCATCATGTGCAGTCTGGCCAAACACACTCGGATCCTACACTCGGATATTCCAAATACCTCTTTTCATCGCCATTTCTTGATTTAGCCCTCTCGCTAAGCACGCTTGAAGAGGGACATGAGATCATGTGCCCTGAATCCAAACCTCTTGAGCATCCACAGTCACAAGAACATGACAGTGGGGAATGGCAATTAGTGTTTAATGAGGTGGATGATGATGAGACACAGTTGCCAATGAGTCAACCGCATTTACTGTCTAAAGAGATTGCTGAAGAGGATGAGACACAGTTGTCAATCACTGAGGTTGTGGTTAGGTCAAAAAATCTGGAGGATGATCAGAGTGAGAAAGTGGAAGAGGAGGTGGTGGACGATGAGGTCACTGACCCAACCTGGAAATGTGAAAAGCTGAGCGAGGACAGAAGTACAGAGGGAGGGGGATTCTGCAGCACCACAACAGGCTGGAAGAGGCAGTGGGGTGGCAAAAGGGAGAAGGCGGGCCACACCATACAGGCCTGCAACTGTTCCATGGAGAACCCCCTTGCGGAAATCTCCCTTGCCAAGGGGTAAATGTTCTGCAGTATGGTGATTTTTTTAGGAAAGTGCGGACGACAAAAGAATAGTAGTTTGCAACCTATGCCATACGAAAATGAGACGGGGTATGAATACTAGCAACCTCACCACAACCAGCATGATCCGCCGCATCCAAGCTCCGCAATAAGTGGGACGAACGCCTGGGTCCACAATCTGTGTCTGCGGGTCACACCACTGCCTCCTCTTCCCCTATGTTACGTGCTGGCCAATCCTCTGGACCTTCGCAAGCACCATCAGCGACCACATCCACTTCCGTGTCCCAGCACAGTGTTCAAATGTCCTTACCCCAGGCTTTTGAACGCAAGCGAAAATCCCCAGCCACCCAGCCACAGGCCATAGCACTAAATTCGCAGCTTTCCAAATTACTGGCCCTGGAAATGTTGCCATTTAGGCTTGTGGACACTGAGGCCTTCCGCAGCCTGATGTTGGTGGCCATCCCGCGTTACGCAGTCCCCAGCCGCCACTATTTTTCAAGGTGTGCCATGCCCGCTTACACCAACATGTGTCCTGTAACATCACACATGCCCTGACCAATGCAGTTACTGGGAAGGTCCACTTAACCACAGACACATGGACAAGTGCATTTGGCCAGGGATGCTACATTTCCCTATCGGCACACTGGGTGAATGTTGTGGAGGCTGGAAGCGAGTCGTTCCCTGGGATGGCACAGGTGCTACCGAAGCCAAGGTTTGCGGGCTCTACGCCGATCAGGGTTTCCGCCAGCACCTACGTTAGTGGCTCCAAACCCCACTTCTCCTCCTCCGCCTCCTCCTCCACTTCCAACTCTAGCACCAGAGTCAGTCATCAGTCGGTAGCTGGAAGCAGTGTAGAACTGCAGTGGGGAAGCGGCAACAGGCAAGCTGAAGCTAATATGCTTAAGGGACAAACAGCACACCGCCGCAGAGCTGTGGCAGGGGATAAGAGACCAGAATGAGCTGTGGCTCTCGCCACTCAACCTACAACCAGGCATGGTTGTGTCTGATAATGGCCACAACTTGGTGGCGGCTTTGGAGCTCGGCAAGCTCACACACATCCCATGCCTAGCCCACGTGTTCAACCCTGTGGTTCAGCGGTTTCTCAAAACCTACCCCAATTTGCCTGAGCTACAGGTGAAGGTGCGCCGCATGTGTGCACATTTCCGCAAGTCATCGACAGCTTCAGCTGGTCTGTCAACACTGCAGCAGCGCTTGAAATTGCCAGCTCACTGTCTGTTGTGCGACGTGAGCACACGCTGGAACTCCACGTTCCACATGTTGGCCAGGCTTGGTGAGAAGCAGAGGGCAGTAGTGGAATACCAGCTGCAATATGGTCGTCGCCTTTCCAGTCATCTTCCGCTATTCACAAGCGAGGAGTGGGCATTGATGTCTGACCTCTGTGAGGTTTTAAGAAACTTTGAGGAATCAACACAGATGATGAGCGGCGATAACGCTATTATCAGCGTAACCATCCCACTTCAGTGTCTACTCAAACGCTCGCTGCTCACAATTAAGGACGACGCTTTGCATGTGAAAGAGGTGGAAATGGGGGAAGACATTACACAGGGTGATAGTCAGACCACCCTCAGTTCGTCTTCTCAGCGTGAATTGGACGATGAAGAGGAGGAGGAGTAGTAGGAGGAGGAGCAGGAGACGGTTGCCACCGCTACAGAGGGTAGTACCCATGGAAGTTTAATTCCATCTGTTCAGCGTGGGTGGGCAGAAGAGAAGGAAGAGGATGAGGAGATTGAGAGTGATCCTCCTGATGACGACAGCAAAGTCTTGCCTGTTGATACTCTGGCACACATGGCAGGCTTCATGTTAGGTTGCCTTTCCCGCGACTTGCGCGTTATACGCATTTTAGACAACACGGATTACTGATTGTTCACCCTTCTCGACCCCCACTATCAAGAGAACTTCTCATCTCTCATTCCTCTGGTGGAGAGGACAAGCAAAACGGTGCAATACCAGAAGATCCTTGTTAAAGGAGGGGAGACAAGGGGAACACACAGCAGTTCCAACAGAGGCACAGCAATGCTCTCCAAAGCCTGGGACAGTTTCATGACACACCGACAGCACCCTCACCCTGATGTGCGGCCTATTGTCACAAGGAGGGAAAAATTTGGGAAGATGGTGAAGCAGTACATAGCAGACCGTGTGAGCGTTCTCAATGATCCCTTAGTGGCTTGCAACTACTGGGTGTCCTAGCTGGACAAGTGGCACGAACTGGAGCTCTATATGCCTTGGAGCTGCTGGCCTGCCCTGCCGCCAGCGTTTTGTCTGAGCGAGTATTTAGTGCTGCTGGTGGCATTAAAACAGATAAGCGTATCCGCCTGTCAACTAAAAATGCTGACAGGTTGACTCTTTTAAAAATGAACAAGGCCTGGATTGACCATGACTTCTCGACTCCACCAGAGGAAAGCTGATGAACATAAAGGCACTTTAAATGTGTTGTTTATAATGTATTGAATACACTGTATTCCCATGCACTCCTTCCACCACAAACAAGGGTATATGGTTGAATCTTCCTTTTCTCATCCTCCTTCTCCTCTTCCATCATATCAACACATGCTTATTAGTCGCATATAATGCCCTCGCATATATGCCCTTCACATGTAATGTTTTACAGGGTCAGCTCAGCTGCAGGCCCTCGCATGTAATTTTTTAAAGGGTCAGCTCACCAGCAGGCCTTTCGCATATCATTTTTTAGCGGGTCAGCTCACCAGCAGGCCCTCGCAAATAATGTTTTGCAGGGTCAGCTCACCAGCAGGCCCTCACATATAATTTTTTAGAGGGTCAGCTCACCAGCAGGCCCTCGCATATAATGTTTTACAGGGTCAGCTCACCTACAGGCCTTCACCTACAATCTTTTACAGGGTCATCTCACCAGCAGGCCTGCACCTAAATTCTTTTACAGGGTCAGCTCACCAGCAGGCCCGCACCTCAAATCTTTTACAGGGTCAGCTCACCTGAAGGCCCTCACATATATTGTTTTAGAGGGTCAGCTCACCTGTTGGCCCTCGCCTACAACCTTTTAGAGGGTCAGATCACCAGCAGGCCCACACCTAAAATCTTTTACAGGGTCAGCTCACCAGCAGGCCCGCACCTATAATCTATTACAGGGTCAGCTCACCAGCAGTCTCTCACATATCATTTTTTACAGGGTCAGCTCACTAACAGGCCTTCACCTATAATCTTTTACAGGGTCAGCTCACCAGCAGGCCCGCACCTAAAATCTTTTACAGGGTCAGATCACCTGCAGGCCCTCACCTAATTATACCTAATAGGTAGTTTGCGCGCATGCTGCCTTGCTTGGATGTGGTAGCCGTAGCTGTTTCTCAGGCTCCCTTTCCGGAATTGAACCATTTTTCCCCGTTACCCGTAGTCACCATGGTTTGCGTTGACAATAACATCGAAAGTTGATAGGCCAGACATCCAAATGGATCGTCGCCGTTACAGGGACGTGCGATCGGCCCCAGGTTATCTAGAGTCACCAAAGCGGCAGCAGGCCCTTACCAATAATGTTTTAGAGGGTCAGATCAGCAGGCCCTTGCTCCAAATGTTTTTGAGGGTCATCAGCAGGCCATCAATCATAATTTTTCAAGGCTGTGTATGATGCCCTCTTTTATGTGTAAAAAAGGGTGTATTGTAGTGCCGGTTCTCTGTAATTTTTGGCAGCCCTTTCACTTACTGCATAAGCTTTATGAGTGTAGGAGCCCCACTACATGAATAATTGTACCAAAATGCGAATAAGGCCCTCCTTTATGCGATATACAGGTTGTATCGGAGTGCCTCTTCCTTGTAAATATACAGAAAAGCATGTTTCCTAACACTTTTTCCTCTAAAATCGCTTTTATCTTCGGTTTTGTGCGTATTATTGTCAGTCTGTAAAAGTGGCGTACTACTCGGACAACATCGTTCCCAGCAGCGACCTGGGAGTCCAAGATGCATCCAGACATCCTCCCCATGCTGTTCCCGAACCATTTAATTGTTTTTTCCATCAATTTCGGACCTTTTCCTATGAACCAGGCACCCTCCCCTCTTTAGAGCAGGGGGTGCCCGGTTTAATGCTCGGGTTCTCCCATTGACTTCTATTATACTCGGGTGCTCGGTAGAGCACCCAAGCATCTCGATGTGTTCGGCCCGAGCACCTGAGCACTATTGTTCTCAATCAACACTAATCATGTGGTAATTTTTATAGAGCAGGTTGTTACGGACGCGACAATACCTAATATGTCTACATTTTTTTTTTATTTCTCTTTTTTCACAATAATAGTTTTGAAGCAAAAAAAATCATACTTTAGTGTCTCCATTGTCTGAGAGCCATAGCTTTTTATTTTTTTGACCAATTGTCTTAGATAGGGTCTCATTTGTTGTGGGATGAGGTGACGGTTTGATTTGTACTATTTTAAGGGTCATACGCCTTTTTGATCGTTTGGTGTTGCAATTTTTGTGATGTAAGGTGACAAAAATTGCTTTTTTTTATATTGTTTTTATTTTTTATTTTTTACAGTGTTCACCTGATGTGGCGATACTTCATATGTATACTTTTTTTTATTTATTTCACTTTAACACAATAACATATTTAAAAAAAAAAATTCTGTTTTAGTGTCTCATGTTCTGACAGCTATAGTTTTTTTTTTTTTTTTTAGCAATTTTCTTATGTAGGGACTAATTTTTTGCGGGATAAGGTGACGCTTTTATTGGTATCATTTTGTAGGACATGCGCCTTTTTGATCGCTTGGCTTTTTTTGACAGTTTTTATTTTTATTTTTTTATGGTGTTTATCGGACAGGATGGATCACATGATATATTTATAGAGCGGGTCATTACGGACGCGGCGATACCTAATATGTGTGTTTTTTCTTTTTCAATTTTTTATTATAAAATCTGAGGAAAAGGAGCATTTTTTTTTTTTACTTGAAACTATTTTTTTAATTAAAAACTCCTTTTTTTTTTTTTACTTTCGGGGGTCTGATCCCCTCTGCAATGCATTGCAATATTTCTGTATTGTAATGCATTGCCTGTTAGTGTATTACACAGAGTAATACACTAACAGGTTGCCTAGGAGACCCAGCCTGGGGCTGGCTCGCCTGGGAACCCGTAGAAAGAAGGTCCCGATGCTGTGCTAGGCATTGGGCAGCCTCTGCACAGCATTGGGCTGCCTTTTTACCCATTAAATCCCTGCCTCAGCAGCATGGGGACCCGATGGGCTCCCTCACCTGCAGCAAACTCCTTCTATGTCGCGGTCAGCGCTGACCGCAGCATAGAAGGAGTTAATGCGCTGGAATTGGTGTTTTCACCGATGCCGGCGCATACAGCATGTGTCCGGCTAACAGGTACAGCCGGTCTCCTGCAGCTGATCGGTCTTCACAGCTCCTGCACCCACCCAATCAGAAGGCCTTAATAGTATGGCGCTGGGCGGCAACTCACGTCCCGCTGCGCCGTACTATTACGGCGCGTGGTCGGGAAGGGGTTAATATTGAGGTTTGTTTTGCTGTCAACCTTTGCTGTGTTATAGCAACAAATGAACTAAAATGCGAAATCTTTAAATTATATTTTTTTTATTTAATCCCTGTGGAACACCTAAAGGGTTAACAAAGTTTCTGAATGCAGTTCTGAATAATTTAATTGGTGTAGTTTTTAAAATTGTGAGGTTTCTTTTATATAAGCCCCTCAAAGTTACTACAGAGCTGAATTGGTCCTTTAAACGACATGAATTGGTCCTTTTAGGAATTTTCTGGACACTTTGAAATATTGCTTCTAAAATTCTAAGCCTTCTAATGTCCAAAATAATAAAATTACATTTACAAAATGATGCAGACTTAAAGTAGACATATGGTGAATGTTAATTAATTACTATTTTATGAGGTAACACTTTCTGTCTTAAAAGCAGAGAAATTCAATTTTTTTTTTTTTTTATACATATGGACCCACTACTATCGGAAAGTAAACTACAATGTGTAATGAGAGAAGATTCTCAGAATTGATTGGATAAGTCAAAGCATCCCAAAGTTATTAGCACATAAAATGACACGTCGGATTTGCTAAATTTGGTTCAGTCCATAAGGTGAAAACTGACTGTGTACTGAAGGGGTTAATAATAATAATAATAATAATAATATAGATTAGATTTGAAATACATTATAAACATATTATAAATTAAAACATTATGCTTTAAATGTAAATGTTATAAAATAATTGGAAATTATAGTTTAAATATAATGAGAAACAATACCGCTATGATTTACTTTGTGCTATTTATAGTTTTTTCAATAATATTTGCTATGAAATGTTAATATATAAAGAATAGAATAGACAAATGAAGTGTTACCATTGAAAACTGCCAGTCTGACCTTTATAGCTTGACAGTTTTGGAATTAGTTATTTATGTGGTTCATGTAGAAAATAAATGTTTTCCATGGCATTTGGTCAAATGTGCTATATAGATTGTAATAAACACATGGCCTCATTTATCAGTTTCAGCCCTTGTGCTTGTACTTTGTTAAAATATGAGATCTTATTCCAATACTTTTATTTACACACATATTTTCTAATTTTATGTATACAATAATTGAAGACTGTGCTTCCTTGTGGTATTTATGTTGTGTGTTTGAAATTATTTATTATATATCAAAGGGACACTGCCATTAACATTGTGTATCACATAGTAACAGTCTATATGTGACTATTGTATGTGTTTTTATTTTTATTTTTTAAATGGGTGGATGGTTTTCTAGATATAATTTTTTTGAAGTCACCACATGTATTCTACTTCCCATATTTGGTTCTTTAACACCCTCCTTTGTTTGAACTTTTAGTACAGCAAACAGCCTCATTGTACTTTCTCAATCAGACCATCAATGCAGCCAGAGATAGCCCCCGCCCCCATCCCGTAGTGACTCAATTAGAATATCACACATCAGATTATTACATTGAAAAGTAGAATACTGTTTTGTGGGCATCAAGGCCTATCAAGAGAACAATAGAGCTATTATACTGTCATCTTAAATTCTACACCTCCTACTATTATACTTTCAGATAACATCCTTCCTGCAGTAGAAGCAGCAGTAAAATAACAAGTCTTCCCTCTCTGTGCAGCTGCAGAAGTACATATTTTGAATGTAATTATCAGTGGCATAGTGCTGACAAAATAAAAATGAACGGCAACCAAAAGTTCTAAAGAATAATTGTTTTCTTTGAATAGGGAGTTTAAAATCCTTTAACGCCTTGGTATGTTGAGGAGAGGACTAACTTCATACATATCAACATAAAGTTACATCGCTGGGATGGATTGGACACAAAAGTTGTGACTGCACCATTGGCAATGGGAGATAGCTGTAATATACAGCCAGGTTTCAATTGCAATGGCCAGGATAGGAACTAGATCCTTTCCTGCCCATTTAACCAGATGCCATGGTGAATAGTGACTGTGACATCACAGAGGTTGGGAGGCACATTCCTTAGACTGCCTTAATGTGAATGTGGAGTGCTTATGATTCCCTCTGGGTCTGCAAAAAACCAAAGCCTATTAGGCATTGCAGGAGGTAGGCTAACATAATACACTGCACTACATAAAGGATCGCTTGTTAGTGCCCTTTAGGACTAACAAATATATTAAAAATGTTAAAAGAAATCTGTCACCAGGATAATCGCTATTGAAGTAAATACATGGCCTAATAGCACTTAGTACCTTAATTCCAGATGTGCCTTTGTTTCGGCAATAGATGTTTTCTATCTTCTGAAAATCCAGTGTTCCCAGAGGGGCGTCCCAAGCCCGCCCTCATGCTGGGAGCAGGGAAAAGGGGGGCGGAGTTATGGCTTGAATGTGATGTAGGAAGGGGTGGGTGGACACATTGTGGCAGGAGACGTGCTTGGGCCCCTTACTGGCTCATTCGCATACCAAATAAACAGGATTTTCAGAAGATAGAAAACATTTATTGCTGAAACAAAGGCACATCCGGAAATAAGTGCTATTAGGCTATTAGGCCAAGGATTTACTTCAATAGCGATTATCCTGGTGACAGATTTCCTTTAAGAAAATGAAAATGTTTTTAAAAAGTAAAAAGTGTAAAAACAAAAATTTCATTTTTATCAAACAAGAGTATTCAGTATGGAAAAGAAAACCTATACACATTTGGTACGACTGCATCCATAATGACTCATCCTATAAATTTATCAAGTGATATAACCCACATGGTAAATGAAGTTAAAAATGCCAAAATTACTGGTTTGTGTTAATTCTGTTTCCCGAAAAGAATCCTTAATAAAACATAACTTTTAATCAGTCAGATTAATTATAATCCCTTAGAATGTATCAAAACAAAAAATAATATTCAAATATTCAGAGTACTCGAAAAAACTCCAACATAAACGTGCACGGCGGCACTGAAAAAATAACCAATAGTCCTACCAGATAATAAGGTTCATCCGGACTTCGTAGAATCACAGCGGATAGTATGATCCTGTAAAATAAAGCAAGAACCGGATAGGTGCAGAGGGGGGCTCTAGATCCCTAGACAACCCTAAGGTACGTGTGCTGTGCTAGCCCTAACGTCCTAGCCATGGAGCACCCGTCCTGAAAAGAACGACCCCGTCCGGACCTTGCCCTCAAGAAATTTGGCCCTAGAGTGCCCTAGTGCAGCTAGTCCCTACATGCATGTTTCGATTTTACTCTCATCTGGGGAAACATGAACTGGAAAGGAAAAAAAAACATATCCAGAAGGGCAAATATTAAGTCAATGTACAAATGGATTCTAGTACATAATGTAAATAAATGCCAGAAAGATAATTCGGGCTATTTCAATAGAAGTGGTAGCCCAAAATGTAAGCTCCACTCCTAGATGCTGGGCCTATACAAGTACTGTATGTGGGGAACTTGCCATAATGTGGGGGAACGTTATGATGAAAAGAAGACTGCCAGTACAGTGGGCCAGTGCATCTGTTAAGGAAGTAAGATAACCTGTCTGCCAACAGCCACCCGCTCGGAATTAAAATTCAGACCCGGTCTCATAACGAGGCCTGAGACGCAGCGCGGTGACGTCAGACGTGATTGCTGGCGCTATCCGCGCATGCGCGTCAAGGGCTCAATACCGAGAGTTCCTGCCTGGGGTGGAGTTCGTTGATGATGCGTTCGGATACATTGCGTGCCATCAAACGGGGCCACAATGCGCGCCACTAACGTAAGACGCTTCAATAGCTTGTGATCTAGTTGCGACTAGTTGCTAGGCAACCGGGACATGCTACGTGCAACCGCGCGGTCCTGAATATAGGACAGCGCTACATTCAGGGGGCATTAGATGGCATTTAGATATCAAAAGGAAAATAGGTTAAGGAGACCAAAACCTAAAGTAGGTAGTACACAGAAGTAAATACACAATTATAACAGTGAATCTAGTGAGATAAAATGGTAATTGTAACCATTGCATGCCTATTCAATAGGTGATAAAACACAATTGCTGGTAATAGCCTCAAATGAAACAGCTGAAGCACAGCTGTTCATTCAAGCCCAATGGGGACACTTTCCGTAGTGTATGAATCCAGCCTCATGTTGTATTAGAGTACAGTCCCAGTCACCTCCTTGCATGGGTGGTGGGACAACTTCAATACCGATGGCTTTAATGCATTTGGGGTTGCCAGAGTGGTGATCATTCACGTGGCGGGACACAACCGTGTCCCTCCTATTATTAATGTCCCCTAAATGTTTTACAATGCGTTTACGCAGTTCCCGCTTTGTTTTGCTTACATTATCCATACGGCAGTCACACGTGATTTTATAAATGACTCCCCGAGTGCGGCAGTTGATAAAATCCTTAATGGGAAAGGAACGTTGTAGGTTGACACTGTGAAAAATTTTGCCTGTCTGTATTGTATTGCAGGCGACACAATCACTACATCGAAAGCTACCCATGGGTTTACAATGTAGCCAAGACCCACCCTTTGGTGCTGGATTGTAGTGGCTGTGTACCAAAATGTCAAGCAAGCTATTTCCTCACTTGAAAGTAATCTGTGGGTAGTCATGAATACTATCCTTATCATCCGGGTCCATTAGCAGAATGGGCCAATGTTTTTGTAGAATTTCTCTCATTGGGCCAGCTGCCTCATCAAAAGTAGCTATCAGCCGGATTTTCTGCTCTACACCCGGTTTAGTTCTAGGGACTAATATTTCAGTATGTGTAGATGACAAGGCAGTTTGATGCGTTGGCCTTAGTACTGAATCTGGGTATCCTCTCGCTAAAAAACGGTTCCGGAGGATCAAAGCCTGATCCATAAACTCAGATTTTTTAGAGCAGTTACGTCTCAGGCGAAAATATTGCCCCTCTTTTCAGAGGTAGGGGGTGGCTACTCTTCCAATGTAGAACCGAGTTAGTTGATGTAGGTTTGCGGTAAATAGTCGTAGCCAATTCGTCCGAGTTATTTTTAGAGATCAGGATGTCAAGAAAGGGGAGGCTATTACTATTCATCTCATATGTAAAACATAATCCAATTTGATTGTGATTAAGCTCTTCCACAAAGTTCACAAAGGCCGAATCAGTCCCTGACCCATGTAATCAATGTACCTGGCCCTCAGAGAAATGGGTCTGGTACATGACGACAGCATATCAGTGAACACTGTAGTGGCTTCCCACCAGCCCAGGAGCAAATTAGCATAGGACGGTGCACAAGAACATCCCATTGAGGTGCCCCTGAGCTGGTGGTATAGCTTGCCATCAAAAAGGAAAAAATTATGGGTGAGGAGATACCTGAGAAGTTTTAAGACAAACTGATTGTGTTCATTAAATTGTTGTTCCCTCATGCTTAGATAGTATTTGACAGCTTTAAGTCCCGCCTCATGGGGATTAGATGAGTACAGGGCTTCGACATCAATACTGGCAAGAATTGACCCTTTGTCCAGTACGATGCCATCTATCCTCTTCAGTAAATCCATACTATCAGGTGTATGCGAGGGTAATGATGTAACAAAGGGCAAGAGTATCTGATCAATGTATTTGCCCAGATTTTGGCCAATACTCCTCACTACCGACTCAATGAGTTGCCCTTTTAGGGGATTAGTATCCCTATGAACCTTTGGAAGGCTATAAAGAGTGGCGACAACTGGAAATTTTGGAAATAGGAAATCAAATTCCTCTTGTGAAATAATTTTTTCGCCTCAACTAGAATGTCCTGCAATTCAACCAGGTAAGATTCCGTTGGATTAGTTGCAAGTATGTCATAATTTGAACCATCACTGAGCAATTGCCGACACATCTTGTGATAATCCTCAGTATTCATAATTACTGTACTCCCTCCCTTGTCAGAGGGTTTGATTGTAATTGTGGAATCATTTTTGAGAGAGGTGATAGCTTCTCGCTCATCACGGGAGAAATGAAGCGACAGACCAGAGGTAGACAATTTACACAGATCGTCAGTATAAGGCTACTTTCACACTAGCGTTCTGCTGTCCGCTCGTGAGCTCCGTTTGAAGGGGCTCACGAGCGGAGCAGAACGCTTCCGTCCAGCCCTGATGCAGTCTGAATGGATGCGGATCTGCTCAGACTGCATCAGTCTGGTGGCGTTCAGCCTCCGCTCCGCTCGCCTCCGCACGGCCAGGCGGACAGCTGAACGCTGCTTGCAGCGTTCGGGTGTCCGCCTGGCCGTGCGGAGGCGTGCGGATCCGTCCAGACTTACAATGTAAGTCAATGGGAACGGATCCGCTTGAAGATGACACCATATGGCTCAATCTTCAAGCGGATCCGTCCCCCATTGACTTTACATTGAAAGTCTGAACGGATCCGCTCAGGCTACTTTCGCACTTAGAAATTTTTCTAAGTTATTAATGCAGACGAATCCGTACTGAACGGAGCCTCCGTCTGCATTAATATGATCGGATCCGTTCAGAACGGATCCGATCAAGCGCAAGTGTGAAAGTAATTACCAGTTGAAGAAAGACATCAAGACACGAAACCTCCCCAAGTGGTGGCATCTTTTTGCTTTTATGCTCTAAGGAGGTGAAAGGTCCTTCTCCCTCACCCTGGTTATCTGACTCGGATAGACTGTTTAAAATTCTAACACAATCAAGAATGTCAAGGGGAATACAAGAATACCTAGGTCACCACACTGGCTAGTGATGGACGAACATCAGATGGGACGGTTCGCGAACGCGATCGCTCGAACTCGCTCAAATATTCGCGAACCTCAGGTTCGCGGCGGGTCCCATTAATTTTAATGGCATGCGAACATGAGAAACCTCCAGGTCATATTTGCAGCCACAAAATACTTAGTAACTGTGCACACATAGTCCCACAACATGGACACTGACATACCAGAATTATTAAGCGATTTTACGATCTACAAGCATTTTTTTTTATACGCGAAATTTCGGCAAAGTATTAATCGTAAGAGCACATGCGTTCTGAAGGCGTAGCCTACAGCAACTGATTTGCACCGACTAGCAAATAGATGAATGCGATAGTTGGAGTGAAGTTCAACAAGGAAGAGGAAGAACTCCTGGTGACTGTAGGTAATCTTACATTAAAGTAGTGTATTTGATTACATTTCACCTGCATGTCTGAACAATCGCTTTAAATGCATAAAGAGTGTTATTAACCCCTTAAGGACACAGCCTTTTTACACCTTAGGACCAGGCCATTTTTTGAAAATCTGACCAGAGTCCCTTTAAGTGCTGATAACTTTAAAACGGTTTGACTTATCCAGGCCATTATGAGATTGTTTTTTCGTCACATATTGTACTTCATGACACTGGTAAATTGGAGTCAAAAAAAAAATTTTTTTTGCACCAAAAAATACCTAATTTAACAAAAATTTGAAAAAAATTAGCAAATTTCAAAGTTTCAGTTTCTCTACTTCTGTAATACATAGTAATACCCCCAAAAATTGTGATGACTTTACATTCCCCATATGTCTACTTCATGTTTGAATTGTTTTGGGAATGATATTTTATTTTTTGGGGATGTTATAAGGCTTAGAAGTTTAGAAGCAAATCTTGAAATTTTTCCGAAATTTACAAAAACTCAATTTCTAGGGACCAGTTCAGGTCTCAAGTCACTTTGCGAGGCTTACATTATAGAAACCACCCAAAAATGACCCCATCTAAGAAACTACACCCCTCAAGGTATTCAAAACTGATTTTGCATACGTTGTTAACCCTTTAGGTGTTGCACAAGAGTTATTGGCAAATAGGGAGGAAATTTGAGAATTTCATTTTTTTGTCTAATTTTTCATTTTAACCCATTTTTTCCACTAACAAACCAAGGGTTAACAGCCAAACAAGACTGTATCTTTATTGCCCTGACTCTGCCATTTACAGAAACACCCAATATGTGGCCGTAAACTACTGTACGGCCACACAGCGGGGCGTAGAGTGAAAGGTGCGCCGTTTGGTTTTTGGAAGGCTGATTTTTATGGACTGGTTTATTTACACCATGTCCCATTTGAAGCCCCCTGATGCACCCCTAGAGGAGAAACTCCCTAAAAGTGACCCCATCTAAGAAAATACACCCCTCAAGGTATTCAAAACTGATTTTACATACGTCGTTAACCCTTTAGGTGTTGCACAAGAGTTATTGGCAAATGGCGATGAAATTTGAGAATTTCATTTTTTTGCCTAATTTTCCATTTTAACCCATTTTTTCCACTAACAAATCAAGGGTTAACAGCCAAACAAGACTGTATCTTTATTGCCCTGACTCTGCTGTTTACAGAAACACCCCATATGTGGCCGTAAACTACTGTACGGGCACACAGCGGGGCGTAGAGTGAAAGGTGCGCCGTTTGGTTTTTGGAGGGCTGATTTTGCTGGACTGTTTTTTTGGCACCATGTCCCATTTGAAGCCCCCCTGATGCACCCCTAGATTATAAACTCCATAAAAGTGACCCCATCTAAGAAACTACACCCCTCAAGGTATTCAAAACTGATTTTACAAACTTTGTTAACCCTTTAGGTGTTGCACAAGATTTAATGGAAAATAGAGATACAATTTCAAAATTTCACTTTTTTGGCAGATTTTCCATTTTAATATTTTTTTTCCAGTTACAAAGCAAGGGTTAACAGCCAAACAAAACTCATTATTTATGGCCCTAATTCTGTAGTTTACAGAAACACCCCATATGTGGTCGTAAACAGCTGTACGGGCACACGGCAGGGCGCAGAAGGAAAGGAACACCATATGGTTTTTGGAAGGCATATTTTGCTGGACTGGTTTTTTTGACACCATGTCCCATTTGAAGCCCCCCTGATGCACCCCTAGAGTAGAAACTCCAAAAAAGTGACCCCATTTTAGAAACTACGGGATAGGGTGGCAGTTTTGTTGGTACTAGTTTAGGGTACATATGATTTTTGGTTGCTCTATATTACACTTTTTGTGCGGCAAGGTAACAAGAAATAGCTTTTTTTGGCACCGTTTTTTTTTTGTTATTTACAACATTCATCTGACAGGTTAGATCATGTGGTAATTTTATAGAGCAGGTTGTCACGGACGCGGAGATACCTAATATGTATACAATTTTTTTTATTTATGTAAGTTTTACACAATGATTTCATTTTTAAAACCAAAAAAATGTTTTAGTGTCTCCATAGTCTAAGAGCCATAGTTTTTTCAGTTTTTGGGCGATTATCTTAAGTAGGGTCTCATTTTTTGCGGGATGAGATGACGGTTTGATTGGCATCTATTTTGGGGTGCATATGACTTTTTGATTGCTTGCTATTACACTTTTTGTGACGTAAGATGACAAAAAATGGCTTTTTTTACACCGTTTTTATTTTTATTTTTTTACGGTGGTCATCTGAGGGGTTAGATCATGTGATATTTTTATAGAGCCGGGCGATACGGACGCGGCGATACCTAATATGTATACTTTTTTTTTATTTATGTAAGTTTTACACAATGATTTCATTTTTGAAACAAAAAAAATCATGTTTTAGTGTTTCCATAGTCTAAGAGCCATAGTTTTTTCAGTTTTTGGGCGATTATCTTGGGTAGGGTATGATTTTTGCGGGATGAGATGACGGTTTGATTGTTACAATTTTGGCGTACATGCGACTTTTTTGATCACTTTTATTACCTTTTTTGGGAAGTAAGGTGGGCAAAATTTCAATTTCATCATAGTTTTTTATTTTTTATTTTTATGGTGTTCACCGTTCGGGTAAAGTAACATGACCGTTTTATAGATCAGGTCGTTACGGACGCGGCGATACCAAACATGTGTAGGGAATTTTATTTTTTTCATTTTTTATCAGTGATAAATGTGTTTTTTGATTTTTACTTTTTTTTCACTTTTATTCACTTTTTTTTTACCCAGACCCACTTGGTTCTTGAAGATCCAGTGGGTCTGATGTCTGTATAATACAGTACAGTACAATATATATTGTTCTGTACTGTATTTTACTTACACTGAACAGATCTATGCCTTTCAGCACAGATCTGTTCAGCACCATGGACAGCAGGACGCCTGAGAGGCGTCCTGTTGCCATGGGAACCTTCCCCGTCTGCTCAGTACTGCTCAGAACTTCGCAGACGGGGAAGGGTAAGGAGGGGATCTCTCGGGGGGCTCTCTCCTTCCCCATTGGGGGGCTGCAAAGGCACAGCAGCCCCCCGATGGGAGAGGGAGGGAGCTCCCTGCGCTGTTAACCTTTTCCATACAGCGGTCCGTACGGACCGCTGTATGGAAAGGGTTAAACGGCTGACATCGCATCGCAGATGTCAGCCGTTTATACCAGGGTGCCAGCAATGTGCTGGCACCCTGGTATCCCCACTAGACACCAACGATTATACAAGGGGAGGCGGGCGGGGGATCGCGATCCCGCCTGCCGCACCGCCCGCCTCCCGCACCGCCCACACCGCCCGCAACCCTCCCCCTGCACCTCCCGCCACCATAAAAATCATTCGGGGGTGCAGGGGGGGGTAAATAAAACTTTTTTTTTGGCATATAAAGTTTCTGATCCCCGCGGTCAGGGACTGCGGGGACCAGAAACTTCAGAAATCGCAGCAAACCGCAGGTCTGAATTGACCTGCGGTTTGCCGCGATCGCCGACATGGGGGGGTCACGGGACCCCCCCGCGCATTTAGCCTAGGTGCCTGCTCAATGATTTGAGCAGGCACCGGGTTCCGATCACTGCCAGCCGCACGGCAGTGATCGAAAATACACAGGGCGTACATGTACGCCCTGTGTCCTTAAGTACCAGGGCACAAGGGCGTACCTGTACGCCCTATGTCCTTAAGAGGTTAAAAAATCGCCAGTGCGACCTTCTTCGATTCAAATTTTTCTTAAGTGCACCAAACTTCACATTTTATAAGGTCTCACTAGATATTATTGACATTCCTGTGACATTACACCCACTATGTTAGGTTATCCTGCAGAGTGGCCGAGCGCACAGCGTCATTGGTTGCTAATGCTAACTCGCTATGACGCCGTGCGCTTCTTGCCGCCACCACTGTACAGTAATACACTTGTATAGATCATACAAGTGTATCACAGTACAGCGGTGGTGGCCTGGAAGCGCACGTCGTCATAGCAACCAATGACGCCGTGCACTTGTCCATTCTGCAGGACGTCAGGACGGGTTTGTACGGTCCGTAGTTTTGAAAAAACACGCCTGTGTGCATGCGGCCTTACTGTTACGGTTAGAAGATGGGATTGTATTACGACTGTATGTGGGTGGGGTCTGAGCTATCAGATATTGTCAAGCTAAGCAGAGATGTACCTGTCTAGTGAAGTGACGGTACGGTATGGGGTGTACAGCTGGTTCGCCTCCCCAGGATGCACCCTGGGTAGCTCTAAATCAACCAGCAAATACTGGCGGTGCATGCGGCCTAAATCTAATATTTCCACCTCAAAGCATTAAATACTTTTTGCAGTTTACTTGAGTAAATTATTTTCAATACTATTGTTGTTAAAAATGGGGATTATATGCTTGCATTTTTCTCTTGCAGCAGATGTTGGTTCGGGGCTACGACCGCACCCGATCCCACGCCGAGAAATAAAGGATTGTGCGGGAGTTGGCCTATGAAATGTGGAGGAAAATGGGTCGCAAACACCGCCGTCTGGCCATTATAAAGAAATGGTCAGACATGAAGAGAAGGCAGCCCCGTTTCATTAAAAGAATATGGGATGAAAAATGCCCAGGTACATACGTAAATAACTTTTGTATGTTTTGCCAACACTCTGTAATGTATACAGTGCTAAGCAAAAGTATTCACCCCCCTTGAGTTCGTTCTTTTTTTTGTTGCCTTACCCCCTGGAATTAACATGGATTGTTTGAGGATTTCCATCATGTAATTTGTAGAACATGCCCACAACTTAGGCCTTCTTTTAAATAGGTTAATTGTAAAGCAAACAACTAATCGGACACAATAACAGAAAAGGTCAATGTGCATAACTATTCACCCCCTAAAGTCAATACTTAGTAGAGACACCTTTTGTGGCAATCACAGCTCCAAGTCGCTTTGGATAAGTCTCTATGAGCAACTTGCCACAGGCGTTTTTCCCCTTTCCTCTTTCCATTACCGATTCTGCTCCTTCAAATTTGATGGTTTGCGCTAGTGATTGGGAACAGCAATCTTTAAGTCTGAACACAGATTTTCTATTGGATTGAGATCTGGACTTTGACTAGGCAATTCCAACACATTTATATGTTTCCCCTTAAACCACTCAAGTGTTGCTTTAGCAGTGTGTTTGGGGTCATTGTCCTGCTGGAAGCTGAACCTCCGTCTTACCCTCAAATCATGCACAGAGTGGTACAGGTGTAGCTCAAGAATATCCCTGTCCATCTTTCCCTCAGCTCTGACCAGTTTCCCAGTCCTGTCTGCTCGAAAACATCCCCACAGCATGATGCTGCCAGCACCATGTTTCATTGTGGGGATGATGTTCTTTGGGTGATGTGATGTGATGTGTTGTTGGCTTTGTGCCAGACAAGTGACGGACTGAACCATCACTGTAATATGAACAAAGGATCCCAGCAGTCGCGTCTTTGTGAATCAAATGTCTTTTATTCCATAGACCAGGACCAGGTTTCGGCAATGTGCCTTCATCAACAGGTAATCCAAATACAAACTTAACAGACTATATATGCTCTACAGTCACCGCCCACAGGAGCAAAAGTCCATCCCATAAAGGGAATGGCCAGAAAGTAACAGGTGTAATCAATTTAATAATAGACAAACCAAAGCAGAGAAAAAAGCATCTAGATAGATATTTCATCTTACATTTGTAGATAATACTCTTGTATAACTTTCAAATTTTCAATACCTGAGAAATAAACAGCAAAATATTATAAATATATAACAAAATTATTATATTACAGATACATAACCTCATATTCCCTATTGAGGCCTCTAGGGTGCAATGTGTCCAATGTATGGATCCAAAAGGCTTCCCTCCGTAGCAACATCTTATTAATGTCACCCCCCCTCCGTGGTCTAATCACCTGCTCTATAACCTGGAATTTCAGTTGGGCAATAGAATGTCTGCACTTTTCAAAGTGGCTTGGAATGGGTAATAATAATTTTTTAGTTCTAATGGTCGATTTGTGTTTGTTAATTCTGTCCCTCACTGCCTGCATTGTCTGACCAATGTACAACAGACCACAAGGGCATTTAATCAGATAAACAACATTTGAAGACTCGCATGTAAAAAAACCTTTTACTTCAAACGGATTCCCGGTGTGTGGATGATAAAATGTAGGGCCCTTTATGATGTGTGAACACTGGAGACAATGCAGGCAGGGGAACGTCCCTTTACGCGGTGTTGATAATACACTTTGACGTAACCGATGTTTAGTGCCCCCTAAATCCGCTTTCACTAGCATATCCCTGTAACTGGGGTTCTTCCTATTACAAATCAGGGGTAAACTTTTAAATTCTGAGACCTCTGGATAGGCCTTACCCAATAAATGCCAGTGTTTTCTTACAATATTGTCAATATATGCATTAAAGGGGTGAAATTTATGGATAAATGCTATCCTAGCATCATCCTTTTTCTTATGTTTAACCCTCACTTGACAAGCACCACTGTTCGTTAATACATCTAAGGGATATCCTCTTTCTCTGAATCTAATAGTCATTTCCCCCAGCCTCTGATCCTGTAAGAGCGGATCCGTAACAATCCGCCTTACCCGCTGATATTGAGATTTAGGTATAGACCTTTTTAAGGAAGGGGGGTGTGCACTCGAATAATGCAAAATACTGTTTCGATCCGTTTCCTTCCTATAGAGGTCAGTGGATAATTCACCTTCCTTGTTTTTTTTAACCAATGTATCCAAAAAACTGACTTTATCTCTATCGCATGTCATTGTAAACTGTAGACCTTCACATGCTAAATTCAGATGATCCATAAACGCCACCAGGGTCTCACGTGGCCCCGCCCATACGCAAAAAATATCATCAATAAACCTTTTCCAAATCAAAATGTTCTCAATATAGAATTCATTGGTATATACATATGTTTCCTCAAATGAAGCCATGAATATATTTGCATAGGGCGGGGCCACGTTTGACCCCATCGCGGTCCCACGCTTCTGGAGATAATAATTATCCCCAAATAAAAAATAATTCTCTATCAGAACAATGTTCAACAGATGTAGAAAAAAATCACGTAAAGATGCAGTGTATTCACTAGTCTCCAAAATCTTAGATACCGCCTGGATCCCCTCCCTGTGGCTAATCGACGTGTAAAGACTCACAACGTCGATAGTCACAAGGAGGCTATCCTCAGGAACATGGCCCAAATCATTAATCAGTCGTAGAAAATGAGAAGTATCTAATAGAAAAGATTTAGTATTCCTAACAAATGGTGTCAGGGCTTTTTCTAATACTATGGCCAATGGACTAAGAATAGAATCTACTGAGGACACAATAGGGCGTCCAGGGGGATCTATAAGGGTCTTGTGCACTTTAGGTAAAATGTATAATACCGGGGTGATGGGGGATTGCTTAATCAAGAATCTACTCATGTCTGAGTCGATCGTACCGGCTGTTTCAAAATGCTTAACCATGGTGACAATTTTCTCTTTAATTCTCCAAACTGGATCTCTATCAAGTAGTTGGTATGTTTGAACATCAGACAGCTGTCTCAAGACTTCATTAATATATTTCTCCCTATCCATCACCACAATCGAACCCCCCTTATCAGCAGGTTTTATCATAAGAGTATTGTCCTCCATAAGAGCCCTGATCGCTCTTTTTTCTTCCATAGTAATGTTTGGAGTCATGAATAGTCCACCATGCTTTACCTTGTCACAATGCTCTCTTATTTCTTTAAGTATTAATTGTGCATATGTCTCCACCGGATGGTACGTCTTCGGCGGCATGAATGTGGACTTATTACTGAGTCCCAGATCTTTCAAATGCAGGCATGTATCAGCTGGTACAATGTCAGTGCGTTGAACAGGCAGAGACGATTGCGCAAAATGTGCTTTCAGCCTCACTTTTCGAAGAAATTGTTGTACATCTATGTCCATTTGAAAACTGTCAAATCTGGGTGAGGGACTAAACGACAGGCCTTTTTGCAATGCCTCTACTTGCTGGCTATTGAGACATCGGGACGATAAATTTATAATCAAAGATTGACTCTTACCTGAGACCGAGTCTGTACTTGATGCGGTCCCGTCTCCGATACGATGCCGACGGTGTTTGCGGCCTGCTCGCCTGTGTCTCCTCCGCCGCGCGGACGCCGTCTGCCTTTCTGAAAAGGGCGCATCTCGCGTGCGCCTGTTGATTCGTTGCCAGAACTTGACGTGAAAGATCCTGATCTCGCGGGTCTTCTGAAACCTGATCGCTGACGAAATGACGTGTCCTGCCATCTGTAAACCTTGTTCAGGTGATAATCCTCGCAATCTCGTAGGAACTTGGATCGTTTCCTATCTTCTGTCTCTCTTTTATAAGTTGCAATGTGAGTGTCGACAGTTTCTTTTAATTTATTAAATTCCTCAGAGGTTAATGAATCTCGCAACTGTTGCTCCGTAGTTGCTACTTGCTCAGTGATGTCACCAATCGCCTTTTGAATGCGATTAATCGTGAGTAAGATCAAGTCATATGAACATTTATTAATGATACGTTCAAAGTCCTTGCAATATTCACTGTCCTCAGCAAAGAAGGTTGGACACAAATGCACTCTGAGACCTCTTGGAATTCTATTCACTTTATAGTATTCGGCTAGTGTGGCCGCATGAAGTTCATAAGAGGTCAGTCTTCTAAGTTCTCTCTCTAAATGACGTTTTTTCAATTCGCTTGTAGGAATATTAAGAAAATCCGATGTTGATGTTACCTGTGAGAGGATCCTGTCTGCTTCAGCAGTATCAAAGCTCAATGTAGAAGCTGTAGAACTCATTTGGAAATGGTGGTGCACGGTTCCAAAAAATTCAAATTTAGATGTGGGGAAACCAGCACTCACTCAAATGCACGCTGCACGGGAGAGGACGTCAATCCACAGTAATATGAACAAAGGATCCCAGCAGTCGCGTCTTTGTGAATCAAATGTCTTTTATTCCATAGACCAGGACCAGGTTTCGGCAATGTGCCTTCATCAACAGGTAATCCAAATACAAACTTAACAGACTATATATGCTCTACAGTCACCGCCCACAGGAGCAAAAGTCCATCCCATAAAGGGAATGGCCAGAAAGTAACAGGTGTAATCAATTTAATAATAGACAAACCAAAGCAGAGAAAAAAGCATCTAGATAGATATTTCATCTTACATTTGTAGATAATACTCTTGTATAACTTTCAAATTTTCAATACCTGAGAAATAAACAGCAAAATATTATAAATATATAACAAAATTATTATATTACAGATACATAACCTCATATTCCCTATTGAGGCCTCTAGGGTGCAATGTGTCCAATGTATGGATCCAAAAGGCTTCCCTCCGTAGCAACATCTTATTAATGTCACCCCCCCTCCGTGGTCTAATCACCTGCTCTATAACCTGGAATTTCAGTTGGGCAATAGAATGTCTGCACTTATCAAAGTGGCTTGGAATGGGTAATAATAAATTTTTAGTTCTAATGGTCGATTTGTGTTTGTTAATTCTGTCCCTCACTGCCTGCATTGTCTGACCAATGTACAACAGACCACAGGGGCATTTAATCAGATAAACAACATTTGAAGACTCGCATGTAAAAAAACCTTTTACTTCAAACGGATTCCCGGTGTGTGGATGATAAAATGTAGGGCCCTTTATGATGTGTGAACACTGGAGACAATGCAGGCAGGGGAACGTCCCTTTACGCGGTGTTGATAATACACTTTGACGTAACCGATGTTTAGTGCCCCCTAAATCCGCTTTCACTAGCATATCCCTGTAACTGGGGTTCTTCCTATTACAAATCAGGGGTAAACTTTTAAATTCTGAGACCTCTGGATAGGCCTTACCCAATAAATGCCAGTGTTTTCTTACAATATTGTCAATATATGCATTAAAGGGGTGAAATTTATGGATAAATGCTAATCTAGCATCATCCTTTTTCTTATGTTTAACCCTCACTTGACAAGCACCACTGTTCGTTAATACATCTAAGGGATATCCTCTTTCTCTGAATCTAATAGTCATTTCCCCCAGCCTCTGATCCTGTATCCATAAATTTCACCCCTTTAATGCATATATTGACAATATTGTAAGAAAACACTGGCATTTATTGGGTAAGGCCTATCCAGAGGTCTCAGAATTTAAAAGTTTACCCCTGATTTGTAATAGGAAGAACCCCAGTTACAGGGATATGCTAGTGAAAGCGGATTTAGGGGGCACTAAACATCGGTTACGTCAAAGTGTATTATCAACACCGCGTAAAGGGACGTTCCCCTGCCTGCATTGTCTCCAGTGTTCACACATCATAAAGGGCCCTACATTTTATCATCCACACACCGGGAATCCGTTTGAAGTAAAAGGTTTTTTTTACATGCGAGTCTTCAAATGTTGTTTATCTGATTAAATGCCCTTGTGGTCTGTTGTACATTGGTCAGACAATGCAGGCAGTGAGGGACAGAATTAACAAACACAAATCGACCATTAGAACTAAAAATTTATTATTACCCATTCCAAGCCACTTTGAAAAGTGCAGACATTCTATTGCCCAACTGAAATTCCAGGTTATAGAGCAGGTGATTAGACCACGGAGGGGGGGTGACATTAATAAGATGTTGCTACGGAGGGAAGCCTTTTGGATCCATACATTGGACACATTGCACCCTAGAGGCCTCAATAGGGAATATGAGGTTATGTATCTGTAATATAATAATTTTGTTATATATTTATAATATTTTGCTGTTTATTTCTCAGGTATTGAAAATTTGAAAGTTATACAAGAGTATTATCTACAAATGTAAGATGAAATATCTATCTAGATGCTTTTTTCTCTGCTTTGGTTTGTCTATTATTAAATTGATTACACCTGTTACTTTCTGGCCATTCCCTTTATGGGATGGACTTTTGCTCCTGTGGGCGGTGACTGTAGAGCATATATAGTCTGTTAAGTTTGTATTTGGATTACCTGTTGATGAAGGCACATTGCCGAAACCTGGTCCTGGTCTATGGAATAAAAGACATTTGATTCACAAAGACGCGACTGCTGGGATCCTTTGTTCATATTACTGTGGATTGACGTCCTCTCCCGTGCAGCGTGCATTTGAGTGAGTGCTGGTTTCCCCACATCTAAATTTGAACCATCACTGTGTCTGCAGTAGAAGCCTGAGGCCTAGCCTCCTTCCTACAGGCTTTGTACACAGGACTATGGAGACCCCCACTCTGACCTATTTTGGTTAGAGGGAACTATAAACTATGAATCTTTGGTTGAGTTTATCGGTCACATTTTTCGTATTCCCCATTAAAGTAGCATGGTGTGAATCCATAAACGCAATAAGGGTTAACTCTGCTCTGAGACTCGAAATGAACGTGTTGGTTTATTTGTCCCTGTGGCGAAACCAACCTCGCCACTGGGTTTTGGAGAGGCCTGTTTATCAGCCTCTTGCCTCAGGATTATGGCCCATACTAACTTTTAAACCCCTGAACCTATTCAAGTGAATTTTGGATAGGTTTGTCCCCAAGTTATACTGTTTAAATTGATGTAAGTTATATGTATGGCCAATGTAAACTCACAAAGTTGTAACAATTTATAATAAGTGTAACTTGTCAGCTTGGGAGGAATATGCTGGGTGTGTTTCTATTGTGCCATTGTCCCATTGTGTGTTTAAATGGTGATGTCTGTCCTGTTATATCCACATGTGTATTGGTGATTTCTCTTTGTCTTGAGAGATAATTGGATTACGCCTCGGGTGTCTCCAGGGCAGAGAGGAGGAAACCATGATGCATTGTGGGGATGTATTGTCTCTGTGTATCCTACAGTGCTGCATATCTGTCCTATGTCACAGTCTTCATTCTGGTCCCCTAGGGGCGTATACACCAGATGGGCTTGGTTGTTTTATACCTCCCTGTGGGCGGACCTGTATTTGCAAACAACTATAATAAAAACCAGGCTGGGTGTGCCAGCACCTCAGACCACTGCTTGACCCTCAACACGGAGCCTTGTCTCGTTATTGGGGGGATCCGCTGTATGCTGTTAGAGACTGATTGCCAAGAGTGTAAGCTGATTCCTGTTCGTCTGCTAGCAGCCATTCGTGAGGGTCCAGTTTGGAGTGCTATTTTGTATCCAGTTCGGGAGTTTGGTGTCCTGCAGTAGCTGTGCCTGTCTCTCAGAAAGCGGCATATCGCCTAAACGGATTTTAACCCCTTGTCTGCTGAAACGGTCCGTTACATTGGTGGCAAGCAGCGGGATCGTTCCTACAGCCAGAAGGACAGCTACAGGAGACACCATTTCTTTGGATTTTACAACTTAAGGGCAACGCATGTCTCAGTACAGCGACCCTAAAAGCACCAGGATGGAACCAGCAGTGGAGTACAGATACTCTGTGGAGGAATTTGACCGTATGATGTGGTTGCGGCTGAACTTCTTCGGACCCAATCCAGCTGAGAAATACATGAAGTTCGTGAGGAGTCTAGTGTTCAAGACCCTACTATACCGGGCAGAAGGTGACGGTCAGCTGCCACATTGGGTGGACCTCCACCGGAAGTTACAGTTGCGGGACAGAGAGAGCTCAGTCTCCCCTCCCCAGCGGCAGAGTGTCCAGCAGGGAATCGGGAGCCCAGTCTCCATTCCCCAGCGGCAGTGTAAATTGCAGGGAATTGGGAGCCCAGTCTCCATTCCCCAGCGGCAGTGTGGAGTGCAGGGAGAGGAGAGCAGCGTCCTCCCTCCCCAGCGGCAGGCTGAGTTACAGGGGGCAGAGGTAGTTGTTCCTGCCCCCCAGCAGCAGAGTGATATGCCGGGAAGGCAGGGTGAAATGCAGGGAGAGGAGAGCAGCGTCCTCCCTCCCCAGCGGCAGGCTGAGTTACAGGGGGCAGAGGTAGTTGTTCCTGCCCCCCAGCAGCAGGGTGATATGCCGGGAAGGCAGTGTGAAATGCAAGGAGAGGAGAGCAGCGTCCTCCCTCCCCAGCGGCAGGCTGAGTTACAGGGGGCAGAGGTAGTTGTTCCTGCCCCCCAGCAGCAGAGTGATTTTTTGGGAATTGGGAGCCCAGTCTCCATTCCCCAGCGGCAGAGTGTCCAGCAGGGAATAGAGAGCCCAGTCTCCTTTACCCAGCAGCAGGACACTGTATTGGGAGCGGAGACGGTCGGTAGCCCTCCCCAGCGGCTGGAAGTATGTATGGGAGAGGAGCTCGTTACCCCCTCTCCCCAGCGGCAGCTTAACGCACCAGGGGGAGACAGTAACCCCCACAACAGTGCAGATGGGACAGTGGTCTCTGCACCTACAGCACAGGGGGTAGAGACAGTCGGTCTCCCCCTCCAACAACCAGACTCTAAGCCAGGGAGCAACACAGAGACCGGGAGTACCAGCTTCCAACATAACCTTGGTGGACTCACTGGACAGAGACAGGCTACCAAATGCAACAGGTCCAGTATTGGGTTGTGGGTGGGCTGCCAGACTAACTCAGGTACCGACCGGCATGAGGTCAGGTATCTGGTTAGTCTTCCCTGTGGGGGGGGGATGTGTGGCGAAACCAACCTCGCCACTGGGTTTTGGAGAGGCCTGTTTATCAGCCTCTTGCCTCAGGATTATGGCCCATACTAACTTTTAAACCCCTGAACCTATTCAAGTGAATTTTGGATAGGTTTGTCCCCAAGTTATACTGTTTAAATTGATGTAAGTTATATGTATGGCCAATGTAAACTCACAAAGTTGTAACAATTTATAATAAGTGTAACTTGTCAGCTTGGGAGGAATATGCTGGGTGTGTTTCTATTGTGCCATTGTCCCATTGTGTGTTTAAATGGTGATGTCTGTCCTGTTATATCCACATGTGTATTGGTGATTTCTCTTTGTCTTGAGAGATAATTGGATTACGCCTCGGGTGTCTCCAGGGCAGAGAGTAGGAAACCATGATGCATTGTGGGGATGTATTGTCTCTGTGTATCCTACAGTGCTGCATATCTGTCCTATGTCACAGTCTTCATTCTGGTCCCCTAGGGGCGTATACACCAGATGGGCTTGGTTGTTTTATACCTCCCTGTGGGCGGACCTGTATTTGCTAACAACTGTAATAAAAACCAGGCTGGGTGTGCCAGCACCTCAGACCACTGCTTTACCCTCAACACGGAGCCTTGTCTCGTTATTGGGGGGATCCGCTGTATGCTGTTAGAGACTGATTGCCAAGAGTGTAAGCTGATTCCTGTTCGTCTGCTAGCAGCCATTCGTGAGGTTCCAGTTTGGAGTGCTATTTTGTATCCAGTTCGGGAGTTTGGTGTCCTGCAGTAGCTGTGCCTGTCTCTCAGAAAGCGGCATATCGCCTAAACGGATTTTAACCCCTTGTCTGCTGAAACGGTCCGTTACAGTCCCTTTGTGCTATTGTGTTAGTGATGGGATTAAGAAGTAGCCGACTCTGGTGTAGAGAATTAGATCATCCCATGATACACTGAGGAGATAATCCCATCCCATGGGTCTCCTCTCGCCTTATTGTTTCATCAAGACACTGTGGAGGGGATGTCTTTTTTTATACTGTTAATTTTGGATTGAGTTATGCATCATAAAGCTGGCAGCCACTGCAATTATATATAGATCCCTCCATATTGAAATATCTTTATATCAAATGTTCTTAAGATTTTGGAGTTGTTTATCTAAAATCTGAACATTTTGTGATCACAGACGTTCCTATTCCCTCCATTCGGAGAAGGCGACCGGTGGAGGTTGTGGAAGTAAAGGATGAAGAGGAGGTGGAGGCCGGACCATCCTATATAGCAATATGATTATGTATCCATAACATGTAAATAAACATTAAAAGGGCCGACAATGAGGCGACAACATACACTCTAGTAATCCAAAAAAAGAACACTGGACAATAACTCTTTAATCTATATAAAAACAATTGATTTTACAAATAAATAATATTAAACTCAATTGAACTATCATTAACTAACAAACAAAATAAAATTATAATGTACTGAAATATCACTAACTAATAAACCATATAATGATCATAAAGATCACTAACTAACGTATTGAGATTTAAATCGTCAATGTGTATAAAGACTTTAAAGAAAAAAAAAAGGTAAACAATAGACAAACAGACATATTTTGTACCGCCGTCTTACATATCGACCGTCTCTATAAAAATATCCTATGATATAACGCCTTCGGTGAACAATTTAAATAAAAAGAAATATAAACAATTCAACGAAAATATGAATTTATTCAACCTAACATCACTAAAAGTGCAACACCAAGCTATCAAAATAGGCATATGCCCCCCAAAATAGTAACAGTCAGTGCATTCTGCTAAAAATGAGACCCAACCGTTATACAATTGCCACATAAAATCAATAATTTCATAGCAAATAACCCCTTAGTTGGACACCTTTTTAAACAAAAATGTAAAACTGTTAAAAAAGGCAATTTTATGGACAGCTTTTCTCACAAAAAGGTGTAAAAGCAAGCGATCATAAAGTCATATGCACCTCCAATTAAAGGTTTAATAAGAGTTGCAAATAATGTAATTTTTTTATTTTTTTTTTCGAACAGGAATGAAGACATTGAAGGCCAAATTGGCCACAATGCAAAGGGCGCATCTCAACGATATGCGGCCCGTTCATGAGTGCTTGAAGGCCATGGAGGAGAGGCAACGCCAGGCCATGAAGGGGGTGCATGAGACGATCATGCTTTTGGAAAAGTTGCCATCATTTTTTATTTATTTTTTCTACTAAGTTATATAAATCGTTTGTACAGTTGTAACGTGTATTGTGTTTTTTTTTTTATATTGCTCGGTTTTATTGTAATAGCTCGGCCTAAATCAGCCAGAACTGACAGCAGACGGTAAATACATGTCAAATACATATAGGGTCCATTTACACGTCTGTTAAATGTGTCCGCATACCACAATTGGGATGAACGTTTACAGACCCATTGATTTTAAATTCAAGTTCTAAAAATTAGGCATTCACAGGATACAGAAGTAAGTGTCAGCCATTACAGGCCCCAAAAATTAGCCGACAGGCGTTCCCCTGACAGCAAATAACTTTGTATTCTGTTGCTGTTGGTACATTAGGCATTCACAGGATACAGAAGTAAGTGTCAGCCATTACAGGCCTCTAAAATTAGCAGAGAGGGCGCTCCCCTGACAGCAAATAACTTTGTATTCTGCTGCTGGTGGTACATTAGGCATTCACAGAATACAAAAGTGAGTGTCGGCCATTACAGGCCCCAAAAATAAGCCGACAGGCGTTCCCCTGACAGCAAATAACTTTGTATTCTGCTGCTGGTGGTACATTAGGCATTCACAGGATACATAAGTAAGTGTCGGCCATTACAGGCCCCAAAAATTAGCCGACAGGCGTTCCCCTGACAGCAAATAACTTTGTATTCTGTTGCTGGTGGTAAATTAGCTATTCACAGGATACAGAACTAAGTGTCAGCCATTACAGGCCTCATAAATTAGCCGACAGGCGTTCCCCATATAGCAAATTACTTTGTATTATGTTGCTGGTGGTACATTAAGCATTCACAGGATACATAAGTAAGTGTTGGCTAGAGTTGAGCGGACATCTGGATGTTCGGGTTCGACGAGTTCGGCCGAACTTGACCCGAACTTCAACCCGAACCCCATTGAAGTCAAAGGAAACCCGAACTTTTGGGCACTAAAATGGCTCTAAAATAGTCCTGGAAAGGGCTAGAGGGCTGCAAAAGGCATCAAAATGTGCTTAAGAGCATGGCAACTGTTCTGCAAACAAATGTGGATAGGGAAATGACTTAAAATAACATAAAATACAGAAAAATTAAAAATAACAATCTGGATCTAGGAGTAGGAGGTTGAGAAGGCGGTGGATGGGTGGATGTGGTGGTGTAGGTTGACGTGGCGGTGTAGGTCGAAGCGGCGGTGAAGGAGGAATAGGTAGCCAACACTGATTTGTGTTATTTTTTATTTTTAAATTGGGGTATCCCCCAAAATATTGGGACATATAACAAAATAAAACAAAGAATAAATGCACTTGAGTGCAAGAATGGATGGTTGAGGCTGGTATAAATGTCTATTCTGCACAAGGTACGGACAAGTCCTGTGGGATCCATGCCTGGTTCATTTTAATAAACGTAAGCTTGTCCACATTGGATGCGGCCTGTGATAATGCTCTCTGCTGTGCTAAACACACGTTCACACTATACACTGGCTGCAGGGCAGGTCAGCACCTCCAAGGCTGACAAAGCTTTTCCACATTTTGGCCATGCTAACCCTGCCTTCTCAGGTGCTGGAGGTGCCCAAGCTGCGTTGGCGACCTCTTCCTCCTCCTCTGCCTTCGCCTTGTGCTTCCACTGTGCCCCTGCTGTCAGGTGGGAATTCCATCATCAGCGTGCGCTTGTAGTCGCGCATCTTCCGATCAGTAACAGATGTTTTCACTAAATTTAGTTCCCTGTCAGCAATGCAGAGCAGGGGTTCATTCACGGCAAAAGGGGGTTCATGTCAACCAGCAATAGAACAGAGGATTTTGAGAGAACGAGGCCCATGTCACCCAGGCACAGCAGGGGTTCATTCACGGCATGTACTCGCGCATCTTACGATCACGCTCCAGTGACGGAATTAAGGATGGTACGTTGTCCTTGTAATGGGGTTCCAGCAGCGTGGCCACCCAGTAATCAGCACAAGTTAGAATGTGGGCAACTCGGCCGTCGTTGCGGAGACACTGCAGCATGTAATCGCTCATGTGTGTCAGGCTGCCCAGAGGCAACGAAAAGCTGTCCTCTGTGGGAGGTGTATCGTCTGTGTCCTCTGTATCCCCCCATCCACGCACCAGTGATGGCCATGAGGTGGTCCGGGTGCCACCCTGCTGTGAACATGGTTCCTCCTCCTGCATCTCCTCCTCCTCATCCTCCACCTCCTCATCCTCCAGAACTGTGCCCTGGCTGGACAATTGTGTACCTTGTGTTTGTGGATGCAGGAACCCACCCTTGGAGCCACTTGGGAATGACTGGCCGGAAACCCTGCGAAATGATCCCTCTTCCTTCTCCTCCTCCTGTGCCACATCCTCTTCCATCATTGCCAGGAGCATTTTTTCAAGGAGGCTTAGAAGTGGGATAGTAACGCTGAGAACGGCATTATCGGCACTGGCCATGTTGGTGGAGTACTCGAAACAGCGCAACAAGGAACACAGGTCTCGCATGGAGGCCCAGTCATTGGTGGTGAAGTAGTGCTGTTCCGCCGAGCGAATCACCCGTGCGTGCTGCAGCTGAAACTCAACTATCGCCTGCTGCTGCTCGCACAGTCTGGCCAGCATGTGCAAGGTGGAGTTCCACCTTGTGGGCACGTCGCATATGAGGCGGTGAGCGGGAAGGCCGAAGTTACGCTGCAGCGCTGACAGGCGAGCAGCAGCAAGGTGAGAACGCTGAAAGCGCGCACTGACAGCCCACACTTTAAGCAGCAGCTCTGACATGTCGGGGTAATTTTTAAGGAATCTCTGCACCACCAAATTTAGCACATGCGCTAGGCAAGGAATGTGCGTCAAACTGGCTAGTCCCATTGCTGCTACGAGATTTCGCCCATTATCGCACACCACCAGGCCGGGCTTGAGGCTGACTGGCACAAACCACTCATCGGTCTGTTGTTCAAGGCCCGTCCACAGCTCCTGCGCGGTGTGGGGTTTGTCCCCCAAACAGATAAGTTTTAAAACTGCCTGCTGTCGTTTACCCCAGGCTGTGCTGAGTTGGTGGTGAAGATGTTACGCTGACCGGATGAGGAGCTGGTAGAGGATGATGAAAAAGAGTAGAATGAGGAGGAAGCAACAGGAGGCAAACTGAAGCGCCCTGCAATCCTCGGTGGTGGAAGGACATGCGCCAAACTGCTATCCGCCTCAGGCCCAGCCGCCACTGCATTTACCCAGTGTGCTCTTATGGAGATATAACGGCCCTGACCGTGCTTACTGGTCCACGTATCCGTAGTGAGGTGCACCTTGCCACAGATGGCGTTGCGCAGTGCACACCTGATTTTGGCCCCTACTTGGTTGTGAAGGGAAGGGATGGCTGGCCTTGAAAATTATTGGCGGCTGGGCACGACGTACTGTGGGACAGCCACCGCCATAAGGCCTTTAAAACTATCCGTCTCCACCAGACGGAATGACAGCATTTCAAAGACAAGTAATTTAGAAATGCTGGCATTCAGGACTAGGGATCGCGGGTGGGTAGGGGGGTACTTCCTTTTCCTCTCCAGCATTTGGAATATGGAGAGCTGAACGCTTCCGTGTGACATTGTGGAGATGCTTGGTGACCCAGGTGTTGGTGTTGCTGGCAGATCCTGTTTGTGGGGTGCCAGGTGGCACTGTCACTCCAGAGGTGGATGAAGAGGCCGCGACTGCAGCAGAAGAGGAAGCAGGAGGAGCCAGAGACCTTTCTTGGTTTTTGAGGTGTCTACTCCACTGCAGCTTGTGCTTTGCACTTTAAAATGCCTAATCATGCAGGTTGTGCTCAGGTTGAGAACATTTATGCTTCGCTTCAGGCTCTGATTGCACAGCGTGCAAACCACTCGTGTCTTGTCGTCAGCACATTGTCTGAAGAACTGCCACGCCAGAGAACTCCTTGGAGCTGGCTTTGGTGTGCTCGGTCCCTTGCTGCGGTGGGCAGTAGGAGGCGTACAGTCTAGAGGACGGCTGCTCCGCTTTTGCACCCTGCTCCCTCTTCTGCTGTGCTGGTGGCTCTGTGCGACCACCGCCTCTTCCTCCGAACTACATCGGTCACTCGCATGACCTTGATTCCATGTGGGGTCGAGGACCTCATTGTCCTCCACATCATCTTCCACCCAGTCTTCACCCCTGACTTCCTTGTCGGTCTGCACACTTTCGAAAGCCTTAGCAGTTGGCACCTGTGTTTCGTCCAGGGGCGTAGATAAGGGGGGGATAGGGGGGTTCAACCCCCCCCAGAATGTCTGTCCTCCTAACCTGCCAGAGAACGGCCCGGGCTTGCCGCTGCCTGCAATAGCGGAGCGGGCAGTGCGGCACACAGAGAGGTGATGGAGGCTGCAGGGCGGGCAGCATAGGCGTGCGCACAGGTGTGTCGGGTGTGCCTGGGCACACCCTAATCACACCCCTGTGCTCCGCCTCCTGCACTGCCGCCTGCCAGCCCCGCACTAGTGTCCAACCAGCGACCGCACAGATGGTAACTATGACACAAAGACACATACTGTAGACAGTGTATTCAGTCCACCCCCACTGCTCCTGTGCTCCGCCTCCGTGACTCTGTCTCCCGGCGGCCGGCCACGTAACGTCACTCACTCCGACGTCACGCGCCTGCTCCGCCTTCATTAATAAAGTGGGAGGAGCATGCGCCTGCGGCGTGACGTAGTGAGTGACGTCACGTTATGCTGCCGCCGGCCGCCTAGTTTTAGTGTTTGAAGAGCGGGAGCCAGCCCGGAGCCTATCTGGAGTCCTGACAGTCCCAGTCCCAGTAAGTTAGTGATAGATTATTAGATAGTAGTAGTACATATACTTTGCACAAGTAGCTCACTTAGTCACTTACATAAGGAACGGCGGTCCGTCTTACAATAGGGACACTGTCAGGGACACTGTTATGGGGGGGGGAGATATCTGTGGATGTGGATGATGACTCTTATAATTTGAGAAAGCTGAACACCCCCCAGGAAAAAAAAATTATCTACGGCCCTGGTTTCGTCTTCATTCGAGACGTGCTGCAATGGTCCTCCCATGTACTCATCTTGAAAAATAAGTAGTTGGGCATCGGTGCACTCAATCTCTTCCACTTCTGGGGCAGGGCTAGGTGGATGGCCCTGGGAAACCCTGCTAACAGAGTCATCAAAAAGCAGAAGAGACTGCTGCATGACTTGGGGCTCAGACTGCTTGGCTGATTTGCAAGGGGGTGAGTGTCACCGCCAGATCTCTGAGAAGTTCTGACAGAAGTTCTTCAGTACATCTTACATGATGTTCTTTTGTTTTGGTTTTGTTTTGTCATCTCTCCTCCCTCTCGCAGCTGTCATCTATTAGCAGTGATCGCCTCCCTTTATATCCCCTCCCATACTGCTTCACTTTGCGGTTTATACTACTTCCTGGATTGTGCTCTCTGCTAGAAGCTGCAACTCAGGTAAGTCGCTCCCTTTATTTGTGCTTTTCTGCTGGCTTGATTCTAGGTGACCCTGACTCCCTCCGTATTAAGTGCAGGGAGCCAGTGGTCGTGTCCCCTCACTATTGTAGGGTTTTCAGGTGTCATATAGTTGAGGCACGTGGGCATGCCATTATCTATCATAGAGATCTTTGCATGGGCTGAGCAGTAAGGGTGAGCTCTAGGGCTGTTATAGGGCTTACCCATATGTTCCTTAGTTTGGGATCAAGTCAGTCTGATGTTTATTTGTGACTTCCAGTTTTCTGCAACACCATCTGTGACATTATAAACCACCATAACCGTTTTAAAGCATGGATCCGGTTTCAGCCTTGATTGACCGCGTACAGGGTCTTTCACTGGAGGTAGCTGATCTCCGTAAAACTGTCTCTCAGTTTCAGGTGACCGCTTCTGCTTGCATTCATGGAATTTGTTATGAGCCTAAGATCTCGCTTCCGGATACGTTCTCCAGGGGTAGTGAGAATTTTGTTCGTTTTAGAGAGGCTTGCAAACTCCATTTTCGCCTACTTCCTCATTCCTCTGGTGATGAGGAACAGAGGGTGGGGATCATCATCTCGTTGCTCAGGGATAACGCTCAGTCTTGGGCCTTTCCGCCACCGGTGGGGGCACGGCCCCTCCGATCGATGGATGAATTTTTTGTAGCCCTGGGTCAGATATATGATGATCCGGATCGTATTGCTCTGGCTGAATCTAAACTGCGTCTTTTTTGCCAGGGTAAACAGTCCGCAGAGATATACTGTTCAGAATTTCGGAGATGGGCAGCTGATTCTGGTTGGAATGATGCTGCACTCCGAAGTCAATTTTGCTATGGTCTTTCGGAGGGATTGAGAGACCTACCTCCTTGGAGTCTGCCATGTCTCGGGATGTTCGTATTGACAGGCGTCTTAGAGAGAGAGGAGAGATCACTCCTTCCTGTCATATTCAGTCCAAGGACAGTGGGGCGGCCTCATTCAGTGCGCAGGGGCCTCAGTCTCTCTCAATTTCCTCTGAGCAGGAGCCCATGCAGCTGGGTTTGCTTGCCTCTAACAATAGAGGATTCAGCTCTCAGAGGAGGGTTTGTTTCTGTTGTGGAGGTATAAATCATTTGGCAAATGTTTGCCCCTCTAGGAGATTCAGGGAGTTTTTTGAGGGTAATAAAGAAACAAAAAGAAAAAAGTCCTCTAAAAACGTTCCATCTGTTACTATTGGCAAGGTTGATGCGGAAATTGAAGGTTTTCCATTTGCTTGTAGTTCCCGTTTTGTCCTACCTGTCAGGGTGGCGCTAGAGAGCAAGAAAAAAAATTGTGCGATTTTTGTAGATAGTGGAGCAGCTGTCAATCTCATTGATAATCAATTTGCTATAACACATGGTTTCCAGGTATGCACTTTGGGAAAGGATATACCTGTTTTTGCTATCGATTCCGCTCCACTTTCTCAAAAATCGTTAAAGGGCATAGTTCACAATATCCGTTTGACTGTGGGTGGTGCTCATGTTGAGGATGTGTCATGTTTCGTCCTAAGCGGATTACCTACTCCTCTAGTGTTGGGGCTCACTAAACATAACCCCACCATTGATTGGCAAGCGAGGCAAATAAATGGTTGGAGTGACTTTTGCAGAGAGAATTGCCTCTCGACGTCTCTTTCAGAGGTTTCTACTAAGACTGTACCATCTTTTCTCTCTGAATTTTCGGATGTGTTTTCAGAGAGTGGTGTCCAGGAGCTAACCCCCTAACCGGGAGTACGATTGCCCTATTAATCTCATCCCAGGCGCCAAGCTGCCTAAATCTCGTTTAACAATCTCTCTGAACCTGAAAGGGTCGCTATGCGTACTTACATGTATATCTCTGAGAGCCTGAGAAAGGGACACATCCGACCCTCGAAGTCACCTGTTGCTGCTGGTTTTTTTTTTGTTAAGAAAAAAGATGGTTCTTTAAGACCATGTCTGGATTTCAGGGAGCTGAATAGTATCACAATTCGTGACCCTTATCCGCTTCCTCTGATCTTGGACCTGTTTAACCAGATTGTTGGGGCTAAGGTTTTTTCTAAGTTGGATTTAAGAGGGGCATACAACTTGGTCAGTGTCAGGGAAGGGACGAATGGAAGACGGCCTTCAATACCCCTGAGGGCCATTTCGAGAATTTGGTTATGCCTTTTGGTTTGATGAATGCTCCAGCAGTCTTCCAACATTTTGTAAACAGCATTTTTTATCATTTAATGGGGAAATTTGTACTAGTGTATTTAGATGACATTTAGATTTTTTCTCCTGATTTCAAAACTCATAGGGACCACCTACGCTAAACTGGAAAAATGTGTGTTTGCGGTACCAGAAATTCTATTTCTGGGTTTTCTTCTCTCCGCTTCTGGTTTTCGCATGGACCCTGAGAAGGTCAGCGCCGTGCTTGATTGGGAGCTTCCTGAGAATCAGAAGGCGCTGATGCGCTTTTTGGGTTTCGCCAATTATTACAGGAAGTTCATTTTGAATTATTCCTCTGTTGTTAAGCCACTCACTGACATGACTAAAAAGGGGGTAGATTTTTCCTCCTGGTCGGTAGATGCGCGTAAGGCCTTTTCTAGTATCAAAGAAAGTTTTGCTTCCGCTCCTATCTTGGTACAACCTGATGTCTCTCTGCCCTTCATTGTTGAGGTGGACGCTTCTGAGGTGGGTGTGGGTGCGGTCTTGTCTAAGGGTCCCTCTCCTGCCAAATGGCGACCGTGTGCCTTTTTCTCGAAGAAACTCTCCTCTGCTGAGAGAAATTACGATGTGGGAGATAGGGAGTTGTTGGCCATCAAGTTAGCTTTTGAGGAATGGCGCCATTGGCTAGAGGGAGCCAGACACCCTATTACCGTGTTTACCGACCATAAGAATCTGGCCTACTTGGAGTCAGCCAAGAGTTTGAACCCGAGACAGGCCAGATGGTCTTTGTTCTTTTCAAGGTTTAATTTTGTTAAGAACTTAAGAATGTGAAGGCTGATGCTCTGTCACGTTGTTTTCCGGGAGGGGGGAACTTTGAAGACCCGGGTCCCATTTTGGCTGAAGGGGTGGTCGTCTCTGCTCTTTATCCTGAATTAAAGGCAGAGGTTCAGGCAGCCCAGGCAGAGGCTCCTGATCTTTGTCCTCCTGGGAGGTTGTTTGTGCCTCTCGCTTTACGACACAAGGTTTTTAAGGAGCACCACAATACTGTCCTTGCTAGGCACCCGGGGGGTAGAGCCACAGTGGATCTCATTGCTCGGGGATTCTGGTGGCCGGCTCTTCGTAAGACGGTTGAGGGTTTTGTGGCAGCCTGCGAGACCTGCGTTCGTGCCAAGGTCCCTCATTCACGGCCATCGGGTCCTCTCCTCCCGTTAACCATTCCTTCCCGTCCATGGACACGTCTGTTCATGAACTTCATTACGGACCTGCCTCGTTCCTCGGGGAAGACTGTGATTATGGTGGTGGTGGACCGTTTTAGCAAAATGGCATATTTCATTCCTTTTCCTGGGTTACCCAATGCTAAAACGCTGGCGCAAGCATTTGTTGACCACATTGTCAAATTGCGTGGCATTCCTTCAGACATAGTCTCTGATAGGGGCACGCAGATTGTTTCCAGATTCTGGAAGGCTTTCTGTTCTCGCTTGGGGGTTCGGTTGTCATTCTCTTCTGCTTTTCACCCGCAGTCGAATGGCCAGACCGAGCGCGTCAATCAGAATCTGGAGACATATCTGCGCTGTTTTGTGACAGAGAATCAGGAGGATTGGTGTTTTTTTTTGTCCCTTGCTGAGTTTGCTTTAATTAACCGTCGCCAGGAGTCCTCTGATAAGTCACCATTTTTTGGTGCATATGGGTTTCATCCGCAGTTTGGGACATTCTCTGGAGAGGGGTTTTCTGGTTTACCTGATGAGGAGAGATTTTTCTCGTCTTTGTCATCTATTTGGCAAAAGATTTAGGGTAATCTAAAGAGCATGAGTGAGAGATATAAGCGTGTGGCGGATAAGAGACGTGTGCCTGGTCCGGACCTGAATGTGGGTGATCTGGTGTGGTTGTCTACGAAGAATATCAAATTGAAGGTTCCCTCCTGGAAGTTGGGTCCTAAGTTTATTGGGCCTTACAAGATCTTGTCCGTCATCAATCCCGTTGCTTTCCGTCTTGATCTTCCTCAGACTTGCAAGATCCATAATGTTTTTCACAAGTCCCTATTAAAACCTTATGTCCAACCCAATGTACCCTCCTCTTTGCCTCCTCCTCCGATTTTGGCTGATGGTAATCTTGAATTTCAGGTCTTTAGGATTGTGGATTCTCGTATTATCCGCGGTTCTCTCCAGTACCTCGTTCATTGGGAGGGTTATGGTCCTGAGGAGAGGATGTGGGTCCCAGTGGCGGACATTAAGGCCACTCGTCTTATCAGGGCTTTCCATAGGTCCCATCCTGAGAAGGTGGGCGCTGAGTGTCCGGAGTCCACTCGTAGAGGGAGGGGTACTGTCACCGCCAGATCTCTGAGAAGTTCTGACAGAAGTTCTTCAGTACATCTTGCATGATGTTCTTTTGTTTTGGTTTTGTTTTGTCATCTCTCCTCCCTCTCCCAGCTGTCATCTATTAGCAGTGGTCGCCTCCCTTTATATCCCCTCCCATACTGCTTCACTTTGCGGTTTATACTACTTCCTGGATTGTGCTCTCTGCTAGAAGCTGCAACTCAGATAAGTCGCTCCCTTTATTTGTCCTTTTCTGCTGGCTTGATTCTAGGTGACCCTGACTCCCTCCGTATTAAGTGCACGGAGCCGGTGGTCGTGTCCCCTCACTATTGTAGGGTTTTCAGGTGTCATATAGTTGAGGCACGTGGGCATGCCATTCTCCATCATAGAGATCTTTGCATGGGCTGAACAGTAAGGGTGAGCTCTAGGGCTGTTATAGGGCTTACCCATATGTTCCTTAGTTTGGGATCAAGTTAGTCTGATAATTATTTGTGACTTCCAGTTTTCTGCAACACCATCCGTGACAGTGAGGTGAAAGACTGATGGACATCGGCTGCAGGTGCCAACTGTGGTCTTTCAGCAGGAGACTGGGTGGGAGACAATGTGAAGGAACTGGATCCACTGTCAGCAACCCAATCTACTTTCGCCTATACTTGTTCAGGCCTCACCATTCGTAGATCAGCATTAGGCCCGACCAAATACCGCTGCAGGTTTTGTCGCCTACTCGCACCTGAGGAAGGGGTTTCACAGATCGACCACATCCTCTCCCTGCAACAGGAGCTCCACCAGCAGCACCACGACCTTGGCCGCGTGCCTTATTTGACGCTCTCCTCATATTTTTTAAATTTAGGATCTTGCCCTAAATGGGTGTTTAATTAATAGTAGAATAAAACAAAAGTATGTAAAGGGTGTATCTCACACGTCCTAAGCCAGACTAGGCCTCAATAAAAAAAAAAAATTGCCCAAAATGGCTGTATTTCAAATGCCTAATTAAAACCCCTGTATGTAGAGGTAGTATCTCAGAGGGCCTGAACCTCTGAAGGCCTGAAGTAAATATATCTTTGCACAAAATGGCTGTATTTCAAATGGCTGTATTTCAAATGCCAAATTCAAACCCCTGTATGTAGAGGTAGTATCTCACAGGGCCTGAACCAGTGGAGGCCTGCAGTAAATATATCTTTGAACAAAATGGCTGTATTTCAAATGGCTGTATTTCAAATGCCTAATTCAAACCCCTGTATGTAGAGGTAGTATCTCAAAGGGCCTGAACCTCTGTAGGCCTGAAGTAAATATATCTTTGCACAAAATGGCTGTATTTCAAATGGCTGTATTTCAAAAGCCTAATTCAAATTCCTGTATGTAGAGGTAGTATCTCAGAGGGCCTGAACCTCTGTAGGCCTGAAGTAACATAGTAACATAGTAACATAGTAACATAGTACATAAGGCCGAAAAAAGACATTTGTCCATCCAGTTTGGCCTGTTATCCTGCAAGTTGATCCAGAGGAAGGCAAAAAACCCTGTGAGGTAGAAGCCAATTTTCTCCACTTTAGGGGAATAAAAAATTCCTTCCCGACTATAATCATGCAATCAGAATAACTCCCTGGATCAACGACCCCTCTCTAGTAGCTATAGCCTGTAATATTATTAAGCTCCAGAAATACGTCCAGGCCCCTCTTGAATTCATTATTGTACTCACCATCACCACCTCCTCAGGCAGAGAGTTCCATAGTCTCACTATTCTTACCGTAAAGAATCCTCTTCTATGTTTGTGTACAAACCTTCTTTCCTCCAGACGCAGAGGATGTCCCCTCGTCACAGTCACAGTCCTGGGGATAAATAGCTGATGGGATAGATCTCTGTACTGACCCCTGATATATTTATACATATTAATTAGATCTCCCCTCAGTCGTCTTTTTTCTAAAGTGAATATATGTTTGCACAAAATGGCTTTATTTCAAATGGCTGAATTTCAAATGCCTAATTCAAGACCCTGTATGTAGAGGTAGTATCTCAGAGGATCTGAAGTAAATATATCTTTGCACAAAATGGCTGTATTTCAAATGGCTGTATTTCAAAAGCCTAATTCAAATTCCTGTATGTAGAGGTAGTATCTCAGAGGGCATGAACCTCTGTAGGCCTGAAGTAAATATATGTTTGCACAAAATGGCTGTATTTCAAATGGCTGAATTTCAAATGCCTAATTCAAGCCCTTGTATGTAGAGGTAGTATCTCAGAGGACCTGAACCTCTGTAGGCCTGAAGTAAATATATATTTGCACAAAATGGCTGTATTTCAAATGCTTAATTCAAACCCCTGTATGTAGAGGTAGTATCTCAGAGGGCCTGAACCTCTGTAGTCCTGCAGTAAATATATCTTTGCACAAAAAGGCTATACTTTAAATGGCTGTAATTCAAATGCCTAATTCAAACCCCTGTATGCAGAGATAGTATCTCAGAGGACCTTACCCTCTGTAGGCCTGAAGTAAATATATCTTTGCACAAAATGGCTGTATTTCAAATGGCTGTATTTCAAATGCCTAATTCAAACCCTTGTATGTAGAGGTAGAATCTCAGAGAACCTGAACCTCTGTAGGCCTGAAGTAAATATCCGTGACAGGAGGTGAAAGACTGATGGACATCGGCTGCAGGTGCCAACTGTGGTCTTTCTGCAGGACACTGGGTGGGAAACAATGTGAAGGAACTGGATCCACTGTCAGCAACCCAATCTACTATCGCCTGTACTTGTTCAGGCCTCACCATTCGTAGATCAGCATTAGGCCTGACCAAATACTGCTGCAGGTTTTGTTGCCTACTCGCACCTGAGGAAGGGGTTTCACAGATCGACCACGTCCTCTCCCTGCAACAGGAGCTCCACCAGCAGCACCACCACCTGGGCCATGTCCCTTATTTGACGCTCTCCTCATATTTTTAAAATTTAGGATCTTTAATTAATAGTAGAATAGAACAACAGTATGTAAAGGGTATATCTCACATGGCCTAAACCAGACTAGGCCTCAATAAAATATATTTTTTGCCCAAAATGGCTGTATTTCAAATGCCTAATTAAAACCCCTGTATGTAGAGGTAGTATCTCAGAGGGCCTGAACCTCTGAAGGCCTGAAGTAAATATATCTTTGCACGAAATGGCTATATTTCAAATGGCTGTATTTCAAATGCCTAATTCAAACCCCTGTATGTAGAGGTAGTATCTCAGAGGACCTGAACCTCTGTAAGCCTGAAGTAAATATATCTTTGCCCAAAATGGCCATATTTCAAATGCCTAATTCAAACCCCTGTATGCAGAGGTAGTATCTCAGAGGGCCTGAACCTCTGTAGGCCTGCAGTAAATATATCTTTGCACAAAATGGATGTATTTCAAATAGCTGTATTTCAAATGCCTAATTTAAACCCCTGTATGTAGAGGTAGTATCTCAGAGAGCCTGAACCTCTTTAGGCCTGCAGTAAATATATCTTTGCACAAAATGGTTGTATTTCAAATGGCTGTATTTCAAATGCCTAATTCAAACCCCTGTATGTAGAGGTAGTATCTCAGAGGGCCTGAACCTCTGTAGGCCTGAAGTAGGTATTTAAAATCTCTGAATGTAACCCAAATGTATTAAGGGTGTATCTCACAATGACATCTGCATCAAAGGCTGCCAATAAAAAAATTTGTGCCAAAATGAGTGTTTGTTTAAAAACTGAATTTGACAGCAGTATATAAGCCTGTAATTTAACACGTGCTAATGCTGCAAGGCCTGAAAATAGTGTTTTTTGTCAAAAGGATGTGTTTTTCAAACCCCAGAAAATGATGGGTGTATTTCTAGCTTAAATTGCACACTGACTTATACAGATGTTGTTGATAGAGATGTCCCGAACTATTCGCCGGCGAACAGTTCCCGGCGAACATCGCTTGTTATGCAATGTTCGGTCCGCCCCCTATACGTCATCATTGAGCAAACTTTGACCCTGTACCTCACAGTCAGCAGACACATTCCAGCCAATCAGCATACCCTCCCTCCAGACCCTCGAACCTCCTATCAAAAAGCAAGGACAGCATCCATCTTAGATTCATTCTGAAGCTGCAGTGTTAGCGAGAGCAGGGAGAGTGCAGCTGCTGCTGATTTAATAGGGAAATCGTTAGCTAGGCCAGTGTTCTGTGTCCACTCCAGTCCTCAAAGACTCATCTGATCTGCTGTAAGGACAGCGTCCTGACAGCACCCCAAAAAGCCCTTTTTAGGACTAGTACATCAGTCTGCTTTTTTTTTTTCTCTGTAATATAATTGCAGTTGCCTGCCAGTGTGTGTCAGGCCCACAGAGTGTACTGTCCCCACTGCCAGTGCCCACCACTCATATCTGGTGGCACAGTAGCTTTCAGATAAAACAGTAAAACAAATTTTTCTCTGTAATATAATTGCAGTTGCCTGCCAGTGTGTGTCAGGCCCACAGAGTGTACTGTGTCCACTGCCAGTGCCCACCACTCATATCTGGTGGCACAGTAGCTTGCAGATAAAACAGTAAAAAAAAAATTCGCTGTAATATAATTGCAGTTGCCTGCCAGTGTGTGTCAGGCCCACAGAGTGTACTGTGCCCACCACTCATATCTGGTGGCACAGTAGCTTGCAGATAAAAAAGGAATACCATTTTTTCTCTGTAATATAATTGCAGTTGCCTGCCAGTGTGTGTCAGGCCCACAGACTGTACTGTGCCCACTGCCCACCACTCATATCGGGTAGCACAGTACCTTGCACGCATAGTACCACTAATCTAAAAAAAAAATGACAGGCAGAGGCAGGCCACCCCGCAGGGGCCGTCGTGGTCGTGGTGCTGTGATTTCCTTTGGCCCTAGAATAATGCCCAGTGTTCAGAGGCCACGTACCCTGAACTCGAAAAGTTCTGAGACATAGTTGACTGGCTAACACAGGACACCCAATCTTCTACAGCTTCTGCTCGGAACCTTGACGCACCATCCTCCTCCAGCTCAGCTTCGGGCACCTCTCAAGTTACCACTCGCCCGCCTGCCGCCACCACCAACACTAGCACCACAGTCGCTTCACTTGATCTGTCAGAGGAGTTATTTACACATCAGTTGGAAGAAATGAGTGATGCGCAACCATTATTGCCAGAGGATGTAGATAGCAGGGATATGTCTCAGTCAGGCAGCATTACAAACATGGACGTACGGTGTGATGATGATGATGTTGTACCCGCTGCTGCTTCCTTTGCTGAGTTGTCAGATACAAGTGAAGCGGTTGATGATGACGATGTGTCCGTGGATGTCACGTGGGTGCCCCGCTCGAAGAGAAGAAGAACAGGGCGAAAGTTCAGATGGGGAGACAGAGAGGAGGAGGAGACGAGTTGGAAGCAGGGGGAGGTCGTCGCAAGGAGCTAGTGGCACAGTCAGACAGCATGTATCGGCACCCGGAATCATCCAGACAGCACGCCAATCAACGTATGCTGTTGCCACCACCAGAATGCCGTCATTGAAAAGCTCAGCAGTGTGGCATTTTTTTTGTGTGTCTGCCTCTGATAACAGCGATGCCATTTGCAACCTGTGCCAAAAGAAACGGAGTCGTGGGAAGTCCAACACTCACCTAGGTACAACTGCTTTGCGAATGCACATCATCACAAACGCCTATGGGATCAACACATGATGAGTACAAGCAGCACACAAACTCAAAGCCACCATCCTCCTCCTGGTCCAGCATCTTCAGCCACGTCAACCACTGCTGTCCTCCTTGCCCCCTCTCAACCACCCGCCACTCCGCCTCTCACCTTCAGCAGTTCCTGCTCATCTGCCCACAGTCAGGTGTCTGTCAAGGAAATGTTTGAGCGTAAGAAGCCAATGTCACAGAGTCACCCCCTTTCCCGGCGTCTGACAGCTGGCTTGTCGGAACTCTTAGCCCGCCAGCTTTTACCATACAAGCTGGTGTAGCTATTGGGACACTGCAGTGGAAGGTACCCGGCCGAATTTTTTTTTTCACAAAAGGCAATCCCCAACCTGTACACTATTGTGGAAAAGGAAGTCATGGCATGTCTGGCACACAGTGTTGGGGCAAGGGTCCATCTGACCACTGAGACCTGGTCTGCAAAGCATGGTCAGGGCAGGTATATCACGTACACTGCACATTGGGTAAACCTGCTGACGGCTTCCAAGCATGGAATGCGTGGCTCTGCAGAGGAGTTGGTGACATCGCCACGACTTGCAGGCAGGCCTGCTGCCACCTCCTCTACTTCTCCTACTCCATCCTCTTCGCTAACCTCCTCGGCTGAGTCCTAATCTGCTGCTGCGTCTTGCACCACATCAACTGCACCCCCCCAGCTCTCCAGGGGCTATTCCACATCCCGGATATGACAGTGTCACGCCGTCTTGGGGAGTCACACCGGCACTCCTGTCCGCCCTGAACGCACAGGTGGATCAGTGGCTGACCCCGCACCAACTGGAGATCGGCAAAGTGGTGTGTGACAACGGAAGCAATTTGTTGGCGGCATTGAATTTGGTCAAGTTGACACATATGTCGTGCATGGCACATGTGTTGAATCTGATCGTACAACGCTTTGTGCATAACAGGTCGTCCTCAAGCAGGCCAGGAAGGTGTGTGGCCATTTCAGGCGTTCCTACACGGCCATGGCGCACTTTTCCGATATTCAGCGGCGAAACAACATGCCAGTGAGGCGCTTGATTTGCGACAGCCCAACACGTTGGAATTCAACACTCCTAATATAATACAGGAATAGATGAAAAGAATCGTGGCACTCACCTCGGTCTTCAGAATATTTCAGTATTCTATTGCTTTACTTCATGGCAACAGGTTCGCAGGCTGGGGAGCGGGATGGCCCTTTGGTGTGAATAGGCGGTGACGTACTTTTATGGGCGAGCCCCCGGTCATCGACAATTTCGAGTGACGGGAGGAATTCCGCCTTGTGTCCTTATATGTGAAGAGTCTATAGACGAATTGCCCACGATTTGGGATTGAAGGCCATTGCCATGGTTTTGAGCCGCTCTGACAAGAGTCCAATTTTCTCGAGGTTCATACAGGAATCCTTGGATCTGGTACTTACCAACAATGTGTTCCAATTTGACCGACAGTGGTACAGCCAGATACTAGGTACAGCGATGGCTACACCGGTGTCGTGTACCTTCGCGAACCTGTATCTGGCGGTATTCGAAGAGACTTACGTCTTTTCACTGGGTAACCCCTTCCTGAAATATATCCACCTTTACCTGCGTTATGTGGATGACGTATTCCTGGTCTGGTCGGGCAGCGAAGAGTTGTGTAAGCAGTTTGTACATCATTTAAACGACACTAACCACATGAATATGAGGTTCACCCTCAACTTCGGTGATGATTTGTTGGATATTTTGGACGTAAGAGTCACCACAGACAATGGTACTCTTCACACTACAGGCTTTCGTGAGCCCACCACAACGAACTCGCTGCTCCACCAGACCAGTTTTCATTCCCCCGCGGTGAATGTTTCCGTCCCTTTTGGACAATTTATCCATCTACGTAGAATTAACAGTACGGATGAGGGATATTTCAGGCAAGCCCACCAACTCAAGGAAAGGTTGTTGGAGAGTGGTTACCCTCGGAGAGACGTTATCGATGGTTTGCATCGGGCCGGTCGTCATGCGCGCCAGAATCTCCTTGGTGATAAGGTCGAGCATAATGATCAGGACAGATTTGCATTTGTGTTCAAGTTCAGCCCAGCAGCAGGCATAGTGAGATAGGCCGTGTTGAACAATTGGGATCTTTTGAGGGGCGAGTCCTCTTTGGGGGACTTTGTTTCCAAAAGACCCCTTGTTACTTAAAAAATATGCCACACTCTGAAAGATAGATTAGTCCACAGTGTGCTGAGGCAGTCTAAACAAACTAATTGGTTGCAGAGTAGAAAACCGCAGGGAAATTATAAATGCGGTATCTGCTCATTCTGCCCTCAAAATTCACAGAGAAAAATACTATTTTTTGGGGGGGTCACACATAAAGTCAAAAACTTTATCACTTATCGTACATCTCACATAGTTTATGCCATAACGTGTGCTTGTCACAGGTTTTATATTGGCAAAACCATAAGACCCCTGTTTGAAAGAGTGCGGGAGCACTTGAGTTCCATTAGGACAGGTCGGGGTTCTCCCCGCCTGATTGACCATGTCTGCGCTGTCCATGATGGTGATCCATCGAGTCTCTCCTTTGCTGGCATTGAGGCCGTGGGACCCATCCCTAGGGGTGGCGATCGCCACCGCCTCCTGCTGCAGCGGGAGGCTCGATAGATCATCAGGGCTAATGCCATGGGCCCGCACGGCTTAAATGATATGGCTGTGTTTTTGTAAAGTCCCCATGTACCTACTTGCATGTCTCCCTTTTGCTAACTTGTTGACGCGATTTGATACTGTTTGCTCATTTGTTTTGCATCGCATTGTATGCGCACAATTTGTCCTTCTCTTTGTATTCATTTTAACACACAGTTGCGCACCTGTGGAGCGTCTTTTGGTCACCCTGGTGATGACCGGGGGCTCGCCCATAAAAGTATGGCGGTGCGCGTGTGCATCATAGCGGTCCAAAGAAGCGCAAGACACGGGCAAAACGGCCGTCACCGCCTATTCACACCAAAGAGCCATCCCGCTCCCCAGCCTGTGAACCTGTTGCCATGAAGTAAAGCAATAAAATACTGAAATATTCTGAAGACCGGGGTGAGTGCCGCGATTCTTTTCATCTATTCCTGTAAAATATCAAGTGTCCACTTGCATTAACGCTGAGCACCACGTCAACCTGTCTAATTGCTGAGCCGCTGGTCTGTGATTTTCTGTTGGAGCAAGGGGTATATGTGATTTGAGAGCAGCAGTGCCACTGATTTCCTACCCTTTCATTCTTTTACAACATTTATCAACACTCCTAATGTTCGACCGCCTGCTCCAACAAGAAAAAGCCACCAACGAGTATTTGTATGACCGGGGTGCTAGGACAGCCTCTGCGGAGCTGTGTATTTTTTTGCCACGTTACTGGACGCTCATGCGCAATGCCTGTAGGCTCATGCGTCCTTTTGAGGAGGTGACAAACCTAGTCAGTCGCACCGAAGGCACCATCAGCGACATCATCCCATTTGTTTTCTTCCTGGAGCGTGCCCTGCAAAGAGTGCTGGATCAAGCCATAGATGAGCGTGAAGAGGAAGAGTTGTGGTCACCATCACCACCAGAAACAGCCTTATCAGCATTGCTTGCTGGACCTGCGGCAACGCTGGAAGAGGAGTCTAAGGAAGAGGAGTCAGAGGAGGAATGTGGCTTTGAGGAGGAGGAAGACCAACCACAGTAGGCATCCCAGGATGCTCATTGTCACCTATCTGGTACCCGTGGTGTTGTATGTGGCTGGGGGGAAGAACAGACCTTCAATTAGATCAGTGAGGACGAGGAACGGGACATGAGTAGCTCGGCATCCAACCTTGTGCAAATGGGGTCTTTCATGCTGTCATGCCTGTTCAGGGAACTCGTATAAAAAGGCTGAAGGAGAACGACCTGTACTGGGTGGCCACGCTACTAGACCCTCGGTATAAGAAGAAAATGGCTGAAATGTTACCGGAAGTCGGAAAGGATGCAGCAGTTACAAAACAAGTTAAAAAGTATGCTTTACACAGCGTATAAGGGTGATGTCACAGCACAGCGGCAACGCTGGAAGAGGAGTCTAAGGAAGAGGAGTCAGAGGAGGAATGTGGCTTTGAGGAGGAGGAAGACCAACCACAGTAGGCATCCCAGGATGCTCATTGTCACCTATCTGGTACCCGTGGTGTTGTATGTGGCTGGGGGGAAGAACAGACCTTCAATTAGATCAGTGAGGACGAGGAACGGGACATGAGTAGCTCGGCATCCAACCTTGTGCAAATGGGGTCTTTCATGCTGTCATGCCTGTTGAGGGAACTCGTATAAAAAGGCTGAAGGAGAACGACCTGTACTGGGTGGCCACGCTACTAGACCCCCGGTATAAGAAGAAAATGGCTGAAATGTTACCGGAAGTCGGAAAGGATGCAGCAGTTACAAAACAAGTTAAAAAGTATGCTTTACACAGCGTATAAGGGTGATGTCACAGCACAACGGGAATCTAACAGGGGAAGAGGTGAAAGTAATCCTCCTCCTACCACGACCATGCCGGCAAAGACAGGACGCTTTACAGACGTGTTGTTGATGGAGGACATGCAGAGCTTTTTAAGTCCTACGCATCGCCACAGCCCTTCGGCGTCCACCCTCAGAGAACGACTCGACCGCCAGGTAGCAGACTACCTCGCCTTAAAGAGGACCTTTCACCGATTATGACAATGTGAACTAAGTATACAGACATGGAGAGCGGCGTCCAGGGATCTCACTGCACTTACTATTATCCCCGGGCGCCGCTCCGTTCTCCCGCTATGCCCTCCGGTATCTTCGGTCACTAAGTTATAGTAGGCAGAGATTTCAGTCACTAAGTTATGGTAGGCGGAGTCAGCCCTTGTTCTGCTGTAGCGCTGGCCAATCGCAGCGCAGAGCTCACAGCCTGGGAGGTTATTTTCTCCCAGGCTGTGAGCTCTGCAATGCGATTGGCCAGCGCTACAGCAGAACAAGGGCAGACTCCGCCTACTATAACTTTGTGAACGAAGATACCGGAGGGCATAGCGGGAGAACGGAGAGGCGCCCGGGGATAATAGTAAGTGCAGTGAGATCCCTGGGCGCCGCTCTCCATGTCTGTATACTTAGTTCACATTGTCATAATCGGTGAAAGGTTCTCTTTAACTGCAGATATCGACACTCTGAGGAGCGATGAACCCCTTGACTACTGGGTGTGCAGGCTTGACCTGTGGCCTGAGCTATCCAAATTTGCGATAGAACTTCTGGCCTGCCCCGCTTCAAGTGTCCTGTCAGAAAGGACCTTCAGCGCAGCAGGAGGTATTTTCACTGAGAAGAGAAGATGAATGAGGCATGGATCCAGAAGGGACTGACAGTGGGGGATGCATTTGACTAAACAAGGCCTGATGAGATGACTTGGGCTAAAAATGGTCCACATGCTGCTATATTTAATCTCTGCATGCCGGATGACTTGCGTGACTTCTCCGCCACCAACTAGGGTTCAAGCCGCAATGTTTTAGTGCACTTTCTGCCTGGAAAACATCAATGTTTTCCGGCCGCTGCTACAATACCTAATTTTTCAGGCATGTGTACATGCCTAATTTTTCTGGCCTCTGGTGCTGCACTGTGGCTGCAAAAACAAAACAAAAAAAAGGCACATACATGTGTCAATTCCCCTTCGTGATCGTTACCTTGTTGTGGTGAAGGGGCTTGCGTATCACAATGAAGCAATCACCTCTATGAGTGTGTTGGCAATGGCAATGTTGGCACACCCCAGATGATAAGGTCGTTGCTTCATTGTGAACAGACCAAAAGCGATCGGCTGGATAATTTTGCATAGAAAAAACATTAATTTTCTTTGTGATCATCTAAGGTGATCATTAAAGCCTACTAGGCCAGCAATGGGCCCACACTGCAGAATCATTGTTTTCTGGGTCACTTAACTGTCACTGAACTACCTCAGCACGACCATAGGCTTTTAAAAACCGCCATCGCCTGCAATCTCCCAAACGTGCGCACGAGCACAGTCATCACTACACCAAGATTGACGCATAGAGGAATAAAATTAATGTCATGAGTGTGTCAACTATTGACAACTCTGATAGGGGACGTAACAGGGATTGAACTGATAAGAATAGGACTACTTAACACACCACTCATATAGGGTGACACAGTACATTGCACGGCGCACGCGCAGTGCCCCAAATTGGAACTAAGAGGACCAACCAAGCATCTTTTTCCATCTCCCGGTTCCTAAAATCTATTCCATACACCGGCCCCTGATAGGGGACATAACAGGGATTAAACTGATAGGAATAGTACTACTTAACATACCACTCATATAGGGTGGCACAGTACATTGCACGGCGCACGCGCAGTGCCCCAAATTGGAAGTAAGAGGACCAGCCAAGCATCTCTTTCCATCTCCCGGTTCCTAAAATCTATCCTATACACCGGCCCCTGATAGGGGACAAAACAGAGATTAAACTGGTAAGAACAGATTTTTTTAATAAAAAAAAAGAGGACAGCCTCTGCAGAGCTGAGTATTTTTTGGCCGCGTTACTGAACGCTCATGCACAATGGCTGTAGGCCAGGGGGCTTGTTGTTACCTTTCGGGGACCCTTGGTGTTGTACGTGGCTGGGTGGAGGAAGAGACCTTCAATGACGTCAGTGAGGACAAGGAACGGTGACATGGCTAGCTTGGTATCCAACCTTGTGGAATGGGGAGTTTGCGGTTGTGCAAATGGACTGTTTGCGGTTGTTTGCGGTGCGTTAAATGGGGAGTTTGGTCTGTCACTGTGAAGCGGGCGTAACCCTTACACTACCTGATCGATACAACATCATACCTGATCGTATACACACACTGGATGTTTTAAAGCACGTTATTCCAAACAATTTAGGAATGTTAGGTGATTTATGCCCTTTATGGATTAAAACCCGACTCTGCGTCAACTAATTTTCCATGGGAGTTTTGCCATGGATCCCCCTCCGGCATGCCACAGTCCAGGTGTTAGTCCCCTTGAAACAACTTTTCCATCACTATTGTGGCCAGAAAGAGTCCCTGTGGGTTTAAAAATTCGCCTGCCTATTGAAGTCAATGGCGGTTCGCCCGGTTCGCCCGTTCGCGAACATTTGCGGAAATTCGTGAATGGAAAATGTTATGTTCGCGACATCTCTAGTTGTAGATTGCCAAAAAAGTCTTTTTTGGTAACAGAATATGAAAGCTGTATATATTAACTTGAATTTAACACTTGCAGATCTGGAAAATACAGTTTTTTGGAAGAAAAAAAAGTGTGTTGTCTACACCCCAGAAAATGATGGCTATATTCCTACCTTAATTTGCACACTGGACTATACAGATGTTGTAGATTGCCAAAAAAGTATTTTTTTGCTACAGAATATGAAAGCTGTATATATTAACTTGAATTTAACACTTGCAGATCTGGAAAATACTGTTTTTTGAAAAAATTGTGTGTTTTTAGAACCCCAGAAAATGATGGGTGTATTTCTAACTTAAATTGCACACTGACTAATCCAGATGTTGTAGATTGCCAAAAAAGTATTTTTTTGCCTAACAGAATATGAAAGCTGTATATATTAAACTTGAATTTAACACTTGGCAGATCTAGAAAATACAGTTTTTTTTTTAAATAGTGTGTTTTTAAAACCCAAGAAAATGATGGGTGTATTTCTACCATAAATTGCACACTGACTAATCCAGATGTTGTAGTTTGCCCCAAAAAAATGGTGATTGCAATGTCCCAAAAGCTCAGATGCAGTGCTGGTGCACGAGCATGCAAAAAAATGGCCGCCGCCGCCACCCCCACCTAACTAACAGAATTCTAAAAGTTAGTATTTTTTGGTCAATGGCCTCAGGGCAGGGTAAAAACGATAGTGCCCTGCACCCACACAACCACGCTTCCTCTGCCAGCGCCTAAAAAAGCAGAATGCAGCTTTTCTCCAAGCAAGGCCTGGAGTGCTGCATTCTGACAGCCCTCTGTGATGGTGGTAACATTTCCCGCCATTTTTTGTTTGTACTGGGGTCTAAATACGTTGGCCACCCAGTACTGGTCCTTGCCCTTGATGCTTTTATACGGGGGGTGCCTCTTAAAAGACTGGAGCATGAAGGCCCCCATTTGCTACTAAACTGGAAGTGGTGTAGTGGCCTGGCTCCTGCTCATCATCCAGGATATTGTCGCTTCGTTCTCCTCCCCCATCCCATGGACAACACAAGGGATCCCAGAAAGGTTTTAAAGCATGCTCTTCTTGATCCTCTCCTCTCCCCGGCACCATCCTCCTCTGACTCCTCTTCAGAATCCTGTTGTTGACTTGTTCTCAGATGGAGTAGCCCCCCTGGGAATTCATCCAGCATTGCTACTTCCTCATCTTCTGCTCCTGCCCTCGACGGCTTGATCAATGACACAACGCAATGCACGCTTTAGAAAGAAGGCGTAAGGTACGATGTCACTGATGGCGCCCTGGCTGCGACTGACCATTTTGGTGATCTCTTCAAATGGCCGCAGAAGTCTTCATGCGTCACGCATGAGCAGCCACTGGCTACGGTGAAAAAAAAACCAAGCGCCCCAGAACCTGTCCTGCCACAGAGTTAGTACAGGTAACGTTAACTGCACGTTTCTGCTGGAGCAGCCTATCGAGCATATACAAGGTTGAGTTCCATCGCGTCGGGCAGTCACAAATAAGACGTCGTGACAGGCAGGTTGTGTCGCGCGCTTGGATTTCAGCAAGGCGAGCCATGGCCTTGTAAGATCTTCTGAGATGGCCTCAATTTTCCTGGCCTGCCGCAAGACGTCCTGGACCCCGGGGTATTTTACAATGAAACGCTGCATGACCAAGTTCAGGACGTGTGCCACGCACGGCACGTGTGTCATTTTGCCCTGTTTCAGCGCGCTCAGAAGATTGGCACCATTGTCGCACACCACATTACCAACTGTCAAATTGACCGGTGTTAGCCACTGATCTGCCTGTGAACGCAAAGCTGAAAGGAGTGCAGGACCGGTGTGGCTCTTGGCTTCCAGGCACAACAGAAGCGGCACAGCATGGCAAAGTCTAACCTGGCATGTCAAATAGGTTCTGGGGATCTTGGTTGGTGCAGCGGAAGAGACGGTAGCAGCGGAAAAGGAGGAGTCAGCTGAGAAGGAGAGGGAGGATGGAGTAGGAGGAGGAGAAGAAGAGGCAGGCCTGCATGCAATCCTTGGCAGTAAAACCAAATCTACACGGGTGCCACGGGTTCACCCAATGGGCAGTAAAAGTTATATACCTTCCCTGCCCGTGTTTGCTAGACCACGTGACTGTGGTAAGATGTATCTTGGCACCGACACTGTGTGCCAGAAATGCATTCACTTGCCACTGAACGTTACGTGACCATATAGCTCTGGGATGCCCTCTGCGAGAAATATTTCCTTCCTGGGACCTTCCGATGTGGTGTTCCAATGGTCACAAATTTTCGAAAGGCCTCCGAGTCCTCAAGTTTATAAGGCAGTAGTTGGGGGGGTATCAGTTCCGACAAGCCAGCGGTCAACCGTTGGGCAAGAGGGTTATCCGGCGTCATTTTTTTACGCTCTAACATTTGGGCCACGGAAGCCTGCCTTTTTCCTGACAAATGTGAGGACGGCATGATGGAGGGTGGAGTGGAGGACAATTGGGAGGAGAGAGGAGAAGGAGAAGAGGCTGGATGGTGAGAGCCTGGAGTGTGGCTTTCTGGGTTCTGACGGCGTTGCTCCCACTGAGCTCGGTGATGTGAGGCCTGGTGCCTTCTTAAGGCGGTCGTCCCTAGGTGAGTGTTGGGCTTACAGCGACTTATGCGTTGACTGCAAAGGCTGCAGATGGCAACACTATTGTCAGCCGCTGACACATTAAAAAAAGCCCACACTGCGGAGCCATGTGCCGGCGTCCTGGGAGCACCAGATGTGACCGTACATCGTTGATGGCTCGCTCCTGATACATTAGTAGTCTGGTTTGTCCCTCCTGTGCAATGTAAGTTCGGCCTGCTTCTCCTCCCTATCTGCTGGTCCATCTCTCCCTCTGAACTCCCCTCCTCTTCCTCTCTTGTGGGTACCCACGTTACGTTCATAGACACGTCATCATCGACGTCACCTTCCCCACCACTAACATTAGAGATCTCGGAGTAGGCAGCAAAATCGGGGACCAACCTCCTTGGGCTGATCTGGGTACTGTTGTCAGACTGCTGAGTGCTGTTGCACTTGCTACCTCCTCTTCCTGATCCGATGCCAAGAATGGCTGCGCATCTGAAATGTGATGGATCTGAAAATAATTCCTGTGACTCAAGTGGAGGGTATATGGTGGTGGTGGTGTTGGTGGTGGTGTCTTTGGGGGTACACACAGCAGAGAGTGAGGAGGGTGCAGATAGAGAGGATTAGGAGGGTACAGAAGTGGAAGGCTGAGTGAGCCACTCAACCAAGTCTGGTGCGTCCTTTGACGAAATTGAACGCACCTTCTGCAACTTCCCACTTTGGCTCCGGGCTGATGCTCCTGCCCTACCCCTACCACCCCTGCTAAAGGGCCTGCCTCTTCCTCTGCCTGTCATTTTTTTAATGACCCGGTGACAAAAGTCTATAGAGAAGCACAGTGTATGTGGAAGAAGGTATATAACACCCTGCTTCAATATGTCATTTTGGTGTCAACTGGTCTATAATCACACCAGTTTAAATTCTATCACTGTGTGTAGCAGAGGTAACACAGTGAAAGCGGATAAATTTCTGCAGCACACAAATACACAATTTGAGTAGTATATTCTTAGGTAACACCCCGCTTCAATATGTGGTTTTAGGGGCCACTGGTCTATCACACCAGTTATAATACTTTTTTCTAATTGTGTTTGTCACTCTTTGTAGTTGTAGTATCGCTGCAGAACCGATCACCAGTCACAATGCTGCACTATACAAATCCACTATAATATGCTTTCTATATTAGAAAGTATATTATAAGTATATTACACCCCTCTGTACTGCACACCAATCAATAGCACACCTATACCAGTCCTTAAAAGGACTTTTGTTGACCTATTAGCTAGCGATTTGTGTCACTATTAAAACTCTAACCTCCTGTCCCTGCTCCACACAGCAACCGCTCCCTACACTGACAAAAGACAGAATGTAAAATGGCAGCCAGATCAGGTCTATTTATAAGGTAGGGGGTATGTCCATGTGCTGAAACGTCTTAATTGGCTGTCCTGTACCACCTGATGGATGTGTCATGGGTCAAAGTTCTCACAATGTAAAAAAATATGGCGCCGGCGAATATCTCCATATGTTCGCATGTTCGGCGAACCGCGAATCTGTAACGCAAGTCCATCTCTATTCATGACTACCCACAGATTACTTTCAGGCGAGGAAATAGCTTGCGTGATATTTTGGTACACAGCCACTACAATCCAGCACCAAAGGGTGGGTCTTGGCTACATCGTAAACCCATGGGTAGCTTTCGATGTAATGGTTGTGTCGCCTGCAATACAATACAGACAGGCCAAATTTTTCACAGTGTCAACCTACAACGTTCCTTTCGTATTAAGGATTTTATCAACTGCCGCACTCGGGGAGTCATTTATAAAATCACGTGTGACTGCCGTATGGATAATGTAAGCAAAACAAAGCGGGAACTGCGTAGACGCATTGTGGAACATTTAGGGGACATTAATAATAGGAGGGACACGGCTGTGTCCCGCCACGTGAATGATCACCACTCTGGCAACCCCAAATGTATTAAAGCCATCGATATTGAAGTTGTCCTAGCACCCATATGTGGAGGTGACTGGGACCGTACTCTATTGCAACATGAGGCCCGGTGGATTCATACACTACGCACAGTGTCCCCATTAGGCTTGAATGAACAGCGGTGCTTCAGCTGTTTCATTTGAGGCTATTACCAGCAATTGTGTATGATCACTTTTTGAATAGGCATGCAATGATTACAATTACCTTTTCATCTCACTAGATTCATTGTTATAATTGTGTGTTTACTTCTGTGTACTACCTACTTTAGGTTTTGGTCTCCTTAATCTATTTACCATCTAATGCCCCTATATGTAGCGTTGTCCTATATTCAGGACCGCTCGGTTGCGCATTGCTGGTAGCATGTCCCGGTTTCCTGGCAACAAGTCGCAACTAGGTCACAAGCTATTGAACCATCTTACGTCAGTGGCGCGCATTGTGGCCCCGTTTGATGACGCGCAATGTATCTGAACGCATCATCAACAAACTCCACCCCAGGCAGTCACTCTAGGTATCGAGCCCTTGCCGCGCATGCGCGGATAGCGCCAGCAATCACTTCTGACATCACCGCGCTGCGTCTCAGGCCTCGTTATGAGACCGGGTCTGAATTAAAATTTCCGGCGGGCGGCTGTTGGCAGACAGGTTATCTTACTGCCTCAACAGATGCACCGGCCTACCGGACTGGCGGTCTCCTTTTCATCATAAGGTTCCCCCACATTATGGCAAGTGCCCCACATCACATGTTACTTGTATGGGCCCAGCATCTAGGAGTGGAGCTTACATTTTGGGCTACCGCTTCTATTGAAATAGCCTGAACTATCTGGCATTTATTTACATTGTGTACTAGAATCCATTTGTACATTGACTTAATTTTTGCCCTTCTGGATATGTTTTTTTTTTTTCCACTTTATGTTTACCCTGGTGAGAGTAAAATTGAAACATGCATGTACGGACTAGCTGCACTAGGGCACTCTAGGTCCAAATAGCATGAGGGCAAGGTGCCGGACGGGGTCGTTCTTTTCAGGATGGGTGCTCTGTGGCTAGGATGTTAGGGCCAGCACAGCACCCGTACCTTAGGGTTGTCTAGGGATCTAGAGCCCCCCTCTGCACCTGTCCGGTTATTGCTTTATTTTACAGGATCATACTATCCGCTGTGATTCTACGAACTCCGGATGAACCTTATTATCTGCTAGGACTATTGGTTATTTTTTCAGTGCCACCGTGCACGTTTATGTTGGAGTTTTATCGAGTACTCTGATTATTTGAATATTATTTTTTGTTTTTATACATTCTAAGGGATTATTATTAATCTGACCGATTAAAAGTTATGTTTTATTAAGGATCACCGTTTATTTTCTTCAGTTTCTGTACCCCGTGGTGATAGTGTTATAAATTATCATACAGTACTTTTTTAATTAATTCTATTTCCCATAAAATGTAATAATTTTTTTTTTGTCAGAATATGGGATAAAAAACATTTGTTTAGAATATTTTTTTTTAAATGAGAGAACATAAAAACTTTTTACATTTGGTAAAACATTATTGATCCAGAGTAACATATTAATCCATCGTATGCTACACGATGAGAGTTGTAAGATAACTCCAGAATTTATGTTGTGCCCCTCAATTAGTGGAAAAAATGCTATCCAAAAGTCTTTGTACAGCAAATTGGTTCCAATGAGACTACAGCTTGTCCAACACTTGGGCACTTATTTTATTCCTATGCTTTTATCTGTTCCTTCATATTGACTCTAGTGACTATCAGTGGATGGTGCCTCTCCCTGTGACTGTTGCATTTTCTTCTTTTCTTCTCCCACTATATGTATTTATGTAGCAGTGATCTCTACATATACAGTCACTACTGGCAGCCTCCCACTACCCCTCGCTTTTTTCACAGTGATCATCTCTCCTTCCTATTGGCGCCCTGCGGTTACTCTAAGAGCCTTTTGATTTGTATCCAAAAAGCTCTTTGATTAATACTCTTTTTTTTCCTCCTCCTCTGTACCTCTCAAATTATGCCGACAGTGACACAAAATAAATATATATTTTTTTTATTAACTTGTATCTATGTAATGGCAACAATAAAAATAACACTTTTTTTATGAAACTATGAATGCCACAAAATTAATAAAACAAAAAATAACGTTTGAATTGTCCATTTCTAATAAAAAATAATCAATAAATTATGTGCATCCAAAAATGGTAGCCATTGAAAAACACAAGTTCTTTTTGAAAACAGCAACAAAAATACAAGCCCTCATATAGCTATGTCAATGTAAAAATGCAAATGTTGTAGCTCCTGGAAAACAATGATGGATGAATAAAAAAAAACTGCTTTAAAAATAAATTACTCTAAAGGTAATTTTTCCTTTTTTTCCAATAAGGCTAAATTCACAGCTCGTTCATGTTTATGGACAGCAGGACCACTTGAAACAATCCCTGTAAATTTATAGACTGACATCTGCTACAGACTTGCATTAAAATATAAAGTATAGCTTGCAGGAGCAGCTTCTGTTCCGGAAAAAAGTACTCAAACTACATAGCTGGTTACTGCAGCTCTGTTACCACTGAAATGTATCCAGCTCCATCCAAAACACAATGGACTGATCTGTGTGCTTTTGGTTCCTACTTCCAGCACTGGAGCTACTCATGATCAACTGATCAGTAAGGGTGCAGGGATTCAAACTCCCACTTATCAGATATTTATGATCTTTCTTAAAGGAGTTATCCAACCCCTATAATAAACCTCTCAGTGCATGGGCCCCTCGTATACATTATACTTACCTGCTCCCCAGCACCTGTGTCTCTACGGATCCCTACATGGCCACCCCATCTCTCCATTGCTTGGGTCAAAACATCCGGTGATGGGGGGAGCAGCCAATAGCAGGCCACGACAGAGACGAGACTCCCTAGCATTGCAGCGGCCATACAGACATCCAGAGTGATGCAGTTGCCGGTGAGCAGGTAAGTATAATATATACCAGGGAACCTAGCATTGGGGGGGGGGGTCATTATAGGGGTTTGATAAGTCCTTAAAGGATAGGCCATCTGTGTAACAATAAACCAACCTACACGGTAATAATTGACCATGAGTCACAAAAGATGGGAATCTTTGCAACCATTATAAGAAATTGGACTATGTCTAACTTGCTACAATGGTTGGAAGGTCGCCTTCACCCTTGTCTTCCTTAAGAAAGCACTAAGGCCACGTTGTAGTAATCCTGTGATTTTAATGTGCCTTGTGTGCAACTTAATGCCATTATGTTTGCCTGAATAGATAAGAAATACTTTAGCATTTTAGAAAGTGTTTATATCACTAGTTATACTCTATTCTAATTACAATTCTAATACTATTATGTTGTTTTGATGACATTATAAATACTAGGGTTTATCTTTATTCCTCTGTATAAGTTTTATAAGATTGATGTTAAACGAAAAAAATTATATTAGTGATCTGTAATATTTTCATAAGGCTGTGTGCTGTCAACGAAGAGGTTAAGAATGACAACTAGCATTTTCCTATGAGCAATTGCACCCACAGAGGCTACCCTGGAGCTCCGTATACAAGTAGAACAGAATATCAGCTGAAGAACTCAGTGATTGGTACTGGCTGCTGTGTGACTGAATAGGCTTTTTTAATCTTTTCAAACAGGTTCTGAGTTGGGACTGATTTCAGTCGAAATCATAAAGTTATTGCACATTTCAGGCTGTCAGCCAGGAAATCATTCTGTTTCTAATTCCCCTCTCTTTCTTCTGCTATCTCCTTCTCATCATTTCATAGGACTGCAAGGTTACCGAGAGGTCTAATCAATTGTCAAACTCTCCTTTATCACTGAGAAGGTGGTACAAAAACCTAACTGACTTGCTGTAGGGGGTTCTTCTGACTACACAGCACCCTTTTCCACATACAATGCTACCATGATTAATGTCCTCCCACCTCAGACCTTGTTAAAGCCTGTTCTTTAAAGCTGCCTGGTGCACCGCAGTGAAAGCAAGAGCGAGGTTGCATAAATCAACGTGTTCTCACAGCCCCCAGGATATCCATTATAGATGCCAGCTGGATGACTGCAAGATAGAGAAAAATGAATATTGTATCCTGTGGCCTTTTGCCTCTAATGACCACTTTTCAACATTTTTGCAGGCATGATTAAATTTTGATAACTGGGGAAGTCACTCTAAGCAGGCTGAAATAGAGATAAATTGACTGAGGGTCTGACATCTCAGTGGAGAGCAGGCAACTAATTAGTGTGTGAATCGCACTCTGAAAGAGATTTAAAAGGGAGGCAGGTTTAATCAGAAGAGCTGCTGAGGTACAGGAATAGTACTAGATAATTGCAGCCTATGTTGAAATCACAGGCTCAACAAGCCGCTTTTTCTATCTGCATGATTGGCAGTTATTGACCTGCTGGCCAGTCCCTTCAACATTTACAACGGTTGCAGCATTGTCAAAGCAATTTGCTTTGTAACACTTGCTGTCCAGTTATTTCATGTACAGCATTAAGTCATCTACATTAAGATGAAAGATATGCTGTATGTGACTGTCATATAACCCAACATGATTTGCACACTTCATTTGGATAAACTCACTCCAAATACAAATATAATCTACTTTTCTTTACATAAATTATGCAGATTGCCAGAATCTACACCCCCTCCCCACTTTCCCCATCTATTCTGTAAATATTTATATCAACAGGAATTTGCCTCGACTTCTGAGACACTATTCCCTGAGAGCAGAAGGGCAGAATTCTAGTATTATAGGATTAGGCCCTGAACTGTGCCCTTGCAAATCTGACATATCTTACTTTATGTGGTAAAAACTTTGGAACGCCTTTACTTATCCAAGTCATTCAGAGATTGTTTTCTCGTGACACATTGTACTTCATGATAGTCATAAATTTGAGTCAATGTATTTCACCTTTATTTATAAAAAAAATCCCAAATTTAACAAAAATTTAGAAAAATTTGCAATTTTCTAAATTTCTATTTCTCTGCTTTTAAAACAGAAAGTGATACCTCATAAAGTATTTATTACTTAACATTCCCCATATGTCTACTTTATGTTGGCATCATTTTGGAAATGTCATTTTATTTTTTTAGGACGTTGGAAGGCTTAGAAGTTTAGAAGCAATTCTTAAAATTCTTAAGAAAATTGCCAAAACCCACTTTTTAAGGACCAGTTCAGGTCTGAAGTCCCTTTGTGGGGCCTACATAGTGGATACCCCCATAAATGACCCCATTGTAGAAACTATACCCCTCAAGTTACTTAAAACCGATTTTACAAACTTTGTTAATCCTTTAGGCGTTCCACAAGAATTAAAGGAAAATGGAGATCAAATTTTAAAATTTCACTTTTTTGGCAGATTTTCCATTTTAATCCAATTTTTTCTTTAACACATCGATGGTTAACAGCCAAACAAAACTCAATATTTATTACCCAGATTCTGCGGTTTACAGAAACACCCCACATGTGGTCATAAACTGCTGTATAGGCACACGGCAGGGCGCAGAAGAAAAGGAACGCCACATGTTTTTTTGATGCCATGTCCCATTTGATGCCCCCCTGATGCACCCTTACAGTAGAAACTCCCAACAAGTGACCCCATTTTGGAAACTAGGGGATAAGGAGCCAGTTTTATTGGTACTATTTTTAAGTACATATGATTTTTTGATCATTCATTTTAACACTTTATGGGGCAAGGTGTCACGGATGTAGTAGGGGAGAACACCAAAAGACAATCAAGAAGGAAGGGGAAAGACACTAGGCCTCACCGCTAGGGAAGGAAAAGGGTCACCACCTATAAAACCCTGCTCCTGGCCCTAACTCCTATCTGTATGGGCACCTCTCGATGGTAGAGATATTCATACACGGGAACCTAGAAAACCCTGGTGACCCTCAGATGCCCTAAAGATAATGACAGGGCAGAGACCACCTGTTCCTTCCCTGGTGAAGGAACTAGCGTCTCACTGAGGCCTAGTAAACAACCGGGGGAAGGTGGGAATACAAAACATGACAAGCGGAACACTTAACTTCAGAGGATGAAGGATGAACAGGACTTCAACACGAACCACACTCCAGCTCTTCCAAGACCAAATTAAGCTATCCCAAGCAAGGAGAGATGGGAAAAGTCAGACTAAATAGGGTGTGGTAGAGGTCACATGATCCACACCTGAACAGGAGGTGTGGACATACCAGCAACACACAGACAAAGTGAAACCAAAAGAGGCTGTCAGATCACTAATGCATAGATAATCTTTCAGACCTTCTGGGACCTGTCACAGACGTGACACAAGGTGACCAAAAAATTGGTTGTTTTAGCACAGTTTTTATTTATTTATTTTTACAGCGTTCACCTGAGGGGTTCGGTCAAGTGACATTTTTATAGAGCAGATCATTACGGATGTGGCGATACCTAATATGTATACTTTTTCTTATTATTTAAGTTTTACACAATAATAGCATTTTTGAAACCAAAAAAATTATGTTTTAATGTGTCCATGTTCTGAGAGCTATAGTTTTTTTTATATTTGAGAGATTTTCTTATGTAGGGGCTCATTTTTTGTGGGATGAGGTGATGGTTTTATTGGTACCATTTTGTGGGACATATGACTTTTTGATCACTTGCTGTTGCACTTTTTGTGATGTAAGGTGACAAAAATTGCTTGTTTTGACACAGTTTTTTATTTTATTTATTTACGGTGTTCACCCGAGGGGTTAGGTCATGTGATATTTTTATAGAGATGGTTGTTACGGACGCGGAAATACCTAATATGTATACTTTTTTTTATTTATTTCACTTTAACACAATAATAGCATTTTTGAAGCCACCAAAAAAATTATGCTTTAGTGTCTCCATGTTCTGAGAGCTATATTTTTTTTTATTTTTTGAGAGATTTTCTTATGTAGGGGCTCATTTTTTGTGGGATGAGGTGACGGTTTTATTGGTACCATTTTGTGGGACATACGCCTTTTTGATCACTTGGCGTTGCACTTTTTGTGATGTAAGGTGACAAAAATGGCTTTTTTTGACAGTTATTTATATATTTTTTTTAATGCTGTTTATCGGACTGGGTCGAATTCGAAGCGCAGTGGAAAAGGAGAGAGGAGGAGAGTAAACGGGCGGGCAGAGTCACACGGAGGGTGGGGTTATGAGCCGTTGAGGAGGTGCTGCCTGGGGCTCGGACGATTGAGACGCCGCCCTGGGCACTTGAGAGGGCGCATTTACAGAATCTTAAAAGTTTATTTTTGGCTGAAAGAAAACTCCATTAGATACAATAAAGGTACCGCTTTTAAGTTCTGGGTGGCACATATAACGCTATTTGATCAGTCTAATATGCTCAAATGTGGTGACAGACTCCCTTTAAGCGTCTATGAGGGACAGTATCAAAAGCCTTTGCAAAATCCAGAAAAACTACATCCACAGCCACCCCCCTGTCCAGTCTACTAATCACCTTCTCATAAAAACAAATCCATGCTGGTAAATCCATGCTGGTTATCACTTATAATATTATTTATAGTCACATACTCCTGTATATAGTCCCTAAAGAGTCCTTCAAACATTTTTCCCACAACAGAAGTTAAACTAACTGGTCTATAATTACCTGTGGAGGACCTTAATCCTTTTCTGAATATGGGATCCACGTTTGCCTTGCGCCAACTACTTGGCACTGTACTAGTACCTAGAGAATCTTTAAAAATTATAAACAGGGGTACAGCAATGACTGAACTGAGCTCTTTAAGCACTCTTGGGTGTAATCCATCTGGACCCAGAGCCTTGTTCACATTTACCCTATTTAACGTCTCTTGGACCATATCTAGAGTTGAGCGAACACCTGGATGTTCGGGTTCGAGAAGTTCGGCCGAACTTCCCGGAAATGTTCGGGTTCGGGATCCGAACCCGACCCGAACTTCGTCCCGAACCCCATTGTAGTCAATGGGGACCCGAACTTTTGGGCACTAAAAAGGCTGTAAAACAGCCCAGGAAAGAGCTAGAGGGCTGCAAAAGGTAGCAACATGTAGGTAAATCCCCTGCAAACAAATGTGGATAGGGAAATGAATAAAAAAAAATATAAAAAATAAAAAAATTAACCAATATCAATTGGACAGAGGTCCCATAGCAGAGAATCTGGCTTCACGTCAGCAGAGAATCAGTCTCTTCATGCCATAGTAAAGAATCTGGCTTCATGTCAGCAGAGAATCAGTCTCTTCATGCCATAGCAGAGAATCTGGCTTCATGTCAGCACAGAATCAGTCTTCATGTCATAGCAGAGAATCAGGCTTCACGTCACCCACCACTGGAACAGGCCACTGTCACATATTTAGGCCCCGGCACCCAGACAGAGGAGAGAGGTCCCGTAACAGAGAATCTGGCCTTATGTCAGCACAGAATCAGTCTTCATGTCATAGCAGAGAATCAGGCTTCACGTCACCCACCACTGGAACAGGCCACTGTCACACATTTAGGCCCCGGCACCCAGACAGAGGAGAGGTTCATTCAACTTTGGGTTGCCCCGCAATATAATGGTAAAATGAAAATAAAAATAGGATTGAATGAGGAAGTGCCCTTGAGTAGAATAATATATTGTTAAGGGGAGGTAGTTAATATCTAATCTGCACAAGGGATGGACAGGTCCTGTGGGATCCATGCCTGGTTCATTTTTATGAACGTCAGCTTGTCCACATTGGCTGTAGACAGGCGGCTGCGTTTGTCTGTAATGACGCCCCCTGCCGTGCTGAATACACGTTCAGACAAAACGCTGGCCGCCGGGCAGGCCAGGACCTCCAAGGCATAAAAGGCTAGCTCTGGCCACGTGGACAATTTGGAGACCCAGAAGTTGAATGGGGCCGAACCATCAGTCAGTATTTGGAGGGGTGTGCACAGGTACTGTTCCACCATGTTAGTGAAATGTTGCCTCCTGCTAACACGTTCCGTATCAGGTGGTGGTGCAGTTAGCTGTGGCGTGGTGACAAAACTTTTCCACATCTCTGCCATGCTAACCCTGCCCTCAGAGGAGCTGGCCGTGACACAGCTGCGTTGGCGACCTCTTGCTCCTCCTCTGCTTTCGCCTTGGGCTTCCAACGTGCGCGTCTACCAACGTGCGCTTGTACTCGCGCATCTTCCTATCACGCTCCAGTGTAGGAAGAAAGGTGGGCACATTGTCTTTGTACCGGGGATCCAGCAGGGTGGCAACCCAGTAGTCCGCACACAATAAAATGTGGGCAACTCTGCTGTCGTTGCGCAGGCACTGCAGCATGTAGTCGCTCATGTGTGCCAGGCTGCCCAGAGGTAAGGACAAGCTGTCCTCTGTGGGAGGCGTATCGTCATCGTCCTGTGTTTCCCCCCAGCCATGCACCAGTGATGGGCCATGCTTCATCCTCATCCTCCTCCACCTCCTCCTCATCCTCGTCCTCCTCGTCCTCCAGTAGTGGGCCCTGTCTGGCCACATTTGTACCTGGCCTCTGCTGTTGCAAAAAAACTCCCTCTGAGTCACTTCGAAGAGACTGGCCTGAAAGTGCTAAAAATGACCCCTCTTCCTCCTCTTCCTCCTGGGCCACCTCCTCTTCCATCATCGCCCTAAGTGTTTTCTCAAGGAGACATAGAAGTGGTATTGTAACGCTGATAACGGCGTCATCGCCACTGGCCATGTTGGTGGAGTACTCGAAACAGCGCAACAGGGCACACAGGTCTCGCATGGAGGCCCAGTCATTGGTGGTGAAGTGGGGCTGATCCGCAGTGCGACTGACCCGTGCGTGCTGCAGCTGAAACTCCACTATGGCCTGCTGCTGCTCGCACAGTCTGTCCAGCATGTGCAAGGTGGAGTTCCACCTGGTGGGCACGTCGCATATGAGGCGGTGAGCGGGAAGGCCGAAGTTACGCTGTAGCGCAGACAGGCGAGCAGCGGCAGGGTGTGAACGCCAGAAGCGCGAACAGACGGCCCGCACTTTATGCAGCAGCTCTGACATGTCGGGGTAGTTGCGAATGAACTTCTGCACCACCAAATTCAGCACATGCGCCAGGCAAGGGATGTGTGTCAAACCGGCTAGTCCCAGAGCTGCAATGAGATTTCGCCCATTATCGCACACCACCAGGCCGGGCTTGAGGCTCACCGGCAGCAACCACTCGTTGGTCTGTTGTTCTATACCCCGCCACAACTCCTGTGCGGTGTAAGGCCTGTCCCCCAAACATATGAGTTTCAGAACGGCCTGCTGACGTTTACCCCGGGCTGTGCTGAAGTTGGTGGTGAAGGTGTGTGGCTGACTGGATGAGCAGGTGGAAAAAGAGGAGGAGGAAGCTGAGTAGGAGGAGGAGGAGACAGGAGGCAAAGAATGTTGCCCTGCGATCCTTGGCGGCGGAAGGACGTGCAACAAACAGCTCTCCGTCTGGGGCCCAGCCGCCACTACATTTACCCAGTGTGCAGTTAGGGAGATATAGCGTCCCTGGCCGTGCTTACTGGTCCACGTATCTGTGGTTAGGTGGACCTTGCCACAGATGGCGTTGCGCAGTGCACACTTGATTTTATCGGACACTTGGTTGTGCAGGGAAGGCACGGCTCTCTTGGAGAAGTAGTGCCGGCTGGGAACAACATACTGTGGGACAGCAAGCGACATGAGCTGTTTGTAGCTGTGTGTGTCCACCAGCCTAAATGACAGCCTTTCATAGGCCAGTAGTTTAGAAATGCTGGCATTCAGGGCCAGGGATCGAGGGTGGCTAGGTGGGAATTTACGCTTTCTCTCAAATGTTTGTGAGATGGAGAGCTGAACGCTGCCGTGTGACATGGTTGAGATGCTTGGTGACGCAGGTGGTGGTGTTGGTGGTACATCCCATGTTTGCTGGGCGGCAGGTGCCAACGTTCCTCCAGAGGCGGAGGAAGAGGCCGAGGCGGCGGCAGCAGCAGAAGAGGCCGAGGCGGCAGCAGCAGAAGAGGTAGCAGGGAAAGCCTGAGTGACTTCTTTGTTTTTAAGGTGTTTACTCCACTGGAGTTCATGCATGCAGGTGCCTGGTCATGCAGGTTGTGCTAAGGTTCAGAACGTTAATGCCTCGCTTCAGGCTCTGATGGCACAGCGTGCAAACCACTCGGGTCTTGTCGTCAGCACATTGTTTGAAGAAGTGCCATGCCAGGGAACTCCTTGAAGCTGCCTTTGGGGTGCTCGGTCCCAGATGGCGGCGGTCAGTAGCAGGCGAAGTCTCTTGGCGGCGGGTGTTCTGATTTTGCCCACTGCTCCCTCTTTTGCTACGCTGTTGGCTCGGTCTCACCACTGCCTCTTCCTCTGAACTGTGAAAGTCAGTGGCACGACCTTCATTTCTAGGACCTCATCGTCCCCTGCATCGTCTTCCACCCAGTCTTGATCCCTGACCTCCTGTTCAGTCTGCACACTGCAGACGCAGCAGTTGGCACCTGTGTTTCGTCATCATCAGAGACGTGCTGAGGTAGTATTCCCATGTCCTCATCATCAGGAAACATAAGTGGTTGTGCGTTAGTGCATTCTATCTCTTCTACCCCTGGGGAAGGGCTAGGTGGATGCCCTTGGGAAACCCTGGCAGCAGAGTCTTCAAACAGCATAAGAGACTGCTGCATAACTTGAGGCTCAGACAGTTTCCCTGATATGCATGGGGGTGATGTGACAGACTGATGGGCTTGGTTTTCATGCGCCATCTGTGCGCTTTCTACAGAAGACTGGGTGGGAGATAATGTGAACGTGCTGGATGCACTGTCGGCGACCCAATTGACTAATGCCTGTACCTGCTCAGGCCTTACCATCCTTAGAACGGCATTGGGCCCCACCAAATATCCCTGTAAATTCTGGCGGCTACTGGGACCTGAGGTAGTTGGTACACTAGGACGTGTGGCTGTGGCAGAACAGCCACGTCCTCTCCCAGCACCAGAGGGTCCACTAACACCACCACGACCATGTCCACGTCCGCGTCCCTTACTAGTTGTTTTCCTCATTGTTACCGTTCACCACAATAAGAAAAATATTATTCGGGCCAATGTATTGAATTAAAATTCAGGCCTTTTTTTTACAGACACCTAACACTGTCTGGCTGTCTATTTAGGTACCGTATTACACTAATACAGGCACACAAGTAATGACAGATTTGGTTGAATATAAATGTGAGGCCTATTTTTTACGCGCTGTGTGACAGATATACCTTTAATCACAGAATTAGACTTTTATCTGCACGGTAGCGTGTGTGTTAAGTTTTTCAGAATGACACTATTAGCACCTTGAATCAAAGATATCCTTTTTGGGATAGATTTAAAGTAGGCCTGATATAGCAGAAACTACTTATTTATGAGAATGGTAAATTTGGGAATAGTTTTTCAACCCAGAACAAAAACTGTGCTTTTACGGTCACTACAGATAATTTGACCAGCTAAAACAGTACAGATTTGGTTGAATAGAAATGTCAGGCCTATTTTTTACGCGCTGTGTGACAGATATATCTTTAATCACAGAATTAGACTTGTATCTGCACGGTAGCGTGTGTTAAGTTTTTCAGAATGACACTATCAAAACCTTGAATCTAAGATATCCTTTTTGGGATAGATTTAAAGTAGGCCTGATATAGCAGAAACTGATTATTTATGAGAATGTAATCACAGGAAGCAACCTGTTTAAAACGTAGCCTTTAATCTAATATCAACATAAAATAAGAAACTCCCACAGACACACATAGAAACGAACAAAAAAAAAAAAAAGAAAGATATATCCTTGATGACATAAGAGATAATACTGCAATCGTCCAGTGGCACGGGTCAATGATAGACGAAGTGGACAGTCATGGATACTGATCTGTCCCTAAAGCTGACCCTAGACTTGATAGCCCTGCCTAAAGACGGAATAGCCGTCCTGATAAGGACGATCCCGTACACAGGAACCTCCTTATGATACCTGGATAGACCCTATAATCCCGGTGAGTCTCTATTAAGGGGCCTGCTCTAGGCGCACAGAAAAAAACAAACAAAACGAATATAGATTGACAGTATAGGGAGCAATGAACCACCCACACTCATGGATGCTGCGTCTTGTGGGTGGACAGTTGCTCACACAGATATGTCATATAAGGTACACAGACAACCACAGGTGTGATCATCTGTGAGTATGCATCATCAAGTAGGCAATATCGGTGCGTGCCCCCCACACATCAGAAATGTGTGATGTTCATACGCCGATAATCGCCGTTCACATTTGTACAAGCAAGTGTATAGTTGAGATGTGTATACACTCTAGGCACCAGGACCACTGCCTGTAGTGGTATGCAATCATGTGCCAGTGTCCCAACGCGTTTCACCCTAATTGATTTTCGGGTTCCTCAGGGGACATATATAAGTACAATGCTCTTTTTGGCATCAATAAGAGGTAACGGAGCAGTCAGCAGAGTCCTCAATCATGATGACACGATTAGACCAGATCATTTACTGGTCTCATTAAGTTCAGTTAATAGATAGCTTTTAAGCGGTCAGATACAAGGACCATATTAGAGGACCATGGGGACATTACCTGAGTATGTCACTTGCCTTAGTGTGTATAGAGCACGAGTTGCAGATTACCACACAGATATACAGGCTCATGCAAATATAGTTCCCACATAGGTAAACAGAGTAACGACCTATAGAGGCGGCCACATATGTGTGATAACATATATGAACAGCATGGCAAACAAGTAACAGGTACTACTTGCGTGTCCGGATGCAGTCTAATAGGCCCCAGGCTGTCTATGGAGTTAGTAGGTTCTCTGTCACTCCATCCATAGCCCGTGTGTACACTGTTTAGGGCAGAAGAAATCATAGTTAACAGCCAGATAAGGCCATGCACACCAACCTTTAGTAAGTAGGAAGAGAAGCCCTCCGTGGAACTCACAGGTAAGGGTGCCTCACTGGTCCTGCGTGTGAGGTCGCCATGCAGGGAAGCCTGTCTGGTTTAAATAGCCCACGCTTAGTGAGTAATGTTGGGGGTGAGCCTATGACTCAGTCGCGCCTCTAGTGGGCGTGTCTGTCATACTGAGTAGCTGAGGCCACCCCCACACCTGCTATGTATTATGTGCCGATGCCGCCCCATTACACCCACAGGGGCTGTACCCTGCTGCTATGGGCGGACCTAATCCTACTCGTGTCCTACAATGTGCAGCCGGCATACCGGACATCGCTATTGACGTCACTGGCCGCACTCGGTCACATGGCCCAGCAGACGTCGCGTCATCAGCATAGTGTCAGGACGCTGCCTGATGACGTTGCCAGTCACCTCCGATCACATGGCTCGGCAAGTACAGTTTAAAGCAATCAAATGCTTGTGATACACGGATCATATTGTGATCAAAAATCGGGTCCAGTAGGATGAATAAAACATCGTTGTGATACAATTGTGAGGACCCAATGTGAATACCTGGGCCGTGATTAAGGGTATAAGACAATTTGTGCAGTATAAATGCACAGACCATGAACCGGTATGATATACATGAATAGAATGGGGACAATACATAGGACAGGTATTGACACGGTACCCATACATAGGAGGCGATGATATTCATGGGACAAGAATCCTGCAGGCTTAATAAAGCTATTTATAAGATCTATTGTTATATCATAGTGAATAGAGTTAATAATCTATATATATGTGAATTGATTTGTACATGGGATAGAATAAAAAAGCATACCAGTAATGGGGATGGCCACATATCCTCCCCTCAAATTATTACCGTGCTATGATATATATATCGACCCCATATTAGATAGTATATGGCTGACTAAAGAAAGCAGGAGTAATCGATATTTTCATTCAGTCCTGCAGGCGACATAGTATTTAATCTGTGTATCCATTTTGACTCTTTCTGTCTCAGGATAATGTCAATGTCTCCTCCTCTGATGGAGTGTTTTATTGTCTCCACCATGGAGAAGTTAATTGCTTTCGGGTCTCCTCCATGTTTAAGAACCACATGCCTGGACAAGGGCTTATCACGCTTATGGCGGATGTCACCGATGTGTTCCAGGATCCTCTTTTTGATCCACCTTCTATTGTCTCCCTAAGATTCATAAGGGCACGGTCCCCCTCAAGGGTCGTCCAATCGTATCTGGGATAGGGGGCCTGACTGAGCACGCAGGTACCTATATTGACAAGATCCTGCGTCCATTTGTAATGTCTCTACCCTCATATCTCCGTGACACAAATGATGTGCTGAAACGGATAGATGGCATCTCATTGGATCCGGGTGTCTGGTTGGCGTCCATTGATGTGGAGGCTCTATACACCTCAATCCCACACAACAAGGGCCTGGCGGCAGTCAAATATTTTTTAGATACCAGATCAACTGACCTCAAGGATCACAACCAATTTGTGATCAGACTTCTAGATTTCATTTTAAAACACAACTACTTTGTGTTCAATGGTCGATTCTACCACCAGCTCAGGGGCACGGCGATGGGGAGCCCCTGTGCGCCTACCTACGCCAATTTGCTCCTGGGCTGGTGGGAGGACACCATTGTCTTCACGGAAGGGATGCAACGATGGACCCGCCATATAATATCTTGGTCAAGGTTCATCGATGACATCCTGTTATTCTGGTCAGGTACCCCAGAAGACTTTGATGGGTTCATGAAGGATCTTAATATTAACCATATCGGCTTATTTTTTACCTATGAATTACAATCTAGATCAATAAATTTTCTCGACCTACAGATTAGTAAGAACATGAACAATACTTTAACAACTACCTTGTTCCGCAAATCAACCTCCACCAACAGTTTATTGAGGTGGGAGAGTTTCCACCCCAAACCGCTCAAAAAGGGTATCCCTAAAGGACAGTTTCTGCGGATACGCAGGAACTGCTCCGACTCAACTGAGTTTGATAAACAAGCCAGCACTCTGTTTCATCGGTTCAAACAGAGGGGATACTCGGAGGATTGTCTTTATGAAGCCTGGAGTCATGCTGGGTCCCTTGATAGATCAGCATTAATCCACTCTGTAGGGAAGGGTAAGAAATCAGAAGATGTCATTAGAATCATAGGCACATACGACACTGAGTCCAATCAAGTGCGTCAGATCATCGGACGTTACTGGTCGTTGATTAAATCTGATCCTGACTTGACCGACCTTCTTCCAGAACACCCCTCAATCACCTTTAGACGGGGTCGTAGCATAGGGGATCAGCTGGTACACAGCCACTTTGAACCAACCCCCCCTCCATGCACCTGGCTAGCGGACAGGAGAAATGGGACCTATAGGTGTGGTAAATGTAAGGCCTGTTCCTTCATAGCAGTAGGCCAGTCCTTTACGAATGCCGAACAGAACCATACATATATGACCCGTGGTTTTGCAAATTGCAACACAACAGGTGTGGTCTACATGGCCCAGTGTAAATGTAACCTCAAATACATTGGTAAAACATGCAGAGCATTCAAAAAGAGGATCCTGGAACACATCGGTGACATCCGCCATAAGCGTGATAAGCCCTTGTCCAGGCATGTGGTTCTTAAACATGGAGGAGACCCGAAAGCAATTAACTTCTCCATGGTGGAGACAATAAAACACTCCATCAGAGGAGGAGACATTGACATTATCCTGAGACAGAAAGAGTCAAAATGGATACACAGATTAAATACTATGTCGCCTGCAGGACTGAATGAAAATATCGATTACTCCTGCTTTCTTTAGTCAGCCATATACTATCTAATATGGGGTCGATATATATATCATAGCACGGTAATAATTTGAGGGGAGGATATGTGGCCATCCCCATTACTGGTATGCTTTTTTATTCTATCCCATGTACAAATCAATTCACATATATATAGATTATTAACTCTATTCACTATGATATAACAATAGATCTTATAAATAGCTTTATTAAGCCTGCAGGATTCTTGTCCCATGAATATCATCGCCTCCTATGTATGGGTACCGTGTCAATACCTGTCCTATGTATTGTCCCCATTCTATTCATGTATATCATACCGGTTCATGGTCTGTGCATTTATACTGCACAAATTGTCTTATACCCTTAATCACGGCCCAGGTATTCACATTGGGTCCTCACAATTGTATCACAACGATGTTTTATTCATCCTACTGGACCCGATTTTTGATCACAATATGATCCGTGTATCACAAGCATTTGATTGCTTTAAACTGTACTTGCCGAGCCATGTGATCGGAGGTGACTGGCAACGTCATCAGGCAGCGTCCTGACACTATGCTGATGACGCGACGTCTGCTGGGCCATGTGACCGAGTGCGGCCAGTGACGTCAATAGCGACGTCCGGTATGCCGGCTGCACATTGTAGGACACGAGTAGGATTAGGTCCGCCCATAGCAGCAGGGTACAGCCCCTGTGGGTGTAATGGGGCGGCATCGGCACATAATACATAGCAGGTGTGGGGGTGGCCTCAGCTACTCAGTATGACAGACACGCCCACTAGAGGCGCGACTGAGTCATAGGCTCACCCCCAACATTACTCACTAAGCGTGGGCTATTTAAACCAGACAGGCTTCCCTGCATGGCGACCTCACACGCAGGACCAGTGAGGCACCCTTACCTGTGAGTTCCACGGAGGGCTTCTCTTCCTACTTACTAAAGGTTGGTGTGCATGGCCTTATCTGGCTGTTAACTATGATTTCTTCTGCCCTAAACAGTGTACACACGGGCTATGGATGGAGTGACAGAGAACCTACTAACTCCATAGACAGCCTGGGGCCTATTAGACTGCATCCGGACACGCAAGTAGTACCTGTTACTTGTTTGCCATGCTGTTCATATATGTTATCACACATATGTGGCCGCCTCTATAGGTCGTTACTCTGTTTACCTATGTGGGAACTATATTTGCATGAGCCTGTATATCTGTGTGGTAATCTGCAACTCGTGCTCTATACACACTAAGGCAAGTGACATACTCAGGTAATGTCCCCATGGTCCTCTAATATGGTCCTTGTATCTGACCGCTTAAAAGCTATCTATTAACTGAACTTAATGAGACCAGTAAATGATCTGGTCTAATCGTGTCATCATGATTGAGGACTCTGCTGACTGCTCCGTTACCTCTTATTGATGCCAAAAAGAGCATTGTACTTATATATGTCCCCTGAGGAACCCGAAAATCAATTAGGGTGAAACGCGTTGGGACACTGGCACATGATTGCATGCCACTACAGGCAGTGGTCCTGGTGCCTAGAGTGTATACACATCTCAACTATACACTTGCTTGTACAAATGTGAACGGCGATTATTGACGTATGAACATCACACATTTCTGATGTGTGGGGGGCACGCACCGATATTGCCTACTTGATGATGCATACTCACAGATGATCACACCTGTGGTTGTCTGTGTACCTTATATGACATATCTGTGTGAGCAACTGTCCACCCACAAGACGCAGCATCCATGAGTGTGGGTGGTTCATTGCTCCCTATACTGTCAATCTATATTCGTTTTGTTTGTTTTTTTCTGTGCGCCTAGAGCAGGCCCCTTAATAGAGACTCACCGGGATTATAGGGTCTATCCAGGTATCATAAGGAGGTTCCTGTGTACGGGATCGTCCTTATCAGGACGGCTATTCCGTCTTTAGGCAGGGCTATCAAGTCTAGGGTCAGCTTTAGGGACAGATCAGTATCCATGACTGTCCACTTCGTCTATCATTGACCCGTGCCACTGGACGATTGCAGTATTATCTCTTATGTCATCAAGGATATATCTTTCTTCTTTTTTTTTTTGTTCGTTTCTATGTGTGTCTGTGGGAGTTTCTTATTTTATGTTGATATTAGATTAAAGGCTACGTTTTAAACAGGTTGCTTCCTGTGATTACATTTATTACATATACACCACCTGTGGTTATCATTCCCTCTGACGGGATATCGTCTTAGCTGTGATTATATTTATGAGAATGGCAAATTTGGGAATAGTTTTTCAACCCAGAACAAAAACTGTGCTTTTACGGTCACTACAAATAATTTGACCAGCTAAAGCAGTACAGATTTGGTTGAATATAAATGTCAGGCCTATTTTTTACACGCTGTGGGACAGATATACCTTTAATCACAGAACTAGACTTGTATCTGCACGGTAGCGTGTGTGTAAGTTTTTCAGAATGACACTATCAGCACCTTGAATCTAAGATATCCTTTTTGGGATAGATTTAAAGTAGGCCTGATATAACAGAAACTACTAATTTTGAGAATGGCAAATTTGGGAATAGTTTTTCAACCCAGAACAAAAACTGTGCTTTTACGGTCACTAAATATAACTTGACCAGCTAAAACAGTACAGATTTGGTTGAATATAAATGTCAGGCCTATTTTTTAGGCGCTGGGTGACAGGCTCAATTTGCCCCGATGTAGTATATGGCCAAAAAATAACCACACTATTGATGGTTAAATGCACTTGGGTGACACAGGCTCAGCCTGCACCTGATGTAGTATATGGCCAAAAAATAACCACACTGTTGATGGTTAAATGCACTTGGGTGACACAGGCTCAGCCTGCACCTGATGTAGTATATGGCCAAAAAATAACCACACTGTTGATGGTTAAATGCACTTGGGTGACACAGGCTCAGCCTGCACCTGATGTAGTATATGGCCAAAAAATATCCACACTGTTGATGGTTAAATGCACTTGGGTGACACAGGCTCAGCCTGCACCTGATGTAGTATATGGCCAAAAAATAACCACACTGTTGATGGTTAAATGCACTTGGGTGACACAGGCTCAGCCTGCACCTGATGTAGTATATGGCCAAAAAATATCCACACTGTTGATGGTTAAATGCACTTGGGTGACACAGGCTCAGCCTGCACCTGATGTAGGATATAGCACAAAATAACCACACTATTGATGGTTAAATGCACTTGGTGATAGCTTGTGCTGGCGCATCACAAGCCACAAAATGGCCGCCGATCACCCCAGAAAAAAGTGATATAAAAACGCTCTGGGCAGCCTAAAAAAAGTGAGCAATTGAATATCAGCACTTCAATGATCCACAGCTGGAGATCGATCACTGAATTAAGTCTTTTGGAGGAGTTAATCTGCCTAATCTCGCCCCTAACGTCGCAGCAGCAACCTCTCCCTATGCTTAAATCAGCAGAGTGACGTGCAGCGCTACGTGACCCAAGCTTATATAGAGGCTGGGTCACATGCTGCACTGGCCAATCACAGCCATGCCAATAGTAGGCAAGGCTGTGATGGCCTCTTGGGGCAAGTAGTATGACGCTTGTTGATTGGCTGCTTTGCAGCCTTTCAAAAAGCGCCAAGAAAGCGCCGAACACCGAACCCCAACCCAGACTTTTACGAAAATGTTCGGGTTCGGGTCCGTGTCACGGACACCCCAAAATTCGGTACGAACCCTAACTAAACAGTTCGGGTTCGCTCATCCCTAACCATATCTACATTTAGCCAATTAGGTATATCACTGGGCGTACTAACAGCCCCAGTGCCACAGATATCAGCTCCTTTCTCTTCTTTTGTTTATACAGAGCTAAAAAAAATTATTTCCTTATCTTTAGTGACTACCCCCCCTTTACCATTAGTTAGGGACCTACCTGCTCAGACCTAGGTTTTTTAGCATTTATACATTTTAAACACTTTTTGGGATTTGTTTTGCTTTCTTTTGCTACCTGCTGTTCGTTTTGAATCTTTGCAAATTTTATCTCCTTTTTACAGATTTTATTATGCCCTTTGTAATCTTGAAATGCTACAACTGACCCCTCAGATTTGTATTTTTTAAATGCCCTCTTTTTGTCTTTTATTGCCCTTTTTACAGTAGCTGTAAGCCATGGGGGATTTTAGCCGTTTATACTTATTACGTAAAGGGATAAAAATTTTAGTGCAATTACTCAATGTGGATTTAAAGCTCTCCCATTTATCCTCAGTAATATTATGTGACAGTAGCTGCTCCCAGTCTATGCCCTGAAATGCTGCCCTCAACGCAGGCAAATTCTCCTTTTTGAAATTCAGCGTCTTTGCTTTGCCTGACAGAGTTTTCTTTTTATAGTTTAGGAGAAATATAATTATATTGTAGTCACTATTGCCTAGTGTTTCTCGAAAAGTAACATTACCAATAAGGTCTGCATCATTAGAAATTACCAGATCTAACAGAGCATCACCCCTAGAAGGAGCTGCTACAAACTAGCCCATAAAGTGGTCCTGCAGCAAGTTGAGGAATTTTCTCTCCTTTGCGGTTAAGGCAGAACCATGACCCCAATCAATATCTGGGAAGTTAAAATCTTCCATTATGACCACTGTATCAGCCTGTGCCGCCCGCTCTATTTGGTTATACAGTTGCGTTTCTATCTCTTCTGTGATGTTAGGGGGTCTATATATTACAATAAATATTATTTTTTCAGTGTTTATATCCCTTTGAACTTCCACCCATAAGGTTTCCACATCCTCACCATCCGCACCCACAATTGCCTCTTTCACACTTGTCTTCAGATCACTCCTCACATATAGGCACACACCACCACATTTTCTATTGACCCGATTTTTTCCTAAATAGTGTAAAACCCTCAATATTAACAGCACAGTCATGCGAAGAGTCCAACCATGTCTCAGCCACACCAACTACATCTATGTGGTCTTCTAGTACCATAGCCTCCAGCTCCCCCATTTTTCTAGCTAGACTTCTGGCATTTGTGAAAATAAATTTTAACTTACTATTACCTGTAAAGTGTATATCCGGGATTTTTTGGTTACCTTGGTTGATGTTTATATGTAACAGGTTCTTGTTACCAGCAGTTCTATTTTTCATAAATGCATAGTTATGCCCAGTCTTCTCCCTATTTTCCTCTAGTTTAAAAGCTCCTCCAGCCGTCTAACCATTTTTCCCCCAGGGCAGTTGCACCCTCCCCATTAAGGTGCAGCCCGTCCCTACTGTAGAGCCTGTAACCGACCGAGAAGTCGTCCCAGTTCTCCATGAACCCAAACCCTTCCATCCTGCACCAGCTTCTGAGCCACTTGTTTAACTCCCTCATCTCCCGTTGTCTCTCTGGTGACGCTCGCGGCACTGGTAGTATTTCTGAAAACACTACCTTGTAAGTCCTGGACTTGAGCTTCTCACCTAGTTCCCTGAAATAGTTTTTAAGGACCTTCCTTCTCCTACTGACTTTGTCATTGGTGCCAATGTGTACCATGACCGCTGGGTCTTCCCCAGCACCATCCAGCAATCTGGCAAACCGATCCGCAATATGCCGAACGCGAGCACCCGGCAGACAACACACTGTTCGGCATTCACGGTCTCGGCGACATATGACCCTGTCTGTCTGCCTAATAATAGAGTCCCCTACCACCAGCATATACCTGACCTTTGCTGCACTCCTTTTCCCATCCTTCATGCAGCGGTCATCCTCCTGGTTTCTAGGAGAAATGCCCTGCTGCAGTGTTACTGGCCCTGGTCTTTCATCCCTAATATCAGCCTAACAGGCATATTTACTAGGGCATGCTAGCTCAGGACTAGCCTCCTTGACACGTTTCCCTCTACCCCTTCTTCATACATTAACCCAACTGCTCACCTGATATTCCTGATCTTGCCCTTCTCCTCCCACCTCCATTTTACTGACCCCAGTCAGTGTCTGCACAGTGAGCTATAAGCCTCTCTCCAGTTTTGAAATGCCCCTAAGTATTTCAAGCTGCTTATTTAGATCCAAGATCTGGGCTTCCAAATATGCAACATGATTGCATCTAGTGCAAATGTATTCACCCTCGAATGGCTCTTTAAGACATGCATACATTGCACAGGACACACACTTAGTGGCATTGTCCATGGAGCACATGTTTAAATGGGGATGAACAGTAAAGTAGGAAAACAGTAAATATGAGTTAGAATTAGACCCTGTCTGCTGTAGTTGGAGGACTAGCTAGAATCAAGCCAACAACAAACAAGGAAATTATATCATACCTTATTTTCTTGCTCCTTGTCTTAAACTCTGGTTCTTTAAACTCCACTTAATCAGCAGCCACTTGGTACAGCAAGCCTCAAATAGAGCAAGCTCTTAGAGAGTTCAGTGGTTTAATTGATTAATTAATATCACCTGGTTGCCCCAGCCACTCCCCTTAACCAAGCATAGAAAAAAATAGATTTAAATGGCAGTACACAACAAAGAAAAAAAGGGTTTTAAATGGAAGTACTAAAATGCAAGTACTTAACTTTCAAGGATCTCTGCTTCAAACCCCACTCAGCCACCTGCAATCACTCCCAAGAAATCACACTCAGCACCAGAAGTCCGGTTCTTTAAACTTCACTTAATCAGCAGCCACTTGGTACAGCAAGCCTCAGATAGAGCAAGATCCTTTTGATCCTTTTTTCCCTATATTCACATTTTTTTCTGGGTAGACAAAATTCTCTTTCTGCTTAAGGATTAAGAAATATGTTTAAAAAATACTAAATACTAAGAAGGGAAGGGATACCAGCCATTTTGTCATCTCAAGAAATGCCAGTTTACTCAAGAAGAAATAAATAATTTGTAGTGGAATATATCGATTTTTTTTTTTAGAGCAGGACAACAACCCTAGAAACAATGGGTACAGCCATGGGAGCAAAATTTGCCCTTAGTGATATAGAAGCATTTATGTCTTTGCAGATGCTGGTTCTTCTTTTATCCATTGGTTTGCAACACTTTTGTGTCCCATACCTTAGATCTGCATGTCTATTAAATTAGTAAATTAGTAATTAGTAAATTAGGAGAATTTGTAAGGCTAATAGTAACAAATGAACTGTTTGGTTCTGTAATGTCACTTTGTGCTACTGTAGACTTTCTTGAGCACCTAAGGGTCTTTAAAATGACAAGTGTCCTATCAGTATTAAAATATTTTTCAAACAAAAACATTGATAGAAAGCAAACACTGTCCTATTGTTCTTGGTTAAATAAAAGAAAAATAATATTAACAAAACATAAGGCGAATGAACAAAATAGAACTCTAAATCAAATTGATATATTTTTGACCACCCTTTGCATTCAATGCTCTTCTAGATACACTTGCATGCAGCATCTGAAGGAACTCACCAGGGAGAACAGATGTTGCTTGTTTTTCATGTAATCCCAGACAGACTTGATGATGTTGAGATCAGGCCTCTATAGAAGACAAATCATCACTTCTAGGAATCCTTGTTCTTTTTTATGCTGAAGATGGTTCATAATGACATTGGCTGTATGTTAGAGGTTGTTGTCCTGCTGCAGAATTTGGAGCCAGACACCTCCATTATGGTACTGCATGATGGATAAGTATGTGTTCTTTATTTCTTAGCATTGAGGAGACCACTAATCTTGACCATATCCTAACTCTATTTGCTAAAAAAGCAGCCCCGAACTTGCAAGGAACCTCCACCATGCTTCACTGTTGCCTGCAGACCCTTATTCTTTTACCACTCTCAGCAAACAAATTGTCTTCTACAGACAAATATTTAAAATTTTGACTCATCAGTCCAATGTGCCTGCTGTTATTTTTATGCACCCCAGCTCCTATGTTTTTGCACATGTTTGAGTTGCTTGGTCTTATTTCCATTCAAAATATATCCATTCAGATATGCGGTTTCCTAGAAACCAAGAGTAATGTTGCCAGGCAGACAATTCTCATGCATATTGTTTGGTCTCCCTAATGAGGCATTCTGGTTCTATTGTTCTTCTAAAAAGAAAACTAGCTTGCATGTTTCATTGAGAGATATATAAGTTTTGTGGGATATTGTAATTCATTTGTCTAACTTTCAGTTGACTGCTATTTTGGAGGTTTTTCTGGTTCATATGATGTTGAATCAAAATGGTGAAATAAAATGGCTAAATATGTTGTCTGTTTTTGCTAGATATGTGATGTATGTGCAGGTGAACAGTAGAGAGATATAATTACAACTATTTGCTGCTACACAGCAAGGAGGCACACAGTAAGAAGAATACAGCAGAAATATAAGAATGATATTATTTTCACACAGCAAATTGGCAGGGATGCCTTCATGTCTTTTAAACATGCTTATGTGTCAATAGAAAAAAAATATCTAAGTCAGCCTCATATCTGCAAGTAGTTCTTTCAGGACAAAGGCCCTTAATCAGAAAAAAAAGCAGATGACATTTTTAGTTGCAAGGCCTTAGGAGGAACCTCTGGGTGGGTACTATTTCTATTACAGAGACCAGTTGATACGCATAACAACTTTTGTAGCCTAGACAACGCTCCTCTGGATTTATAGGTAAAATATATGCAAATGATCATGTCTGCTGGCATCAGATAGGTTTAGAAAGGCTCATTTGAATATCTCTCCCAGCAACCCAGAGGGGCATCGTCTGGCCTTCAATACTGTGCACCCGTACTTTGCAAACAGGTGCCTCTTAGGCAATGCATATATATTGTTAAGAAAAACACATTTTTCTACTAGGTTCTCTCTAGGTTAGGCTACTTTCACACCAGCATTTTTGCTGGATCCGGAAGGGCTCAGCAAAAATGCTTCCATTACTAATAATACAACCATCTGCATCCGTTATGAACGGATCCGGTTGTATTATCTTTAACATAGCCAAGATGGATCTGTCATAAACTCCATTGAAAGTCATTGGGGGATGGATCCGTTTTCTATTGTGTCAAATTGTGTCCGAGAAAACGGATCCCTCCCCATTGACTTACATTGTGGGTCATGACTGTCTTGCTGCGGTTTGCTCTCCGTTATGGGAATGCAACCAAACGGAACGGAATGCATTTTGGAGAATTCCGTTGAGTTACGTTTTATCCCCATTGACAATGAATGGGGACAAAACGGAAGCATTTTTTTCGGGTATTGAGACCCTATGGCAGATCTCAATACCTTAAAATAGAAATGCTAGTGTGAAAGTAGCCTTAGCTGCAGTGGTCACATGCCCTATATCTCTTTGTTAATGCTGTAGCCATGTATAAAAAACACTAGGAGAAGTACCAGAGCTGCAGCACAGAGATTGGAGGAGAAATAACAGGTGAGTATAGGATGATTTTTTTTTTATAGCATTTACTGACATGGAGCAACTTTGGAATTAACTCGGACAACCCTTTAACCCCCATTTAATTTTCTTAACTTTGGCATGAACGTTTGTGCTTTTCCTAGTTCACTGTAGAGTTTTGCAACAAAGTATTGGCTATCACATCTACACCTCCCACTATCTAAAATGAAATTTTTGAGGATCTGCCAAGGCTAATCATTGTGTGTCAGAAACCACTAATTGTCATCCTGATCCAGAGCAGCTGTCTAATTACAATTTTGTTTTTATTAATTACAGAGTAGAAATTCATTTGTAATTAGCTCCTACTAAATCATAGTTTAAACAGCCAAAAATTGCATTACAATCTAAAGTGTAATTAAGGCACTACACTGGAGTGTTTATTTAAATCGTCTTCAGTTAGTACATATTTTTCAATCAGCTCATTAAACATGTACATGAACTGCATGTGATAATGGTACCAAAATTAATAAAAAGTGAATCCTTTAGTTTGGTATCAATTCTCATATACACTCACCTAAAGAATTATTAGGAACACCATACTAATACAGTGTTGGACCCCCTTTTGCCTTCAGAACTGCCTTAATTCTACGTGGCATTGATTCAATAAGGTGCTAATAGCATTCTTTAGAAATGTTAGCCCATATTGATAGGATAGCATCTTGCAGTTGATGGAGATTTGAGGGATGCTCATCCAGGGCATGAAGCTCCCGTTCCACCACATCCCAAAGATGCTCTATTGGGTTAAGATCTGGTGACTGGGGGGGCCATTTTAGTACAGTGAACTCATTGTCATGTTCAAGAAACCAATTTGAAATGATTCGAGCTTTGTGACATGGTGCATTATCCTGCTGGAAGTAGCCATCAGAGGATGGGTACATGGTGGTCATGAAGGGATGGACATGGTCAGAAACAATGCTCAGGTAGCCCGTGGCATTTAAACGATGCCCAATTGGCACTAAGGTGCCTAAAGTGTTCCCAGAAAACATCCCCCACACCATTACACCACCACCACCAGCCTGCACAGTGGTAACAAGGCATGATCGATACATGTTCTCATTCTGTTTACGCCAAATTCGGACTCTACCGTTTGAATGTCTCAACAGAAATCGAGACTCATCAGAGCAGGCAACATTTTTCCAGTCTTCAACAGTCCAATTTTGGTGAGCTTGTGCAAATTGTAGCCTCTTTTTCCTATTTGTAGTGGAGATGAGTGGTACCCGGTGGGGTCTTCTGCTGTTGTAGCCCATCCGCCTCAAGGTTGTGCGTGTTGTGGCTTTACAAATGCTTTGCTGCATACCTCGGTTGTAACGAGTGGTTATTTCAGTCAACGTTGCTCTTCTATCAGCTTGAATCAGTCGGCCCATTCTCCTCTGACCTCTAGCATCCACAAGGCATTTTTGCCCACAGGACTGCCGCATACTGGATGTTTTTCCCTTTTCACACCATTCTTTGTAAACCCTAGAAATGGTTGTGCGTGAAAATCCCAGTAACTGAGCAGATTGTGAAATACTCAGACCGGCCCGTCTGGCACCAACAACCATGCCACGCTCAAAATTGCTTAAATCACCTTTCTTTCCCATTCTGACATTCAGTTTGGATTTCAGGAGATTGTCTTGACCAGGAGCACACCCCTAAATGCATTGAAGCAACTGCCATGTGATTGGTTGACTAGATAATTGCATTAATGAGAAATAGAACAGGTGTTCCTAATAATTCTTTAGGTGAGTGTATCTTCTATATAGAAATCTATAGGGCTAATTTACTACATTTTTAGATAGCATAAACTTTTAAGCTGATGATGGATGATTAATTGGAGGCACCATCAGACTGTCTAGTCTAAGTTTATACCACCTATTAGTTGGCTTAGTTCATACTTGAATTTTGCAACAAAAGTTTGGCACATTTTTGGTCTACTTTGGTGCATTTTAAGCCATGCCACTTACTGGTAGTGCAGCATCCCACTGCAGGACAGTGTTATACTGCAGAGCACAAAATGTATTTTACTGCATGACATATGCATTTGCTGTATTTTGTATGCACTCTGTATTAATAGGCCATATCTACAGCCAGCTCTAAATTGGGTTGGTGTCACCATCTCTATAAAGAGAGGACGAACATTCTAGTTCAGTGCAGTCCAGTGCAGAGTATAGAAGAGTACACATGCAGCTGACGTGGGAGCAATTTTGGAAAAGGAACCAGCCAGAGCTAGGCTAGAAAGAGAACTCGATCCACTGGAGAAGCCGGCCTGATAAAAGAAAGGAGTGTAGCATCAAAATCATTGGAGAATTTCTGTAATACCAAGACTAGTAAGTCTCCATTGCCATGGGTTCAGGAGTTTGCCTTCAGTGCATAGACACACATCACAGTTTGATCACCTGTGAGAGTACATTGTCAACATCACACAGTAAAAATGTGGACTTGCAACATGTTGAAAAAAGGTGCAGAGCGTAGTCTGACACTTAGAGTCCATCCTGTTGGTTCCATTGCTTTACAAGACGTATTACACCTTGCCTCGAAGTATTACGCCTTGATGTTTTAGTACAAGTCAGCTAGAGAAGAGCAGTGTGAGGAGGATTGCGCTAAACAGACATGTTGGTTTATTAACTACCTGTGCATCCATGAAACCTTTAACTAGAGATGAGCGAAGTTATCAAAAAATCGATTTGGCCGCATGTAGCTGGTGGCTGTATGTAGCTGGTGCAATGATGGGGAACGGTGATCACGGCCCCCTGTCGTTGAACCACTGAGATGCTGCGTTCATCACTGATTGCATCATCTGACATTAACATTGATGCCTTTCAGGGGTTAATCATGGTTTAAAAAAAGTACATACTCACCTCATCCATTTACTGGCAGAGAGGCTGTCGCAGCCATCTTGATTGAAGAAACCGCGCAAAATCTTGTGCGGTGATGTGATGACGTCACCACATCCTCATGCTGGCCGGGCGTAGCAATGTCATTACTGATGTTGTTACTGTGCCCAGCCAGTATGCTGATGTGGTGACATCACACGTCACAGGGCGCAAGATTTTACGCAGTTTCTTCAATCAAGATGGCTGTGATGGCCCTCTACGCCAGCAGCAGAGTTTTTTTTTACCTCTATTTCAGGAAAAAATTATTTGTTACCACGAAGCGCGAGGAAATTCGGCTTCGTAGCTAATCAAATTTTTCTTGAAATTCAGAACGGAGTCAATTTGTTTCACTTCAATTCGCTCACTACCTGTAACATCTGTGGAAAATGCATGTTGTATACCAACTGCTATTCTGTGTATGTTATGAACTGTCCTAATATGTTTGCATATGAATTCTTCAGTAAAAAACTGTTCTGCAGCACAACTGACTCATAATTACTTCCTGTAACGCTCCACTGCACCAAAATCCATAGCAGCATCAACATACCCTGCCTTGCACCTCAAAACCTCTAACATCAAGGGCACCTCAATTGTCATAAGGCATGAAAACCCCTGAAGGGATGAAATGTGCACCCTTCCCATCACTGCATGGCCCAGGGAGGCAACAGAGTGAATGCTACTGCCACTATCCCTGCTATTATAACTCCTATTCTCCTATGCTCCCTTCCCCTGCAGAGCTTTGCAGTAGCCTTTATCCCTTTCTGGTAGGCTAACTAGCGTAGATGATAAATATGCTGGGCCACTCACACTCACTTCCAACGCCACTAATGGAAATTGTGGCTAGCAGGCAGTGGCATTCCTTCAATGGAGGCAGACAACACAACTGCTACAGGGCCTGAGGGGATTGTGTGCCCAATGCTGAACTCCCTTTTTTTTTCATGACAAATAGAAAGATATTGGGGGTCATTTATCAAACTGATGTAAAGTAGAACTGGCTTAGTTGCCCATAGCAAATAATCAGATTCCTCCTTTGATTTTGGACAGCTCTTTTGGATAATGAAAGGTGGAATCTGATTGGTTGCCATGGGCAACTAAGCCAGTTCCACTTTACACCAGTTTGATAAATGTTCCTAATTATTTCTACTCCAGTAAATGGTAAATGTATTGATTCATATTCACTGTGCTCCCACTTGTGGTGGCTGCAGGCAGTCAGCTTTTGTTATTGAAGGGAAGCAGGTATAACAATGTATTTATGCCTGCTGTATGGTGTAAATACATCTCAGCAATGTTGAGAGGCAAGCACTCCCCACATTGACCAAAAACCAGATTCTTATTATCAAACCGGCGGATAAAGGAGGTGCGATCGTTGTTATGGACTGGACAGATTATATTGCGGAGATTCGTAGACAACTAGACGACAATACTGTGTACAACAAACTCGATTGTAATCCTACCATAACAATTTCCAATAAGATCAAGGCAACCCTCACACAACACCTCACGAAGGGTATAATTGATGAACAATGAATGTCATTTGTAACTAATCCTCACCCCATTATTCCAGTTATCTACATATTACCAAAAATCCATAAGACTTTGGAGAAACCACCGCGACGACCCATAGTGGCATCCACGGATTCCATTCTATCTCCTCTATCTATCCTCTTAGAGAAGTATCTTACTCCACTTATCAAAGACACCAGGTAATTCCTTCTAGACACTGCATCATTTCTCCAATTAATAGAACAAATAGGTCCACTCTCAGAAAAAACTTGTTACTTGGGACATCAGCAGTCACTACACGTCCATAGAACATGGTAAAGAGATTAGAGCAACTAAACTTTTGGTACAAGAGGCTAATATACCTGAGGCACACATAGAATTCTACCTGGATTTACTTACCCTGGTTCTTAACCCCTTAAGGACCCATGACGTACATGTACTTCATATCTTGACGGGACTTAACCACCTCAGACCCCCTAGCTTAAACACCCTTAATGACCAGGCCACTTTTTACACTTCTGACCTACCCTACTTTCACCGTTTATTGCTCGGTCATGCAACTTACCACCCAAATGAATTATACCTCCTTTTCTTCTCACTAATAGAGCTTTCATTTGGTGGTATTTCATTGCTGCTGACATTTTTACTTTTTTTGTTATTAATCAAAATGTAATGATTTTTTTGCAAAAAAATGACATTTTTCACTTTCAGTTGTAAAATTTTGCAAAAAAAACGAGATCCATATATAAATTTTTCTCTAAATTTATTGTTCTACATGTCTTTAATAAAAAAAAAATGTTTGGGTAAAAAAAAATGGTTTGGGTAAAAGTTATAGCGTTTACAAACTATGGTACAAAAATGTGAATTTCCGCTTTTTGAATCAGCTCTGACTTTCTGAGCACCTGTCATGTTTCCTGAGGTTCTACAATGGCCAGACAGTACAAACACCCCACAATTGACCCCATTTCGGAAAGTAGACACCCTAAGGTATTCGCTGATGGGCATAGTGAGTTCATAGAACTTTTTATTTTTGTCACAAGTTAGCCGAAAATGATGATTTTTTTTTTATTTTATTTTTTCTTACAAAGTCTCATATTCCACTAACTTGTGACAAAAAATAAAAACTTCCATGAACTCACTATGCCCATCACGAAATACCTGGGGGTGTCTTCTTTCCAAAATGGGGTCACTTGTGGGGTAGTTATACTGCCCTGGCATTCTAGGGGCCCTAATGTGTGGTAAGTAGGTAAATGACCTGTGAAATCCGAAAGGTGCTCTTTGGAATGTGGGCCCCTTTGCCCACCTAGGCTGCAAAAAAGTGTCACACATCTGGTATCCCCGTACTCAGGAGAAGTTGGGCAATGTGTTTTGGGGTGTCATTTTACATATACCCATGCTGGGTGAGATAAATATCTCGGTCAAATGCCAACTTTGTATAAAAAAATGGGAAAAGTTGTCTTTTGCCAAGATATTTCTCTCACCCAGCATGGGTATATGTAAAAAGACACCCCAAAACACATTGCCCAACTTCTCCCGAGTACGGAGATACCAGATGTGTGACACTTTTTTGCAGCCTAGGTGGGCAAAGGGGTGGGTTTTGGGGTGTCTTTTTACATATACTCATGCTGGGTGAGAGAAATATCTCGGCAAAAGACAACTTTTCCCATTTTTTATACAAAGTTGGCATTTGACCAAGATATTTATCTCACCCAGCATGGGTATATGTAAAATGACACCCCAAAACACATTGCCCAACTTCTCCTGAGTATGGGGATACCAGATGTGTGACACTTTTTTGCAGCCTAGGTGTGCAAAGGGGCCCACATTCCTTTTATGAGGGCATTTTTAGACATTTGGATCCCAGACTTCTTCTCACGCTTTAGGGCCCCTAAAAAGCCAGGGCAGTATAAATACCCCACATGTGACCCCATTTTGGAAAGAAGACACCCCAAGGTATTCAATGAGGGGCTGTCACGGCCATGCCCATGACCGTGACTCCTTTACCGCATGCAGTTGCCTGCGGCTTTGTATGGGTGTTCAAGCTTGCTGCCCTGGCATGTGGTCACACCTAGCTACCTTTATGTTAGGTGTGTGTATGTTATGCACGTTGTATGTATTGTGTGCACTTCCCATTTATGTGTCTTTCCCTTCTGTGGTACTGGAAGGGTTAATTTCTTTCCCAGTGTGTGTGTGATGTCACTGGGTGTGTCCAACCCTTGGGTGTGGCCACTTGGGCCTATATAGACCCTCTCTCTAGCCGGGCTCAGTAGGTTGCTTCAGTCTTGCTAGCTGAAGCAGCCTCCTGTGTTTCCCATCTGCCTGTGAGAGCCACCACTGTGGTCATAGTTTATGTTTATGTTTTCCTGTGCTATTTAGTGCTGCCATGTATCTGGGTTCCGATGTGTGGATGAGTTTGTGCTGACGTCTGTCTGCTATTTGTGGACTTCAGCTTTCCTGCACACGGATCCAGTCAGCAGGGCTGTGGCAGGTGGCTGGAACTAGTGCAGCACCTGCCATATACATAGGCTGTTTATGTTTCCCCTTTTCCAGCAGCTTGGCCGTTGAGACTCCTGCTCCTCCGTGCTTAGGAGGAGTGGGTTGTCTTACTCAGCTCCTAGCTTAGGGCCATCTTGAGGGCTAGCAGGGACTCCTAGGTTCCGGAGCATGAGCCCTCCTACCATCAAGGTTGGCTCATGTAGCTAGGAGTCAGGGTCAGGTTAGGGATGCGTTTAGGAGGTGACCTGCTCCCTAATCCTGTCTTCTTGGTCAAGCAGCCATAACATCACCTGGCTCCACACGGCTGAGGATTTCCCCCATCCTCAGCCGTGACAGTATGACCACAGAGGCTTCTCGCGTGGTGTTCCCTCGAAAGAGGGTAAAGCATGCACCGCTATCTGCGGATGGGGTGCATGCGCGTTCTCCGGAGGGAGAGCGTTATGGGGCTTTCACCATTTACGGCTCGGTGAGTGGCATTCCCCGCCATTCCTTGCTCACCGTTGTCCGTGTTGGTGTCCCCTTTTGTTTGTCTTTCCCCTCCCCCCCTCCGATTGTTTCTTATGCCTCACCAACTTTCCCCTTTTGTTGTTGGGAGGGGCTTTGAGGGGTGGGAGTATGCTCCCTCGAAAGAGGGTGTAGCATGTACTGCCGTCTGCTGATGGGGTGCATGCGCGCTCTTCGGAGGGAGAGCGTTCTGGGGGTTTCGCCGCTGACGGCACGGTGAGTGGCTTATTCCCCGCCACTTTCTCACCGTGTTCGTTTGGCGTCCCCTGATATTTTTATCCCCTCACCTTGGTGTTTTTTGGTGTAGGGCTGCACGCCTTCGGAAGAGGGTGCAGCATGCAGTGCCATCCCCTTGTGGCCTGCATGCGCGTTCTCCGGAGGGAGAGCGTCCCGGGGGGATCACTGTTTACAGCACGGTTGGTGGTATTCCCCGCCACCTTACCTTCCGTGTCTGTGTTAGTGATCCCTCGTCCCTCTCCATGTTCCCATCTCTGGTCGTTTGCTGGCAGCACTCCGTAAGTGGTCCGGCTGTGTGCTGGTTAGGAGGGTCTGCTGGCAGTGACTAGAGTGGGGACGTGAGTGGAGAGTCCCCTCGTCCACTCTCTGTGGTTCCATTCCCTTGTCGCTGGTGCGGGCTGCAGGCCTCGTCGGACTGGCTAGTGTGAGCTGGGAGAGGATGCAGCTGACAGTGACCTCCTGGGAACCATGTCCTGAGAGTGGACGTCTCCTTCTCCCATCCCCTTGTGTGAGTTCCTCACCAGTTTCCTTTTTTTTTGGTGGGGGGGCTTTGAGGGGTGGGAGTGTCACGGCCATGCCCATGACCGTGACTCCTTTACCGCATGCAGTTGCCTGCGGTTTTGTATGGGTGTTCAACCACGGGTGAGGGCCGCTTGTCTGTGGCCTCACTTGTGGTTGCCGCGGGCAACCAGTGTTGTATTTTGCAGTAGAGCAGCCTGAGCGTCGCTAGGCAGCTTGCTGCCCTGGCATGCGGTCACACCTAGCTACCTTTATGTTAGGTGTGTGTATGTTATGCACGTTGTATGTATTGTGTGCACTTCCCATTTATGTGTCTTTCCCTTCTGTGGTACTGGAAGGGTTAATTTTCTTCCCAGTGTGTGTGTGATGTCACTGGGTGTGTCCAACCCTTGGGTGTGGCCACTTGGGCCTATATAGACCCTCTCTCTAGCCGGGCTCAGTAGGTTGCTTCAGTCTTGCTAGCTGAAGCAGCCTCCTGTGTTTTCCATCCGCCTGTGAGAGCCACCACTGTGGTCATAGTTTATGTTTTCCTGTACTATTTAGTGCTGCCATGTATCTGGGTTCCGGTGTGTGGATGAGTTTGTGCTGACGTCTGTCTGCTATTTGTGGACTTTAGCTTTCCTGCACACGGATCCAGTCAGCAGGGCTGTGGCAGGTGGCTGGAACTAGTGCAGCACCTGCCATATACATAGGCTGTTTATGTTTCCCCTTTTCCAGCAGCTTGGCCGTTGAGACTCCTGCTCCTCCGTGCTTAGGAGGAGTGGGTTGTCTTACTCAGCTCCTAGCTTAGGGCCATCTTGAGGGCTAGCAGGGACTCCTAGGTTCCGGAGCATGAGCCCTCCTACCATCAAGGTTGGCTCATGTAGCTAGGAGTCAGGGTCAGGTTAGGGATGCGTTTAGGAGGTGACCTGCTCCCTAATCCTGTCTTCTTGGTCAAGCAGCCATAACATCACCTGGCTCCACACGGCTGAGGATTTCCCCCATCCTCAGCTGTGACAGGGGCATGGCGAGTTCATAGAATTTTTTTTTTTTTTGGCACAAGTTAGCGTAAATTGATTTATTTTATTTTTTTCCCACAAAGTCTCCCTTTCCGCTAACTTGGGACAAATGTAAATCTTTCATGGACTCAATATGCCCCTCGGCAAATACCTTGGGGTGTCTTCTTTCCGAAATGGGGTCACATGTGGGGTATTTATACTGCCCTGGCATTCTAGGGGCCCTAAAGCGTGAGAAGAAGTCTGGAATATAAATGTCTTTAAAATTTCCGCTAACTTGGGCCAAAAAAATGTCTGAATGGAGCCTTACAGGGGGGTGATCAATGACAGGGGGGTGATCAATGACAGGGGGGTGATCAATGACAGGGGGGTGATCAGGGAGTCTATATGGGGTGATCACCCCCCTGTCATTGATCACCCCCCTTTAAGGCTCCATTCAGATGTCCGTATGTGTTTTGCGGATCCGATCCATGTATCAGTGGATCCGTAAAAATCATACGGACATCTGAATGCAGCCTTACAGGGGGGTGATCAATGACAGGGGGGTGATCAATGACAGGGGGGTGATCAGGGAGTCTATATGGGGTGATCACCCCCCTGTCATTGATCACCCCCCTATAAGGCTCCATTCAGATGTCCGTATGTGTTTTGCGGATCCGATCCATGTATCAGTGGATCCGTAAAAATCATACGGACATCTGAATGCAGCCTTACAGGGGGGTGATCAATGACAGGGGGGGGATCAATGACAGGGGGGTGATCAGGGAGTCTATATGGGGTGATCACCCCCCTGTCATTGATCACCCCCCTGTAAGGCTCCATTCAGACGTCCGTATGTGTTTTGCGGATCCGATCCATGTATCAGTGGATCCGTAAAAATCATACGGACGTCTGAATGGAGCCTTACAAGGGGGTGATCAATGACAGGGGGGTGATCAGGGAGTCTATATGGGGTGATCACCTCCCTGTAAGGCTCCATTCAGACGCCTGTATGTGTTTTGCGGATCCGATCCATGTATCAGTGGTTCCGTAAAAATCATACGGACATCTGAATGGAGCCTTACAGGGCGGTGATCAATGACAGGGGGGTGATCAATGACAGGGGGGTGATCAGGGAGTCTATATGGGGTGATCACCCCCCTGTAAGGCTCCATTCAGATGCCTGTATGTGTTTTGCGGATCCGATCCATGTATCAGTGGATCCGTAAAAATCATACGGACATCTGAATGGAGCCTTACAGGGGGGTGATCAATGACAGGGGGGTGATCAATGACAGGGGGGTGATCAGGGAGTCTATATGGGGTGATCAGGGGTTCATAAGGGGTTAATAAGTGACAGGGGGGGTGTAGTGTAGTTTAGTGGTGTTTGGTGCTACTTTACTGAGCTACCTGTGTCCTCTGGTGGTCGATCCAAACAAAAGGGACCACCAGAGGACCAGGTAGCAGGTATATTAGACACTGTTATCAAAACAGCGTCTAATATACCTGTTAGGGGTTAAAAAAAATTGCATCTCCAGCCTGCCAGCGAACGATCGCCGCTGGCAGGCTGGAGATCCACTCGCTTACCTTCCGATCCTGTGAACGCGCGCACACCTGTGTGCGCGCATTCACAGGAAATCTCGCGTCTCGCGAGATGACGCATATATGCGTGACTCTGCGCAGGGCTGCTGCCTCCGGAACGCGATCCTGCGTTAGGCGGTCCGGAGGCGGTTAAAGACCCATGACGTACATGTACTTCATGAGGTCTGCGGGGCTCTGGGGGAAGATCGAGGTGGAATTGCTGCACCATGGCTGCTCTTACCAGCAGGCAGCCATGCCAGGAAAGAGCAGCATGGTGCCAATCCACCCCTCTGCAGCTCCAAGGGCTGCGATTGGCTGATCAATGTGTCGATCACATCGCAGCACAGGAAGCTGTCAGAAGCTGCGGGGAGGGTCGGGAGGAGGTCAGTGGACAGTAGTCGGTGCTGAACTGGTCAGCACCAGTCACATCCGAGGTGAGGCAGGGGACACCAGTGTTTTGAGGCAGGGGACACCAGTATTTTCCCCTGCCAGCACTGCGATTGGCTGGAACAACGCTCCAGCCAATGGCAGCGCTATTAGGTGCACAGGAAGAGGCAGAACTTCCCTGCAAGCAGCCATTCTAGCTGGTGACTGCTTGCAGAGAGGTTCTGTGCCATTCAGTGCTGCTGTGGCTTGCTGGGACTTGTAGTGCACCACCACTGCAAATTTAACCCCTTTGATGCTAGAAAGAAGAAATAGCTGCACATATATATTTTTTTTTATTTGCAGCTGTTCTAGATCCCTCCATCTCTGTCCCTGTCCCTTTCCACCCCCCGTCCCCCCCATCCTTTTTTTTACGGATGCCATTTTGTCCGTGCACTTTTTTGGGTATCTTATTTTTATTTTTTTGCCATTTTCCAGCTCTGCATCGTTTTTTCTGCGTGCGAGCTGTGACCGCCAAGTGCGTACCTGCCCGATCAACACCTGTGGATTATTTGGGGTGATTTTTTTGCCAATTTATTTTAATTTTTTTGGTTAAAAAAGAACTGGTAGTTGGGTCTTTATATAAATATATATAGAGTTCTATATTTCTATATATATATATACATTCAGATCCATAAATATTGGGACATCAACACAATTCTAAGATTTTTGGCTCTATACACCACCACAATGGATTTGAACTAGATGTGCTTTAACTGCAAACAGTCAGCTTTAATTTTGCGTGTATTTACATCCAAATCAGGTGAATGGTGTAGGAATTACAGTTTGCATATGTGCCTCCCACTTGTTAAGGGACCAAAAGTAATGGGGCAATTGGCTTATCAGCTGTTCCATGGCCAGGTGTGTGTTATTCTCTCATTATCCCAATTACAATGAGCAAATAAAAGGTCCAGCATTCTTTTTAAGTGTGCTATTTGCATTTGGAATCTGTTGCTGTCAACTCTCAAGATGACATCCAAAGAGCTATCACTATCAGTGAAGCAAGCCATCATTAGGCTGAAAAAACAAAACAAACCCATTAGAGAGATAGCAAAAACATTAGGCGTGGCCAAAACAACTGTTTGGAACATTCTTAAAAGGAAGGAACACAACGGTGAGCTCAGCAACACCAAAGGACCCGGAAGACCACGGAAAACAACTTTGGTGGATGATCGAATAATTCTTTCCCTGGTGAAGAAAACACCCTTCACAACAGTTGGCCAGATCAAGAACACTCTCCAGAAGGTAGTTGTATGTGTGTCAAAGTCAACAATCAAGAGAAGACTTCACCAGAGTGAATACAGAGGGTTCACCACAAGATGTAAACCATTGGTGAGCCTCAAAAACAGGAAGGCCAGATTAGAGTTTGCCAAACGACATCTAAAAAAGCCTTCACAGTTCTGGAACAACATCCTATGGACAGATGAGACCAAGATCAACTTGTACCAGAGTGATGGGAAGAGAAGATTATGGAGAAGGAAAGGAACTGCTCATGAATGATCCTAAGCATACGACCTCATCAGTGAAGCATTGTGGTGGTAGTGTCATGACGTGGGCATGTATGGCACCCAATGGAACTGGTTCTCTTGTTCATCTTATTGATGATGTGACTGCTGACAAAGCAGCAGAATTAATTCTGAAGTGTTTTGGGCAATATTATCTGCTCATATTCAGCCAAATGCTTCAGAACTCATTGGACGTCGCTTCACAGTGCAGATGGACAATGACCCAAAGCATACTGCAAGAGCAACCAAAGAGTTTTTTAAGGGAAAGAAGTGGAATGTTATGCAATGGCCAAGTCAATCATCTGACCTGAATCGGATTGAGCATACATTTCACTTGCTGAAGACAAAACTGAAGGGAAAATGCTCCAAGAACAAGCAGTAACTAAAGACAGTTGCAGAAGATGCCTGGCAGAGCATCACCAGGGATGAAACCTAGCGTCTGGTGATGTCGATGCATTCCAGACTTCAGGCTGTAATTAAATGCAAAGGATTTGCAACCAAGTATAAAAAAGTGAAAGTTTGATTTATGATTATTATTCTGTCCCATTACTTTTGGTCCCTTAACAATTGGGAGGCACATATGCAAACTGTTGTAATTCCTACACCGTTCACCTGATTTGGATGTAAATACCCTCAAATTAAAGCTGACAGTCTGCAGTTAAAGCACATCTAGTTCGTTTCATTTCAAATCCATTGTGGTGGTGTATAGAGCCAAAAATCTTGGAATTGTGTCGATGTTCTAATATTTATGGACCTGACTGTAGATATAAGTTAAATTTTTAGCCAGTGTAGTAAAGTTTTATACTACAGTTTTTGCACACACACGCGATCTGTGTGCGTGCATGCGTGCTGCAGAGCTCCAATCAGTAGTGTGCTCCTTAGCATCTACACATTTTTGAGTTGTTTTTTTTTTCCACATTTTATTGTGTGTGAAAAAATAACTGCAGTTAGTGGTAGTTAGTGTTATATATATATATATATATATACTGTATATCAATTTCAGTTAGTGTCAGTTTAGATTTTTGCACGAACGCACCATCAGCATACGTGCATTTTCCAACCACTGAGCACCGATCATACATCTTATTTCAATCTGCAGGCCACACAGGAACTTTCCTTTAGTTCCAAGAGGTGGTAATCAAGGCCCTAATTTTTCAAACCCAGGCCGGGGAGGGTCACAGTACTTAAGGAAGTCATGGTGTCCGAGTTGTACCAGGGCAACATTTTCCAGGTCAAGTCCCCCAGACAGCAAGACCCAAAAAAGATGCAGGGTGTGTCACAAAAGAAGGATAAGGAAAGACATCATTTACCAATGTGAAAGCTGCCCTGATAAAACTGGCCTGTGCATGCAGGACTGCTTCAGAATCTACCATTCTTCCATGAAATATAAATTTTTATGCTCCCTGAAATATTTCCACTTTATATCTGATTTAGTCCACCTCGCTTGAATATCCACTTTCCAACAACCATTAAATAGTATAAAGTGTATCTGCCTACTCACGCTACCGTGACCACTTGACACTCCTTACCCGTGAGGGAATCACTGCTAGGTTCACTAACACAGTCTGCTGCTTTGACTGCTAAAGTTTAAACACACGTATATAAAAAGAGTCTGGTTTCTTAAAGACTCAGAGTAGGAACCTGCGCTGGTTGCGGTGTGGTCAAGGGTTAAAAAAGATATGCATGTAAAGTGCTCTGAGTTGGTACCTGAGGACGATGTATCCATGGAGTATCCTCCTTGTTATTGCAGGGAAGCTGGTGTCCAGATGGCTTCAGGTTCAACCTTCTAGCATGAGTGATGCTCCGGCCGGCAGCGAATCACTCGTGCGAGGGAACCACCAGTTTGAAGTCCGGGAATTTTGGCGTATGACGTCACCGCACTCTGTATGGATGCCTTCAGGGGACAAAAACTATCCTACACATTTCTGAGCCACTCGGGCTCCTTCGTCAGGGATCGTCCTCTTAAAACAGGTACCAACTCAGAGCACTTTACATGCATATCTTTTTTAACCCTTGACCACACCGCAACCAGCGCAGGTTCCTACTCCAATTCTTTAAGAAACCAGACTCTTTTTACAACCATTAAATATTATTTTCTGTGAAACACCGATTTGGTAAAAAGTACCCTTTCCACCATTTAAAATGTTCATACGGGGGTGCTGTTTCCGAAATGGGGTCACTTCTTGGGGTTTTTCATTTCTGGGGACCTCAGGAAATTTTTTAAATGCGACATGGCAGCTAAAATCCATGTCTGACGATTCAGGCCTGCAAAAAACATATTTTGCACTTTGCCTGTAGAAGCCTGCTGTGCACCAAAACAGCAGGCTACGAGCACATATGGGTTGTTTGCAAAATGGGGAACATATACTGTGGTGCATTTTCTCCTTTAACCCCTTGTGAAAGTGAAAAATTGGGGTCTGCTAGTAATTTTTCATTTTTACAAATGTGTGCTTTGAAATACTCTCTCTAGTATTTCTGCCTTCTGTGAAACACCTGTTTGGTAAAAAGTACCCTTTCCAGCACTTAAAATGTCCGTACGGGAGTGCTGTTTCCAAAATGGGGTCACTTCTTGGGGTTTTTCATTTTTGGGGACCTCAGGAAACTTTTTAAATGTGACATGGCAGCTAAAATCCATGTCTGCCAATTCAGGCCTGCAAAAAACATATTTTGCACTTTGCCTGTAGAGGCCTGCTGTGCGCCAATACAGCAGGCTACGAGCACATATGGGGTGTTCGCAAAATGGGGAGAAAATGGGGAACATATACTAGGGTGCATTTTCTCCTTTAACCCCTTGTGAAAGTGAAAAATTGCGGTCTGCTAGTAATTTTTCATTTTTACAAATGTGTGCTTTGAAATTCTCTCTATTATTTCTGCCTTCTGTGAGATACCTGTTTGGTAAAAATGTACCCTTTCCACCACTTAAAATGTTCGTACAGGCGAGTAGTTTCTGGAATGGGCTAACTTTTGGGGGTTTCCACTATAGGGCCATCTCAGGGTGTCTTCATATGTGTGACATAGCTCCCAATTACCATTCCAGCTAAATCCTCTCTCCTAACCGCCATATGGTGCTCCTTCCACTCTGAAGCCTGCTGTGCTGCCATACATAATTTTTTGAGCACATATGGGGTGTTGGTGTATTCGGGGGGAAATGGGTAACAAAATGTGGGGTGCATTTTGTCCTGTTACTTCTTGTGAAATTGAAACTTTTTCTGGAAAAAAAATTAAATTCTTTATTTTCACAGTTAAGGATGTCACAGATATTTTTTGGATGCGCACACTTTACACTGGAGATGTGGTGCAGATAATGTCACTGTTTGCAGCAGACACCGTCTGAGAAAAAAGGACACTGTATGTCACTGATAAATTTTTGAAGCGCACACGTTACACTGCAGATATGGCCCTGGTAATGTCACTGTCAGAAGTGGACACCGTCTATTGACAAAGTACACTGTATGCAGTCAGGTCCATAGATATTGGGACATGGACTCAATTCTAACATTTTTGGCTCTATACACTACCACAATGGATTTGAAATGAAACAAACAAGATGTGCTTTAACTGCAGACTGTCAGCTTTAATTTGAGGGTATTTACATCCAAATCAGGTGAACGGTGTAGGAATTACAACAGTTTGCATATGTGCCTCCCACTTGTTAAGTAACCAAAAGTAATGGGACATAATAATAATCATATATCAAACTTTCACTTTTTAATACTTGGTTGCCAATCCTTTGCAGTCAATTACAGCCTGAATCTGGAATGCATAGAAATCACCATACGCTGGGTTTCATCCCTGCTGATGCTCTGCCAGGCCTGTACTGCAACTGTCTTCAGTTCCTGCTTGTTCTTGGGGCATTTTCCCTTCACTTTTGTCTTCAGCAAGTGAAATGTATGCTCAATCCGATTCAGGTCAGGTGATTGACTTGGCCATTGCATAACATTCCACTTCTTTCCCTTAAAAAACTCTTTGGTTGCTTTTGCAGTATGCTTTGGGTCATTGTCCATCTGCACTGTGAAGCGCCGTCCAATGAGTTCTGAAGCATTTGGCTGAATATGAGCAGATAATATTGCCCAAATCATTTTAGAATTCATCCTGCTGCTTTTGTCAGCAGTCACATCATCAATAAAAACAAGAGAACCAGTTCCATTGGCAGCCATACATGCCCTCACCATGACACTACCACCACCATGCTTCACTGATGAGGTGGTATGATTAGGATCATGAGCAGTTCCTTTCCTTCTCCATACTCTTCTCTTCCCATCACTCTGGTATAAATTGATCTCGGTCTCATCTGTCCATAGGATGTTGTTCCAGAACTGTGAAGGCTTTTTTAGATGTCGTTTGGCAAACTCTAATCTGGTCTTCCAGTTTTTGAGGCTCATCAATGGTTTACATCTTGTGGTGAACCCTCTGTATTCACTCTGGTGAAGTCTTCTCTTGATTGTTGACTTTGACACACATACACCTACCTCCTGGAGAGTGTTCTTGATCTGGCCAACTGTTGTGAAGGGTGTTTTCTTCACCAGGGAAAGAATTCTTCGGTTATCCACCACAGTTGTTTTCCGTGGTCTTCCGGGTCTTTTGGTGTTGCTGAGCTCACCGGTGCTTCCTTCTTTTTAAGAATATTCCAAACAGTTGTTTTGGCCAGGCGTAATGTTTTTGCTATCTCTCTGATGGGATTTTTGTGTTTTTTCAGCCTAATGATGGCTTGCCTCACTGATAGTGACAGATATTTGGATCTCATCTTGAGAGTTGACAGCAACAGATTCCAAATGCAAATAGCACACTTGAAATGAACTCTGAACCTTTCATCTGCTCATTGTAATTGGGATAATGAGGGAATAAGACACACCTGGCCATGGAACAGCCGAGAAGCCAATTGTCCCATTACTTTTGGTTCTTTGACAAGTGGGAGGCACATATGCAAACTGTTGTAATTCCTACACCGTTCCCCTGATTTGGATGTAAATACCCTCAAATTAAAGCTGACAGTCTGCAGGTAAAGCATATCTTGTTTGTTTCATTTAAAAACCATTGTGGGTGTATATAGAGCCAAAAACGTTAGAATTATGTTGATGTTCCAATATTTATGGACCTGTTGTATCACAGATATTTTTTGGATGCGCACACGTTACACAGGAGATGTGGCGCAGCTAATGTCACTGTCCGCAGCGGACACCGTCTATGGAAAAAGTACACTGGATGTCACAGATATTTTTTGGATGCGCACACTTTACACTGGAAATGTGGCGCAGCTAATGTCGCTGTCTGCAGCGGCCTAACTATTGTACACTATTTAGCGCAGGAAGCGCTAAAAATAGATATTGCTGCCATACACAATAGGACTTTTGGGTCTGTAAAGTTTTTGCAATTTAGCACAGGTTGCGCTAAAAATATAGATTGCTGCTGCCACACACAATAGTCCTTAAGAGGACTTTTGGGTCTCTGAAAAGTTTTGGTGGTAAAAATATTCTTAAATCACTCCCTACACTGTCTGTCCCTTCCTCAACACAGCTCTCCTTGAGTAAGAATGAGCTTAACATGCGTCATCGGGTGTTATCTAGCACCCGATGACGCGTTCCAGCCAGCCAATCACTGTAATGCCAGCAGCCAACATGGCTACGGCATTACAGTGAGGGCAGTACTTACCTGCACGTTTATCGGCTGCATAGCGGCCAAGAAACGTGCGGGGCAGAGACTCGAGCATTGCGCTCGAGCACATGCTGTATTCAGCCGAATACCGCCATGTGCCGAGCATCAAGATGCTCGAGCCAAACTGGTGTTCGACCGAGCATGCTCGATCATTAGACCAAATGCTGACTGAGTGAAGGCGGATGCTTAACAAACAGGATCCATTTTTTGGGGGTTATTGTTCTGACGGATCAGAGGAAGAGAAAAATAATTAGTGACGTCAACACAAACTTACTTCTGACACCCTCTCCACTCTGTCGGGGGTCTCTACTTGTATAAGCGTTTAAAAGAACAGGTTCTGTAGACATCTATGTGGAATCAACTGATGACGGTGTAAAAGGAGTGTGCTTCTTCTTGGCACTAACATCGACCTGTAAGGCTGAGTTCATACTTGAGATATTTGGTCAGTTTTGGCCCCGTGACTGCCCAAATTAGTAAAGTGTGCAGTGATTCTAAGAGCGACACCTGTCATCTGCATGTCATACTGACTCACAGTATTATTTCACTACCACAGCAGACTCCCTATGCGTGTTACTACAAGGCACAGTGATCTTTACCACTCTAAAGGTTCTCTGCAGCCAGGAAATAGTTTTTTTTACCGAGATTCGCAGCGAATAAATTCGGATCTAACCGAATTTTTTCCAAAAATTAGGTGAACTTGCCAAATCGAATGTTTGGGAAATTCACTCATCTCTAATTAATACCTTATCACGTATTATTGTAGGATCAGCCCGAAACAAATGTCTGTCATATTTACACGCTTTGCCCTATTTTTTGTTTTTGTCATTGTCGTCTTTCCCAATTTTTGGCTATTGCTGTGTTTGACAAGCTTTATTTTCATTTGTACCTATCCATAATGTGATGTATATAAGACAATGTAGCCCCTACAGGAGGATTTCAGCATTTGCCGCTTATACTCTCCTTCAGTAGTGCTCGGAATACAACTTAATATCATATGCTCTGTAAAACTTATTTTGACTCTACTAGGCCATCCTATATACAGTATATATATCTATAATATCACAGACTGATGTTGTATAATCTTGTTTTCTCAATTCCCGTAATTCTCTCATACTCTGATGAATTCTTGTATTTTGTCATTTAGTGTTTGAAAAAGGTCAAAGTAGGACCGAAACGTCACATACTTCAAACAAACCTCAAGGAGTGCCTAATTTTATTTTATTTCCTGTAAATACATTGAGAAATATGGTGGTCAGAATGAGATAATTAATTTAGCTTACACGGAAAAAACCCTCCAAAACATAACTTTTAATATAAATATAAAAATCCCGAATACCCCTGCATAGAATAACAAACATAAAGTATAATGTAAGCCCACAATTAAAGTGTAGCCAGATACAAAAGCAGATACTGAGGCACTTCCTGGGCACATAATAATAGGGTGGACTATGTGGATTTACTCACGGTTCCTGTGGTTTGTTCTGATGGCACGCCCACTGGTTAAAGTCACCACAGTAGATGTTAAAGTCGGGAGATGAACTGTCCCAGGGTGTCCCTTTTAGGCTATCCCTGCCTAAAAGCGGAGCACCCGCCCTGAAAGGGGCAATCCCACTTATCGGTGGCTAAACCCTGAGTGACCCTGGAAATGCCATAAAAAAATTGAAATCGTTGGTCCCGACGCGTTTCCCCATTGAAGATAATCATCGGTTCTTCAGGGGAAAAAAGTTCAACAGATAAGGTGTAAATGGTGGCAACCAGGATGAGTCAGGTGCACTAACATGTCCAAAACTGGCCCCATATATATCTGAGATGTTTGAAAATGGTGTTCCCGCTCATGGGGGCGTATCCTGCCGGGTGGGGTTTGTGACTCCACCAAACTTCAAATGCGTTCCATAGGTAAACATAATGTGCTGATGTGTGGAGAAATAATACTGAAATAGAATAATAGATGCCCAAATGCTGCGCTGAACTTACCTCTAAAGATATGTTGTAAGAGGGAATATGGGCTGTCTTATTCAGCACGCTAGATAACGCGCTGCTGCCGGTGTAATGTTACATTACCCTACTTCGTGAGATTTCCCTACCTCCTAACTCTTAGCCACGCTTGCGCACAGGGCCGTTATATTTCCCTACTGAGGCTCTCCGGCGCATGCGCAGTGTCCCGGTGTGCAGCTCAACTCCGCTGTGAGATTTTCCCTAAACTGTCGTTTTGCGCATGCGCAGATCAGCACAACTCCGGCACGCCTCCTCACGTCATTTCCGGTGCGACCGGAAGTTAGGAGGTAGGGAAATCTCACGAAGTAGGGTAATGTAACATTACACCGGGAATAATACTACTTCAGGTAGATGAGACACATATCCGGTCGGTGGAACACACCGTCGGATACGAAGTGGAACGCAAGCTAGGTCTAGATGTTGTATCACCTGCGTTGCACATGTGGATATCAAATCTTGCTTAGATATAACTGGAGACAGGAAGGTGAATATGCCAGAGTGCCCACAAATATAAGAAAAAGGTTGCCATAATAGAACCATGACTGGAAAATTATGCCATCACTCTTGGGTAGAGTTGAGCGGACACCTGGATGTTCAGAAAAGTTCGGGTTCGGGACCCGAACTTGACCCGAACTTGACCATGAACCCGAACCCCATTGAAGTCAATGGGGACTCGAACTTTTGGGCACTAAAATTGCTCTAAAATAGTCCTGGAAAGGGCTAGAGGGCTGCAAAAGGCATCAAAATGTGCTTAAGAGCATGGCAACTGTTCTGCAAACAAATGTGGATAGGGAAATGACTTAAAGGGGTTCTGTACTTTCATTAAACTGATGATCTATCCTCTGGATAGATCATCAGCTTCTGATATGTGGGGGTCCGACACCCGGGACCCCCTGCTGATCAGCTGTTTGAGAAGGCAGTGGCGCTCCAGCAGCGCCGCAGCCTTCTCACTGTTTACCGCCGGCCCACTGACGTCATGACTAGTATCAACTAGCGTGGGCGGGGCTAAACTCTGTTCACTTCAACGGAGTTCAGCCGTGCCCACGCTAGTTGATACTAGTCGTGACGTCAGCGGTAAACAGTGAGAAGGCCGCGGCGCTGCTGGAGCGGCGCTGCTGGAGCGGCGCTGCTGGAGCGGCGCTGCCATCTCAAATAGCTGATCGGCGGGGGTCCCGGGTGTCGGACCCCCGCCGATCAGAAGCTGATGATCTATCCAGAGGATAGATCATCAGTTAAATGAATGTGCAGAACCCCTTTAAAATAACATAAAATACAGAAAAAAATAAAAATAACAATCTGGATCTAGGAGTAGGAGGTTGAGGAGGCGGTGGATGGGTGGATGTGGCGGTGTAGGTTGACGTGGCGATGTAGGTGGAAGCGGCGGTGAAGGAGGAATAGGTAGCCAACACTGATTTGTGTTATTTTTTATTTTTAAATTGGGGTATCCCCCAAAATATTGGGACATATAACAAAATAAAACAAAGTATAAGTGCACTTGAGAACAAGAATGGATGGTTGAGGCTGGTATAAATGTCTATTCTGCACAAGCTACGGACAAGACCTGTGGGATCCATGCCTGGTTCATTTGAATAAACGTAAGCTTGTCCACATTGGCTGCGGCCTGTGATAATGCTCTCTGTGGTACTAAACACACGTTCACACTTATACACTGGCTGTAGGGCAGGTCAGCACCTCCAACGCTGACAAAGCTTTTCCACATTTGGGCCATGCTAACCCTGCCTTCTCAGGTGCTGGCGGTGCCCCAGCTGCGTTGGCCACCTCTTCCTCCTCCTCTGCCTTCGCCTTGTGCTTCCACTGTGCCCCCGCTATCAGGTGGGAATGCCATCATCAGCGTGTGCTTGTAGTCGTGCATCTTCCGATCAGTAACAGATGTTTTCACTAAATTTAGTTCCTTGTCAGCAATGCAGAGCAGGGGTTAATTCACGGCAAAAGGGGGTTCATGTCACCCAGCAATACAACAGAGGATTTTGAGAGAACGAGGCCCCTGTCAGCAATGCAGAGCAGGGGTTCATTCACGGCAAAAGGGGGTTCATGTCACCCAGCAATACAACAGAGGATTTTGAGAGATTTAGGCCCCTGTCACCCAGGCACAGCAGGGGTACATTCACGGCAAAAGGGGGTTCTTGACACCCAGCAATACAACAGAGGATTTTGAGAGATTTAGGCCCCTGTCACCCAGGCACAGCAGGGGGTCATTCACGGCAAAAGGGGGTTCATGTCACCCAGCAATAGAACAGAGGATTTTGAGAGATTTAGGCCCCTGTCACCCAGGCACAGAAGGGTATCATTCACGGCAAAAGGTGGTTCATGTCACCCAGTAATAGAACAGAGGATTTTGAGAGATTTAGGCCCATGTCACCCAGGCACAGCAGGGGTTCATTCATGGCAAAAGGGGGTTCATGTCACCCAGCAATAGAATAGAGGATTTTGAGAGATTTAGGCCCCTGTCACCGAGGCACAGCAGGGATTCATTCACGGCAAAAGGTGGTTCATGTCACCCAGCAATAGAACATAGCATTTTGAGAGATTTAGGCCCCTGTCACCCAGGCTCAGCAGGGGTTCATTCACGGCAAAAGGGGGTTCTTGTCACCCAGCAATAGAACAGAGGATTTTGAGAGATTTAGGCCCCTGTCACCCAGGCACAGCAGGGGTTCATTCACGGCAAAAGGGGGTTCATGTCACTCAGCAAAAGAACAGAGGATTTTGAGAGATTTAGGCCCCTGTCACCCAGGCTCAGCAGGGGTTCATTCACGGCAAAAGGGGGTTCTTGTCACCCAGCAATAGAACAGAGGATTTTGAGAGATTTAGGCCCCTGTCACCCAGGCACAGCAGGGGTTCATTCACGGCAAAAGGGGGTTCATGTCACTCAGCAAAAGAACAGAGGATTTTGAGAGATTTAGGCCCCAGTCACCCAGGTACAGCAGGGGTTCATTCACGGCAAAAGGGGGTTCATGTCACTCAGCAAAAGAACAGAGGATTTTGAGAGATTTAGGCCCATGTCACCCAGGCACAGCAGGGGTTCATTCATGGCAAAAAGGGGGCTTATGTCACCCAGCAATACAACAGAGGATTTTTAGAGATTTAGGGTCCTGTCACCCAGGCACAGCAGGGGTTCATTCACGGCAAAAGGGGTTTCATGTCACCCAGCAATAGAACAGAGGATTTTGAGAGATTTAGGCCCCTGTCACCCAGGCACAGCAGGGGTTCATTCATGGCAAAAGGGGGTTCATGTCATCCAGCAATAGAACAGAGGATTTTGAGAGATTTAGGCCCCTGTCACCCAGGCACAGCAGGGGTTCATTCATGGCAAAAGGGGGTTCATGTCATCCAGCAATAGAACAGAGGATTTTGAGAGATTTAGGCCCCTGTCACCCAGGCACAGCAGGGGTTCATTCATGGCAAAAGGGGGTTCATGTCATCCAGCAATAGAACAGAGGATTTTGAGAGATTTAGGCCCCTGTCACCCAGGCACAGCAGGGGTTTATTCACGGCAAAAGGGGGTTCATGTCACCCAGCAATAGAACAGAGGATTTTGAGAGATTTAGGCCCCTGTCACCCAGGCACAGCAGGGGTTCATTCATGGCAAAAGGGGGTTCATGTCATCCAGCAATAGAACAGAGGATTTTGAGAGATTTAGGCCCCTGTCACCCAGGCACAGCAGGGGTTTGTATACGCCAAAAATGGTAAAATGTCACCCGACAATTGAAAAAAAGAATTTTTTCAATTTAGGGCACTAAAGTTTGCATTTTTTTGCATTAAAATGGCTATAAAATAGTCCTTGAAAAGGCTAGAGGGATGTAAAAGGCAGTAAAATGTGCTTAAGAACATGGCAACTGCTCTGCAAACAAATGTGGATAGGGAAATAACTTAAAATGAAATAAAATAACAGAAAATTACAAATTATTAACCTGCAACTCAGAGAAGGAGGTGGATATGGAGTCGGAGGTTGAGGAGGCGGTGAATGTGGTGTTGTAGGTGGAGGCAGCAATGGAGGAGGAGGAGGTAGCCAACAATGTTTTTTTTATATTTTTTATTGGGGTAGGTAGCCCCCAAAATATTGTGACAAATAAAAAAAAAGAAAACAAAGAATCATTGCACTTGACTTGAGTACAAGAATGTATGTTTGATGGTGGTATAAATGTCTATTCTGCTCAAGGTACAGACAAGTCTTGTGGGATCCAAGCCTGGTTCATTTTAATGAACGTGAGCTTGTCCACGTTGGCTGTGGACAGGCGGCTGCGCTTGTCTGTGATGATGCCTCCTGCCATGCTAAATACACGTTCAGATAATACACTGGCTGCAGGGCAGGCCAGCACCTCCAAGGCTTAAAGGGCAAACTCAGGCCATGTGCCCAATTTGGAGACCCAGTAGTTGAAGGGGGCAGAACCATCAGTCAGTATGTGTAGGCGTGTGCACACATACTGCTCCACCATGTTGGTGAAATGCTGCCTCCTGCTAAGGCTACTTTCACAGTAGCGTTCAGAGAGGATCCGTCTGGGGTCTGCCCAGACGGATCCGCTTATATAATGCAGACTTGGGATCCGTTCAGAACGGATCCGTCTGCATTATATTGTAGAAAAAATTCTAAGTGTGAAAGTAGCTTCAGACGGATCCGTCCAGACTTTACATTGAAAGTCAATGGGGGACGGATCCGTTTGAAAATTGAGCCATATAGTGTCAAATTCAAACGGATCCGTCCCCATTGACTTACATTGTAAGTCTGGACGGATCCGTTTGCCTTCGCACGGCCAGGCGGACACCCGAACGCTGCAAGCAGCGTTCAGGTGTCCGCTTGCTGAGCGGAGGCTGAACGCTGCCAGACTGATGCATTCTGAGCGGATCCGCATCCACTCAGAATGCATTAGGGCAGTACGGATGCGTTCGGGGCCGCTTGTGAGCCCCTTCAAATGGAGCTCACAAGCGGAGCCCCGAACGCTAGTGTGAAAGTAGCCTAAGACGTTCCATATCAGCTGGTGGTCCCGGTTGTTGTGGCGTGCTGACAAAGCTTTTCCACATGTCGGCAGGGGCGGACTGACCGGTCGGGCACTTCGGACATGGTCCGAGGGCCCGGCCGGGATGGGGGCCCGCCCCAGAATAACATAACACCGGGCCCCGCTCACTGTACTAGTGAAATCCCCTGCGATCCTCTCCCTCTCTGTACTCACAGCCTCAGTAGCAGAGGCAGCAGCAGGCAGTGTAATAGGAGCCGACAGTGGAAGCTAGCCCCGCCCCTCCCCGCCCTCTAACCAATCAGAGGCGACCAGCAGTCCAGCACTGACTCACAGCACAGGGGGAGTCGCAGGGACTCAGAGAATCGTCTGAGTTTATTAGTTAAAAGAATCGAATGAGTCAGAGATTGTGTCACCGAGTCCCTGCCAGGCTTCCTGCTCTGCGGCTCCCTGTCTCCTGACAAGTCCGTCCGGGGGGGTGGTATAGTATTGCATGTAGCAGAGCTGTGTATGTACAGGGTGCTTGCAGCAATGTAGCAGAGCTGTGTGTGTACAGGGTGCTTGAAGCAATGTAGCAGAGCTGTGTGTGTACAGGGTGCTTGCAGCAATGTAGCAGAGCTGTGTGTGTACAGGGTGCTTGCAGCAATGTAGCAGAGCTGTGTGTGTACAGGGTGCTTGCAGCAATGTAGCAGTGCTGTGTGTGTACAGGGTGCTTGCAGCAATGTAGCAGAGCTGTGTGTGTACAGGGTGCTTGCAGCAATGTAGCAGAGCTGTGTGTGTACAGGGTGCTTGCAGCAATGTAGCAGAGCTGTGTGTGTACAGTGTGCTTGCAGCAATGTAGCAGAGCTGTGTGTGTACAGGGTGCTTGCAGCAATGTAGCAGAGCTGTGTGTGTACAGGGTACTTGCAGCAATGTAGCAGAGCTGTGTGTGTACAGGGTGCTTGCAGCAATGTAGCAGAGCTGTGTGTGTACAGGGTGCTTGCAGCAATGTAGCAGAGCTGTGTGTGTACAGGGTGCTTGCAGCAATGTAGCAGAGCAGGAAGCCTGGCAGGGACTCGGTGACAGGATTATTTTAACTCAAAGAATCAAATGAGTCTCTGACTCATTTGATTATTTTATAAACTCTTAGACCATTATCTAAATCCCTGCAATAACTATACAGTGTAGTTACATCAGTCTGCTCCACTGCAGCAGAGTTGTGTTTGCCATGAGCGAGTCCTCCAGACCTTCGGTTCACTTGAGAGCCGACTCAGCAAGTGAACCGAAGATCCGATGAGCTGAGCATGCGCATTGATCTTCAGTTCACTTGCTTCTGCCGGCTCAGGAAGTGAACCGAAGATCCGATTCATGAAAAAAGATCCGAACTTCCCATCTCTAAAACTCAGTAGCAGGCCGGGCGGCAGCGCAACTGCTCCTCCTGCTTCATTCATAAAGTGGGAGGAGCAGGCGCGTGACGTCAGTGAGTTGCGCTGCCGCCCGGCCTGCTACTGAGTTTGTGAGTACAGAGAGGAAGAGGATCGCAGAGAATTTCAAGTTGTTCATATCGGAATATTAGTATTACAGTGAGCGGGGCCCAGTGTAAACAGAATACAGTGACTGTACCGGGCCCCGCTGCCATTACAGCACCAGATGCCGGTGTTCCGTTTACTTGACAGTATTATGTCTATATCGTGGGAGATAGTTTTGCATTACGTCTAGCTTGAACTGCTGACTAATATAAAATTTAAAATCTTTATTTCATTTCCTTAAAACTATTTTCCACGATATAGACATAATACTGTCAATTAAACGTCACAGAGGTGCTGAAGAGGTCTAGATATTTGCATCTTGTTAACCTTTGTTTTGTTTGCATTTTGTTAACCTCTACGTCTTTTTCGCGCATGCGCAGTGTATTGGGGATCATTCACTCACTCGGGACACTGTTATGGGGGATCTGTGGATGACACTGTATATGCTGCTATATATGTGTCATCCACATACCCCCCCACAACACTGTGTCATCCACAGAGCCCCCCCCACAACAGTGTGTCATCCACAGAGCCCCCCCATAACAGTGTGTCATCCACAGAGCCCCCCCCACAACAGTGTGTCATCCACAGAGCCCCCCCCACAACAGTGTGTCATCCACAGAGCCCCCCCACAACAGTGTGTCATCCACAGAGCCCCCCCACAACAGTGTGTCATCCACAGAGCCCCCTCCCACAACAGTGTGTCATCCACAGAGCCCCCCCCCACAACAGTGTGTCATCCACAGAGCCCCCATAACAGTGTGTCATCCACAGAGCCCCCATAACAGTGTGTCATCCACAGATCCCCCATAACACCTTTTGGTTCAAAATATTTTTTTATTTGGCTATTCCCCACCCCTCTTGTAATTGTTCCGCTTCTTGTGGGCTGCGCGGGAATGAGTTGAGTCACTTCGGTGGCCAATCCCGTCCTGCAGCGCGTGATCCCGCAAGACCTGCCGCTGTAGGTCACGGGTCTCGCGGGATCACGCGCCTCAGGATGGGATTGCGCACCGAAGTGACTGAACTCATGCCCATGTAGCCCGTAAGTAGCAGATCAGTGGAACAAGTACAAGGTGGGTGGGGGGATGATCTGTGGGGTTGCCCAGACGGCTAGGCCCTTTACAGTAGTTATTAACCCCTTTCAGCAGTCCCCCATTCACGGAAGGGGGGACTGCTGAAAGGGATTAATAACTACTGTGAAGGGCCCTCCCCCCTTTCACAGTAGTTATGCCCAGATATGTGCCCCCTTCACAGTAGTTATGCCCACACTGCTTCTAACAGAGGCTCACTAATGGACGCTGAGATTAGATCACCCCATACAAAAGCATTGAATCAATGCTTTCCTATGGGGAAAAATCTGACCCTGGAGGTCATCATGCAGAGTGTGAGGACGTCCAGCGTCAGATACCAGACCAAAGGTCTGTTTTAATCCAGGAAGCCCTCAGGTGGCTGCCAGCCACTAGAGCAGTGGTTCTCAACCTTTCTAAAGCCGTGACCCCTTAATACAGTTCCTCATGTTGTGGTGACCCCCAACCATTAAATTTTTTTTCTTTGCTACCTCATAACTAATTTTGCTACTGTTATGATGACCCACCAAAAACACGCACAGACACCAATACACCAAATGTTAATTCAAATACACAAGTATTCATTCATAACCACAGAACTTTAGCATAAATACAAAATATTTGTAAACCAAATAAATAACTTTAAAATAAATAATAAACAACAAATACCCCCTAAAAAATAAATCAGTAGTGCGCACAGTACCCCTCAAATAAATAACTCAGTGGTGCTTCAAGTCCCCCCCAAATAAATAAATCAGCGGTGCTCAGGGTACCCCCAAATAAATAAATCAGTGGTGCATCAGGTTTCCCCCAAATAAATAAATCAATGGTGCTCAGGGTCCCCCAAATAAATAAATCAGCGGTGCTCAGGGTCCCCCAAATAAATAAATCAGAAGTGCTCAGGGTCCCCCAAATAAATAAATCAGCGGTGCTTCATGTCCCCCCAAATAAATTAAGCCTTGCTCAGCCAAATAATTAAAATAAAATTAGCCAGGCTCAATTAAATCATTGGTGGCAGTGGTGCTCAGCGGCGGTGTCATTAACGAAAAAACTTGGACCTCAGCAGACAGACGGCCTCCTTCAGACGTCAGGCTCCTTCAAGCACAGGCAGTGATAGGACATCACTTCCTGTGCGCGAGGATAAGGGGCCGCTGCCATTGTGAGGGCGACCCACAATAGGGAGCCTCAGGCGACCCCCCGGAAACGGCCGATCGACCCCCAAAGGGGTTGCGACCCCTAGGTTGAGAACCGCTGCACTAGAGGCTGACTTATTGCTGAAACGTAAACAATGCAGTTTCTCTAGAACATTGCAGCTCGATTTGCAAAAGGGACACTGTACCCAGACCACTTCAATGAGCTGAAGTGGTCTGGGTGCCTTTTGTGTCACTTTAACTTTGAAATCTTATTAAAGATTGTGTAGGGTGTGGCTGGAGGCGGGACAAGGGTGGGGCTTGCAGCAGAACATGGGTGGGGCCTGTAAGGGGGCCCTTGATTTATTTTGCCCGGGGGCCCTGAGGGTTCTCAGTCCGCCCCTGCATGTTGACCATGCTAACCCTGCCTTCTGAGGTTCTGGCGGTGCCCCAGCTGCGTTGGCAACCTCTTCCTCGTCCTCTGCCTTCGACTTGTGCTTCCACTGTGCCCCCGCTGTTAGGTGGGAATGCCACCAGCGTGCGCTTGTACTCGCGCATCTTACGATCACGCTCCAGTGACGAATTAAGGATGGTACGTTGTCCTTGTAACAGGGATCCAGCAGCGTGGCCACCCAGTATTCAGCACAAGTTAGAATGTGGGCAACTCGTGATAAATGTGCCCTGTGATAAAGCCAGAGAGCGAAACGGTCGTCGGGCCGCTCCCCTAGCCAGGTTGGTTATTTCATTGTTATGTACTTTATATGCCTTTAATGCTGCTTGTGGGTTCACCGGTGCTTTAACCGTACTGCATACTATTTATGCTCCAGGGTCTCCTCAGTTTCCCAGGCTGGTAACCCTAACCTGGGATGAGGTGGTGCCTCCACTGAGGTGACTCACTTGGGAGTTTCTTGATTGATTTTTTGATATTTCTAGTATGCTTGATATGGTTTCCGGTGCACCACACAGGCAGTGGCAACTTGTTACAATAATTATGCATTGATATACTGTATATACCGGCTATGGGGGGAATTTTCATCCACACTTGTCTGTAGTTCCCTTCTGGGTTTTAACCCTGTATGATTAATTAATGTACTGTATTTTTTTGCATATATGTTTAATAAACTTTTATATGAACATCACCACTGGCGTGCTGTGCATTTATAGGAGTTCATTAATGTGGGCAACTCGGCGGTTGTTGCTGAGACACTGCAGCATATAATCACTCATGTGTGCCAGGCTGCCCAGAGTCAACGAAAAGCTGTCCTCTGTGGGAGGTGTATCGTCTGTGTCCTCTGTATCCCCCCATCCACGCACTAGTGATGGCCATGAGCTGGTCTGGGTGCCACCCTGCTGTGAACATGGTTCCTCCTCCTGCATCTCCTCCCCCTCATCCTCCACCTCCTCATCCTCCAGAACTGTGCCCTGGCTGGACAATTGTGTACCTTGGGTTTGTGGGTGCAGAAACCCACCCTCGGAACTACTTGGGAATGACTGGCCGGAAACCCTACGAAATGATCCCTCTTCCTCCTCCTCCTCCTCCTCCTGTGCCACATCCTCTTCCATCATCGCCAGGAGCGTTTTTTCAAGGAGGCATAGAAGTGGGATAGTAACGCTGAGAACGGTGTTATCGACACTAGCCATGTTGGTGGAGTACTCGAAACAGCGCAACAAGGAACACAGGTCTCGCATGGAGGCCCAGTCATTGGTGGTGAAGTGGTGCTGTTCCGCCGAGCGAATCACCCTTGCGTGCTGCAGCTGAAACTCCAGTATCGCCTGCTGCTGCTCGCACAGTCTGACCAGCATGTGCAAGGTGGAGTTCCACCTTGTGGGCACGTCGCATATGAGGCGGTGAGCAGGAAGGCCGAAGTTACGCTGCAGCGCTGACAGGGTGAGAACGCCGAAAGCGCGCACAGACGGCCCGCACTTTATACAGCAGCTCTGACATGTCGGGGTAATTTTTAAGGAATCTCTGCACCACCAAACTCAGCACATGCGCCAAGCAAGAGATGTGTGTCAAACCGGCTAGTCCCAGAGCTGCTACGAGATTTCACCAATTATCGCACACCACCAGGCCGTGCTTGAGGCTGACTGGCACAAACCACTCATCGGTCTTTTGTTCAAAGCACGTCCACCGCTCCTGCGCGGTGTGGGGTTTGTCCCCCAAACAGATAAGTTTTAAAACTGCCTGCTGTCGATTACCCCTGGCTGAGCTGAAGTTGGTGGTGTAGGTGTTACACTGACCGGATGAGGAGCTGGTAGAGGATGAGGAAGCGGAGTAGGAGGAGGCAGCAACAGTAGGCAAACTGAAGCGCCCTGCAATCCTCGGTGGTGGAAGGACATGCGCCAAACTGCTATCCGCCTCAGGCCCAGCCGCCACTGCATTTACCCAGTGTGCTGTTATGGAGATATAACGGCCCTGACCGTGCTTACTGCTCCACGTATCCGTAGTCAGGTGCACCTTGCCACATATGGCGTTGCGCAGTGCACACCTGATTCTGTCCCCTACTTGGTTGTGAAGGGAAGGGATGGCTCGCCTTGAAAAGTAGTGGCGGCTGGGCACGACATACTGTGGGACAGCCACCACCATAAGGCCTTTAAAACTATCCGTCTCCACCAGACGGAATGACAGCATTTCAAAGGCAAGTAATTTAGAAATGCTGGCATTCAGGGCTATGGATCGCAGGTGGGTAGGGGGGTACTTCCTCTTCCTCTCCAGCGTTTGGGAGATGAGAGCTGAAAGCTTCCGTGTGACATTGTGGAGATGCTTGGTGACCCAGGTGTTGGTGTTGCTGGCAGATCCTTTGTTTGTGGGGTGCCAGGTGGCACTGTCACTCCAGAGGTGGATGAAGAGGCCGCGACTGCAGCAGAAGAGGAAGCAGGAGGAGCCAGAGAACTTTCTTGGTTTTTGAGGTGTCTACTCCACTGAAGCTCGTGCTTTGCACTTAAATGCCTGGTCATGCAGGTTGTGCTCAGGTTGAGAACATTTATGCCTCGCTTCAGGCTCTGATTGCACAGCGTGCAAACTACTCGTGTCTTGTCGTCAGCACATTGTCTGAAGAACTGCCACGCCAGGGAACTCCTTGGAGCTGGCTTTGGTGTGCTCGGCCCTTGCTGCGGTGGGCAGTAGGAGGCGTACTGTCTAGAGGACGGCCGCTATCGCTTTTGCACCCTGCTCCCTCTTCTGCTGTGCTGGTGGCTCTGTGCGACCACCGCCTCTTCCTCCGGACTACATTGGTCACTCGCATGACATTGATTCCATGTGGGGTCAAGGACCTCATCGTCCTCCACATCATCTGCAGTAATCCGGATTGGAACAGATGCACACTGGCGCAATATTAATAGTTTTTAGTTAGTGACGCCAATTGCAGCTTGCGCAGGTACTGTAACAGGGCCCTTTAAGATGTTATAGCTCACGTACCAAGTGAGGAATGCCAGAGGGGGATAACGTCTCTGTGTAATGTCAACGGTGTCTCCTACCTTGGTACGGCTGGACTCCTGTATCCTGGCTCACATGCAATAAATTGAGTGTGGTTAGCAGGAGTACTTGAGGAATAATTGAAATCCACACAGATAATAGGATCCAACTTGTGTTTACTTAGTGGCTTGCAGCTTTGATCCATACAGGTACAGCAATAGTCTGGGCTCCCAGCAGGTAGTGGCAATATGTGGCAGGAATCTATATGTATTCTGCTTCTTATTCATACACCTAGTAGAATCTGGCAGGTATCTATCTTCTGCTCTGTCTTTGGTCTGCTTGATTTGTGCCTGACTAGCTGATGAGGTATTTGGCTTCTCCTGGTCTTTGGATAAGTACTCACAGGACAGCTCGCAGGGTATGATGGCTTCTTCCTGGAGATCTTTAGCTCTGGAGATGACTGCTTGCTTGTCAACCAGCTGAGGGGGATGACTCAGGCTGGGAAGGGTGATCCTGGGCCTCAGCCGAGGCTTGGATCCTAGGTTGGGATCCCTGTTTCTGGGAGCTCCTACCAACACAGCCTTCCCTAAGAGGGTGGCTGGTACACACTGGATCTAACTGGTTTCTTCCCTCCCTTGCTGCAGGGCGTGGGACCAGCCCACTTCTGCTCCTAGAAGAGGGGGAGCTAAACACAGGAATGAACTATTCCAGTCTAGCTATGCTAAACTGAACTAAACACATTGTTGCCACCTGCTGGTGTACATGGAAATTACAGCATAATATATGAAACAGGCATAGAAAATACACTGCTCAAAAAAATAAAGGGAACACTTAAACAACACAATGTAACTCCAAGTCAATTACACTTCTGTGAAATCAAACTGTCCACTTAGGAAGCAACACTGAGTGACAATCAATTTCACATGCTGTTGTGCAAATGGGATAGACAACAGGTGGAAATTATAGGCAATTAGCAAGACACCCCCAATAAAGGAGTGGTTCTGAAGGTGGTAACCACAGACCACTTCTCAGTTCCTATGCTTCCTGGCTGATGTTTTGGTCACTTTTGAATGCTGGCGGTGCTTTCTCTCTAGTGGTAGCATGAGATGGAGTCTACAACCCACACAAGTGGCTCAGGTAGTGCAGCTTATCCAGGATAGCACATCAATGCGAGCTGTGGCAAGAAGGTTTGCTGTGTCTGTCAGCGTAGTGTCCAGAGCATGGAGGCGCTACCAGGAGACAGGCCAGTACATCAGGAGACGTGGAGGAGGCCGTAGGATGGCAACAACCCAGCAGAAGGACCGCTACCTCTGCCTTTGTGCAAGGAGGAACAGGAGGAGCACTGCCAGACGTGACAGAGTCTGGAGACGCCGTGGAGAACGTTCTGCTGCCTGCAACATCCTCCAGCATGACCGGTTTGGCATTGGGTCTGTAATGGTGTGGGGTGGCATTTCTTTGGAGGGCCGCACAGCCCTCCATGTGCTCGCCAGAGGTAGCCTGACTGCCATTAAGTACCGAGATGAGATCCTCAGACCCCTTGTGAAACCATATGCTGGTGCGGTTGGCCCTGGGTTCCTCCTAATTCAAGACAATGCTAGACCTCATGTGGCTGGAGTGTGTCAGCAGTTCCTGCAAGACGAAGGCATTGATGCTATGGACTGGTCCGCCCGCTCCCCAGACCTGAATCCAATTGAGCACATCTGGGACTTTATGTCTCACTCTATCCACCAACGTCACGTTGCACCACAGACTGTCCAGGAGTTTGCAGATGCTTTAGTCCAGGTCTGGGAGGAGATCCCTCAGGAGACCGTCTGCCACCTCATCAGGAGCATGCACAGGCATTGTAGGGAGGTCATACAGGCACGTGGAGGCCACACACACTACTGAGCCTCATTTTGACTTGTTTTAAGGACATTACATCAAAGTTGGATCAGCCTGTAGTGTGTTTTTCCACTTTAATTTAGAGTGTGACTCCAAATCCAGACCTCCATGGGTTGAAAAATTTGATTTCCATTTTTTTATTTTTGTGTGATTTTGTTGTCAGCACATTCAACTATGTAAAGAACAAAGTATTTCAGAAGAATATTTAATTAACTCAGATCTAGGATGTGTTATTTTTGTGTTCCCTTTATTTTTTTGAGCAGTGTACATATAATGGAAAATGCAATGTTAGACTACACAAGATGACAATACATATGCACCTGACATGTTGTAACAGGGAGAAAGAGTTTAGTGACATACTCCAGGATGTTACATACCCGCTTACTTTAAGTGAAGCCGTCCTCGGCTTATGCTTAGGAGGGTGAGGAGGAATCAGCTCTGGGTACCCAATAAATACAAAGTGCTGCGTGAATTTACACATAATGACATACGTAGACAAAACATGAAACGGCTTTCTCAAGGTTCCTGCCCGCTAGAGTAAGGTGTCCAACACAGTTTCCTTCTCTTGGTATAACCAGGTAACCTAAATACTGCACAAAGCAAACATTACTGACTGACTTCGTATGTCCTGAGCTCGGTAGACATCAAAGAAAGTATGGGGGTGTCTTTACTCCGTAATTCCACCATTGTGTAATGCAAAGCCCGCAAATGAAACGGTGGCTTTATCCTGTATTCCCTTCCCTGCACCATAGCCTGAAGAAATTTGGCTTGAAGCACGGTCACTATAATGACTAAAGTATGGCTCAAAGGCTTGAGGCGCCTTACCTTAGGCAAAAGGCTCAGAAGGGGAGGTATTTATCGTCTCCGTATCTTCTGGCAAGTCACAGGAGGAGGGCCTCTAATCCCGTGCGCTCCTGGAAATGAGACACCTCAGAATGGGAACAATCCTGAACATTTAACAAGCGGGAAGGAGCAGCCTAGGGCTTCTAACGAATCCCGAAGCAGCAGGGGTACCTGTAATCTGGACCTGCCTGGACTTACCACTTGGTCCTACCCTGGGTATCTATGGGTATATATCACCGGGTGTAGGCCATTAGTATTCAGCGTCCCTATAAAGACAGTCCGTATAAGGGGGGAGAGAACAAGAGCTGTAAAAAGGCACACTTTAAGTAAGTTGCTACATTTTTGTTAAGTGCAATGGTTAAGTGCAATCATTGTAAACAGTGCATAAATTCACATTGCGGCACCTAGGATAAGAATACACACAATGGGCAGGTTATCTTAAATGTTTACAGATTTGTAAACTGGTACAATAGTGCAAAAACATTATGCAAATATCAATGCAATAATACACTCAAATATGACTTGAGTCATTTTACTTGAGATGCTTGACTGTGGACAGGAGCAAAAAGTCCATAAGTCACTTGTAATCCAAACAAGGTAGTGGTTAATTGCTATAATGGGTAGTTTTCCTCACAGGAAAGTCTGGAAAACATCCTCCTGGGTCCCATATTTGAGGATACAAAAGTTCTTTCTTAACCTGGGTGCTCTCAGCAGTTGTAATGGTGCACCACTGACCTCTTGTGGTGTCTTTAGGAATTGGCTGAGCAGTCAGCCTGGTGAATGCAGCTGTGACATGCTGCAAGCCGGGATCCCTTGCCGGTGCAGAGGTGGACAAAACCTCCGGCTGAAGAGACTCTGGTAGGCAAACTGAGAGTGCCTGTGGCAGCTTCCAGGGCAGAATGTAAGGTTGCACTCTAGGATTGAAAGTCAGGACAGAGTTATTTATTTGCCCCACCTGTAGAGTTGGAGCCACAGGGATTTCAGGGCTCACTATGGGGACTTCAGGATTGAGACGTCCCGCTCTGGCAGCAGTAGCAGCACTGGGCGGCGGAGTGGAAGTTCCGGCCGCCTCCGCCGCACCAGAAAGTGTCCTTGGCGGAGCAGGCCTAGGCCTGTTTGGGGTATCGGGACCCTCATGGAGCCGTGCAGGGGCAGGTACAGACCGGGCCTGGGCCTCAGGGAGCGCGTCTGCTCCTACCTGATGTCGCGGCCGGATCCGGTGCCTCCTGGTGGTCATCGTGGGGTCCAATCACCGTCTGCGGTGCAGGCTGGTCCGAAGCATGGGCGGCTGTATCAGCGGCATCCTCCGCGGGAGCAGACTCAGCATTGGCGGCCATCTTGGTTTCCGGGTTGGCGGCCATCTTCTTTTCCGTTATGGTGCATGCAGGAGGTGAGGGTGGAGCCCAGAGGGAGGAGTCTGCACTCCCTTGGTTCACAATACAAAGTTCATGGTGGGCAGTCTTTCGTTTTCCCGCTTCCAGGGGCGCGTATTTGGCATCTTCGCTCTCTTGAGAGGGCGTTCTTGTCTTTTCCCGCCTCCGACAAGCATGGAGAGGCGGCGCCATCTTGCGAATACGGGCACCGCATGGTGCTTTCTTGCACAGCAACAAGGCAATAAAGTCAATTTTCAGGTTTTTGGACAAACTGCAGCTCTTGCAATACTGTGAAATATGCGATGGGATCCATTTTAACACAGGAATTGGATCCGGTTTCTGTTGGACAGGGATGGCACACAATTCAATCCGATCCTGATTCATAGCTGACGCCAAAATATGCCAGTTAAGCGGATTGGGACAGATGCACCCTGGCGCAATATTAATAGTTTTTTAGCTTCGTGACGCCAATTCCAGCTTACGCAGGTACTGTAACAGGGGCTTTTAAGATGCTTATAGCTCACGTACCAAGTGAGGAATGCCAGAGGGGGAAAATGTCTCTGTGTAATGTCAACGGTGTCTCCCTACCTTGGTACGGCTGGACTCCTGTATCCTGGCTCACATGCAATAATTGAGTGTGGTTAGCAGGAGTACTTGAGGAATAATTGAAATCCACACAGATAATAGGGTCCAACTTGTGTTTACTTAGTGGCTTGCAGCTTTTGATCCATACAGGTACAGCAATAGTCTGGGGGTCCCAGCAGGTAGTGGCAATATGTGGCAGGAATCTATATGTATTCTGCTACTTATACATACGCCTAGTAGAAATCTGGCAGGTATCTATCTTCTGCTCTGTCTTTGGTCTGCTTGATTTGCGCTGACTAGCTGATGAGGTATTTGGCTTCTCCTGGTCTTTGGATAAGTACTCACAGGACTGCTGGCAGGGTATTGATCGGCTTCTTCCTGGAGATCTTTAGTTTCTGGAGATGGCTGCTTGCTTGTCAACAAGCTGAGGAAGATGACTCAGGCTGAGAAGGTGATCCGGGCCTCAGCCGAGGCTTGGATCCTAGATTGGGATCCCTGTTTCTGGGGAGCTTTAGTGTAGGCCTGATTAGTGTGGGCCTGAATTAAAGATTTATTTGCACAAAAATGGCTGTATTTCAAATGGCTGTATTAAAAGTGCAAGATAATGCACCTGGGGCATAAAAACCCAAGGGCAGAATATAGAATATTTGACACAGTCCTGACCTCAGTATCTGAGGAAAGGGATTTAGGAGTAATTATTTCAGAAGACTTAAAGGTGGGAAGACAATGGAATAGAGCAGCACGAAATGCCAGCAGAATGCTTGGATGTATAAGGAGAGGTATAAGCAGTAGAAAGAGTGATGTGCTTATGCCGCTGTACAGAACACTGGTGAGACCTCACTTGGAGTATTGTGCGCAGTACTGGAGGCCATATCTCCAGAAGGATATAGATACTGTAGAGAGAGTTCAGAGAAGAGCTACTAAACTGGTACATGGATTGCAGGATAAAACTTACCAGGAAAGGTTAAAGGACCTTAATATGTATAGCTTGGAAGAAAGAAGAGACAGAGGGGATATGATAGAAACTTTTAAATACATAAAGGGAATCAACTCGGTAAAGGAGGAGAGCATATTTAAAAGAAGGAAAAACTACCACAAGAGGACACAGTTTTAAATTAGAGGGGGCAAAAGGTTTAAAGTAATATAAGGGAAAAGTATTACTTTACTGAGAGATTAGTGGATGCATGGAATAGCCTTCCTGCAGAAGCTGGTAGCTGCAAATACAGTGAAGGGGTTTAAGCATGCATGGGCTAGGCATAAAGGCTTATCTTTCATATAAGATAGGGCCAGGGACTATTCATAGGATTCAGATATATGGGCAGACTAGATGGGCCAAATGGTTCTTATCTGCCGGACACATTCTATGTTTCTATGTTTCTATGTTTCTAAATGCCTACTTCAAAACCCCTGTACTGTAGAGGTAGTATCTCAGAGGGCCTGAACCTCTGAAGGCCTGAAGTAAATACATATTTGCACAGAAAGGCGGGTAGTTAAAATGGTCTGTATTTCAAATGCCTAATTCAAACCCCTGTATGTACAGGGAGTGCAGAATTATTAGGCAAGTTGTATTTTTGAGGATTAATTTTATTATTGAACAACAACCATGTTCTCAATGAACCCAAAAATTAATACCTCATTTAATATCAAACGCCTGAATATTTTTGGAAGTAGTTTTTAGTTTGTTTTTTAGGTTTAGCTATTTTTAGGGGGATATCTGTGTGTGCAGGTGACTATTACTGTGCATAATTATTAGGCACACTTAACAAAAAACAAATATATACCCATTTCAATTATTTATTTTTACTAGTGAAAACCCAATATATCATCTCAAACATTCACAAAATACATTTCTGACATTCAAAAACAAAACAAAACAAATCAGTGACCAATATAGCCACCTTTCTTTGCAAGACACTCAAAAAGCCCTGCCATCCATGGAATTCTGTCAGTGTTTTGATCTGTTCACCCATCAACATTGCGTGCTTGCAGCAGACCACAGAGCCTCCCACGACACACTGCAAAGTTCAGAGAGGTTGTACTGTTTTCCTCCTTGTAAATCTCACATTTGATGATGGACACAGGTTCTCAATGGGTTCAGATCAGGTGAACAAGGAGGCCCATGTCATTAGATTTTCTTCTTTTATACCCTTTCTTGCCAGCCACGCTGTGGAGTACTTGGACGCGTGTGATGGAGCATTGTCCTGCATTGAAAATCATGTTTTTCTTGAAGGATGCAGACTTCTTCCTGTACCACGGCTTGAAGAAGGTGTCTTCCAGAAACTGGCAGTAGGAACTGAGAGAGTTGAGCTTGACTCCACTCCTCAACCCGAAAAGGCCCCACAAGCTCATCTACTTTGATGATTACCAGCCCAAACCAGTACTCCACCTCCACCTTGCTGGCGTCTGAGTCGGACTGGAGCTCTCTGCCATTTACCAATCCAGCCACGGGCCCCATCCATCTGGCCATCAAGACTCACTCTCATTTCATCAGTCCATAAAAACCTTAGAAAAAATCAGTCTGAGATATTTCTTGGCCCAGTCTTGACGTTTTCAGCTTGTGTGATCTTGTTCAGTGGTGCGTGGTCTTTTCAGCCTTTCTTTCCTTGGCCATGTCTCTGAGTATTGCACACCTTGAGCTTTTGGGCACTCCAGTGATGTTGCAGCTCTGAAATATGGCCAAACTGGTGGCAATTGCATCTTGGCAGCTGCACGCTTGACTTTTCTCAGTTCATGGGCAGTTATTTTGCGCCTCTTGGTTTTTCCACACGGCTTCTTGCGACCCTGTTGACTATTTGAATAAAACCGCTTGATTGTTCGATGATCACGCTTCAGAAGCTTTGCAATTTTAAGAGTTGCTGCATCCCTCTGCAAGATATCTCACTATTTTGACTTTTCCTGAGCCTGTCAAGTCCTTCTTTTGACCCCATTTTGCCAAAGGAAAGGAAGTTGCCTAATAATTATGCACACCTAATAAAGGGTGTTGATGTCATTAGACCACACCCCTTCTCATTACAGAGATGCACATCACCTAATATGCTTAATTGGTAGTAGGCTTTCGAGCCTATACAGCTTGGAGTAAGACAACATGCATAAAGAGGATGATGTGGTCAAAATACTCATTTGCCTAATAATTCTGCACGCAGTGTATAGGGGGATCTCAGAGGGCCTGAACCTCTGAAGGCCTGAAGTTAATATATCTTTGCACAAAAAGGCTGTATTTCAAATGGCTGTATTTAAAATGCCTGATTCAAACCCCTGTATGTAGGGGGGTATCTCACACGGTCTGAACCAGTGTAGGCCTGAAGTAAATATATCTTTCCACAAAAAGGATGTATTTCAAATGACTGTATTTCAAATGCCTAATTCAAACCCCTGTATGTAGAGGTAGTATCTCAGAGGAATAATAGCAAAGACAGGTGCACGCTGCAATCTTACTAAACCCTCAAACTGATTTTAAAATTGAGAGATTAGTCAACATATCCTACGGTGTAGGACATGTCTAAGCCCGGGCACCACGCCAAGGTTTCTCAAGTAGCCCGGGACCTAACACTCTCCTAACTGAGCCGTATGGGCAATACCAGGAGCCAGTGGGCAAATTACAGGTGCATGAGGCCGACTCACAAACAACTCACCAGTTACCTCCAGCATAAGACCATGCTTGCAATGGGAGGAGGGAGGAGTCTGCGAGTCCCACTCAAGACTGGCTGATAAAGCCCAGGCTTCACAGGTGCACCTAAATGTGACCTGTAGATGGAAAATAGCCACATTTAAATTGGAGTTTATACACCTCCAGGGATCTCTATATATACAAACTGAAAAGACTAGCGTGGTATTAGCAGGAGGTGTTTAAACCCACATGCAGTCGTGCATATATATAGGGGAGCAAATCCTGCACTTGCTGGGGATTGCCATATATATTGTTTGTGAGTCGGCCTCATGCACCTGTAATTTACCCACTGGCTCCTGGTATTGCCCATACGGCTCAGTTAGGAGAGTGTTAGGTCCCGGGCTACTTGAGAAACCTTGGCGTGGTGCCCGGGCTTAGACATGTCCTACACCGTAGGATATGTTGACTAATCTCTCAATTTTAAAATCAGTTTGAGGGTTTAGTAAGATTGCAGCGTGCACCTGTCTTTGCTATTATTTTGTTATATTGTTATATTAATTATCACATCCGCACTTGTTACCTTGTGTAGGATGTCTATTGTGGTACTTGTGGTTCACCGCGGGCATCCTCCACCGTATGCATTTTGCTGCGAATTGCCATTAGCAACGGGCCACAAGTGCAGGATTTGCTCCCCTATATATATGCATGACTGCATGTGGGTTTGAGCACCTCCTGCTAATACCACGCTAGTCTTTTCAGTTTGTATATATAGAGATCCCTGGAGGTGTATAAACTCCAATTTAAATGTGCCTGTTTTCCATCTACAGCTCACATTTAGGTGCACCTGTGAAGCCTGGGCTTTATCAGCCAGTCTTGAGTGGGACTCGCAGACTCCTCCCTCCTCCCACTGCAAGCATGGTCTTATGCTGGAGGTAACTGGTGAGTTGTTTGTGAGTCGGCCTCATGCTCCTGTAATTTGCCCACTGGCTCCTGGTATTGCCCATACGGCTCAGTTAGGAGAGTGTTAGGTCCCGGGCTACTTGAGAAACCTTGGCGTGGTGCCCGGGCTTAGACATGTCCTACACCGTAGGATATGTTGACTAATCTCTCAATTTTAAAATCAGTTTGAGGGTTTAGTAAGATTGCAGCATGCACCTGTCTTTGCTATTATTTTGTTATATTGTTATGTTAATTATCACATCCGCACTTGTTACCTTGTGTAGGATGTCTATTGTGGTACTTGTGGTTCGCCGCGGGCATCCTCCACCGTATGCATTTTGCTGGGGATTGCCATTAGCAACGGGCCACAAGTGCAGGATTTGCTCCCCTATATATATGCACGACTGCATGTGGGTTTGAGCACCTCCTGCTAATACCACGCTAGTCTTTTCAGTTTGTATATGTAGTATCTCAGAGGGCCTGAACCTCTGTAGGCCTGAAGTAAATATATCTTTGCGCAAAAAGGCTGTATTTCAAATGGCTGAATCAAACCCCTGTATGAATAGGGGGATCACACACGCCCTGAATCTGTGTAGACCTGAATTAAAGATTTATTTGCACCAAATGGCTGTATTTTAAATGACTGATTCAAACCCCTGTATGTAGGGGGGTATCTCACACAGTCTGAACCTGTGTAGGCCTGAAGTAAATATATCTTTGCACAAAAAGGCAGTATTTCAAATGGCTGTATTTCAAATGCCTGATTAAAACCCCTGTATGTAGGGGGGTATCTCACACGGTCTGAACCTGTGTAGGCCTGAAGTAAATATATCTTTGCACAAAAAGGCTGTATTTCAAATGGCTGTATTTCAAATGCCTAATTCAAACCCCTGTAGGTATAGAGGGGATCTCACATGGTCTGAACCTGTGTAGGCCTGAAGTAAATATATCTTTGCACAAAAAGGCTGTATTTCAAATGGCTGTATTTCAAATGCCTGATTCAAACCCCTGTATGTAGGGGGGTATCTCACACGGTCTGAACCTGTGTAGGCCTGAAGTAAATATATCTTTGCACAAAAAGGCAGTATTTCAAATGGCTGTATTTCAAATGCCTAATTCAAACCCCTGTATGTAGGGGGGTATCTCACACGGTCTGAATCTATGTAGGCCTGAAGTAAATATATCTTTGCACAAAAAGGCAGTATTTCAAATGGCTGTATTTCAAATGCCTAATTCAAACCCCTGCATCTAGGGGGGATCACACAGGGCCTGAACCAGTGTAGGCCTGAAGTAAATATATCTTTGCACAAAAAGGCAGTATTTCAAATGGCTGTATTTCAAATACCTGATTCAAACCCCTGTATGTAAGGGGGTATCTCACACAGTCTGAGCCTGTGTAGGCCTGAAGTAAATATATCTTTGCACAAAAAGGCTGTATTTCAAATGGCTGTATTTCAAATGCCTGATTCAAACCCCTGTATGTAGGGGGGTATCTCACACGGTCTGAACCAGTGTAGGCCTGAAGTAAATATATCTTTGCACAAAAAGGCTGTATTTCAAATGGCTGTATTTCAAATGCCTAATTCAAACCCCTGTATGTAGAGGTGGTATCTCACAGGGCCTGAACCTCTTTAGGCCTGAATTCAATATTATTGCACCAAATGGCTGTATTTAAAATCTCTGAATGTAACCCAAATGTATTAAGGGTGTATCTCACAATGACATCTGCATCAAAGGCTGCCAACAAAATTTTTGGAGCCCAAACGACTGTTTGTTTAACAACAGAATTTGACAGCAGTATATAAGCCTGTAATTTCACACGTGCTGATGCTGCAAGGCCTGAAAATAGTGTTTTTTGTCAAATAAGTGTGTTTTTCAAACCCCAGAAAATGATGGGTGTATTTCTAAGTTAAATTGCACACTGACTAATACAGATGTTGTATATTGCCCAAAAAGTCTTTTTTTGCTAACAGAATATGAATACTGTATATATTAAACTTGAATTTAACACTTGCAGATCTGGAGAATACTGTTTTTTGAAACAAAAAGTGTGTTTTTAAAACCCCAGAAAATGATGGGTGTATTTCTAGCTTAAATTGCACACTGACTAATACACATGTTGTAGTTTGCCCCCAAAAAATGCTGATTTGCAATGTCCCAAAAGCTCAGATGCAGTGCTGGTGCACTGGGCATGCATAACTTACCCACCTAACTAACAGAATTCTAAAAGTTAGTATTTTTGGTCAATAAGCTCAAGGCAGGGTAAAACGATAGTGCTCTGCACCCACACAACTATTTGTCTGTAGGTCTTTGAGTTAGAATCTCTCCTATGCTCTCCATGAAATCACAAGTCCAGCAGCATCCTCTCCCTACATTTGTAACAGCAGTGAGAGTGACGTGCAGCGCTACATGACTCAAGCTTATATAGAGCCTGGGTCACATGTTGCTCTGGCCAATCACAGCCATGCAATTAGTAGGCATGGCTGTGATGGCCTCTTGGGGCAAGTAGTATGACGCTTGTTGATTGGCTGCTGTGCAGCCTTTCAAAAAGCACCAAGAAAGCGGCGAACGCCGAACCCGAATCCGAACTTTTACGAAAATGTTCGGGTCCGGGGTCCAAAAATCCTAAAGTTCGGTACGAACCCGAACTTTACAGTTTGGGTTCACTCAACCCTACTCTTGGGTCCCCTCTATGATTTAGTCGTACATAAATGGCCAATTTTGGTCAGATAAGTAAACAACAGGATAAGTACAATAACAGGAATGACAAAAGAAGTGAAAACTCAAAAAAAAATTGAGGGAGGTCTTAAAGAAAACAAGCAAAATAAATTTGTTCATTGAGGCCCAGTGGATCCACAGTTCTAAGATGGTGTATCCACTGTGCCTCTTTACACAGGATCCTTTTATCCCAATCGCCACCTCTAGGAGACTTACAAATTACTTTGATTACTTGGAATTTGAGGGTCTTATAGTCTCCATTATGGTATTCTGAGATGTGGCGTGGGATGAGTTTGTCACGCTGATGGTTGATATCCCCAATAGGATCTCCCACCCTCCTTTTCAGCTCCCGCTTAGTCTTACCCACATAATTAAGGGGGCATTCACAAGTACATAGATGGATTACATATTGAGTCTTGCAATTTGCAAAATCAGGCATTTGGTAGGTCCTACTTGTCGATACACTTCTGAAGGTAGTTGATTTAAGAATTAGTGTACAGCAAATGCAGTCATTTCCACATTTAAAGGTCCGGGGTGGTTTTCAATCTAACCAGGTACCTTTTCTTTGTGGAGTACTGTAGTGGCTATGTAACAGTCTGTCCCTAATTGATCTACCTCTTCTGTAGGTCGCAAGTGGTTGTGGGGGGATGAGATCATTTAAATCGGGGTCGGACAAAAGTATTCCCCAATATCGCCTGAGGATACTAACATTATTTTATGTGTATAAAAAGTATCCAAGTATTCATATTTTAGAACAGAAAATTTTATTAGGGTTTTATAAATTGATTAAAAATCGTTAATGCCAAATTGAATAGAGATTTTCAGAAAATGAATTGTATTCATTTCTAGAGTTGAGCAGACACCTGGATGTTCGGGTTCGACGGGTTCGGCCGAACTTCACCAAAAAGTTTGAGTTCGAGACCCGAACTTGACCCCGAACCCAAACCCCATTGAAGTCAATGGGGACCCGAACTTTCGAGCAGTAAAATGGCTGTAAAAAAAGCCATGGAAACGGCTAGAGGGCTGCAAATGGCAGCAAAATGTAGTTAAGAGGATGGCAAGTGCCCTGCAAGCAAATGTGGATAGGGATATGACTTCAAATATCATAAAATACCTAAAAATAAAAATTATAATCTTGATCTTGGAGAACAAGGTTCATATGGAGTAGGAGGTTGAGGAGGCAGTGGATGTGGCGGTGTAGGTGGAAGCGGCGGTGGAGGATGAGGAGGTAGCCTACACTGCTTTTTGGTTTTATTTTTAATTTTTATTTTTTTTAATTAGAGTACTACCCAAAACATTGGGAAATATAACCTGTGATAACCCCCTCCAGCCATGCTAAACAAACGTTCAGACAATACACTGGTTGCAGGGCAGGCCAGCACCTTTAAGGCGTAAAGGGAAAGCTCAGGCCATATGCCCAATTTGTAGACCCAGAAGTTGAAGGGGGCAGACCCATCAGTCAGTATGTGTAGGCGTGTGCACACATACTGCTCCACCATGTCGCACGTCCCCGTGATGTCCACAATCCAATTGGATATCTTCTCTATCAACTTTCGATGTTCTTTTCTGCACCTACCATGTTGATCACGGTTAGCGGCAAGTCAGGGTTCCACGCCGGAGAAGGAGCATGAGAAAGGGAGACCACATACAAGGGAGGTCAATGGCTGCAATGTGATCGAGTGAAAATGTGGGACAAGTTATTAAAGCAGAAGGATCAAATGAAAGGGCCAATAAAGACAAATTTTAGAAATTTAAGTCCCTGTCACCTATGCAGAGCAGGGGTTTTTCATCGCCAGAAATGGGTTAATGTCACCCACCAATGGAACAGATGATTTTAAAAAATTTCGGTCCCTGTTACCTATGCAGAGCAGGGTTTTATTCACGGCAAAAATGGTAAAATGTCACCAAATAATGTAACAGAAAAATTAGTGAAATTTATTTACCTGTCTACTAGGTAGAGCAGGGGTATATTACAGCCAAAAATTGGTGAATGTCACCCAACAATATAACAGAAAAAGTAGTGAAATTTATTTACCTGTCTACTAGGTAGAGCAGGGGTATATTACAGCCAAAAATTGGTGAATTTCACCTGAAAATGTAACAGACTAATTAGTGAAATGACATAAAATATAACACGTACAAATAAAAAAAATTTATCTGGATGTATGAGGTTGAGGTCCATATGGAGTAGGAGGTTGAGGAGGCGGTGGACGTAGCGGTGTAGGTGGAAGTGGCGGAGGAAGAGGACGAGGTAGCCAACATTTATTTATTTATTAGGGTACACTCCAAAAGAGTGGGAAATATCCAAAATACAACAATGAGCAATTGCGCTGTAGTATTTTATAACAATGGCTGTTTAAGGCCGGTATACATGTCTACTCTGCACAAGGTACGGACAAGTCCTGTGGGATCCATACCTGGTTCATTTTAATGAACATGAGCTTGTCCACATTGGCTGTGGACAGACGGCTGCTCTTGTCTGTGATGACGCCTCATGCCGTGCTAAACACACGCTCAGATAATACACTGGCTGCAGGGAGGCCAGCACCTCCAAGGCATAGAGGGCAAGCTCAGGCCATGTGCCCAATTTGGAGACACAGAATTTGAAGGGGCAGACCCATCATTCAGTACGTGTAGGCGTGTGCACACATACTGCTCCACCATGTTGCTGAAATGCTGCCTCCTGCTAAGACGTTCCATATCAGCTGGTGGTGCTGGTTGTCGTGGCGTGCTGACAAAGCTTTTCCACATTTCGGCCATGCTAACCCTGCCTTCTGACTTGCTGGTGGTGTCCCAGCTGCGCTGGCGACCTCTTTCTCCTCCTCTGTCTTCGCCTTGTGCTTTCACTGTGCCCCCGCTGTCAGGTGGGAATGCTATCAGCAGCACGTCTACCAGCGTGCACTTGTACTCGCGCATCTTACGATCACGCTCCAGTGACGGAATTAAGGATGGTACGTTGTAACGGGGATTCAGCAGCGTGGCCACCCAGTAATCAGCACAAGTTGGGAAAGTGGGCAACTCGGTGGTTGTTGTGGAGACACTGCAGCATATAATTACTCATGTGTGCCAGGCTGCCCAGAGGCAACGACAAGATGTCCTCTGTGGGAGGTGTATCGTCTGCGTCCTCTGTTTCCCCCCAGCTCCACACCAGTGATGGCCATGGGCTGGTTTAGGTGCCACCCTGCTGTGAACACGGTTCCTCCACCTCCATCTCCTCATCCTCCACCTCGTCATCCTCCAGAACTGTGCCCTGGCTGGACAATTGCGTACCTGGTGTTTGTGGGTGCAGGAACCCACCCTCTGAGCCACTTGTGAATAACTGGCCTGAAACCCTATGAAATGATCCCTCTTCCTCCTCCTCCTCCTGTGCCACATCCTCTTCCATCATCGCCAAAAGCGTTTTTTGAAGGAGGCATAGTAGTGGGATAGTAACGCTGAGAACGGTGAAACAGCGCAACATGGAACACAGGTCTTGCATGGAGGCCCAGTCATTGGTGGTGAAGTGGTGCTGTTCTGCAGAGCGACTCACCAGTGCATGCGGCAGCTGAAACTCCACTATCGCCTCCTGCTGCTCACACAGTCTGGCCAGCATGTGCAAGGTGGAGTTCCACCTTGTGGGCACATCGCATATGAGGCGGTGAGCGGAAAGGCCGAAGTTACGCTGCAGCGCTGACAGGTGAGCAGCAGCAGGGTGAGAAAGCCGAAAGCGGGCACACACAGCCCGCACTTTCTGCAGCAGCTCAGACATATCGGGGTAATTTTTAAGGAACCTCTGCATCACCAAATTCAGCACATGCGCTAGACAAGGCATGTGCATCAAACGTTCCAGAGCTGCTACGAGATTTTTGCCGATTATCGCACTCCACCAGGCCGGGCTTAAGGCTCACTGGCACCAACCACTCATCGGTCTGTTGTTCCATGCACGTCCACAGCTCCTGCGCGGTGTGATTTTTTTTCCCCCAAACAGATAAGTTTTAAAACTGCCTGCTGTCGTTTACCCCTGGCTGTGCTGAAGTTGGTGGTGAAGGTGTTACGCTGACCGGATGAGGAGCTGGTAGAGGATGAGGAAGCGGAGTAGGAGGAGGAAGCAACAGGAGGCAAAGAGAAGCGCCCTGCAATCCTCGGTGGTGGAAGGACATGTGCCAAACTGCTATCCGCCCAGGACCAGCCACCACTGCATTTACCTAGTGTGTTGTTAGGGAGATTTAACATCCCTGACTGTGTCCACTGGTCCACGTATCCGTAGTTAGGTGGACCTTGCCACAGATGGCGTTGCGCAGTGCACACCTGATTTTGTCCCCCACTTGGGTGTACAGGGAAGGGATGGCTCACCTGGAAAAGTAGTGGCAGCTGGGCACGACGTACTGTGGGACAGCCACCGCCATAAGGCTTTTAAAGCTCTCCGTCTCCACCAGACGGAATGACAGCATTTCAAAGGCCAGTAATTTTGAAATGCTAGCATTCAGGGCCAGGAATAGCGGGTGGGTAGGGCGGTACTTCCTCTTTTGCTCCAGTGTTTGCAAGATGGAGAGCTGAACGCTTCCGCGGAACGTTGTGGAGATGCTTAGTGACCCAGGTGGTGGTGTTGCTGGCAGATCCTCTGTTTGCGTGATGGCAGGTGCCACTGTTACTCCAGAGGTGGATGAAGAGGCCGAGACTGCAGCAGAAGAGGAAGCAGAAGGAGCCAGAGACCTTTCTTGGTTTTTGAGGTGTCTACTCCACTGCAGCTCGTGCTTTCAACTTAGATGCCTGGTCATGCAGGTTGTGCTCAGGTTGAGAACGTTTATGCCTTGCTTCAGGCTCTGATTGCACAGCGTGCAAACCACTCGTGTCTTGTCGTCAGCACATTATCTGAAGAACTGCCATGCCAGGGAACTCCTTGGAGCTGGCTTTGGTGTGCTCGGTCCCTTGCTGCGTTGGGCGGTAGCAGGCATACTGTCTAGGGGACGGCCGCTCCGCTTTTGCACCCTGCTCCCTCTTCTACTGTGTTGATGACTCTGTGCGACCACCGCCTCTTCCTCCAAACTACACAGGTCACTCGCATGACCTTGAATCCATGTGGAGTCGAGGACCTCATCATCCTCTACATCATCTTCCAACCAGTCTCCACCCTTGCCCTCCTTTTCGGTCTGCACACTGCAGAAAGCCACAGCAGTTGGCACCTGTGTTTCGTCATCATCCGAGACGTGCTGCGGTGGTCCTCCCATGTACTCATTCTGAAACATAAGTGGTTGGGCATCGGTGCACTCAATATCTTCCACTTCTGGGGCAGGGCTATGTGGATGGCCCTGGGAAACCCTGCTAGCAGAGTCATCAAAAAGCAGAAGAGACTGCTGCATGACTTGGGGCTCAGACTACTTGGCTGATTTGCAAGGGGGTGATGTGAAAAACTGATGGACATCGGCTGAAGGTGCTTACTCTGTTCTTTCAGCAGGAGACTGGGTGGGAGACAATGTGAAGGAACTGGAGGCACTGTCAGCAACCCAATCTACTATCGCCTGTACTTGATCTGGCCTCACCATTCGTAGAGCCGCATTAGGCCCGACCAAATAACGCTAAAGGTTTTGTCGCCTACTTGCACCTGAGGAAGGTGTTTCAGTTGTGAGTGTAGCTGGCACAGATCGACCACTTCCTCTCCCTGCAACAGGAGCTTCACCAGTAGCACCACGACCTGGGCCGCGTCCCTTATTCGACGCTCTCCTCATTCTCTGCAAATTTTGTATCTTGCCCAAAATGTTTTTTTTTTATAACAAAATAGAACACCAGTATCTAACGCGTGTATTTCACACTGACAGATGCAGCCAAGGCCGCAAATTTAGTATTTTGCCCAAAATGGGTGTTTTTTAAACCCAGAATATTATTGCAGTATTTCCTAGATTGTATGTCACACTAACAAAGCAGCATAGGCCCCAGATGTACGGGATTATTGCCAAAAATGCGGTTTGTTCTTGTAAACCAGAAAAATTATTGAAGTATTTCAAGCTTGTATCTCACACTGACAGATGCAGCCAAGGCCGCAAATTTTGAATTTGGCCCAAAATGGGTTGTTTTTCAATAAACCAGTATCTAACGCTTGTATTTCACACTGACAGATGCAGCAAGGGCTGTAAAACTTAGTCTTTGCCCAAAAAGGGTGTTTTTTAAAACAAGAAAATTATTGCAGTATTTCAAGCTTAAATTTCACATTGACTAATGCTTCACAGGCCCCAGATGGAGGGTATTGCCAAAAAGGGGTGCTTTTTTAAACCCAGAAAATTATTGCAGTATTTCAAGCTTGTATGTAACAATGACAGATTCAGAAAAAATTTGGATTTTGCCATACTGGGTGTTTTTTTAATACAGAATATGACAGCTGTTTATAACGCTTGTACTTTCACACTGACAGATGTAGCAAAGGGCTGTAAAATTTTGGATTTTGCCCAAAAAGGTTGTTTTTTAAAACCCAGAAAATATTGCTGTATTTCAAGCTTAAATAGCACACTGACAAAACCTGCATAGCCCCAGATGGAGGGTATTGCCAAAAAGGGGTGCTTTTTTAAACCCTAGAAAATTATTGCTGTATTTCAAGCTTGTATTTAACAATGACAGATGCATCAAATGCCGCCAAAATTAGTATTCTGCTCTAAATGGGTGGTTTTTTAATAACAGAAACTATGACAGCAGTATATAACGCTTGTATTTCACACTGACAGATGCAGCAAGGGCTGTAAATTTATTATTTTGCCCAAAAAGGGTGTTTTTTAAAACCAAGAAAATTATTGCAGTATTTCAAGCTTAAATTGCACACAGAAAAATGCTGCAAATGCCACAGATGTAGGGTCTTGCCAAAAATTGGTGATTTTTCAAACCCAGAATATAATTGCAGTATTTCAAGCTTCTATGTCACAAATGTACATATGCTGTGCTGTAGACAGAACTTGCATAAAATGGCCTCCGCCACCCACCTAACTAACAGACAGATAAAAGTTATTTTTCTGGGTCGCTGGGCTCAGGGCAGGGTAAAAAGATTGTGTAAAAAGATTGTTCACTGCACCCACAAAACAAAACCTAGGTAGATCGCTGAGTTAACAAGCACTTCAGATTTTGTCCCTACACTAATCAGAGCAGAGTGACGTGCAGCGCTTCGTGACTCCAGCTTATTTAGAGGCTGGGTCACATGCTGCTCTGCAGCCTTTCAAAAAGTGCCATTAACTCACCAAACACCAAACCAAACCTGAACTTTTACTGAAAGTTTGGGTTCGGGTCCGGAGTCCAAAAATCCTAAAGTTCGGTATACGAACCCAAACTTTACAGTTTGTGTTCGCATCAACCCTATCATATCAATTACATGCACATAAACACTAAGTGAACACAGTTACATTTACCCCCATACTTGTCCTACATCTAAGGGTCTTCGTATGCAGCCCAATACCAGGTACTAAATGAGCACCAATCGACCATAGACAGTCTGGTCAGCGCTCTATATACAAGTCAATCAGCGCGTGGTAGAAAGTAAAATTAAAAAGGGGTGTGAGCAATTGTTATTGCAATTAATCTTCTATTCACTTTGCATATTGTCAGAGGCACATGACAAATTTTAGGTGCTGCGTGATACATCCGTTCAACTGACAAATGAGTGTTTATGCTTATTTCTTGGGTGATATGAAGGCACATTTAATGGCCCTATCCTCTGCCGGCTGTATGAAGTTTTTAATATGCCATATGCACGAGGCTGTAAGCTGCCAGAGGACATTGACATACAGTAGGAGAAGGTGTATTTCCAGTAAGAGCCCAAATAGAGCTGTGTGGTTATGGATTCATGGGAATGTCTTAGTCCAAAACTCATCTGAGAGTTTAGAAATAATAACGTTTAGCATACATATTAAGTGGGAATTGGTTTCTTTATCTCATTCTCTATACTGGGCAGGAACTTTTCTGCAGCAGACTTTTACAGCAGCTCCCAATTTTTATGCATAAACATACATCAAAACTGGTGTTAAGGAAAACTGACTTAGTTGCCCATAGCAACCAATCAGCTTCCACCTTTCATATTCCAACTGAGCGCCGAAAAATGAAATCTGAAATCTGATTGGCTGCTATGAGCAACTAAGTTTGTTTTCCTTAGCACCAGTTTTGAATAAATTTCTCCCGATGTCTCCTAAATTCACTTATGTCATAGAAGAGTAGATTTTATGCAAAAAAGCCTGTGCCTACTTAAATACAGTATTCCCGAATCCCCGAAAAGTCTGCTCCCTTTTTTCTAATAGCCTACAATTTACTTCTCATAGCAAACATCTGCATGTGTTATTGTTTTCTTCTGTAATCCCTTAGAACCTATTGAGAATCTGAATGTAAGGAAAATAACTGTTTTCCTGCATTTGCAATAAGCAGATAATATTTTTACGCTCAAAAGAATAGATATATATGGAAAGCTAACACACAATTTTCAACTACTATCCAACATATTGGTATAATCACAGTAATCTAATCCTATGTTGCGTGGGTGATGCATTCTTCCTCAAGCAGTTTTACACCCACATTCCAGTGAATAAAACACAATTCTTTAACAGCAAAATGATTTGAATAGAAGGGTTAACAATTAACATATATTAAATACATTCATTGTGCAACTTCATTTGGAAGTCAAAACTGGCAGTAGATTTACTACATGTAAGTGAGATGAACACAGTATTTAATCTAGCAAAAAGTGAAAATATCCAACTTCATAGACTTTCTAAAAGGAACACACATGGCAGATCTACTCATCGGCCTCAGGAGCCAGTTTTCTTCATGTGTGGAGTGAAAAAAATATTTTCTCCAGTAGACTGTTTTTATATGAAAGAGTACCTAATGAATAATATTAAAATAGAGATCATAACAATGAAATTATGTTTAGTCTAGGATTAATAATTGGGAAAGACAGATAAAAGAAATTTACTATAGGGGTGTCATTGTTTTTACTGTCTAAATTACAGTATATTATTTTGTCCATAGGAAAAATGCAATTGTGCCAGTTAAATGACATCATTTCATTCACAAAGAATGGCATTCAAGTTGAATGCTATACAGTGTGAAACTTAAAAAATTAGAATATCGTGCAAAGTTCATTTATTTCAGTAATGCAACTTAAAGGTGAAACTAATATATGAGATAGACTCATTACATTCAAAACCTTTATTTGTTATAATTTGGATGATTATGGCTTACAGCTTATGGAACCCCAAAGTCACAATCTCAGGAACCCTTTGCTCAGGGGGTATGGATTACTTAGCTGACTAGTGTGACACTTTGAGCCTAGAATATTGAACCTTTTCACAAAATTCTAATTTTAAGCTGCATTAATGCAATTCCTTTTATTTGCATTACTGAAATAAATGGACTTTTGCACGATATTTCAATTTTTCGAGTTTCACCTGTATTTCTTAAGCAACCCCACAACTTTTTTGACCCTTGAGTAGTACTGTATTAGAGATAAGTGAACTTTTAGAAATTTTGATTTCTGATTTGTTGAATTTTTCAAAAAAAATTTGATTTGTGGCCAAACTTAATCAAAAAGTGAAATTGGTATCTGACACTTCAAGGTCTCCTTTTTTAATAATTTTTGAATGACACTGACATATATAGCTGTGAGTAAAAGCAAGGTTGACAGTGTTAACCCTTAGAAGACCCTGAGATTTTTCCATTTTTGTTTTTCACTCCCCGCCTTCCCATAGTCCTAACTTTTTTTCCGCTTACATAGCCTAATGAGGGCTTATTTTTTGCTGGACAAGTTGTACTTTCTAATGGTACCATTTATGGTTGCATTACAATGTAGTGGGAAGCAGCAAAAAAATCCAAATGGGGTAGAAATTGGGGAAAAACGCAATTCTGTTAAAGATTTTTTTTTTTTTACACTGTTCACTATGCAGTAAAATTGACCTGTTATCTTCATTCTCCAGGTCAGTACAGTTACAATGATACCACACTTGTCAAATTTTTCTTGCGTTTTAATACTGACAAAAAATGAAAACCCTTTGACAAAAAAAAAATGATCACCATAATTCTGACCCCTATAACTTTTTATTAGTTTTGTGTACAGGCTGTGTGAGGGCTGAAGTTAAGGCTACTTTCACACTAGCGGCAGTGACGGATACCGACAGGCTGTCTGATCCGTCCTGCCGCTATTTTGCCGTGCCGCTGGACTGCCGCTCCGTCCCCATTGACTATAATGGGGACGGGGCGGAGCTCAGGCGCAGCATGGCAGTGCACGGTGAGAGGCCGCTGGACTAAAAAGTCAGACATGCAGTACTTTTAGTGCAGCGGCCTTTCGCCGTTGCACTGTCGTGCTGCGCCTTAGCTCCGCCCCGTCCCCATTATAGTCAATAGGGACAGAGTGGCAGTCCGGCGGCACAGCGAAATAGCGGCAGGATGGATCCGACAGGGTGAACAACCTGTCAGATCCGTCCTGCCGCTAGTGTGAAAGTACCCTAATTGTATCGGCATTTTCGCAAATGGAGATGCCCATGATGTTTATTTTTATTATTGGTTAAGTATTATTATTTTAAGGAAAGAGGGGGTAATTTGAATATATATATATATATCCATGAAGAAAATCTGGCAGCACTCCCTTCAAAACTGATATAGGGTGCCTGCGGTGGTCCCTCGATTCAGGACGGAAGACAATGAAGAAAATCAGCAGCACTCCTTGAAAAATAAAATGTGCTCTTTATTCACACATATAGTGTCAACACTTGATATGTGTGAATAAAGAGCACATTTTATTTTTCAAGGAGTGCTGCGGATTTTCTTCATTATATTATATATATTTACTATATTATATATATATATAAAATGAAAATAGAGCAGCACTCCAGTGTGGTGAAAAAAAGAAAACTGTTTATTCACCCAGTAGTGACGCGACGTTTCGGCTCCAACATGAAGCCTTTCCCAAGCAATGTAACAATGCAAAATGAACATACTTTTAGTGTGAGGAAGTGACATCATCAAACATAATTGGCATTAGCCCATGCCTGTACAAGTATCATACAAAAAACATAGTATACATATATGCATATACAAATCTTGTGAACACAGTGCATAATCATCAAATAGAGCCGTGATACAATTATATATCAGGAATTCATTATGCCAATAAATACAAAATTCATATGTATAAAGTGCACATGTGTAATCACCCAGATAACAACTGGTTAAAATAGAGGGCTGTTACCACACATCTATCATGGGGAGTGGCCAGGTCACATGATTGTAGGCATGGATACAAGCGCCTAACAAAGCAACTCATACATTCCCGATGTGACTCCATTGCCAAAGTCCGCGTCCTGGAATCCCGGATGCGCATGCGTCCAATAGGCACGTCATCCGACAGACAAACACGCGCACAGTCAAGTGTGCGTGCGCATGCGCCGAAAATAAACACGCTTATGGCTAGATCGTCATGTCCTGTCAGTGTCATAACAAAGCCTCGCGATAAGTTAGTACCTGCAAGCGCCCAGTACAAACCGCCATCTTGGAAAAGGTAAAGCCAGGTCAGACGCGTATAGAGCTGCGTCATGACCTGTGCCAAACGTTGACCAATAAGGTGTGCATGCATACAACAAACAAATCGTTACTATTCAGATCTACAGTGTCGAATGCAAATCGCCGCCAGGCACCAACAGTTGACACATATATAGGGGACATCACATGGGCAAAGCCAACATCACAGCTTTCCCATATGTTATCCACCCCATTGACCTTGTAACAAAATAAGGGATCTCCTCAACTCATTCATACTCAGGAGACTGAAGATATATAGCACCATAGGCGATTGTGAAATTGACACTGAAATGGACATCTAGTGGAGTTCGGGGATTGTAGTTGGATGATTGCGCAAGTCCATGTTCATTCGTCACGCACCTTTGGCCATCCACCATGGTATATCTGCGTGAGTAAAGAGAGAAGAGAAAAAGAATAATTAATTAATACCTGTACATTTTTGTAAATAACAGAGTAAAAATTACATTACTACCAATCACAGGACAGAGCATAGAGTAGTACTGTATTCGAATGGCACTTTTTGTACAAAATTGTATGTCAAACCAACTGATAAAAATCCAACCATTCTGTACAGCAGCTGTCATCCTAAAAGAATGATACGTTCTCTTCTGTACTCGCAAATGTTGCGAGTTAAGAGAATTGTCTCTGATGATCTTGACTCCAGAAACACGCTAGATGACATGTTACATAAGTTAAAAGAACGTGGTTATCCACATAAAACTATTGAAGAATATCGCAATACAGTGATAGGGATGGACAGGCAGAGAATCCTGTCCAACCCATCGACTAAAAACATGGTGTCTAGGATTCCGTTTGTGTCTACATACACTGAGGCTAGCACTAGCATCAGTCATATTATTAGACGACACTGGCCAGTTCTTGCTGGTTCCATCAGGGGAGTTCCTGAATTTGATTCTCCACCATTGTTTTCCTACAGAAAGTCCAAGAGTTTAAGGGACAAAAAAAGTCCTCAGACAATCTACTTTGACGCGTCCTGGACTTGGATGTTTTCCATGTCTTGGATGTGTCAATTGTAGATACATGTGTAAAGCCTCCTCTTTTATTCATCCATCCTTGGGAGTTGATTTTACCATACATTTTCATCTAACATATACAGTACAGACCAAAAGTTTGGACACACCTTCTCATTCAAAGAGTTTTCTTTATTCTCATGACTATGAAAATTGTAGATTCACACTGAAGGCATCAAAACTATAAATTAACACATGGTGAATTATATACATAACAAACAAGTGTGAAACAACTGAAAATATGTCATAGTCTAGGTTCTTCAAAGTAGCCACCTTTGCTTTGATTACTGCTTTGCACACTCTTGGCATTCTCTTGATGAGCTTCAAGAGGTAGTCCCCTGAAATAGTTTTCACTTCACAGGTGTGCCCTGTCAGATTTAATAAGTGGGATTTCTTGCCTTATAAATGGGGTTGGGACCATCAGTGGCGTTGAGGAGAAGTCAGGTGGATACACAGCTGATAGTCCTACTGAATAGACTGTTAGAATTTGTATTATGGCAAGAAAAAAGCAGCTAAGTAAAGAAAAACGAGTGGCCATCACTACTTTAAGAAATGAAGGTCAGTCAGTCTGCCGAAAAATTGGGAAAACTTTGAAAGTAAGGGCTATTTGACCATGAAGGAGAATGATGGGGTGCTGCGCCAGATGACCTGGCCTCCACAGTCACCGGACCTGAACCCAATCGAGATGGTTTGGGGTGAGCTGGACCACAGAGTGAAGGCAAAAGGGCCAACAAGTGCTAAGCATCTCTGGGAACTCCTTCAAGACTGTTGGAAGACCATTGCAGGGGACTACCTCTTGAAGCTCATCAAAAGAATGCCAAGAGGGGGGCGGAGCTAGCGCCGGAAGGGAATGGTCGCAAGTGCTTGAGCTCCGTCACATCGAGTCTCTCCCTACATAGCCTACGCTAGCATACCCGACATACCATGGTGAAAATCGGAAACCCCAAAGCTGGGGAAGCTACCCGCCACCAAAAATCCACGTCTGGAGAGGGTGACATGGATAAATTCATAAAGAAAGCGGCGGTGATATGCGCCGCGAGAGAATCCAAAATGGCGCCTGCTCCGCAAGCTGTTGATGCCATGAGCGAGCAAGAAGCGTCTGAGGCTGACAGCGAAAATGAAGAGGCGAGAGGGTCTCAAAGCCTACCGATATCCAGGAAGTTCCTGAAGAAGACGTTAGCGAAAGCCCTGGAACCAGTCGCACATGAATTGGCCTCCCTCAGGCAAGAAATGAGACACATCGGAGGCAGAGTGGAAAATCTGGAAACAGCCCAAACCTCCATGCAAGAGTGGCAAATGGCGGCATCAGAGAGCTTCAAGAAATGCCAAGACCATATGAACGCGGTACACACAGCACTTGAAGACCAAGAAAACCGCGGCAGGAGGAACAACCTCCGGTTTCGAGGAGTGCCAGAAACCGTTACGGCCTCAGAGATCCCAGCAGCAATCCTAGCTATCTGCTCCGACATCGTAGGCCCGGAATACCCATCGCAAATCATCCTAGAGAGGGCCCATAGAGCCCTGAGGCCTCAACCTAACGCCTCAGAACCGCCAAGAGACGTAATTTGCCGTTTCCTCAACTATAAAGATAAAGAAGCGGTCCTCTTTAAATCCCGCAATGCCACAGAATTAAACTACAATGGAGCTATCATTAACATATATCAAGACCTAGCTCCAGTGACCTTAAAGAAACGGAAGACCCTCAAACCTTTGACGGATTGGCTGAGGGCTCAGAAAGTTCCATACCGCTGGTCCTTTCCGTTCGGTCTTTCATTTGCCATAGAAGGTCGCAGGTTCAACATCCAATCGCATGCAGATCTGGGCCTGCTGTTTGAGTATCTAGAGATGCAACCTCTGAAGATCGAGAACTGGGACAGCATACAAGACCTTGCAGCGCTCCCGCCGATCCAATACTCAGCACCATTTGAAACCAGAAGAACACCCAAAGCACAACGCCAGAAGAGGAAGAACTCCCCTCTGACACCCAGGAGGATCAACGCGGACTATTTTTGACCGGGAACCGCATACTCCTTGAGGAAAATCCGAGATTCCTGTCCCTTGATGTGCCATCCATCTACGTTCTAGGGGACTGGTAGTATTACTTAGAAAATTTTTGCTTCATTTGTTGACCCGTAGCCTCCGTATATTCAACTTTTGTGGTAGGCCCTTGGCCCATAGTTAATCCCGCTATAAGACAAATAAACATGTTTGTTTTCTATGTTAACCCCTAGGTTGCGGTACAATTTCAGTTTGTCTGGCTAGTATATAACGCATGTTCGCAGATATATTTCCTGATGTAGACTCACCTAAGGTCGTCTGCAACTATTTACTTCAATCCTCCTTCCCTTGTCCCTCTCCCCCCTCCCTATATCCTGCAGCTATATTAATTACATAATACTCTCACAACCTACCTGCCTCCCCTGCTCCCAATTCAGGATACTTTTATTGGTAGGCGTAATACCCAAGTTTTTTGCCAGAGGGTGTTTCTACTATCTGTTAATGTATTATCAGGCAGTTTGCGAATACTATCCTTCTAAGAATTCTGATTATTTATTTGCATACGGTCGGGTACCTGGGGAGGGGGCTGTCTATATATTTATGGATTAGCCCCTACCACCAGATACATTATACTAAGTAGGGAAGGATTCCTAAATGAGTGGAATCTCTTTCCCCCCCTTTAAAGTGATCATTGATCCTGTTTATTATTTGGTTCATGTTATTTACGTTGTTTATTGTGTTATGTATGATCCTAGATCACAAGGAAAATTCCAAGAGAGAGACAAACGACTCCATGTCTTCCTTAATACTACAATCTGGTCAGTAAACTATCGTAAGATGTTTCACACATTACACCATACTTTTGCTTATTTAGACGGCTCGGGCTCTCCTCCACTCCCCCAATGGCGGACTTACGGATAGCATCATATAACGTTCATGGCTTTAACTCACCATCCAAGAGGCGCCAGATATTCGGGGTGTTGAGGAGAGACAGAGCTAATGTCTTATTCCTTCAAGAGACCCATCTAAAGACAAACAAACTCCCTAACCTTTCATTTTCTCAATACCCTCATTGGTACCACTGCGGATCCCCCTCCTCTAACTCAAAAGGAGTAAGCATAGGCTTTAAAAGGAATATCCCCTTTCTCTTTAGCGACCAGATTATTGATCCGGAAGGGAGATACTTAATGATAAAAGGGAAAATAGGACCACAGTCATACACATTCATTAATGTTTATGCACCGAACATTAAACAAACAATTTGGCTCAAAAAAGTTTTGTCCTTAGCCACTCCCTTTCAAGAAGGTATCACTATACTGGGGGGCGACTTTAATGTAGCAATAAACCCATTTCTAGACTCCTCTTCACGTAAGTCGGTACATTCTCAAAAAGCCCTTAGCTCTTTATCAAACTGTCTTTGGAACTCACATTTCATAGACACATGGCGAACACTATACCCAGAAGCTTTGGAATATACCTTTTATTCTTATGCCCATAATTCATATAAACGCTTGGACTACCTATTTATTACTAAAAACCACATTGGCCTATGTTCTGAAGCAGAAGTGGGATCTATCCTATTGTCAGACCATGCTCCGATTTATTTATCAATACTGGCACCTCAACAAAGAGATTTTAACAAATCCTGGCGACTGAATGAATCCCTATTGGAGACCCCAGAGACAAAAGGACGTCTTCATCTCTTACTAGAGGAATATTTTACTCTAAATAATACTCAAGACATCTTGCCTCAGACTTTGTGGGACGCCCACAAGGCTTTCATTAGGGGTCAATGTATAAATCTCAGCTCTTACCGTAAAAAGAAAAAAGAAAAACAACTAGACTTGCTTTATGAACAAATTAGAAAGATAGAAGGTTTACATAAAAGCTCGCTTCTCAATACCCACCTAGAAGAACTTAGCAAACTTAGAACTTCTCTCAAAAACTTATTAAACACAGCCTCGGCTAAATACTTTCTGCACTCACAACAGAAGATATTTGCGCATGGCGATAAAGCCTCAAAGTTTGTCACACAGAGAATAAAAAAAAGGAAATTAGATAACTATGTCCACAAATTAAAAGGGGCATCAGGATCTTGGATCTTTGATCCTTCAAAAATCGCATCTCAATTTAGAAATTACTATGAGGCCTTATATGACTTAGATCCCCCCCAAAAAAATACAAACGATACTCCGGATAAGAATCCATGTGAGGCGTTTTTGAAAGACCTTTCACTCTCAAAACTTTCAGAAGAAAATAGAATATCCCTTCAAACCCCATTTACCAAAGAGGAATTGTTAGAAATTATAAAAAATTCACCCAAAGGGAAAAGCCCAGGTCCAGACGGGCTCACGACCCCTTATTATTTAGCCTTTCTCGACACTTTGATCCCATATATGCTGCCAATTTACAACGAATCTCTAAGGAACACTCCCCTTTCGACCGATATGACAAAAGCTAATATTATCCTTATCCCAAAGGAAGGCAAAGACCACACTCAATGCCAAAATTTTAGGCCCATTTCGCTCCTTAACATGGACCTTAAATTTTTAGCAAAGCTATTAGCCAATAGATTAGCGAAAATTCTCCCCTCACTTATTCATAGGGACCAAGTTGGCTTTGTCAAAGGCAGAGAAGGAAAGGATAATACGGCTAGAGTCCTAAATATTTTACATTATGCAAAAAAGAAATCATTACAAGTGGCACTTCTCAGCACGGACGCCGAAAAAGCCTTTGACAGAGTCAACTGGTCCTTCATGAAGCAAGTCCTTATAACACAGAACTTTCCACATGCCTTTTTACACGCAATAGATGCCATGTACATTAATGCTTCCGCTTCTGTCTCAGTTAATAGTACAATATCACACCCGTTTAAAATAAAAAATGGTACTAGACAAGGTTGCCCATTGTCCCCCTTGCTATTTGTCCTGACTCTTGAGCCCCTTCTTCAAACTATCAGAAACGACTCTACTATCAAAGGAATATCACTCGGAGACCAGGAACATAAAATAGCAGCTTTCGCGGATGATATGCTTATTATGATCAGCAATCCAAAAACCGCACTGCCTAATATCTATCAACATCTGGAGAACTATGGAATTTGCTCCAATTTTAAAGTAAACCATAGCAAATCATTTATCATATCCTCGGGCTTATCATCCTCTACAAAACAAAAACTAGCACAGGCATCCCCTTTTAACTGGTCAGCTCCTTTCTTGACTTATTTAGGAATTAAAATTAGCACAGACCCTTCGCAATGGTTTGCTCTGAATTATGACCCTCTGCTATTGGAAATAACTAAGATAATTAAAAACTTGGAATTGCCAATACTTTCATGGTTTGGGAGAAAAAATATTTTAGCCTCATTAATCCTTCCGAAACTAACATACCTACAACAAACTCTTCCTATACAGGTCCCTTCGCTATTTTATAAAAAAGTGAGAACCCTGTTTAGCTCATTTATTTGGTTTAATAAAAAACCTAGATTGTCTTACAAGTCCTTGAACAGAGCAAAAAAATGGGGCGGTATTGCCCTCCCAGACCCTGAAATTTACGGTAAAGCAGTCCTTCTGGCCAGAGCGATAGATTGGTTGAGGGAACCCCCCGGCAAATCCTGGGTCTCTATGGAAAAAGATCTATTGGGTGGCAACTTTAGGGCTTTCTTATTAGGCCACAGAACTGTTCAATTTTTACCCCCACTAGCATCCTCACTAATGAGGGCCACATTTTCGGGATGGAAGTGGCTTAAAGATTCACAACATTGCATACCCTTCCCTTCCATAACCATGCAAATTAGAGATATTATGAACACGGCACCTAAGGCCTTAATGGATAGCGTGAGGGGTTCACTTAAAAAATCCACAATTTATGTTAGGGACATAGTGAGCGACTCTAACTCCTATTCCATAACAGACCTGAAAACCAAGCTCGAATATAACCACACAAATACCTCCCCTCTACTTTTCCTAAAATCGTATCTTCAACAAAATATAAATAATAAAGATTTCTCCCGTTCACCAGTCTGGCTAGAGAACCTTTTAGATAGTGCACAATATCCAACCAAAATAATCTCCCAGCTATACGAGAAACTAAGAGTGCCAAAGGCTTTCTTTACCCCGGCGTACATTAGACTTTGGGAAAGAGACTTAAACAAAACATTCTCCAGACAAGAAATAGATAAGATACTGATATCTCCACACAGAGCTTCAAGATGTGTTAGAATCCAAGAAAACTGCTTTAAAGTAATGGCCAGGTGGTATAAAACACCGGACAAAACATGTCTGTACTCTGCATCAGCATCCGACACCTGTTGGAGATGTTTAAAAGCTAGAGGTTCTTTCATACATATTTGGTGGGAGTGTCCGCCCTTAAAGGAATGGTGGGAAAAGATATTTAGGTTATGTAACAAAGTGTGCTCCTCCTCCCTGGCTCCTCAACCGGAGATAGCTTTGTTAAATTTATTTCCTACAGCCACTAAAACCTTAAACATAGGCTTATATAAACAACTGATTAATGCAGCTAGATTCCTGATCCCACTTAATTGGCTGTCACCAGAAGTCCCGTCGATTGAAAAATGGTGTTCTAGAGTGGACCAGATATATAGGCTTGAGGAAATATCTAACTGGGAATGTAGATCCATTCATAAATTTAAATCCGTCTGGCTGGCTTGGGAAACGTATAGAGGTTTCAGGAAGGAATAGATACCGGTCGCTCAGAGGTAGTGGGGACTCTCTCATTTATCACATTTTCTTCCCCATTCGGTAAAACATAAACACATTCACACAATTACGTGGGAAAGTAGTCGCATTGGCTCGAGAAATTGGTCCAGGGTTGAGACACCTCTCTTGGAATATAGTCCTTTTACCAGAACAGTAATTACCTATTATTGAAATATTATTATTGGAATAATACTAATAATAAAAATAAACGTCGTAATGTCTTATACTCATCTTGTGATCTAATTACATCATAATGCTTGTGATCTGTATTTTATTTATCTTTTATGTGGTGCATGGAGACCTGTCATAACTCTCCTACGCACCTCTGTTATTTGTATTCTTGCTCTTACAAATAAAACTTTTTTGAAAATCAAAAAAAAAAAAAAAAAAAAAAAAGAATGCCAAGAGTGTGCAAAGCAGTAATCAAAGCAAAAGGTGGCTACTTTGAAGAACCTAGAATATGACATATTTTCAGTTGTTTCACACTTGTTTGTTATGTATATAATTCCACATGTGTTAATTCATAGTTTCGATGCCTTCATAGTCATGAAAATAAAGAAAACTCTTTGAATGAGAAGGTGTGTCCAAACTTTTGGTCTGTACTGTATATATATATACAGTTACAAGAAAAATTATGTGAATCCTTTGGAATGATATGGATTGCTGCACAAATTGGTCATAAAATGTGATCTGATCTTCATCTAAGTCACAACAATAGACAATCACAGTCTGCTTAAACTAATAACACAAAGAATTAAATGTTAACATGTTTTTATTGAACACACCATGTAAGCATTCACAGTGCAGGTGGAAAAAGTATGTGAACCCCTGGACTAATGACATCTCTAAGAGCTAATTGGGGTGAGGTGTCAGCCAACTGGAGTCCAATCAATGAGATGAGATTGGAGGTGTTGGTTACAGCTGCCCTTCCCTATAAAAAACACACACCAGTTCTGGGTTTGCTTTTCACAAGAAGCATTGTCTGATGTGAATGATGCCTCACACAAAAGAGCTCTCAGAAGACCTACGATTAAGAATTGCTGACTTGCATAAAGCTGGAAAGGGTTATAAAAGTATCTCCAAAAGCCTTGCTGTTCATCATAAAATAAAATAGAAAATGTCAGTCCTGTGTCCCAAAACACGGACAGTTACTTGCGCTGCTGGTTTCAGTGTAGTGTGGTGGGTAGTTCACACTGGATAATCATATAATAAAAGTTTGAAACCGCGCTGCTTGAGATTTTGTCATCCGATACACAGGTGAATGAATCAGGGTATTAGCCTCTATCTTCCTCTCTCAAAGGGTTCGATCCTCCTCAGACCGCCTCCTCTTCAGGGTTAGATAACCGGCATATAGTGAAGTACCCTCTTAGTAGTTAGTATAAAAAGGTTTTATTCTACTCACAAACAATGGTAGACAATAGGCATGTCACAATGATAAAATCCGTAACGTTCCTGCCCGACCCGGGTTTCGCTCTCTGGCTTCCTCAGGGGCGACAACTGCGCATGTCCACAGTAGGGCCCTTTAAATAGCCCAGCTTCCCAAGTTGCGGGAGCCATTACTCAATCAAATCATATTAAAATACTTCAATACAAACAATAGCTTTCACATATGCTAAATAAAATAAATCCTCTCCCAATCAAACCACTTATTTCCTATGTTTCCCCTCTCGGGTTACCACAGCTTTATGATATAAGAAAACCTCATTGGTCCATTCTATTAAACTCTTTCATCTGGACCATTTTTGCACATCATGACATATCCTCCATTATTTTCAGCTTTCTTTCTATTCATACAGCCTATATCCAACAACCTCTCAAATCATAAATAGGGATGAGCGAACCCGAACTGTACAGTTCGGGTTCGTACCGAATTTTGGGGTGTCCGTGACACAGACCCGAACCCGAACATTTTCATAAAAGTCTGGGTTCGAGTTCGGTCTTCAGCGCTTTCTTGGCGCTTTTTGAAAGGCTGCAAAGCAGCCAATCAACAAGCATCATACTACTTGCCCCAAGAGGCCATCACAGCCATGCCTACTATTGGCATGGCTGTGATTGGCCAGTGCAGCATGTGACCCAGCCTCTATATAAGCTTGGGTCACGTAGCGCTGCACGTCACTCTGCTGATACAAGTGTAGGGAGAGGTTGCAGCTGCGACGTTAGGGTGAGATTAGGCAGTGATTAACTCCTCCAAAAGACTTCATTCAGTGATCGATCTACAGCTGTGGATCATTGAACTGCTGCTATTCAATTGCTCAGTGTTTTTAGGCTGCCCAGAGCGTTTTTCAGTCACTTTTTTCTGGGGTGATCGGCGGCCATTTTGTGGCTTGTGGTGCGCCAGCACAAGCTGCCACCAAGTACATTTAACCATCAATAGTGTGGTTATTTTTTGCTATATCCTACATCAGGGTCAAGCTTTCATCAAGTGCATTTAACCATCAATAGTGTGGTTATTTTTTGCCATATACTACATCAGGGGCAAGCTGAGCCTGTCACCCAAGTGCATTTAACCATCAATAGTGTGGTTATTTTTTGCTATATCCTACATCAGGGTCAAGCTTTCATCAAGCGCATTTAACCATCAATAGTGTGGTTATTTTTTGGCCATATACTACATCAGGGGCAAGCTGAGCCTGTCACCCAAGTGCATTTAACCATCAATAGTGTGGTTATTTTTTGCTATAGCCTACATCAGGGTCAAGCTGTCATCAAGTGCATTTAACCATCAATAGTGTGGTTATTTTTTGGCCATATACTACATCAGGGGCAAGTTAAGCCTGTCACCCAGCGCCTAAAAAATAGGCCTCACATTTATATTCATCCAAATCTGTCATTACTGCTTTAGCTGGTCAAGTTATTTAGTGTCCGTCAAAGCACAGTTTTTGTTCTGGGTTGAAAAACTATTCCCAATTTTGCAATTCTCAAAATTAGTGGTTTCTGCTGTATCAGGCCTACTTTAAATCTATCCCTAAAAGAATATATTAGATTCAAGGTGCTGATAGGGTAATTCTCAAGAACTTCACACACACGCTACAGTGCAGATCCAAGTCTAATTCTGTGATTAAACGTATACCTGTCAACCAGCGCCTAAAAAATAGGCCTCACATTTATATTCATCCAAATCTGTCATTACTGTTTTAGCTGGTCAAGTTATTTTTAGTGTCCGTCAAAGCACAGTTTTTGTTCTGGGTTGAAAAACAATTCCCAATTTTGCAATTCTCAAAATTAGTGGTTTCTGCTGTATCAGGCCTACTTTAAATCTATCCCTAAAAGGGTATATTAGATTCAAGGTGCTGATAGGGTAATTCTCAAGAACTTCACACACACGCTACAGTGCAGATCCAAGTCTAATTCTGTGATTAAACGTATACCTGTCACCCAGCGCCTAAAAAATAGGCCTCACATTTATATTCATCCAAATCTGTCATTACTGTTTTAGCTGGTCAAGTTATTTTTAGTGTCCGTCAAAGCACAGTTTTTGTTCTGGGTTGAAAAACAATTCCCAATTTTGCAATTCTCAAAATTAGTGGTTTCTGCTGTATCAGGCCTACTTTAAATCTATCCCTAAAAGGGTATGTTAGATTCAAGGTGCTGATAGGGTAATTATCAAGAACTTCACACACACGCTACAGTGCAGATCCAAGTCTAATTCTGTGATTAAACGTATACCTGTCACCCAGCGCCTAAATAATAGGCCTCAAATTTATATTCAGCTAAATCTGTCATTACTGGTGTGCCTGTATTAGTGTAATACGGTACCTAAATAGATAGCCAGATAGTGTTAGGTGTCTGTAAAAAAAAGGCCTGAATTTGAATTCAATACATTGGCCCGAATAATATTTTTCTTATTGTGGTGAACGGTAACAATGAGGAAAACATCTAGTAAGGGACGCGGACGCGGACATGGTCGTGGTGGTGTGAGCCTCAAGTTATGCAGCAGTCTCTTATGCTGTTTGAAGACTCTGCTGGCAGGGTTTCCCAAGGGCATCCACCTAGCCCTTCACCAGGGGTGGAAGAGATACAATGCACTAACGCACAACCACTTATGTTTCCTGATGATGAGGACATGGGAATACCACCTCAGCACGTCTCTGATGATGACGAAACACAGGTGCCAACTGCTGCGTCTTTCTGCAGTGTGCAGACTGAACAGGAGGTCAGGGATCAAGACTGGGTGGAAGACTATTCAGGGGATGATGAGGTCCTAGACCCCACATGGAATGAAGGTCGTGCCACTGACTTTCAGAGTTCGGAGGAAGAGGCAGTGGTGAGACCGAGCCAACAGCGTAGCAAAAGACAAAGAGGGAGCAGTGGGCAAAATCAGAACACCCGCCGCCAAGAGACTCCGCCTGCTACTGACCGCTGCCATCTGGGACCGAGCACCCCAAAGGCGGCTTCAAGGAGTTCCCTGGCATGGCACTTCTTCAAACAATGTGCTGACGACAAGACCCGAGTGGTTTGCACGCTGTGCCATCAAAGCCTGAAGCGAGGCATTAATGTTCTGAACCTTAGCACAACCTGCATGACCAGGCACCTGCATGCAAAGCATGAACTGCAGTGGAGTAAACACCTTAAAAACAAGGAAGTCACTCAGGCTCCCCCTGCTACCTCTTCTGCTGCTGCCGCCTCGGCCTCTTCTGCTGCTGCCGCCACCTCGGCCTCTTCCTCCGCCTCTGGAGGAACGTTGGCACCTGCCGCCCAGCAAACATGGGATTTACCACCAACACCACCACCTGCGTCACCAAGCATCTCAACCATGTCACACAGCAGCGTTCAGCTCTCCATCTCACAAACATTTGAGAGAAAGCGTAAATTCCCACCTAGCCACCCTCGATCCCTGGCCCTGAATGCCAGCATTTATAAACTACTGGCCTATGAAATGCTGTCATTTAGGCTGGTGGACACAGACAGCTTCAAACAGCTCATGTCGCTTGCTGTCCCACAGTATGTTGTTCCCAGCCGGCACTACTTCTCCAAGAGAGCCATGCCTTCCCTGCACAAACAAGTGTCCGATAAAATCAAGTGTGCACTGCGCAACGCCATCTGTGGCAAGGTCCACCTAACCACAGATACGTGGACCAGTAAGCACGGCCAGGGACGCTATATCTCCCTAACTGCACACTGGGTAAATGTAGTGGCGGCTGGGCCCCAGGCGGAGAGCTGTTTGGCGCACGTCCTTCCGCCGCCAAGGATCGCAGGGCAACATTCTTTGCCTCCTGTCTCCTCCTCCTCCTACTCAGCTTCCTCCTACTCTTCTTCCACCTGCTCATCCAGTCAGCCACACACCTTCACCACCAACTTCAGCACAGCCCGGGGTAAACGTCAGCAGGCCGTTCTGAAACTCATATGTTTGGGGGACAGGCCCCACACCGCACAGGAGTTGTGGGGGGGTATAGAACAACAGACCGACGAGTGGTTGCTGCCGGTGAGCCTCAAGCCTGGCCTGGTGGTGTGCGATAATGGGCGAAATCTCGTTGCAGCTCTGGGACTAGCCGGTTTGACACACATCCCTTGCCTGGCGCATGTGCTGAATTTGGTGGTGCACAAGTTCATTCACAACTACCCCGACATGTCAGAGCTGCTGCATAAAGTGCGCGCCGTCTGTTCGCACTTCCGGCGTTCACATCCTGCCGCTGCTCGCCTGTCTGCGCTACAGCGTAACTTCGGCCTTCCCGCTCACCGCCTCATATGCGACGTGCCCACCAGGTGGAACTCCACCTTGCACATGCTGGACAGACTGTGCGAGCAGCAGCAGGCCATAGTGGAGTTTCAGCTGCAGCACGCACGGGTCAGTCGCACTGCGGATCAGCCCCACTTCACCACCAATGACTGGGCCTCCATGCGAGACCTGTGTGCCCTGTTGCGCTGTTTCGAGTACTCCACCAACATGGCCAGTGGCGATGACGCCGTTATCAGCGTTACAATACCACTTCTATGTCTCCTTGAGAAAACACTTAGGGCGATGATGGAAGAGGAGGTGGCCCAGGAGGAGGAGGAGGAGGAAGAGGGGTCATTTTTAGCACTTTCAGGCCAGTCTCTTCAAAGTGACTCAGAGGGAGGTTTTTTGCAACAGCAGAGGCCAGGTACAAATGTGGCGAGACAGGGCCCACTACTGGAGGTCGAGGAGGACGAGGATGAGGAGGAGGTGGAGGAGGATGAGGATGAAGAAGGTTCACAGCGGGCTGGCACCCAACGCAGCTCGGGCCCATCACTGGTGCGTGGCTGGGGGGAAACGCAGGACGATGACGATACGCCTCCCACAGAGGACAGCTTGTCCTTACCTCTGGGCAGCCTGGCACACATGAGCGACTACATGCTGCAGTGCCTGCGCAACGACAGCAGAGTTGCCCACATTTTAACGTGTGCGGACTACTGGGTTGCCACCCTGCTGGATCCACGGTACAAAGACAATGTGCCCACCTTACTTCATGCACTGGAGCGTGATAGTAAGATGCGCGAGTACAAGCGCACGTTGGTAGACGCGCTACTGAGAGCATTCCCAAATGTCACAGGGGAACAAGTGGAAGCCCAAGGCGAAGGCAGAGGAGGAGCAAGAGGTCGCCAACGCAGCTGTGTCACGGCCAGCTCCTCTGAGGGCAGGGTTAGCATGGCAGAGATGTGGAAAAGTTTTGTTACCACGCCACAGCTAACTGCACCACCACCTGATACTGAACGTGTTAGCAGGAGGCAACATTTCACTAACATGGTGGAACAGTACCTGTGCACACCCCTCCATGTACTGACTGATGGTTCGGCCCCATTCAACTTCTGGGTCTCCAAATTGTCCACGTGGCCAGAGCTAGCCTTTTATGCCTTGGAGGTGCTGGCCTGCCCGGCGGCCAGCGTTTTGTCTGAACATGTATTCAGCACGGCAGGGGGCGTCATTACAGACAAACGCAGCCGCCTGTCTACAGCCAATGTGGACAAGCTGACGTTCATAAAAATTAACCAGGCATGGATCCCACAGGACCTTTCCATCCCTTGTGCAGATTAGACATTAACTACCTCCCCTTAACAATATATTATTGTACTCCAGGGCACTTCCTCATTTAATCCTATTTTTATTTTCATTTTACCATTATATTGCGGGGCAACCCAAAGTTGAATGAACCTCTCCTCTGTCTGGGTGACGGGGCCTAAAAATATGTGACAGTGGCCTGTTCCAGTGGTGGGTGACATGAAGCCTGATTCTCTGCTATGACATGAAGACTGATTCTCTGCTGACATGAAGACTGAATCTCTGTTATGGGACCTCTCTCCTCTGTCTGGGTGCCGGGGCCTAAAAATATCTGACAGTGGCCTGTTCCAGTGGTGGGTGACATGAAGCCTGATTCTCTGCTATGACATGAAGCCAGATTCTCTGCTATGGGACCTCTCTCCTCTGCCTGGGTGCCTGGGCCTAAATATGTGACATTGGACTGTTCCAGTGGTGGGTGACGTGAAGCCTGATTCTCTGCTATGACATGAAGACTGATTCTCTGCTGACATGAAGCCAGATTCTCTGCTATGGGACCTCTCTAACCTCTCTCCTCTGTCTGGGTGCTGGGGCCTAAATATATGACAATGGACTGTTCCAGTTTTGGGTGACGTGAAGCCTGATTCTCTGCTATGACATAAAGACTGATTCTCTGACATGAAGCCTGATTCTCTGCTATGGGACCTCTCTCCAATTGATATTGGTTAATTTTTATTTATTTTATTTTAATTAATTTCCCTATCCACATTTGTTTGCAGGGGATTTAACTACATTTTTCTGCCTTTTGCAGCCCTCTAGCCCTTTCCTGGGCTGTTTTACAGTCTTTTTAGTGCCGAAAAGTTCGGGTCCCCATTGACTTCAATGGGGTTCGGGTTCGGGACGAAGTTCGGGTTTGGTTTGGATCCCGAACCCGAACATTTCCGGGAAGTTCGGCCGAACTTCTCGAACCCGAACATCCAGGTGTTCGCTCAACTCTATATTTTAGCCAATCACATGCATTTACAGTATTGAAACCCTCCCAGCAATTGCACACAAAATCCCCTTCCCTCTGTCTGTAATGCAATCAACAAAATACAATGAGCATTGTCTGAGACGCAATTAACTAACACACTGGCATTGTCTGAGACGCAATCCACAAAATACAATTACCAAACGTAATGGGCTAACTTAATCACTACCAGACAGAAAACACAAATTTTTCCCAACACACAGAAAACACCTCAAAACCCCACACATCCCCATAATGTATACATCCATGGATAGCTCTGATCTGGGTGAACAACATATCCAAAAATCACCCAGATCCGAGCAGGGGTTCCCGAATTCCATGGAAGTCTTCTCCTTCAAAGTTAGCATGGGCCATAATCCTGGGGCAGGAGGCTGGCAAAGAGCCCCCTCCAAAACACAGTGGGGAGGTTGGTTTCGCCACAGCCTCAATAAAAGATTTTTTTGCCCCAAATGGCTGTATTTGAAATGCCCAATTCAAACCCCTGTATGTAGAGGTAGTATCTCAGAGGGCCCAAACCTCTGTAGGCCTGCAGTAAATATATCTTTGCACAAAATGGCTGTATTTCAAATGGCTGTATTTCAAATGCCTAATTCAAACCCCTGTATGTACAGGGGGGATCACACACGCCCTGAATCAGTGTAGGTCTGAAGTAAAGATTTCTTTGCACAAAATGGCTGTATTTCAAATGGCTATATTTCAAATGGCTGAATCAAACCCCTGTATGTATAGGGGGTATCACACACGCCCTGAATCAGTGTAGGCCTGAAGTAAAGATTTCTTTGCACAAAATGGCTGTATTTCAAATGGCTGTATTTCAAATACCTAATTCAAACCCCTGTATGTATAGGGGGGATCACACACGCCCTGAACCAGTGTAGGCCTGAAGTAAATATATCTTTGCACAAAAAGGCTGTATTTTAAATGGCTGTATTTCAAATGCCTGATTCAAACCCCTGTATGTAGGGGGGTTTCTCACATGGTCTGAACCTGTGTAGGCCTGAAGTAAATATATCTTTGCACAAAAAGGCTATATTTCAAATGGCTGTATTTCAAATGCCTAATTCAAACCCCTGTATGTATAGGGGGGATCACACACGCCAGGAACCAGTGTAAGCCTGAAGTAAATATATCTTTGCACAAAAAGGCTGCATTTTAAATGGCTGTATTTCAAATGCCTAATTCAAACCCCTGTAGGTATAGGGGGGATCACACACGTCCGGAACCAGTGTAGGCCTGAAGTAAAGATTTCTTTGCAAAAAATGGTTGTATTTCAAATGTCTGTATTTCAAATGGCTGAATCAAACCCCTGTATGTATAGGGGGGATCACATACACCCTGAATCAGTGTAGGCCTGAAGTCGATATATCTTTGCACAAAAAGGCTGTATTTCAAATGGCTGTATTTCAAATGCCTAATTCAAACCCCTGTATCTTTAGGGGGGATAACACACGCCCTGAATCAGTGTAGGCCTGAAGTAAAGATTTCTTTGCACAAAATGGCTGTATTTCAAATGGCTGTATTTCAAATGCCTAATTCAAACCCCTATATGTAGAGGAGGTATCTCACAGGGCCTGAACCAGTGTAGGCCTGAATTCAATATTGGTGCACCAAATGGCGGTATTTAAAATCTCTGAATGTAACCCAAATGTATTAAGGGTGTATCTCACAATGACATCTGCATCAAAGGCTGCCAACTAAATTTTTTGTGCCCAAATGAGTGTTTGTTTAAAAACTGAATTTGACAGCAGTATATAAGCCTGTAATTTCACACGTGCTGATGCTGCAAGGCCTGAAAATAGTGTTTTTTGTCAAAAGAGTGTGTTTTTCAAACCCCAGAAAATGATGGGTGTATTTCTACCTTAAATTGCACACTGACTAATACAGACGCTGTAGATTGCCCAAAAAGTCTTTTTTTGCTAACAGAATATGAAAGCTGTATATATTAAACTTGAATTTGACACTTGCAGATCTGGAAAATACTGTTTTTTGAAAAAAAAATTGTGTGTTTTTCAAACCTCAGAAAATGATGGGTGTATTTCTAGCTTAAATTGCACACTGACTAATACAGATGTTGTAGATTGCCCCAAAAAAGTCTTTTTTTGCTAACAGAATGTGAAAGCTGTAGATATTTAACTTGAATTTAACACTTGCTGATCTGGAAAATACTGTTTTTTGGAGAAAAAAAGTGTGTTTTTCAAACCCCAGAAAATGATGGGTGTATTTCCACCTTAAATTGCACACTGACTAATAAAGATGTTGTAGATTGCCCCAAAAAAGTATTTTTTTGCTAACAGAATATGAAAGCTGTAGATATTATACTTGAATTTAACACTTGCAGTTCTGGAAAATACAGTTTTTTGAAAAAATAATGTTTTTAAAACCCCAAAAAATTATGGGTGTATTTCTACCTTAAATTGCACACTGACTAATACAGATGTTGTAGTTTGTCCGAAAAAAATGGTGATTTGCAATGTCCAAAAAGCTCAGATGCAGTGCTGGTGCACTGAGCATGCATAAAATACCCGCCACCTCCACCAACCACCTAACTAACAGAATTCTAAAAGTTTGTATTTTTTGGTCAATGGGCAGGGTAAAACAATAGTGCCCTGCACCCACACAACTATTTGTCTGTAGATCACTGAGTTAGATTCTCTCCTATGCTCTCCCTGAAATCACAAGTCCAGCAGCCTCCTCTCCCTACACTTGTAACAGCAGAGTGACGTGCAGCGCTACGTGACTCAAGCTTATATAGAGCCTGGGTCACATGCTGCTCTGTCCAATCACAGCCATGCCATTAGTAGGCATGGCTGTGATGGCCTCTTGGGGCAAGTAGTATGACGCTTGTTGATTTGCTGCTGTGCAGCTTTTCAAAAAGCGCCAAGAAAGCGGCGAACACCGAACCCAAACCCAAACTTTTACGGAAATGTTCGGGTCCAGGGTCCCAAAATCCTAAAGTTCGGTACGAACCCGAACTTTACAGTTCGGGTTCGCTCAACCCTGCTAGTCTACCCAATGCCAAAACTCTTGCACAGGTGTTTGTCGATAACATTGTGAAACTACATGGCATTCCCTCTGATGTGGTGTCCAATAGAGGGACTCAGTTTATTTCCAGATTCTGGAAAGCACTCTGTACTCATCTGGGTGTACAATTGTCCTTATCTTTGGCTTTTTATTCTCAGGCAAACGGACAGACGGAGCGCACTAATCAGAATCTGGAGACTTACTTGAGATGTTTTGTTTCAGAGAATCAGGAAGAGTGGTCTTCTTTTTTGCCGTTAGCTGAGTTTGCTATAAATAACCCTAGACAAGAATCCACTGATAAGTCTCCCTTTTTTATGACATATGGGTTCCATCAACAGTTTGGTAAATTTTTTGGTGCTCAAAATTCTGGCATTCCTGAGGAAAATGATAAATAATCTGAAAAAGATAGGCAACAGGTATAAGCATGCTGCTGACAGGAGACGTATGAGTGGTCTGGACCTGAGAGTGGGTGATTCTGTGTGGTTGTCAACAAGAAACATTAAACTTAAGGTACCTTCTTGGAAGTTAGGCCCAAGATTTATTGGTCCATATAAGATCACTCCCATTGTTAACCCTGTAGCCTTCCATCTTGAACTTCCTCAGGCTTTGAAAATCCATAACGTATTTCATAAATCGTTGTTAAAGAAATGTGTCGAACCTGTTGAGCCGTCCCGTTCCTGTCATGGTGGACAACAATTTAGAATTTCAGATCAGCAGGATTGTGGACTCCCGAGTTCTCCGGAGATTTCTCCAGTATCTCGTTCATTGGAGAGGGTACGGACCAGAGGAGAAGATGTGGGTTCCAGCGACCGATGTTAATGCTAATCGTCTGGTGAGAGCATTCCACAGAGCTCATCCTGATAAGGTCGGTCCTGGGTGCCCGGAGGTCACCCGTAGAAGGGGGGTACTGTGGTTCTTGTTAAAGTCCTGTTCATCAATCATCCTCAGAAGTTAAGTGTTCTGCTTGTTATGTTTTGTATCCCCCCCCCCTCCGGTTGTTTACTAGGCCTCAGCAAGATGCTGGTTCCTTCACCAGGGAAGGAACAGGTTGTCTCTGCCCTGTCATTACCTTTAGGGCATCCGAGGGTCACCAGGGTTTTCTAGGTTACTGTGTATGGGCATCTCTACCATCGAGAGGTGCCCATATGGATAGGAGCTAGGGCCAGGAGCAGGGTTTTATAGGTGGTGACCCTTTTCCTTCTCTAGCGGTGAGGCCTAGTGTCTTTCGCCTTTATTGTTGTCTTTTGGTGTTCTCCCCTACTACATCTGTTACAGCCACTTGGTGGTCTCCTCATGCTGCTTCCACCTCACCACTATGTCATAGGGCCACTCTGTGGACTTCTCATGCTGTTACCACCCTCCCCACTCTATGACGGGGTCGCTATTGTCCTTGTTTGGCCTTCTTGAAATCACCATTTATTTGACCATTCTTCTGATTTGTCAGAAGGAAGGAAAAATGAGACGCACAACGAGTCCTGTCTGTGTAGCAGCTGTAAGGCCTGTATGGTCACATCATAATTGGCTTATGATTTGGTAGCCAAAAGCAGGAGTTTCTCCTGTTGCCGCCACCTCCAGACTCGGTCATTGTGCCACTCGGTGGCCTCCTCATACTGCCGCCACCTCCAGACTATGCAATTGTGCTACTCGGTGGTCTCCTCATAGTGCTGCCAAATCCAGACCCTGTCATTGGGCCACTCTGTGGTCTCCTTATGCTGCTTCCACCTCACCACTATGTCATAGGTCCACTCTGTGGACTTCTCATGCTGTTCCGACCCTTCCCCACTTTATGACTGGTCCAATATTTTGGCTTTCAGCCTGGCTGATATCATCATTTATTTGACACTTCTTTTGATCTGTCAGAAGGAAGGAAAAATTAGACGCACAACGGATCCTGTCTGTGTAGCAGCTGTAAGGCCTGTATGGTCCCATCAGAATTGGCTTATGATTCGGTAGTCAAAATCAGGAGTGTGTTGAAAACACAGAAGACATGCAAATATTTGGTTCACGTGTCATCTCTGTCTTAGATCCACTACTATTTTTTGGGCATTACCAATACTGATGAATTACTGACCAAATGCTGACTGAGTGAAGGCGTATGCTCCCCAGACAGGATCCGTTTTTTGTGGGTTATTGTTCTCACGGATCGGAGGAAGGGCAAAATAATCAGTGACTTCAACACAAACTTACTGCTAACACCCTCTCCACTCTGTCGGGGGGGCTCTACTTGTATAAGCATTTAATAGAACAGGTTCTGTAGACATCTATGTGGAATCAGCTGACGAGAGTGTAAAAGGAGTGCGCTTCTTCTTGACACTAACATGGACCTGTAATGCTGAGTTAATACTTGAGTTATTTGGTCAGTTTTGGCCCCGTGACTGCCCAAATAAGTGAAGTGTGCAGTGATTCTAATAGCGACGCCTGTCATCTGCATGTCATACTGACTGACAGTATTATTTCACTACCCCAGCACACTCCCTATGCGCGTTACTGCAAGGCACAGTGTTCTACACCCATATAAAGGCTTTATGCAGCCCGAAAATAGCCGTTTGTCGCAAATATATTCGTATCAAAGCAACTTGTTTCGGAAAATTTGGCGAACCAGCCAAATCTAATTTTTTAGAAATTCGCTCATCTCTACTGACGACCTGAACTCGGACCTTGGTCACAGAGTCATGAGAGGAGGGAGGTAGGAGGGATAGAGATAGCCCCAGAGAACAGCATTGTGGGGATGGCACATACTTAAATATTATCAATTGTATTCCATGGCACCATTTGTGAGAACACAGAATATGGAAATGGCATTTTTTTGTTTGTTGCCACCGCGTGTTAACACTAGGGATGAGCGAATCGACTTCGGATGAAACAGCAGAAGTTGATTCGCATAATACTTCATTTAAATACTGTACAGTTCGCAGTACAGTATAAGAATGCATTGGCTCAGATGAGCTGAAGTTATTACTTCATAAATTAATTTCTACTGTAAAATACAATTTCCCGAATTCGCTCATCCGTAGTAAACACCATTGCTAGGTGCAGATGAATGCACATTTTAAGCGTTACAGCCTAATTTCTATTTGCAGAAGTTAAAATATACATCCATACTTTTCTTGAAGAATTCTGATTTACTATTATGCAGATTTTAAATAGCAGGAATGAAAGAGTAAATTGCCAAATCACTTTGAAGGCCTTAAATCAAAGACTTGTTAAGACACTGTCAATTTTTTTTTCCAGTTTCAAAGCTATGACAGCATCAAATGCATGAACTCTTTCAGCCTATTTGCTGTGATGTTAATGCTCGCTTGTGCTTAGTAAAGGTTTGATCCATTAAACACTAAAAGTAATTTAATACATACTTTTAAACTGGTGTTTTATAGGCTTATTCTATAACAGACTGCTGAGTGCAATGTAAGACTTATTTTTGTTCTTTTCTATGAAAGCATCTGAATCTTAAGTCCAAGGTCTATCATTCAAATCAAATAAGAAAAGCACTCAAGTCATTATTAGTTACAATTGTGAGATTGTCTTATTCATAACAGTTTAGCTGGATACTTGTCATGTTGAATAGCCCCATTCTGTACACATACTTACTAATAAATTAAAATAATACATATACGTACAATATAAATGTGATTTGGATGAATAGCTCAAAATAGTAACTGTCGGAAGACAGGGATGAAGATATCTACCACCAAAAACTGATAATATTTAGGCTTAAAAGAAATCACAACAAAAACAATCACACAGTACAGTCTATTATTACACAGGCTGTTTGTTACCACCGCCTAGCTTCTGTTTACCAATAGCCATAAATGTTGCTGTAAATTTTACATTACTATTGTTGTCTTGGAATTAACCCCCCATACGCCTTTTTACAGCAGTCACTAAGGGGCCTTAGGCTGGGCCGCCGCTTTTTTACGGCGTCCCAGTTGAAGCGCTGCATGGGTTCCCTGTGCAGCAGGGAGCAGGGGCCCAGTTTTAACAGCCCAGACCGACAGGAGTGCTGATATGGGCTGTTTAACACTTTACATAGCACGGGCAATGGCGCCCGCCGCATGTAAAGTGCTGACAGAGGGAGCGAACTCCCTCTGTCTTCCATCGGCACCCCACAAATACGACCGCGGGGTGCCGATGTGTGTGAAGGCTGTCTGTGGTCTTGTGTAGTAATTTACATCAGGCCTTTCTGACGCAGCCTGCTGGTCAATTAAAGAATAGCACTGATATTAAAATGCAATGCACTATAGGTATAATGCATTACATTTTAAAATCAATCAGAATGTTGTCTGTTATAGTCCCCTTGTGGGGTACTATAAAAAAAATCCCAATAAAAAAAAATTATGCTTTTTTCCCATAAAAAAATTACGCTTTTTCCCATTGAAAATTCGCTTTTCAATGAAAAAAAATGCAACAAAAATATCTCCACCATATGTTTGGTATTGCCGAATCCATAATGACCCGGACTACATAAATATCATGTAATTATCCCCTACGGTGAACGCCGTATCAAAAAAATATATATATACAAAATGACAGAATTGCTTGATAAAAAACTTAATAACAAGCGATCAAAAAGCGCTATTTACTCCTAAATGATACCAATGAAAAATACAAGTTGTCCTGCAAAAATCAAGCCCTCACGCAACTCCATAGAAAGAAAAATAAAAAGTTATGGGTCTTGGGAAGTGGCAATGCAAAATAATTTTTTTCTTAAAAAAAAAAAAGGGGTTTTATTGAAAAAAGTACTAAAACTGAAAATAAATATATGTATTTGGAATCACTGTAATCATAGTTACCCAGAGAATAAAGATATTATGTAAAATATACCAAAAAATGAACAGCATAAAATTAATAACGTAAAAACCCAGTGGCAGTATTGCTGTTTTTCCCATCTCCCTCGCAGAAAGAGTTAATAAAAGTTAATCAGAAAGTTATGTGTACCCCAAAATGGTGCCATTAAAAACTACAACTTGTCCCACAAAAAACAAGCCCTCATAAAGCTATGTGGACAGAAAAATAAAAAAATTATGGCTCTTGGAACGCGACGATGAAAAAAGGAAGGCCCAAAACAGGCTAGTCACTAAGGGATTAAAGGAGTTGGATAAAGTCCAAGGAGACCATTCCTTATCAACTCCAATCAGGCAGTCAGAATAACTCCCTGGATCAACAACCCTTCTCCAGTAATCTAATAAATATAACATAAATATAACCTGTAATATTATTACTAATGTTGAGGGAATCAAAGCAAAAGAAGTGGAATTTGATCTGAATTTCCGGAAAAATTTAATTGGCCAAGGATCTGAATTTCTCACGCTTCGTGGTAATGAATTTCATTTTTTCTAATATGGCTGTTGCACTTGTTGCAAAGTGAAAGTAAGAAGCCAGGGAATGAGGGAGCACCCATAATGCCACGCAATAGTGTACCCCTAATAATTAAGTCTCCTGCTACCAGCACCTGTCATGCCTGCCCTGCTCTCCTGGTGACCTGCTTACTGGAGCGGACATCCTCCTGACTGGCAGAGGAAGTGTCTTGCTGCAGCAGTGCTGTAGGGTCTTATTCCTTTGCGGCAGTGCGGGTATTTCTCTTGATTTATTCATTTCATTAAGTTTGCAAGATTGGCAGATGAGGGGGCATCTGCCAATCTTGCAAACGTAATAAACTGAATAAATCAAGAGAAATACCTGCGCTGCCGCCAAGGAATAGGACCCTACTAAATTGCTGTATTATGCTATCGCCGCTGCTGGGTTCTCACAGGTTATTGCCTATACGCCAGTAGATGTGTAAAGTCACTGTTAAAAAAGCTCTGAACCTGCACTGACTGCAAATAATATGTCACAATATAACCAACACACTTCCACAATGATGAGCTATTTCCTGGTGGGAGTATGTAAATGTAATATAAAATCACAATAGGTACTTGCCACAAGGTGCTGTAAGGACAGGTAAATCCTGACCAGACTGTCCTCACTTCTCCGCTCTCCCAGCATGTACTTCCAGGCTATCACGATGAGACACTCGCGATGTATCTTCAGGCTTCCTACTGCTCACATGCGCCGCTCCGGCCGGCCGCTCGCGCGCGTGGGAGGAAGCCACATTTCCCTGAGGAAGAAATGTGAGAATTTCTAAACGCGCTGGTAGTAAGAGTGGACCTAGGATGTATCCATAACCTGCAGAGTGCGACGTCACACCGAAGAATCTTCTCCTTGGAGTTCAACAACACGGCTTACTCCCACACGTGCGAGCGGCCGGCTGGAGCTGCGCATGTGAGTAGTAGGAAGCCTGAAGATACATTGCGAGTGTCTCATCGTGATAGCCTGGAAGTACACGCTGGGAGTGCGGAGAAGTGAGGACAGTCTGGTCCGGATTTACCCGTCCTTACAGAACCTTGTGGCAAGTACCTACTTATGAATTTATATTACATTTACATACTCCCACCAGGAAATCATAATTGTGGAAGAGTGTCAGTTATATTGTGGCATATTTGCAGTCAGTGTGGGTTCAGAGCTTTTTTAACAATCTTGCAAACTTGTTCGGGTGTGTCATATCAGGGCTAGCCTCCCTTGCACTCTTCCCTCTGCGCTTTCTGTTACCAAGCTAGCTACTTTACTTTTCTGATCTTCCATACTATGACCCTCCCCTGCATCTACCCTATAGAGTGCCAACTTTTCAACACTTCTCAGTGTCAAAATTCACTCATTTAGATACAGGTTGTGTGATTCTAAATGGGCAATAAACTCACATTGTCTGCTTGTATGGGTGCTGCTCCAAAACAATAAACCAGACTGCTGGTTCCCCCTTCCCCTGGATAAAAAAAAGAAAAGAAAAATAGCACGGAACATGTGGGCAAATATAAGTAATCAACAGCAGTATCACAAGAATAAAGAGCAAGAGATCCATATATAACAAATAGATCACTAATATGCCTTCTAGTGTTCCGCGAAGCATCTGAAGTGGAATTCAAACTTAGGAAAAATTTCCTCGGACTTCCTAGAATTGTGGTAATGAATCTTTTTTTTCCTAAAATGGCGGTTACGAAGTGAAAGTAAGAAGCCTGGGAATGTGAAATCACCCATAATGCCGTACAGACAGCCAATCCACAGCTAGCCCTTTAAAAGCCTCATCCTGTGTAGTCTCCGCCATTTCACTGTGAGCTGAGCTTGGGGAGAGACGTGACAAGCGCTAGAGACAGTGGTCAAGAAAGCCTTTAATTGTAGAATATTGGATATGAAGAGAACAGGGACAATGCAGGGACAGTGTAGGGAGATCGTAGGGAGAGTTTTTATACACTGTACGGAAAGCATAGGGAGAGCATAGGGAGACTGCAGGGACAGGGCAGGAATAGTGCAGGGAGTGTAATCTGAAACTAATGGGATTCATAGGAGACAGAGCAGTTTGCATCAATCCCAATGTAGGGCACAGAGCTATCTAATTGAATGGAGTCCACCTTGCTTAATAGATAAACAATTCCATTACATCCCATCAAATCGGGGGTGGGGGAAGAGTAACCTGTCTAATTCTACTGTTATTGGGGTGTCCACCTTGTTTAATATATAAACAATTTTCTTACGCCTTGATGCTCCCATTGGGGTGAATAAGATTTCTAATTTTACTGTTCTTGGGGTGTCCACCTAGTTTGATACATAAACAATTGTATAACACTTTGATTCTCAAATTTGGATAAACAACCAGTCTAATTTAACTGTTATTGGCATGTCCACATTGTTTGATGGATAAACAGTTCTATTAGGCCTTAACCCTTTCTACTCCGGGCCAGTTTTCACCTTCCTGCCCAGGCCATTTTTTGCAAATCCGACATTTGTCACTTTATGTGGTAATAACTTTGGAACACTTTTATTTATCCAAGTCATTCTGAGATAGTTTTCTCGTGACACATTGTACTTCATGATAGTCATAAATTTGAATCAATATATTTCACCTTTATTTATGAAAAAAATCACAAATTTACCCAAAATTTAGAAAAATTTTCAATTTTCAAAATTTCTATTTCTCTGCTTTTAAAACAGAAAGTGATACCTCATAAAATATTTATTACTTAACATTCCCCATATGTCTACTTTATGTTGGCATCATTTTGTAAATGTAATTTTTATTTTTTTAGGACGTTATAAGACTTAGAATCTTAAAAGCAATGCTTAACATTTTTAAGAAAATTTTCAAAACCCACTTTTTAAGGATCAGTTCAGTTCTGAAGTCACTTTGCGGGGGCTTACATAGTGGAAAACCCCCATAAATGACCCCATTGTAGATGCTACACCCCTCCAGCTACTCAAAACTGATTTTACAAACTTTGTTAACCCCTTAGGTGTTCCACAAGAATGAAATGAGAGATTTTTTATTTTAATCCATTTTTTAACAGCCAAACAAAACTCAATATTTTTTATCCTGATTCTGTGGTTGAAACACCCCACATGTGGTCGTAAACTGATGTAAGGGCACACGGCAGGGCTCAGAAGAAAAGGAACACCATATGGTTTTTGGAAGGCAGATTTTGCTGGACTGGTTTTCAGATGCCATGTCCCATTTTAAGCCCCCCTGATGCACCCTTACAGTAGAAACTCCCAAAAAGTGACCCCATTTTGGAAACTAGGGGAAAGGAGCCAGTTTTATTGGAACTATTTTGGGGAACATATGATTTTTAATTGCTCTATATTATGTTTTTTGTGAGGAAAGGTAAACAAAAAATGGCTGTTTTGGCACCGTTTTACTTCGTATTTTTTACAACGTTCATCTGACAGGGTAGATCATGTGCTATTTTTATAGAGAAGACTGTTAGGGACGCAATGATATCAAATATGTTAACTTTCTTTCTTTGTTTCAGTTTTACATAATAAAGCATTTTTGAAAAAAAAATGTTTTTGTATCTACATTTTCTGAACTCCTTATTTTTTTATTTTTCTGCCGATCGTCTTGTGCAGGGGCTCTTTTTTTGCAGGAAGAGTTGAAGTTTTCATTGGTATCATTTTTGTGCACATATGATTTTTTGGTCATTCATTATTACACTTTATGGGGCAAGGTGACCAAAAAATGTGTAATTTTGGCACAGTCTTTATTTATTTTTACAGTGTTCACCTGAGGGGTTAGGTCATGTGACATTTTTATAGAGCAGATCATTATGGACTTGGAAATACCTAATATGTATACTTTTTCTTATTTATTTAAGTTTTACACAATAATAGCATATTTTTTTTAAATGATGTTTTAGTGTATCGATAGTCTGACTGCCATAGATTTTTTATTTTTTGACCGATTGTCTTAGCTAGGATCTCCTTTTTTGCGGGATGAGGTGATGGTACTATTTTGGGGGGCATACGCCTTTTTGATTGCTTGGTGTTGCAATTTTTGTGATGTAAGGTGACAAAAAATAGCTTTTTTTTTTTTTTTTTTACGGTGTTCACCTGAGAGGTCAGGTCATGTAACATTTTTATAGAACAGGTTGTTAAAGATTCAGCAATACCTAATACGTCTACTTTTTCTTTATTTATTTCACTGTAGCACAATAATAGCAGTTTTGAAGCAAAAAAAAAATCATATTTTAGTGTCTCCATTGTCTTAAAAGTGATAGATTTTTTATTTTTTGACCGATTGTCTTAAGTAGGGTTTCATTTTCTGTGGGATGAGGTGATGGTTTGATTGGTACTGTTTTGGGGGGCATACGCCTTTTGGATCGCTTGATGTTGCACTTTTTGTGATGTAAGGTGGCAAAAATGGGTTTTTTGACACTTTTTTAAAAAAATTTTATTGTGTTTATCAGACGGGGTGGATCATGTGATATATTTATAGAGCCGGTTATTACGGATGTAGTAATACCTAATATGTGTGTTTTTTTTCTATTTTTTTTTTCTATTTTTTATTATAAAATCAGGGGAAAAGGGGAGTTTCATTTATTTTTTTACTTGAAACGTTATTTATTTAAATTAAAAACACAATTTTTTACTCTTTTTTTTTAACTTTCTTTCTGACTTTAACTTTTGGGAGTCTGATCTCCTCTGCAATGCATTACAATACATCTGTATTGTAATGCATTGCCTGTTAGTGTATTACACAGAATAATACACTAACAGATTGCCTAGGAGACCCAGCCTTAGTCTGGATCTCCTGGGCACTCATAGAAGGCAGGTCCCGATGTCATGCAAGGCATTGGGCAGCCTCTGAACGGCATCAGGCTGCCTTCTCACCCGCAGAAAACTCCTTCTATGTCGCTGTCAGCGCTGACCGCGGCATAGAAGAGGTTGATGTGCTGGCATCTGTGTTTTCACCGATTCCGGCGCATACAGCAGGGGCCTGGCTAACAGGAACAGCTGGTCACGTCACATGACCCACCTAGTGGACCTATTTAAACAGGTAATCTGCTGGCCACAGGTTGCCTATGATTGGTCTTACTTTATAAAGTGTTTCCTGTTTGTGTGACTTCTACCTTTCGACCTCAGCTTGTACTTGACTCTGACCTGGTTCTACCCCCTGTATTGATGCAATCTTTTGGCTCCTGACCTTGGCTTGTAATTGACCCTGACCTGGTGTTAGCCCTGGTACTGACGCGACCTCATGGCTTTTGACCTCGGGTTGTATTCACTTGGCATTATAGTTTATTGTGTGCTTTTGTACCCTCCTATCCTTTACCTGGGCCCTTTGCTCTATTGCTATTCTGTGCCGGCCTGGAAGCCTCGCTTCTGTGTGATCTGTCTCACTGTTGTGTACACTCTGTGTTGTTCCTTTTCTTAGGCCCCTGCACGTCTGTAAGCTAGGGACTTCCACCCAGTTGTACGCTGTTAGGACGGATCGTGCAAGTAGATAGGGATAAAGGTGTGGCTAGAGTTTAGGGCTGCACTCATCCCTACCTATCGTGACACATTGACTAATTATTTTCTATGTTGATTTTTCAGGGCTAAGCACATAAACAGTCTATTTACCACAGATACAGGAAGTATGTTATTACCTTATTCAACATTGTATTCCGCGCATACCTCTTACACATTTTCTTTGTCATTTTACACAATTTCACATTTTGTCTTCACATGCCTGTTTTGTAACTGAAATATACAAGCAAATAGCTCTCATTAATGCTTTAATGATTAACTCTTCAAACTAGCACTGGGGACAGGCACAATGCTATTTATTTGGAGCTGCAAAAAGAACATACATTTGAAGGGCATTTATTTCAAGCCCATCATCTCAAATTGTCTTGTTTACCCCCTGATTTCTGTTCAGGAGCCATTATCACAGTCAGTTGTGCACATCACTGGTGAAGGGAAAATTAATTCTGAATTACTGGCCTCATAACTGCCTACTTCTTCACATTATCTGTCAGGGAAATAAGCAGACAAAGGCTGGCTAAGTGGATTTCTGTTAGCTGCCATTCAAAAAGAGAAGGGACAGGTGTTGAATAGGTTTCTTTAGTTAAAGTGCTGCCTGACAATATAGGCAGGAGGAGTTTAATTGCTTGCATCCACCTGTACCCTTGTCATATCTTGGTTTTATTGATTTTAATGAAAATATTAAGTGTACTTTAGGAATTGCTGCTAAGTGACATTTGATTGAATTGTGAGGGAAATGTACAATGGAAAACAGGCTATTAAATTTTCAGCTGCTTCTTAAAGTACCTACATCAAGAATAGTATTTTGTATTTTTTTTTCTTTTGTTGCTGCTATGCATATATTTTGGCACCATATTATCTAAAGAAGTAATATGCCGTGGTCATTGTTAAAGGAACCTTTTATGCTTTTTGTATTATTATTTTATTCTTTTTTATTCACAAAATAAAACAATGAAAAAGGGAAAATATAGGTACTGGCAGTTAGTTGCAGTATAATTAGAGAGATGGATGGAAGGTGATGGTGGTGGTGGTGGTATAAATTGACTGCTGAAGTTCACAAGAAATGTTATTGTATTGAAGAGTAGTTAATCCTGGACATTTAACCCCTTGAGGACGTAGGGCGTACCGGTACGCCCTATTTGCCGAGTCCTTAAGGACTCAGGGCGTACCGGTACGTCCTAACTTTAAATCGGGATTCCGGCGCCGCGGGGGTCAATCGGAACGGGATGCCAGCTGAAATCATTCAGCCGGCATCCTGTAACAACGCGCGGGGGGTAATTTGACCCCCCCGTATCGGCGATCGCAGAAAACCGCAGGTGAATTCAGACCTGCTGTTTTCTGCGTTTCCGGTCCATTGATGAACCGGAAAAAGACTGTGATCGGTGGTGTAATTATACACCACCAATCGCTGTCCGAAGATTTGGAGAGGCGGTGCTGGCCCTGGTGCTGAACGCCGCTGTCCAGGGTGCTGATTGGTGCAGGGGAGAGAGGCGCGAGATTCAAACTTCCTGCGCTCCTCTCTCCCCTCCTCTTCCTGTTCTGCACAAGCACCCGGCAGCACCGTCCAGCACCAGCTCCTGCGCCCCCCTAATCATCATCCATCACCCTCCTGCACCCATCGCCATCCAGGTAGGTTAGGGTCAGTGAGGGAGAGGCACCGTTAGGCAGGGAAAGAAGGGAAAAGTTAGTTTAGGAAAAAAAAAAAAAAAGAACTTTTATCTAAAACTTTCTGTGTTCCATCTTTCAGACTCCAGACCCCCCCCCCCTGCCACTTGCAGAAACACCACATATATGGTCGTAAATGGCTATATAGCCGCACGGCAGGGCATAGAACGAAGGGAACTCCATATGGTTTCTGGAAGGCAGATTTTGATGGACTGTTTTTTTTTTTTGACACCATGTCCCATTAGAAGCCCACGCTGATGTAGCCAAGACTAGAAACTCCAAAAAAGTGACCCCATCTAAGAAACTACACCCCTCAAGGTATTCAAAAGTTACTTTACAAACTATGTTAACCCTTTAAGTGTTCCACAAAACTAAATAGCGAATGTAGAAACAATTTTTGAATTTAATTTTTTTGTTACCTTGCCTCAAAAAAGAGTAATATAGAGCAACCAAAAATCATATTTACCCCTAAAATAGTCCCATAACAACAACCACCTTATCCCGTAGTCTCCTAGATGGGGTCACTTTTATGGAGTTTCTACTCTAGGGGTGCATCAGGGGGCTTGAAAGGATACATGGTGTAAATAAACCAGTCCAGCAAAATCTGCCTTCCAAAAACCATATGACATTCCCCTTCTTCTATGTCCTGCCGTTTAGCCAAATAGTAGTTTACGACCACATATGGGGTGTTTCTGCAAACTACAGAATCAGGGCAACCCATTTTGAGTTTTGTTTGGCTGTTAACCCATTTTTTACAGTAATAAAGTAAGGGTTAAAATGGAAAATTTTCCAAAAAATAGACATTTCTAAATTGTTTCTCCATCTGCCATTAACTCTTGTGGAACACCTAAAGGGTTAACAAAGTTTGTAAACCCAGTTTTGCATACCTTGAGGGGTGTACTTTCTTAGATGGAGTCACTTTTTTGAAGTTTTTATTCTAGGGGTGCAACAGGGAGCTTCAAATGGGACATGGTATAAACAAAACCAGTCCTGCAAAATCTGCCGTCCAAAACCCATATGGTGTTCCCCTCGTTCTATGTCCTCCCGTTTGGCCAAACAGTAGTTTACGACCACATATGGGGTGTTTCTGCAAACTACAGAATCAGGGCAACCCATTTTGAGTTTTGTTTGGCAGTTAACCCTTGTTCTTTCCAGGAAAAAATTGATTATATTGGAAAAATTTCCAAAAAATCAAAATTCTTAAAATTTATGTCCCTTTGCCATGAAGTCTTGTGGAAGACCTAAAGGGTTAACAAAGTTTGTAAAAACAGTTTTGAAAACCTTGAGGGGTGTAGTTTCTAGAATGGGGTCATTTTTGGGTGGTTTCTATTATGTAAGCCTCACAAAGTGACTTCAAACCTGAACTGGTCCATAAAAAGTGGGATTTTGAAGATTCCTGAAAAATTGCAAAATTTGCTTCTAAACTTCTAAGCCTTGTAACATCCCCAAAAAATAAAATATCATTCCCAAAATGCTACAAACATGAAGTAGACATATGGGGAATGTAAAGTCATTACATTTTTTGGGGCTATTACTATGTATTACAGAAGTAGAGAAACTGAAACTTTGAAATTTGCGAATTTTTCCAAATTTTTGGTAATTATGGTATTTTTTTATGCAAAAAAATTTACTTTTTTCACCCAATTTTAACAGTGTCATGAAGTACAATATGTGACGATAAAACAATCTCAGAACGGCCTGGGTAAGTCAAAGCGTTTTAAAGTTATCAGCACTTAAAGTGACACTGGTCAGATTTGCAAAAAATGGCCAAGTCCTTAAGGTGAAATAGGGCTGAGTCCTTAAGGGGTTAAGGCATTTGAAAAAAAATAAATAAATAGATAAATCATCCCTTCAGTGAAGAAATCTTGAACAGCAAAATGAAGAAGATTTCCCTTTATAGACTCATTTCCAAACTAGATAATGCCTCCAAATTGCATATCTTGTGCACTTTAGTGATTCATTAACAAAATGTGGGCTGCTTTGTGCTTAGCCAGATTGGGTCATTAAATGTTGGGCTTTACTAAAATCTGCCATTTGCTAAAAGTTGAGTGAAGAGAGACCCACAGATGCTACTAACAGTCAAGAGTTATCTGAGTGCATCACAGCTGCCAGGGTTGAGACCTTAACATTTGCCAGTCTGTTCTGCTGACAACCAGACAGCCCCAGCAGTACAAGATTGTTGTTGGTATTTGTGGTGGTGGGCTTAACGTAAGTCTATATTTTGAATTAATAGTTTGAAAGGTCTCAATGGGGTGTTTACATATTGAAAGTCTTCACTTACATTGACATAAGTATTCAGAACCTTTACTCAATACTTAGTTAAAACACCTTTGGCAGTGATTGCAACTTTTTATCTTCTTGGTATCATGCAACAAGGTTTAAAGACCTGGATTTGGAGCTCTTCTACCATTCCACTGAGCAGATCCTCTCAAGCTCTGTCAGGTTGAATGGAAGCAGTCGGTGGACAGCCATTTTCAGGCTTCTCCAGATATGTTCAGTTAGGTTCAAGTAATGGCTTTTGTTGTCTTAGGGCCATTGTATTCTTGGAATCTTTGACCCAGTCTGAGGTCCAGACCACTCTGGACATTTATTACATCTGCACACAGGATCTTTGGAGCTTAGCTATTGGGTTCTTGGTCACCTCTCTTACCAAGGCCCTTCTCACCCATTTACTTATTTTGGTGGGGTGGCCAGTTTTAGGAAGAGCCCTGGTGGTTGCAAACTTCTTTCATTAAAAAATTATGGACTGTGCTCTTGGGAACTTTCAGTGTAGCAGAATTTTTTTCTGTACCCTTCTCCAGACATGTCCCTTCACACAATCCTGTCTTTGAATTCAACAGGCAATTGTTTGCTCCGCATGGTTTGGTTTGTGCTCTGATATGCATTATCAGCTGTTAGATCTTATACAAACAGGGTTGTGTCTCTCCAAATCATGTCCAATCAACTAAATTTACCACAGGTGGATTCTAATCAAGGTGTAAAAATATCTCAAAGATGATCAAGTGAAATGGGTCACACCAGAGCTAAATTCCGAGTGTCATAACAAAAGGTCTGAATACTTACATCCATGTGACATTTTAGTTTATTCTGTTTTCACTTTTTTATTATGAGATTTTGAATGCAGAATGATTGAGAAAGAAATTTAACTTCTTTTCATTATTTTAGCACAAGGAAACATAACAAAATGTGAAAAAAGTTGAAAAAAGTGAAAGGGTCTAAAGAGTTTCTAAATGCACTGTACTTGGATGTGTAATACCTTTAATGAGCTATTCTCTAATAAAGTCACACATGACAGATTTCAAAATTCTGTCTTGGTCATTAAGGCCTTTCAGGCTAAATGTAAAGTTCATAGTAAAATTTCAGCTCACTTTTAGTACATTTATTAAGCCCCTGGTGCAAGGAACAGGTAAGTAAGTCCTTTGGTAGCAAAACAATGATAAATGAAGTTCCAGCACTGCAAAGTAATTGTTGTGTCGCTTGTCTCTTTATTTGTGGTAGCAAAATTACAGCATGCGGATCAAACCTCACACTCCAACACCAGTTTACGCATTTCAGACACTTAGTCCTTAGTCATAACTGATGAAAAACGCAGAGCTCTGTAGTTTAAATAGGTGGCTTCGACTTTCTCTCATCAAATCAAGAGAGGAGGAGTGAACCATATGGGGGAAGGGTGGGAAACCACCTAACTAATTGGGCTGGGCATTAGTCATTTTATCTTAGTACAAAAGAATCACACAAGAAATGCTAAAACCATATAACCTCCCAGATAAGACTGTGCAGTTGTTATTACTTAATACATAATTATCAAATTTGTGTAGAAAGCATCATATATTATCTATAGATGCAAAAAATGCACAGTCTGAACAAAGGGATAAATGAGAGGGGGAAAAGGCTAAAACCATGATTTCTATAGTACATATTGTGACAAACACAATATAAATGGCATAGATCATTAATTAAGCACAGATAGAACAAAACCAAAACCAAAAAATTATTTTCTGGCAAAATGGAATATCACTTAATAAACATACATTAATTCTTTCCTGAGATTCAAGCCCAAAGGATATCTTGTATGCTTTCTAGACAAATTTGATAATTATGTATTAGGTAATAACAACTGCACGGTCTTATCTGGGAAGTTATATGGTTTTAACATTTCTTGTGTGATTCTTTTGTACTAAGATAAAATGACTAATGCCCGGCCCAATTAGCTAGGTGGTTTTCCACCCTTCCCCCATATGGTTCATTCCTCCTCTCTTGATTTGATGAGAGGAAGTGGAAGCCACCTATTTAAACTATAGAGCTCTGCATTTTTCATCAGTTATGACTAAGGACTAAATGTCTGAAATGCGTAAACTGGTGTTGGAGTGTGAGGTTTGATCCACATGCTGTAATTTTGCTACCACGAATAAAGAGACAAGCGACACAACAATTACTTTGCAGTGCTGGAACGTCATTCATCATAAAATTTTAAGTTCCATAGCAAAGGCTCTGAATACTTATGTCCATGCAAAAAAATAAATAATTTAAGACTTACATGTAGAATGACAGGCAACATTTGTTTACATGCTGACAACCAACAAACATGTACAGCGAATGGCAGTTAAAAAGTACTTCCATTCTTTTTCTGTAGATACACATAATACACACCCCTTCTAAAGGTGATACCACATATTTCCTAGTACCAAATGCTGTTAATCACCACAAACTTTGCAAATTTTCCTGCAGATATTAAACTTCCCATGTTGCCATAATGGTTGTTCCTTATTTCAGACTGCTGGTAAATACTGCTGGCTTGTAACTGTTGTGTAGCACTGTTATTTAAATACTGAATTGTATACATTGGGTGGCACTGGTACTTAGGCACTGTATAGTTTATCCTTTATGAAATATAAAGTATCTAGCAGGCCTTGACTGTTACCTTAAAACTTGCTTTAGACTTAAATTTGGGCTCACAAAACTAATCTTGCTTCTGAATATTGCCTCTTGAAAGGGATGGTGCAATGAAGCGAAGGAGCATGGCTTATTCAACACAACTTTGAGGCCTTATTCACACAGTCAGTGTTCAGTCAGTGATTTCTATCAGTTACTGTTAGCCCAAAAAAGGTGCAGGTCTAACCACAGAACATAAAACATAGAAATATAGAATGTGTCGGCAGATAAGAACCATTCGGCCCATCTAGTCTGCCCAATATACTGAATACTATGGCCCTATCTTATATGAAGGATGGCCTTATGCCTATCCCATGCATGCTTAAACTCCTTCGCTGTATTTGCAGCTACCACTTCTGCAGGAAGGCTATTCCATGCATCCACTACTCTCTCAGTAAAGTAATACTTCCTGATATTACTTTTAAACCTTTTCCCCTCTAATTTAAAACTATGTCCTCTTGTAGCAATTTTTCTTCTTTTAAATATTCTCTCCTCTTTTACCTTGTTGATTCCCTTTATGTATTTAAAAGTTTCTATCATATCCCCTGTGTCTCGTCTTTCTTCCAAGCTATACATGTTAATGTCCTTTAATCTTTCCTGGTAAGTTTTATCCTGCAATCCATGTACCAGTTTAGTAGCTCTTCTCTGAACTCTCTCCAAAGTATCGATATCCTTCTGGAGATATGGTCTCCAGTACTGAGCACAATACTCCAAATGAGGTCTCACTAGTGCTCTGTAGAGCGGCATGTGTAAATGTTTCCATTATATCTTATCTCTGCATAGTCTGTTCTCCATGTTTTGGCCCAGTCACTAATGGAAATCACTGTCCAAAACACTGACTTGAAAAAGGTATATGTAATACAGTCTTACAACAGAATGTTGGTGTACAATAGGTCACACCCAGGGCATGCTTTGTGTATGATGCACTTAATTTATTTTACAAAAAATAAAAAAAAACATTTCATAGTCAATGTTCATCCTACATTATTCTTCTGTATCTAAAAGAAAACAATATAACTTGATAAAATCTTGATCAATTACTAATCAGCTATTGATCTGAAAAAACACTTTTTCTAAAAGCCAAGTTTACTGTCAATTTTGGCTGTCAAAAGGAGCTGGAAAAGGATGATTGGCTATTTCCAGAGCCCCACTTCAACATTGAGATTACAAATGCTTATCCTGCTCTCTAAATGTGAATGGGGCTTAACGCTCCAATAATTTTACATCAGGCTTCCCTAATTTTTCTAACATAAATTTAATTATCAGTTCTACAGGTGCCACAGTAGAAGACCATCATTGTTTATTATCCTAGCCCTATTAGACTGTACAATTTTCAGGCCAATTATCGGGAACAAGCCTTCATATGAAAGCTTGTTCTCAACACTTAGCTCATATAATCAAGGTGACGATCAGCCGGGATGTCTCATTATCGGCAAGTATGTACTGCAGATAATAAATAGAGGAGAATGAGGGAGGAACATCGGTAGTAGCAATTGTTCCTTCCACATTCAAAATTTGAATCGGCCTGTGTGTTCATCCAACTGCGCTCACACTGCTTGAACATTAGGCAGTGTAATGGACCCATTAAATCCAGGCTACATTCTGTTCACAGAGAATGCAAATAAACTTTTATTTAGGAAGTAAAACACTTCTTTAGTAATGAACTGGGTTCGTTATGAACTTTTCAAAATTTCACCTGGCAGACGAACTCAAGCTATTTCAGGTTCGTTTTGGACTAATCCAGTAAAATGCACTAGGGACGAAGAAAAAGGTTGCTCACATGATCCTAAGAGGAAGTGGAGGGGAGGGCTTGTCCTTATTAGCCCACAGGCCGACAGATAGCCTGGATGAGCCAATCAGTGCTGCAGCAGGCAGTGAGGTGCCCTTGCAGAATGAGCAGAACATCATTCTGTGTTGGGCAGTGAGTGAGGGTGGATGGGTCTTACCATGTCTACCAGAAAAAACAATCTTAGGGAGTCAGGGACAGTCAAAAGTCACAATCAAGCTTGTATTCTACTGCCAGAATACAAGACATTTTAGGTAAGGCTATATTTAGGCAGGGAAAGCTTTCAGCCAGGGATTGAGTAGTGAGAATGCTGGGTGTGCCTCCTAGAACAACTGCAGCTGCTGAAAACCTCAAAAGTAGCTACATGCAAGGACATTACTTAAAATATTTCCCATTTTAATAAAAATCCTTTTTTTGAGAAGGGGGGTGGAATAAGTGCAATACTGTACAACACGTGTTTTACCATCGATGTACCATTTGAAATCTCAGAACACCTGAAATACAATTCCAAACTCCTTGTCAGGGCATCTCTAAATAGTTTATTACTTTTTTTATTTAAGTTTTAAACACTGTATAAAATACCCAGGTTAGCGGACAAAACATCAGTGAGTGATAACGTAATATTAGGGCTAAAACCATTTATTTCTATGACTACACAGTTCCAATTTTTTTTTTATTGGGGGGGATTGTTTAGATTATTTAAATGAGCATATAGGTGATTACGTGTCTTACAATACGCAGGGCTGTGCACAACATTATTCTTGCGGAATAACAAATTTAGGCTACTAATGCGGCCACATGCCTTTATATTCGTACCATTTCCACAATCACACTGCAACGCTGCTGCTCCCAATTAAAACATGTGCGTGTCGTATGGGCAGGTATTCTAACCCCGTCAAGACATAATTTTTGGAAGCTTGGTCCCTCAAGCCACTTTTTAAAGCTTTTTTATCCCATAACACCGTGTGTGTTTAACCCCTTAAGGACTCAGCCCTATTTCACTTTAAGGACTTGGCCATTTTTTGAAAATTTGACCAGTGTCACTTTAAGTGCTGATAACTTTAAAACGCTTTTACTTACCCAGGCCGTTCTGAGATAGTTTTTTAGTCACATATTGTTCTTCATGACACTGCTAAAATTGGGTCCAAAAAAATAATTTTTTTGCATAAAAAAATACCATATTTACCAAAAATTTGGAAAAATTAGCAAATTTCAAAGTTTCAGTTTCTCTACTTCTGTAATACATAGTAATACCCCCAAAAATTGTGATGACTTTACATTCCCCATATGTCTACTTCATGTTTGTATCATTTTGGGAATGTCATTTTAATTTTTGGGGATGTTACATAGCTTAGAAGTTTAGAAGCAAATTTGTAAATTTTTCCGAAATTTTCCAAATCCCACTTTTTATGGACCAGTTCAGGTCTGTAGTCACTTTGTGAGGCTTACATAATAGAAAACAACCAAAAATGACCCCATTTTAGAAACTACACCCCTCAAGGTATTCAAAACTGATTTTACAAACTTTGTTAACCCTTTAGGTCTTCTACAAGACTTCATTGCAAATGGACATAAAATTTAAGAATTTCGATTTTTTGGAAAATTTTCCAATATAATCCATTTTTTCCAGGAACAAAGCAAGGGTTAACTGCCAAACAAAACTCAATATGGGTTGCCCTGATTCTGTAGTTTGCGGAAACACCCCATATGTGGTCGTAAACTACTGTTTGGCCAAATGGGAGGACATAGAAGGAGGGGAACGCCATATGGTTTTTGCAAGGCAGATTTTGCAGGACTGGTTTTGTTTATACCATGTCCCATTTCAAGCCCCCCGTTGCACCCCTAGAATAGAAATTCCAAAAAAGTGACTCCATCTAAGAAAGTACACCCCTCAAGGTATTCAAAACTGGATTTACAAACTTTGTTAACCCTTTAGGTGTTCCACAAGATTAATGGCAGATGGAGAAACAATTTAGAAGTTTCTATTTTTTGGAAAATTTTCCATTTTAATCCTTACTTTATTACTGGAAAAAATGGGTTAACAGCCAAACAAAACTCAATATGGGTTGCCCTGATTCTGTAGTTTGCAGAAACACCCCATATGTGGTCGTAAACTACAGGGTGGGCCATTTATATGGATACACCTTAATAAAATGGGAATGGTTGGTGATATTGACTTCCTGTTTGTGGCACATTAGTATATGTGAGGGGGGAAACTTTTCAAGATGGGTGGTGACCATGGTGGCCATTTTGAAGTTGGCCATTTTGAATCCAACTTTAGTTTTTTCAATAGGAAGAGGGTCATGTGACACATCAAACTTATTGGGAATTTCATAAGAAAAACAATGGTTTGCTTGGTTTTAACGTAACTTTATTCTTTTATGAGTTATTTAGAAGTTTCTGACCACTTATAAAATGTGTTCAATGTGCTGCCCATTGTGTTGGATTGTCAATGCAACCCTCTTCTCCCACTCTTCACACACTGATAGCAACACCGCAGGAGAAATGCTAGCACAGGCTTCCAGTATCCGTAGTTTCAGGTGCTGCACATCTCGTATCATCTGAAGGCAATCGTCTATGCTGTGAAGATACGAGATGTGCAGCTCCTGAAACTACGGATACTGGAAGCCTGTGCTAGCATTTCTCCTGCGGTGTTGCTATCAGTGTGTGAAGAGTGGGAGAAGAGGGTTGCATTGACAATCCAACACAATGGGCAGCACATTGAACACATTTTATAAGTGGTCAGAAGCTTGTAAATTACTCATGAAAAAATAAAGTTACGTTAAAACCAAGCACACCATTGTTTTTCTTGTGAAATTCCCAATAAGTTTGATGTGTCACATGACCCTCTTCCTATTGAAAAAACAAAAGTTGGATTCAAAATGTCCAACTTCAAAATGGCCACCATGGTCACCACCCATCTTGAAAAGTTTCCCCCCTCACATATACTAATGTGCCACAAACAGGAAGTTAATATCACCAACCATTCCCATTTTATTAAGGTGTATCCATATAAATGGCCCACCCTGTACTATTTGGCTAAACGGCAGGACATATGGTTTTTGGAAGGCAGATTTTGCTGGACTGGTTTATTTACACCATGTACTCTTTCAAGCCCCCTGCTGCACCCCTAGAGTATAAACTCCATAAAAGTGACCCCATCTAGGAAACTACGGGATAAGGTGGTTGTTGTTTTGGGACTATTTTAGGGTAAATATGATTTTTGGTTGCTCTATATTACACTTTTTTGAGGCAAGGTAACAAAACATTTCAATTCTAAAATTGTTTCTACATTCGCTATTTAGTTTTGTGGAACACCTAAAGGGTTAACAAAGTTTGTAAAGTAACTTTTGAATACCTTGAGGGGTGTAGTTTCTTAGATGGGGGTCACTTTTTGGAGTTTCTAGTCTAGGCTACATCAGGGGGGGCTTCTAATGGGACATGGTGTAAAAAAAAAAAACAGTCCATCAAAATCTGCCTTCCAGTAACCATATGGCGTTCCCTTCGTTCTATGCCCTGCCGTGTGGCTATATAGCCATTTGGGGTGTTTCTGCAAACTACAGAATCAGGGCAATGAATATTTAGTTTTGTTTGGCTGTTAACCCTTGCTTTATTACCGGAAAAAAAGAATTCAAATGGAAATTTTGCCAAAAAATTGGTGTTGTGGCAATGTTTTTATTTTATATTTTTAACGCTGTTCATCCGAGGGGTTTGGTCAAATTTTATTTTTATAGGGCAGATTCTTACGGACGCGGCGATACCTAATATGTCTACATTTTAAAATGTATTTAGATTTTACACTATATTATCATTTTAGGAACAAAAAAAAATATTTTAGTATCTCAATAGCCTGGGAGCTACATTTTCTTTTTTTGTTGGGCGACTATCTAATGTAGGGGCTAATTTTTTGCGGGATGAGATGGTGGTTTTATTGGCACTAATTGAGGGTGCATATGACAATTTGTTCGCTCGCTATTACAATTTTTGTGATGTTAGGTGATAAAAAATGACTTTTTTTTACACTTTTTTTTTTTTTTTAATGCTGTTCATCCGGGGGGGGGGGTTAAATGTTATTTTTATAGAGAAGATTTTTACGGATGCGGTGATGCCCAATATGTGTGGCTCTCAGACTTTGGAGGCACTAAGCAGGCATCCTCAAACTGCGGCCCTCCAGATGTTGCAAAACTACAATTCCCACCATGCCCTGCTGATAGCTGTAGGTTGTCTTGGCATGCTGGGAGTTATAGTTTTACAACATCTGGAGGGCCGCAGTTTGAGGATGCCTGCACTAAAACTAATATTTTTGGGGAAAAAAATTGTTTCCGTGTCTCCAAAGTCTGAGAGACATAGTTTTTTATGTTCTCTAGGGGACTGTTGGGGATTATAAAAATGTAGTACTCCATGGAAGTGTGATACTCCCTGAAGCAATTGATAATGCAGAGGCCCGGATGATCGGGGCAAGTGTCACATTGAGTGGTGGTGTCCTTCCGTGTCCCCCTCTTGTGACACACTCTGAATCTTTTTTGGGTTCGTCCCTTCTTTCCAGTATGGGGGACCACACCTGGAAAATGTTGGCCAGGGACGATTCGGGCGCCTCCAATTCCTGAGGTACTCCGGCCTGCTCTTTCCCGGTCTGAAAAAATGGTCCTTGAGGACTGCCTCGTAGAATGGAGGAATGTCCCTGTGCTGCCAGTGCTTATGGATAGTACAAAAGCGTTGTACAAGGCAACCTGTACCAAGTAGACCGCAACTTTTTTGTACCATGCCCGGGTTTTGCGCATGGCATTATATGGCTTGAGGACTTGATCAGAGAGATCAACTCCTCCCAAATACTGATTGTAGTCGGCGATACAATCGGGCTTGAGGACCGTTGCCGCGCTACCTCGCACAGGGACAGGGGTGATGCTGTTACCGTGGATTGTGGACAGTATAAGGACATCTCTCTTGTCCTTATACCTGACCAGCAACAGGTTTCCACTGGTAAGGGCATGGGTCTCACCCCTGGGGATAGGTACCTGGAGGGGGTGGGCAGGGAGGCCGCGCTGATTTTTCCGCACGGTCCCACAAGCGGACCTGGATCTGGCGGCAAGGGACCTGAACAAGGGAATGCTAGTATAAAAGTTATCCACGTACAAGTGGTAACCCTTATCTAGCAGTGGGTACATAAGGTCCCACACGAGTTTCCCGCTAACACCCAGAGTGGGCGGACATTCTGGGGGTTGAATACGGGAATCTCGCCCCTCTTACACACAAAATTTGTAAGTGTACCCTGAGGTACTCTCACAAATTTTGTACATTTTCACGCAATACCTCGCCCGCTTAGTGGGAATGTATTGGCGGAAACTGAGTCTCGCTTTGAACGCAACAAGAGACTCATCAACCGCGACCTCCCTTCCAGGTATGTAGGCCTGCGCAAATTTGGCCCCGAAGTGATCGATGACCGGCCGTATCTTATACAGACGGTCATAGGCAGGATCACCTCAGGGGGAAACATGCTGCATTATCTGAATAATGCAGACATTTCTGGATGGCCTCAAACCGGGGATGTGTCATGGCCATACTGTAGAGTGGGGTCTGGTAGAGGACGTCCCCACTCCAGTATTGCCTGACACTGGGTTTTTGCACTAGACCCATGTGCAGCACGAGGCCCCAAAATGTCCTCATCTCGGCTGCACTGACCAGCCTCCAGCCACCGGGTCTAGCCAAAAAGGAGCCCGGGTGCTGAGCAACAAACTGTTGGGCGTACAGGTTCGTCGGCTCCACCATCAAATTCACAAATGGGTAACTGAAAAAAACCTTAAAAAGTCTTGCTTCCTGGATTGCAAACAAAATCCGGAATCTCGGGCTCAAAATCCACTGGGGGACACCAGCTAAGTTCACCGGCAGGGGGCTCCGGTGGGCTTATTTGGTGGGCCGGGAAACCAGTACGAGCCCCAGGGCGGCTCGTACTAGGGTGGGCTACAGGGTCTCCGCCGCCTTGGGGGCTCATCGTCATCAGATGATGATGAGGAGGATGCGGATGACAAGAGGAACGTGGGGTCATCCTCATCCTCACTGGGGCTCTCAGAGTTCGGGGGCAAGCTGGGCGTATGCCTCCTCCACCGAGAACATCCGGCGGGCCATGGGTATGTGTGTGTGCGTGTGTATGTGCGTGCGTTTAAAACTTTATTGTATGTGCGTTTGTGTGGGGGCACGGGTGTTCACGTACTAAAAAGTAAAAACAAAAAATGGACAAGTGTGTGTTAGAAAAAAACAGCGGGGGGGCGGGCGATGCGCTTACAGTAGCCAGACGCTAAGAGTGCCGGCCACAGTCAACGCACGCAAAAAAAAATAAAAAAGTGGTGGTGGGGGGCTGAGGGGGGCTGTTGTGGTGGGGGGCCTGGGGGGGCAAGTGGCAGCAGTGGGTCTAGGGTCTCACAGCTAAGTTCTGTGGACCCCAACCACCAGAGACCACCAAAAACAATAAATCTCCCTTCTATCCCTGCCTAATGGTGCCTCTCCCTCACTGAACCTAACCTACCTGGAGGGTGATGGGTGCAGGAGGGTGCCAACGGGGGGATCGCAGGAGCTGATGTGGATGGTACAGGTGCAGCAACAGGAAGGGAGAGAGGAGGGGAGAGAGGAGCGCCAGGAGTTTGAATCTCCCGCCTCTCTCCCCGCAACAATCAGCACCATGGACAGTAGCCATCAGCACCACGGCCAGCACCGCCTCTCCCAAATGCTTGGACTGTGATTGGTGGTGTGTAATCACACCACCGATCACAGTCCTTTTCCGGTTCATCGGGTCACCGGAGACCCGAATGGACCGGAAACGCAGCAAACCGCAGGTCTGAATTGACCTGCAGTTTGCTGCGATCGCCGATACGGGGGGTCACATGACCCCCCGGCGTTGTGACAGGATGCCCGCTGAATGATTTCAGCGGACATCCTGTTCCGATTAACGCCCGCCGCGCCGCAATCGAGTTTTAAACCCATGACGTACCGGTACGTCATGGGTCCTTAACCCCTTAAGGACACATGACGTACCGGTACGGCATGTTTTCCGAGTCCTTAAGGACACATGACGTACCGGTACGTCATGTGTTGTTCCGATCACTGCCGCCCGGCAGGCTGTGATCGGAACAAGGTGCCTGCTCAAATCATTGAGCAGGCACCTCGGCTAAAGGCGTGTCGGCGATCGCAACAAACCGCAGGTCAATCCAGACCTGCGGTTGCTGCACTTTCTGCAGTTTCTGATCCCCGCGGTCCCTGACCGCGGGATCAGAAACTTTTATATGCCGAAAATTGATTTTTCACCCCCCCTGCACCCCTAAAAGATTTTATGCCGGCGGGTGGTGCAAGAGGGGTTTGCATGCGGGAGGCGGGCGGGCGGTGCGGCAGGCGGGATCGCGATCCCCCGCCAGCCTCCTCTTGAGTATTTATTGGTGTCCAGTGGTTATACCAGAGTGTCAGCACATTGCTGACACTCTGGTATAAACGGCTGACATCTGTGCTGTGATGTCAGCCATTTAACCCTTTCCATATCGCGGTCCGTACGGACCGCTGTATGGAAAAGGTTAACAGTCAGGGTCAGGGAGCTCCCTCCCTCTCCCATCGGGGAGCTGCTGTGCCTTTGCAGCCCCCAGATAGGATGGGGCCACAGAGGGAGGGAGCCCCCCTCCTTCCCCTTCCCTATCTGCTTAGTTGTGGCCACAACTGAGCAGACGGGGAAGGTTCCCATGGCAACAGGACGCCTTCTCAGGCATCCTGCTGTCCATGGTGCTGAACAGATCTGTGCTAAAAGCATAGATCTGTTCAGACAAAGTGTAAGTAAAATACAGTACAATACACTTCAAGAACCAAGTGGGTCTGGGTCAAAAAAAAAAAAAAAAATGTGAAAAAAGTAAAGATAAAAAAAAAACACATTTATCACTGAATAAAAATTGAAAAAATAAAATACACTACACATATTAGGTATCTCCGCATCCATAACGACCTGATCTATAAAACGGTCATGTTACTTTCCCCGCACGGTGAACGCCATAAAAATAAAAAAATAAAAACTATGAGGAAATTGAAATTTTGCCCACCTTACTTCCCAAAAAAGGTAATAAAAGTAGTAGCCAAAATAGTACCAATCAAACCGTCATCTCATCCCGCAAAAATCATACCCTACCCAAGATAATCGCCCAAAAACTGAAAAAACTATGGCTCTTAGACTATGGAAACACTAAAACATGATTTTTTTTGTTTCAAAAATTAAATCATTGTGTAAAACTTACATAAATAAAAAAAAGTATACATATTAGATATCGCCGCGTCCGTATCGACCGGCTCTATAAAAATATCACATGACCACCCCTCAGATGACCACCGTAAAAAATTTAAAATAAAAACGGTGTAAAAAAAGCCATTTTTTGTCATCTTACGTCACAAAAAGTGTAATAGCAAACAATCAAAAAGTCATATGCACCCCAAAATAGTGCCAATCAAACCGTCATCTCATCCCACAAAAAATGAGATCCTACCTATGATAGTCGCCCAAAAACTGAAAAAACTATGGCTCTCAGACTATGGAGACACTAAAACATGATTTTTTTTTGTTTCAAAAATGAAATCATTGTGTAAAACTTACATAAATAAAGAAATTGTATACATATTAGGTATCGCCACGTCCGTGACAACCTGCTCTATAATAATACCACATGCTCTAACCTGTCAGATGAATGTTGTAAATAACAAAAAAAAAAAAAAAACGGTGCCAAAAAAGCTATTTCTTGTTACCTTGCCTCACAAAAAGTGTAATATAGAGCAACCAAAAATCATATGTACCCTAAACTAGTACCAACAAAACTGCCACCCTATCCCGTAATTTCTAAAATGGGGTAAATTTTTGGGAGTTTCTACTCTAGGGGTGCATCAGGGGGGCTTCAAATGGGACATGGTGTCAAAAAAAACAGTCCAGCAAAATCTGCCTTCCAAAAACCGCAAGGCATTCCTTTCCTTCTGCGCCCTGCCGTGTGCTCGTACAGCAGTTTACGACCACATATGGGGTGTTTCTGTAAACTACAGAATCAGAGCCATAAATATTAAGTTTTGTTTGGCTGTTAACCCTTGCTTTGTAACTGGAAAAAAAATATTAAAATGGAAAATCTGCCAAAAAAGTGAAATTTTGAAATTGTATCTCTATTTTCCATTAAATCTTGTGCAACACCTAAAGGGTTAACAAAGGTTGTAAAATCAGTTTTGAATACCTTGAGGGGTGTAGTTTCTTAGATGGGGGTCACTTTTATGGAGTTTCTACTCTAGGGGTGCATCAGGGGGGGCTTCAAATGGGACATGGTGTAAATTAACCAGTCCAGCAAAATCTGCCTTACAAAAACCATTTTGCGCACCTTTCCCTCTACGCCCTACTCTGTGCCAATACAGTAGTTTACGGCCACATATGGGGTGTTTTTGCAAACTACAGAATCGAGGCAATAAATATAGCATTTTGTTTGGCTGTTAACCCTTGCTTTGTTACTGGAAAAAAATTATTAAAATGGAAAAATTTTCCAAAAAATCTAAATTCACCATTTGCCATTAACTCTTGTGGAACACCTAAAGGGTTAACAACGTTTGTAAAAATCAGTTTTGAAAACCTTGAAGGGTGTAGTTTCTAGAATGGGGTATTTTTGGGTGGTTTCTATTATGTAAGCCTCACAAAGTGACTTCAGACCTAAACTGGTCCCTAAAAAGTGGGTTTTTGAAAATTTCTGAAAAATTTCAAGATTTGCTTCTAAACTTCTAAGCCTTGTAACATCCCCCCAAAATAAAATATCATTCCCAAATTGATCCAAACATGAAGTAGACATATGGGGAATAAAAAGTAATAACTATTTTTGTAGGTATTACTATGTATTATAGAGGTAGAGAAATTGAAACTTTGAAATTTGAAATTTTTTCTAATTTTTGGTAAATTTGGTATTTTTTATAAATAAAAATGAATTTTTTTTACTTCATTTTACCAGTGTCATGAAGTAAAATATGTGACAAAAAAAAATCTCAGAATGGCCTGGATAAGTCAAAGTGTTTTAAAGTTATCAGCACTTAGAGTGACACTGGTCAGATTTGCAAAAAATGGCCTGGTCCTTAAGGTGAAATAAGGCTGTGTCCTTAAGGGGTTAAGGACTCTGGAACCATGCCGTACCGGTACGTCATGGGTCCCTAAGTGGTTTAACATCATCTGCCCTCGATAAGTTACAATAGCTATGTACAGTCATGTGAAAAAATTAGGACACCCTTTGAAAGCATGTGGTTTTTTGTAACATTTTTAATAAATGGTTATTTCATCTCCGTTTCAACAATACAGAGAGATTAAAGTAATCCAACTAAACAAAGAAAACTGAAGAAAAGTCTTTTCAAGATCTTCTGTAAATGTCATTCTACAAAAATGCCTATTCTAACTGAGGAAAAAGATAGGACACCCTCACATGTATTCCCTCTTAAATTGGCTCAGATCTCACACAGGTATATCACACCAGGTGCACATAATTAGTAGATCGTTACTCTGCATGTTGAATGAGGCTTGCCCTATTTAAACCTCAGACATTTAGTTTGGTGTGCTCCTGACTGTTGAAGTGAGAGTGAGCACCATGGTGAGAGCAAAAGAGCTGTCAGAGGACTTCAGAAAAAAGATTGTAGCAGCCTATGAGTCTGGGAAGGGATTTAAAAAGATCTCAAAAGATTTTGAAATCAGCCATTCCACTGTCTGGAAGATAGTCTACAAGTGGAGGGCTTTCAAAACAACTGCCAACATGCCCAGGACTGGTCGCCCCAGCAAGTTCACCCCAAGAGCAGACCGCAAGATGCTAAAAGAGGTATCCAAAAACCCTAAAGTGTCATCTCGAGAACTACAGCAGGCTCTGGCTACTGTTGATGTAGAAGTACATGCCTCTACAATCAGAAAGAGACTGTACAAGTTTAACTTGCATGGGAGGTGTGCAAGGAGGAAACCTTTGCTTTCCAAGAGAAACATCGAGGCCAGACTGACATTTGCCAGCGATAAAGTTGACAAAGACCAGGACTTCTGGAATAATGTTCTTTGGACAGATGAGTCCAAAATTGAATTATTTGGACACAACAGCAGAGGACATGTTTGGCGTAAACCAAACACAGCATTCCAAGAAAAGAACCTCATACCAACTGTGAAGCATGGAGGTGGAAGTGTCATGGTTTGGGGCTGCTTTGCTGCAGCAGGACCTGGTCAGCTCACCATCATAGAATCCACGATGAATTCTACTGTGTATCAGAAGGTGCTTGAAGAACATGTGAGACCATCAGTTAGAAAATTAAAGCTGAAGCGGAACTGGACCATGCAACATGACAATGACCCAAAACATACTAGTAAATCAACCAAAGATTGGCTAAAAAAGAAGAAATGGAGAGTCCTGGAATGGCCAAGTCAAAGTCCAGATTTGAATCCCATTGAGATGCTGTGGGGTGACTTGAAAAGGGCTGTACGTGCAAGAAACCCCTCAAACATCTCACAGCTGAAAAAGTTCTGCATTGAGGAGTGGGGTAAAATTTCCTCAGACCGATGTCGAAGACTGGTAGATGGCTACAAGAACCGTCTCACTGCAGTTATTTCAGCCAAAGGAGGTAACACTCGCTATTAGGGGCAAGGGTGTCCTATCTTTTTCCTCAGTTAGAATAGGCATTTTTGTAGAATGACATTTACAGAAGATCTTGAAAAGACTTTTCTTCAGTTTTCTTTGTTTAGTCGGATTACTTTAATCTCTCTGTATTGTTGAAACGGAGATGAAATAACCATTTATTAAAAATGTTACAAAAAACCACATGCTTTCAAACGGTGTCCTAATTTTTTCACAAGACTGTATGTCAGTGTTACTCAGACATGATTTAATATTGTTGTTATTGCATTAGAGAGCTTGGGAAAAGTAATTTATTTATTTATTAAAAAGAAAGAGATAACAAGTCCTGGGGGACTAGAGGGTGTTATATACAAATTTTAAGGGGAATTGGGGCCACTTTGGTTCGGTCCGAATCAATTTGGGTCCGAACTGAACTTTTTAAAAATAATTTGTCAAACCTGAACCGAACCGAATCTCAAGTGGTTCGCTTGTCTCTAGTGTAGCAAATAAATAGAATGAAAACATCTCTGCTAAACATAACCAGTTTTTGAATGCTGGGAAAATAATGTACATAAGCCACTTTGGTGACTGCTTCATTTATCATCCAGCTACATATTTGCAGACCTGAAGTAATAACACATTTAACATTGATTTGTTTTGACATGTAAAATGCACTTAAATCCATAACCATTGTAGGGTATTATGTCAACAATTAGCCTATTATAACTTAACTTAAGTAAAAAAAAGAAAAAAGTTAACAAAATGTAAATAATTATTTAAAAAAACATGCTTTTTCTCCCATTCAGTTCTTTATTACTAGTGAAAATAAGAAACAACACATTATTGATCTCATCACATCTGTAATGACCAGATGTACAAAAATATTGTTACTTATTCCACATGGTTAACACTGTAACAAATAAATAAATAAAAATGATGAAATTGCCATTTTAGTACCTCACCTCCCAAAAATGTTGTCAAAGTAATCAAAAAGTAACACAAAATGTCATAGGTACCAATAAAAATTATAGCCCATATACAAAAAAGAAGCCTACTCAATAGAAAAATAAAAACGTTATTGGTCTTGCCAACAATAACAATTCTAAATTTAAAAATATATATTCTTAGTAAAAATTTGATTTTAAAATGCAAAAGTAGCAAAACAAAAAAGATACAATATTGATAGAATAGTTATTATTTACCTACCTCACCCACCAATAGATTGAATAAAAAATTACATTTTACCCCAATATGCTACCAATGGTACCAGATATTAGAGGATTTCTGTAAATGTGTTTTATGTCTGAAACAGTCATCAGATTTGATTGGGGTCAAAATAAACTTGATCTGAATCGAAAGTGCCCCAATTGCCTTTGAAAGTTGTGTATCCCTGTTTAAACACTTTAACATCAAGACAAAAGGCAGCATTAGTAATGTAAAAGTGACAGCATCATACTTTGGTAAACAGATGGTAGCCAATGATAAAAACACACTGCATTGTTATATTTTTTAAATAAAAATTGGTCCAGAAATATCTCAATTCACTGTGATAAACAATAGTACTGTTTATGTTCTATACTCATCATCTATCACTGCCAGAAAGGACGTTACAGAATAAAAACACTAATCTTTATTGGGTATATTTCTTAAAAAAGATAAGGGGAGAACAAAAGCCTTCTCCAAATCACAAATTGTGTATAAATCTCTGAATATCAACTGGGGTATAGAGGAAGGTACTTCACACCGCCGGGGTATGCAATGCATAGCACAATCCCGTGGGGATACTTCCTATCAGCTAGTCAGTAAACCCCAGTTGAAAAAAAGATATAGTTAACTACAGTTGATTATGACATATGCAATACAATGTAGCAGACTTTATATCGTTCAGTTAGTAGATGATGGCAGCAATGTTCTCCATTAATTCTTTATTACTGTAGTTGTTAATCCATGATATAAGTACAAAAAGGACCAATAAAAACAGGAATGTTTCGACTACGGTGTAGTCTTTGTCAAGCTCAGTATACAGTGAAGTGTTGAGCGCGAATATTCGAATAACAAATATTTTTTTGCGAATATCGCAACTTCGAGAATTCGCGAATATTTCGAATATAGTGCTATATATTTGCTATATCGAATATTCGTGAATTTTAAACATCTGAAAACATGATCCCTCACTGCTTCTTGCTTGTGGGCCAATGAGTCATTGGCCCACAAGCAAATTAAGTTGGAAGGAATAATTTTTTCATATAAAAAACAAATATAAAAAAAAAAATGCAGAATATTCTAAATAACAAATATATTTGCTATATTGCTATATATTCATTTTTTTAGAATATTCATCATATTCTAAAACAAGAATATATAGCAATTTAGCGAATATTCATAAAATACAAACATAGAGCAATTTAGCTAATATTGTGCTATAATCATTTTTTTAATAGTCTTAATTTTTTTAAATCTGAAGTTCAGAAGTGAAAAAAAGTTACAACTATTAGACAAAGAATAGCTAATTTGATCGATTCTACATCATTTTTTTCGAATATTCGCTATATTGCAAGAAGCAGGGTGGAATCAATCTTGTTATTCGAATTCCCGATTTTTAGCCGAAAATCGGGAATGTTATGATTGATAGCGCGATCTTATGAGTGACGTAATCGTGTCACATGTCATGTGCCTTGGTTTCGGTTTTGCTACCAGTGGAGTTTGGCAGTCTGCCTGTATTAAAATCGGCAGCACTCAATCTATGTATAAATTATTTATATGTAGATTGAGTGTTGCTAAATATTCGTCTATGTGAAAAAGAACTACATTGATACAATTTTTTTATTTTTTTTTCCTCCGCCGCCCGCCCCCCCAATAGTAGATACTACTGATTGGTGCACTGAGTATTCTTCTTACTTCGCAGCACTATGTCAGTTACATGTATGTATGGACAACAGATAAATATCTATCACATGCACATAGCATGTCCATTTTCCTGCCATGCAATATATACCACACACTATATACCATACACACAATATATATATATATAAATATATATATATATAAAAATTTATGTCCATGAGCTTTTTTTGCATTTGCTGGTTCATTCAGCGTTACCCAGGGTGCACCATGGGAGGCGAACCAGCTGTACACCCAATACCGTACCGTCATTTAAATAGACAGGTACATCGCAGCTTAGCTGGCCAATATCTGATTGCTCAGACCTCACATACATATAATCGCAATACAATCCGATCTTATATTGGTAACTTTACATCTAATATTTCCCCTTTAAAGACGTAACTACTTTTTGCTTTTTTGTAGTGGATATTTTTTTTTATATTTGTATAACAAAAAAATTGTGATTATATGCTTTCATCTTTATCTTTCAGCGCTTTCTTGAGCGGGAATATCCTTGGACCCGGAAAAGGGTTGAAAAAGAGGCCATTGTACGGTCTGTCCGGGCGGAATTAAAATTAAAAAGTGGCATAGGGCAAGACCACAAGGCCATTCAAAAAAAGTATTTTGACATCAAAAGCCTACACCCAGATCGGGTAGAAGAGTTTAGTCAGCGATTATGCCCAGGTACAATGCTTACATGAATTTTGCATCTCTCTCTACAACAGTAATGTATATATTCAGTTATGCTGCTAATCCATACAGATGAAGTATGGTTAACACACAACCTCTTAACTCAAATTTCTTAACTCATCACGTAATCTTGAAACAAAAGCCATTTTATAAAATATCTTAAAATATTTAATTGCATTAAGTTTACATAACACGTCTCATAAAGCATGTGTGTTAACTCTACTACATCCGTATTTCATCCCTTTTCAAATGATTACTTAATACCTGGTGTGACATATACAAAATTTTCCAGTTACATCATACATCTCTACTTCGCTGAGATTGTATATATATTGTTATACACACAGCGCAGTACTGATGTATGATGTCACCGGATGATTTAATATTTTTCACACACACATAAATATATATATGTATTTTTGTTTATATCTACATAAACTGCAAACATCATTCAGTATTCCGGTCAAAGTCCCCGACCATTACGTAACATCCCCCACATAGTTTGCATGGGATTCAAAAATTATATATATATATATATATATATATATACACATATAAAAAAGGATGTATGTGTGTATGTATGTACAGTCAGGTCCATAAATATTGGGACATCGACACAATTCTAACATTTTTGGCTCTATACACCACCACAATGGATTTGAAATGAAACAAACAAGATGTGCTTTAACTGCAGACTGTCAGCTTTAATTTCAGGGTATTTACATCCAAATCAGGTGAACGGTGTAGGAATTACAACAGTTTGCATATGTGCCTCCCACTTGTTAAGAAACCAAAAGTAATGGGACAATTGGCTTCTCAACTGTTCCATGGCCAGGTGTGTGTTATTCCCTCATTATCCCAATTAAAATGAGCAGATAAAAGGTCCAGAGTTCATTTCAAGTGTGCTATTTGCATTTGGAATCTGTTGCTGTCAACTATCTAGATGAGATCCAAAGAGCTCTCACTATCAGTGAAGCAAGCCATCATTTGGCTGAAAAAACAAAACAAACGCATCAGAGAGATAGCAAAAACATTAGGCGTGGCCAAAACAACCGTTTGGAACATTCTTAAAAAGAAGGAACGCACCGGTGAGTTCAGCAACACCAAAAGACCCGGAAGACCACGGAAAACAACTGTGGTGGATGACCGAAGAATTATTTTCCTGGTGAAGAAAACACCCTTCACAACAGTTGGCCAGATCAAGAACACTCTCCCTCCTGTAGGTGTATGTGTGTCAAAGTCAACAATCAAGAGAAGACTTCACCAGAGTGAATACAGAGGGTTCACCACAAGATGGAAACCATTTGTGAGCCTCAAAAACAGGAAGGCCAGATTAGAGTTTGCCAAACAACATCTAAAAAAGCCTTCACAGTTCTGGAACAACATCCTATGGACAGATGAGACGAAGATCAACTTGTACCAGAGTGATGGGAAGAGAAGAGTATGGAGAAGAAAAGGAACTGCTCATAATCCTAAGCATACCACCTCATCAGTGAAGCATGGTGGTGGTAGTGTCATGGTGTGGTCATATAAGGCTGCCAATGAAACTGGTTCTCTTGTATTTATTGATGATGTAACTGCTGACAAAAGCAGCAGGATGAATTCTGAAGTGTTTCGGGCCATATTATCTGCTCATATTCAGCCAAATGCTTCAGAACTCATTGGACGGCGCTTCACAGTGCAGATGGACAATGACTCAAAGCATACTGCAAAAGCAACCAAAGAGTTTTTTAAGGGAAAGAAGTGGAATGTTATGCAATGGCCAAGTCAATCACCTGACATGAATCCGATTGAGCATGCATTTCACTTGCTGAAGACAAAAGTGAAGGGAAAATGCCCCAAGAACAAGCAGTAACTGAAGACAGTTGCAGTACAGGCCTGGCAGAGTATCACCAGGGATGAAACCCAGCGTCTGGTGATGTATATGCGTTCCAAACTTCAGGCTGTAATTGACTGCAAAGGATTTGCAACCATGTATTAAAAAGTGAAAGTTTGATTTATGATTATTATTCTGTCCCATTACTTTTGGTCCCTTAACTAGTGGGAGGCACATATGCAAACTGTTGTAATTCCTACACCGTTCACCTGATTTGGATGTAAATGCCCTCAAATTAAAGCTGACAGTCTGCAGTTAAAGCACATCTTGTTTGTTTCATTTCAAATCCATTGTGGTGGTGTATAGAGCCCAAAATTTTAGAATTGTGTCGATGTCCCAATATTTATGGACCTGACTGTATGTATGTATGTATGTATGTTCCGTAAAAACTCAAAAAAGCAACCATCGATTTCAACAAAAATCTTGCGGGGATCTCGGTTCTCTACGACGTACCGTTCCCGAAATATTCCCAAAAAATGACCTGTATTATCCAATACAAGCCTGCCAGCCATTCACTTAAATCCTAACTGCCAACTGACGGGCTCTGTGGAGTTCACAGTTAAAGGGCCGGTCACTGTGAAAGTCACTATTTAAGGGCCGGTCACCATGAAAATCACTGTTAAAGGGGCTGTCACCATCAAAGTCACTGTTAAAGGGGCGGTCACCATCAAAGTCACAGTTAAAGGGGAGAATTTAAGCCTCCTTCTAATTATAAAGTTACCGTGACAACTAAATGAACAGGGAGGGAGGGCAGGTTGGCAGCAGATCTTTAAAATGCGGCTTGGCAGACAGTCTAACACTGGCAGCCACAAAAAATTATATACCCAACATAACACCATCCAATAACCCCTTATCTAATTTCCAAACTGTTGTTTGGTTTCCCTAAACTTCAATTACCCAGTCACAATACCCTATAGGGCACCATCCTAACAAATCCCAAGTTACCTCATCCTACCTTGTAACTTAGACTAGTTATACCCATCTATAACACTTTTTTTTTTACCAACAAAATGAGGCAAATCCACTATTGGTATGATTCATAATCCCATGCAGATTCCTCTTTATAGGAATTTCTTGATCTTTACCTTTGTTATGATTTCAGAGTTGTTTGTATAAATTCTTAACATTGTGTCATTATTACAGGTCAACCCGTTCCCTCCGTCCGCCACCACACACAAAAAAAAAAACAGAGGAGGTGCCCATGGAGGAGGAGGAGGAGTGTGAGAAGCAGGAGGAGGGAGAAAATGTGGAGGCCACTTCCCCCCAAGATGTTCGCGAGACAGAGGCGACAGAGGAGAAGGCAGGAACTTCCAAGCCACCATATTCTGCCCCCCCAGCTCCAGAAGAGGAGGAAGAAGTGGTCTACACCCCCCACCAGGAGGGTAAATATGTGCACACATTACTATAATTTGGTACACATAACATATTCACAAGCATCCCACGATCCCCCCACCACCCTGCATCTCCGGAGCTGCAATGCACATGTGTAATGAATCTGAAAAATAGCAGCCCTTAGTTAACATGGCTGCCTGTTTTGCTGAGCAGCATTTGTACCCCGGTTCACAAACGTTTATGCCTGGGGGCAGGGTGTCTGTTGGTTCGTAATAGACTGTCCCTCTGCATTAAGTCACGTCCCGCTGAGGCCTACTCTTAATGGCTGGACGTGAAGTGGTTAAAAGTGGCAAAAATGAGGAGACAACAGAAACTAGTGTAATAGGAAAATAAAAAAAATGCAACATACTCTGTAAACTACCGAAACACTATTAACTAACCAAATAAATAACATTATACTCCATCCGAACTATCACTAAGAAAACCAAAATATAATTAACGTAAAGATCTATAGTTATTGTATTTAGATGTAAATAGGCAGTGTTTAAACACATACTAAACACAACGCACTAATTGTCTTGTAAGTAACCGTAATTGGACTAACTCAGCACGACAGCCAGCAGCAGGTTCGAAAAGTGCAGCAGGAATTTGTTCCCAGGAATGGGCCCCCACCAGACCAGGACAGCACCAAAAATAAACCAAGACACCTCTGATAGCATCATGTTGTAAGTGTGCAGCAGGAATGGGCTAACATGAAAAAAAATACACTATTTGACTTTCTAAAATTTTTGTTTAAATAAATAATAATTTTTTTAAACAACAAGAAAAAGAAGTACAAAATTAGCTACACACGACACAACGCGTTCCTTAGACTGCTAGAACTTTCAAGATCGGGCACATCGAGTCTTTGGCAGATAAATATTTTTAATAACATTTTAACAATAACAATTTACAACATTTTAACAATAACTGTCTTTTCGGGCTACTTTGTTAGTTTGCCATGGGAATCCATTATATCTTTCATTATTTGATGGTTCCTCTTATACATCTTCCGAACCTTCTTCGAAACCCGCCACAGCAGCTTATGGAGAGCCAATGGATCCTTTAGAAGCTCCTTCTGGAACTTGGCCATTCGTTTATGGCATTTAGAGATTACTGTATGTTTAAAATAAAATAAAATATTAGTGCAATTTTGTTTAGCAGACTCATAGTGCATTGTGTGGAGTAGGTGTATAAACACTTCAGATTTACATCAAAATCCAGAAGTTACACATGTTTATGGTAATTATAGTGTTTTTTGGATTAGAGATAGTTCGGATACAGTTTAATGTTATTTTTTGGGGTAGTTTATATTTTTTTGCTACTTTGGACACTTACTTATGCCATAGGTCCCGGAGCAGCATACATCGTGCACATGGGAGCGCACAGCAGCAGAGGTTACCATGATACTCTCTGCATCGTCCGCCCGTGGGCCTATAGTCCTGTGTTCATATGAGTGCAGGACAATCGTTATATGCCGCTCCGGGACATATGGTATGCTCATGGACCATATTTCTCGAAGGGCATACGGTTGTGTGCAAGTGGCGTAAGTGTCTAATTCTAAAGTAGTTAAAAAATAGAAACTATAAACGAATATAATAAATCGAATATCATAAAAAATAAAAAATAAAGATTTAGATTATTGCACCCGGCCGTTGCCATACTGATATTTATTCCTGCTTGGCCTGCCTGACCGAGGTAATAGTCTAAGCCCGTCTAGGCACAATTTTGTTTATCAAACTATATATTCTTCTTATTGGAATATCTACGAATATTCTAAAAAAACTAATATATAGCAAAATAGCTAATATATTCGTTATTTAGAATATTTGCATATACACTGCTCCAAAAAATAAAGGGAACACTTAAACAACACAATGTAACTCCAAGTCAATCACACTTCTGTGAAATCAAACTGTCCACTTAGGAAGCAACACTAAGTGACAATAAATTGCACATGCTGTTGTGCAAATGGGATAGACAACAGGTGGAAATTATAGGCAATTAGCAAGACACCCCCAATAAAGGAGTGGTTCTGCAGGTGGTGACCACAGACCACTTCTCAGTTCCTATGCTTCCTGGCTGATGTTTTGGTCACTTTTGAATGCTGGCGGTGCGTTCACTCTAGTGGTAGCATGAGACGGAGTCTACAACCCACACAAATGGCTCAGGTAGTGCAGCTTATCCAGGATGGCACATCAATGCGAGCTGTGGCAAGAAGGTTTGCTGTGTCTGTCAGCATAGTGTCCAGAGCATGGAGGCGCTACCAGGAGACAGGCCAGTACATCAGGAGACGTGGAGGAAGCCGTAGGACTGCAACAACCCAGCAGCAGGACCGCTACCTCCGCCTTTGTGCAAGGAGGAACAGGAGGAGCACTGCCAGAGCCCTGCAAAATGACCTTCAGCAGGCCACAAATGTGCATGTGTCTGCTCAAACGGTCAGAAACAGACTCCATGAGGGTGATATGAGGGCCCGACGTCCACAGGTGGGGGTTGTGCTTACAGCCCAACACCGTGCAGGACGTTTGGCATTTGCCAGAGAACACCAAGATTGGCAACTTCGCCACTGGCGCCCTGTGCTCTTCACAGATGAAAGCAGGTTCACACTGAGCACATGTGACAGACGTGACAGAGTCTTGAGACGCCGTGGAGAACGTTCTGCTGCCTGCAACATCCTCCAGCATGACCGGTTTGGCATTGGGTCAGTAATGGTGTGGGGTGGCATTTCTTTGGAGTGCCGCACAGCCCTCCATGTGCTCGCCAGAGGTAGCCTGACTGCCATTAGGTACTGAGATGAGATCCTCAGACCCCTTGTGAGACCATATGCTGGTGCGGTTGGCCCTGGGTTCCTCCTAATGCAAGACAATGCAAGACAATGCTAGACCTCATGTGGCTGGAGTGTGTCAGCAGTTCCTGCAGGCTGAAGGCATTCATGCTATGGACTGGCCCACCCGTTCCCCAGACCTGAATCCAATTGAGCACATCTGGGACATCATGTCTCGCTCTATCCACCAACGTCACGTTGCACCACAGACTGTCCAGGAGTTGGCAGATGCTTGAGTCCAGGTCTGGGAGGAGATCCACCTCATCAGGAGCATGCACAGGCATTGTAGGGAGGTCATACAGGCACGTGGAGGCCACACACACTACTGAGCCTCATTTTGACTTGTTTTAAGGACATTACATCAAAGTTGGATCAGCCTGTAGTGTGTTTTTCCACTTTAATTTAGAGTGTGACTCCAAATCCAGACCTCCATGGGTTGAAAAATTTGATTTCCATTTTTTTATTTTTGTGTGATTTTGTTGTCAGCACATTCAACTATGTAAAGAACAAAGTATTTCAGAAGAATATTTAATTAACTCAGATCTAGGATGTGTTATTTTTGTGTTCCCTTTATTTTTTTGAGCAGTGTATTTTTTTTCCCAATCTGTACAGTTGTTTGCATACTCCTCCCCGACAAGCATCCCCGTCACCATGGAAACACCTGTGGGTTAGAAAATACCATCGAATCTGAGTTTTCCCTGAGATCGTGAACTCAATATATTCTAACCCACAGGCGTTCCCATGGTGACAGGGACGCTTGTCAGGGAGGAGTATGCCAAAGTGGAATAACAGTACAAATTGAAAAAAAAAAGACGAATATTCTAAATAACGAATATATTCACTATATTGCTATAACTTAGTTTTTTAGAATATTCGTCATATTCTAAAACAAGAATATATAGCAATATAGCGAATATTCTTAAAATACACATATAGACTGCAATTTAGCTAATATAGTGCTATAGTATTTTTTTTAATAGTGTAAATTTTTTCAAAATCTGAAGTTCAGAAGAGACAAAAAAATTACAGCACTATATTAGCTAAATTGCAATCTATATATGTGTATTTTACGAATATTAACTATATTGCTATAACTTTTTTTTTTGAATATTCGGCATATTCTAAAACAAGAATATAAAGCAATATAGCGAATATTTATAAAATACACCCATAGCCAAACAATAGGAAAGTTGTCTTATAGACTTAAAAAAAAAATTGCAATACGTGAATAATTAAATCGCATATTAATCGCGATAAATAGAATAATGACAAATATTCGATTTAGACGAATATTCAATCGAATATTCGTGAAATATCCCAAAATCGAATATGGCACCTCCCGCTCATCACTAATACAGTGCTTACTCCAAACATTTATACCATACATGTCACCCCCTCTGGTTCTCACATCACCAATCACAGTAGGCATCTGTTAAAGATCCACCCCCCACTTGGAAAACTACCAATGGGGTCATAGCTGTAGGCAATTTACAAACTTGTGCACCTGTGTTCAATTATCAAGGCACCTTATCCACCAATGAACATCTCACCTCCCATGTCCACACACTGCTTGGCTTCTTCAATTATTGACTGCACATGTCTCAACAACAGTGCATCATCTCTACTGCTCACGTCATCATAACCACCCCCACTAGCTCTCTTACTAGTTTTCATTCAGGTCCGATCGGCCGCTCTACAAAGCCTCCGTACATCCTTCAGAGCGCATTGCTCCCTACTCCTACCCTTGATCATGTGACTCCACTTGAGTCACATGATCGGCTCCTCCACTCTTCACTGTTTATACCAATTTCAGGAGTCATGCAATTATACTGCAATTTCAGGAGTCATGTTACCTAGGTAACTGACGTCATAAATAATAAACCTGTATGTCGGACCATATAATCGAGCAATACATTCTGTAAATAAATAAATCGTGACCTTCATGCCTGTCTATGTAGAGCTTCTATAGAAATAGTCAATTCATACATTTCAGATCACCAGCCGCATTAGGACATGTATGTGAGATGTTTAATGTTGTTAAACATTAACCCCTGCAGGAACAAAATGGAAAAAAATGAAAATCAATATAAAAGTAGCAACATACTACAGGTCAATACTAAAGAAGATTATTCTACAGCACTCACATTGAACTCAATATTTAAACCAAACGGCTGGAGTGCTCTTAGTGTAAAGATCCATTTAAATTCCTTTTTTCTCAGAATCATGTCTCTATCCCCCCCTCTTCTCAGCTTTCCCACAGAGTCAATTATTCTGAATCGTAGTTGATTAATTGAGTGGCCACATTCAATAAAATGTTTTGCTACAGGTTTATCCATCATTCTCTTCCTAATAGTACTTTTATGTTTATTAATCCTTTCTCTGATCTCTATCGTGGTCTCTCCTATGTAAATCAACCTGCATGGGCATTGAATCATATAGATAACCTCCATTGATCTACATGTAAAATATCCTCTGATCCTAAATTTACGTCCTGAATATGAATGCATAAAACTGTCACCCTTCAACATATTACCGCAATTACAACATCCCAAACAGGGGAAATTGCCATTTTTGCATGGAGCTAAAACCTGTTGCCTCTCCATCTGTGTACTACCTACAGTACAGACCAAAAGTTTGGACACACCTTCTCATTCAAAGAGTTTTCTTTATTTTCATGACTATGAAAATTGTAGATTCACACTGAAGGCATCAAAGCTATGAATTAACACATGTAGAATTATATACATAACAAACAAGTGTGAAACAACTGAAAATATGTCATATTCTAGGTTCTTCAAAGTAGCCACCTTTTGCTTTGATTACTGCTTTGCACACTCTTGGCATTCTCTTGATGAGCTTCAAGAGGTAGTCCCCTGAAATGGTTTTCACTTCATAGGTGTGCCCTGTCAGGTTTAATAAGTGGGATTTCTTGCCTTATAAATGGGGTTGGGACCATCAGTTGAGGAGAAGTCAGGTGGATACACAGCTGATAGTCCTACTGAATAGACTGTTAGAATTTGTATTATGGCAAGAAAAAAGCAGCTAAGTAAAGAAAAACGAGTGGCCATCATTACTTTAAGAAATGAAGGTCAGTCAGTCAGCCGAAAATTGGGAAAACTTTGAAAGTAAGGGCTATTTGACCATGAAGGAGAGTGATGGGGTGCTGCGCCAGATGACCTGGCCTCCACAGTCACCGGACCTGAACCCAATCGAGATGGTTTGGGGTGAGCTGGACTGCAGAGTGAAGGCAAAAGGGCCAACAAGGGCTAAGCATCTCTGGGAACTCATTCAAGACTGTTGGAAGACCATTTCAGGGGACTAACTCTTGAAGCTCATCAAGAGAATGCCAAGAGTGTGCAAAGCAGTAATCAAAGCAAAAGATGGCTACTTTGAAGAACCTAGAATATGACATATTTTCAGTTGTTTCCCACTTGTTTGTTATGTATATAATTCCACATGTGTTAATTCATAGTTTTGATGCCTTCATAGTCATGAAAACAAAGAAAACTTTGAATGAGAAGGTGTGTCCAAACTTTTGGTCTGTACTGTATATCCGTTTTTACAAGTCAATCTTTCTTTTTATACACCATCAAGGGAGTTAACTTAAACTCACGAATGGTGTGTAGACCCTTATGTAATATGTGCCACTCCTTTTTTTTAGAATGTTCGTTATTTTACCACTATGATTACCAAATGTGGAAACAAACAGGATCCTCTGTGCTGTACCCGTTTTAGGCTGAGAGTGTAGCGTACTATCTCTATGGGTTCTTTTCATTTTATTTCATGACCTCATTAATATCCTGGAGGGACACTCCCTATCCAAAAAAATTTAGCACATTTATTCAACTCTAAGGTCAAATCTCCATTCATCAGAGACCATCCGCCTGACTCTGAGCAATTGACTCCATGGTAATGATTCCACTATTTTGTGTGGGTGATTACTGCAATATTCTAACAGATTGTTTCTGTCAGTCAGTTTCTGATACAGATCTGTGTTAATGCATCCTTCTTCAACATAGACTCTAACATCCAAGAATTGCAGCTCCACCCGAGACATCGTCCTAGTAAACTGCAATCCTGGGATGCTCCCATTCAGATGTTCATGAAAATAATTTAATTCCTCAACTGAACCCGTCCATATTAAAAAAATATCATCAATTAAGCGCCACCAGCACAGGATTCTCTCCATGTACATTGTCTGGTACATCAGATAGTTCTCTACAGCAGCCATATAAATATTTGCGTAAAAGCTTTTAATATCTGCATTTATGACTAGCCAGTATAGTCAGTGGCATATCCGTTTGGTGCATTTTTTCTGTGATTTATATGATTGTATTTACATCCGCACAATGCTCCGTTTTGTGTAGGATGCCCTTGTGGTGCATGTGGACCGCGCCGACATCCTCCACCGTATGCATTTTTTGCTGGGGATAGTCGTTTGCTGCGGTCCACATGCGGTGGGGCTGCTCCCCCAATGAAAAACACGCTACAGTGTTAGGGGTTGAGCAGCTCCTCCAGTATTGCCACTATATTTCTGTGTTTTTGTCTTGTTTTATATGTAGTGAATGTGCCTTTACCTGGCATTTAAACACTCTTTTGCACCTGGTGACCTCCATCACATGGTCTGATATGGGTGTAGCTTGCAGTCTGGCTTGGTTCACATTGCACTAGTTGTCCTGCTAGGCGTTTGTGTGGAAGCCTGGCTGTGAGCTGGAGTACATCACCTTCAGACCTTGTTCACACCATAGTTAGCGTAGTGGTAGGACCCTTTGCTATGCTATTCAATAATGTCACCATCAACTATGCCCTCTTCCAAGGCTTTATCAAAGATGTACCATAGTTTATGCTTAATCTCAAAATGTGGATCACCAATCAATTTTGCATACACCTCCCTATCCCCTAATTGTCTCTCTACCTCACTAATATATTTATCTGTGTCCATAATAACCTGTGCACCCCCTTTATCTGCTGGTTTCACCATAATCTTTTTATTCGACTCCAGGGACTTTAAAGCCTCCCTCTCCCGGGATGTCACATTGCATGAATAATACTCTTCATTGTCTTCTTTTAATTTATTAATCTGTCTAGATACCAATTCAATGTAAGCTTCTACTACATGATTATTTTGAGGTGGGGAAAATTTGCTTCTGGTCCTGAGGCCCAATCTCTTACGACCCAAAGGGTTTTCATTGCCTGCAGGACCAGGGTCAATCCCCTCTTCAGTTTTTAAGGCAAAAAAACTTTTCATTCTTAATTAGTGATGTCGCGAACATAAAATTTTCAGTTCGCGAACAGCGAACGCGAACTTCCGCAAATGTTCGCGAACTGGCGAACCGGGCGAACCGCCATAGACTTCAATAGACAGGCGAATTTTAAAACCCACAGGGACTCTTTCTGGCCACAATAGTGATGAGAAAGTTGTTTCAAGGGGTCTAACACCTGGACTGTGGCATGCCGGAGGGGGATCTATGGCAAAACTCCCATGGAAAATTACGTAGTGGACGCAGAGTCGGGTTTTAATCCATAAAGGGCATAAATCAACTAACATTCCTAAATTGTTTGGAATAACGTGCTTTAAAACATCCAGTGTGTGTATACGATCAGGTATGATGTTGTATCGATCAGGTAGTGTAAGGGTTACGCCCGCATCACAGACATTGACAGACCAAACTCCCCTTTTAATGCACCGCAAACAGTTCATTTGCACAACCGCAAACTCCCCATTTGCACAAGGTTGGATACCAAGCTAGCCACGTCCCGGTGATGTCATTGAAGGTTTCTTCCTCCACCCAGCCACGTACAACACCAAGGGTCCCCGAAAGGTCAATTGAATTGATTTTTCGAACGGGGAGATGGTTAAAAAAACGCTGGCTCCCTCCCCTTTGTTTTTATCCACGGTGACTGCGTCTGCGCCGTGCAATTTACTGTCACACCCGATATGAGTGGTATTTTCTGTAGTACTATTCTCATCAGTTTAATCCCTCTAACGTCCCCGACTCCCCAATCTGGGGGCCATTTATTAAACAGATTTTTCGGACGGGGAGATGGTTAAAAAAACGCTGGCTCCCTCCACTCTGTTTTAATCCACGGTGACTGCGTCTGCGCCGTGCAATTTACTGTCACACCCGATATGAGTGGTATTTTCTGTAGTACTATTCTCATCAGTTTAATCCCTCTAACGTCCCCAATCTGGGTGCCATTTATTGAATAGATTTTTCGAACGGGGAGATGGTTAAAAAAAACCTGGCTCCCTCCACTCTGTTTTAAACCACGGTGACTGCGTCTGCGCCGTGCAATTTACTGTCACACCCGATATGAGTGGTATTTTCTGTAGTACTATTCTCATCAGTTTAATCCCTCTAACGTCCCCAATCTGGGTGCCATTTATTGAATAGATTTTTCGAACGGGGAGATGGTTAAAAAAACGCTGGCTCCCTCCACTCTGTTTTAAACCACGGTGACTGCATCTGCGCCGTGCAATTTACTGTCACACCCGATATGAGTGGTATTTTCTGTAGTACTATTCTCATCAGTTTAATCCCTCTAACATCCCCAATCTGGGGGCCATTTATTAAATAGATTTTTTGAACGGGGAGATGGTTAAAAAAACGCTGGCTCCCTCCACCGATATGAGTGGTATTTTCTGTAGTATTATTCTCATCAGTTTAATCCCTGTTACGTCCCATATCAGGAATTGCCTTTTATGAAAAAAAATTTAGGCCGGGTACCTTCGACTGCCTTCACAGTGACAGACCAAACTCTCATACACTAAACTGAATTGATTTCAGGAACCGGGAGATGGAAAAAGCAGCTTGGTCGGTCCTCTTACTCCCAAATTGGGGCACTGCGCGTGCACAGAGCAATGTGCTGTGACACCCTATATGAGTGGTGTCTTAACTAGTACTATTGCTATCAGTTTAATCCCTGTTACGGACCCTATCCGGTCGAATTGATTAACCATTGTCGAATCCCCCATTGACATCCCCCTTATAAGCTGTGTAAAGCATATTTTTTAGTTTGGTTTTGAACTGCTGCATCCTTTCCGACTTTTGGTAATTTGGTAACATTTCTGCCACTTTCTGCTTATACCGGGGGTCTAGTAGCGTGGCCACCCGATCGCTTTTGGTCTGACCATAATGAAGCAACGGCCTTATCATCTGGGGTGTGGCAACATTGCCAACACACTTTTATAGAGGTGATGATGATTGCTTCATTGTGATACGCAAGCCCCTTCACCACAACAAGGTAACGATCACGAAGGGGAATTGACACTTGTATGTGCCTTTTTTTTTTGGTTTGTTTTTGCAGCCACAGTGCTGCACCATAGGACAGAAAAATTAGGCATGTACACATGCCTGAAAAATAATGGCACTGTTGCAGACGCTATTGTAGCAGCGGCCGGAAAAATTTATGTTTTCCAGGCAGAAAAGTGACTAAAACATTACGGCTTGAACCCTAGTTGGTGGTGGAGAATTCACGAAAGTCATCCGGTATGCAGACATTAAATACAGCAGCGTGGGGACCATTTTGAGGCCAAGGCATGTAATCAGGCCTTTTGTTAGTCAAACGTATCCCCCACTGTCAGTCCCTTCGGGATCCATGCCTCATTCATCTTTATGAAGGTGAGGTAATCAACACTTTTTTGACCGAGGCGACTTCTCTTGTCAGTGACAATGCCTCCTGCTGCACTGAAGCTCCTTTCTGACAGGACACTTGAAGCAGGGCAGGCCAGAAGTTCTATCGCAAACTGGGATAGCTCAGGCCACAGGTCAAGCCTGCACACCCAGTAGTGAAGGGGTTCATTGCTCCTCAGAGTGTCGATATCTGCTGTTAAGGCGAGGTAGTCTGCTACCTGTCGGTCGAGTCGTTCTCTAAGGCTGGATCCCGAAGGGCTGTGGCGATGAGTAGGACTGAAAAAGCTCCGCATGTCCTCCATCAACAACACATCTGTAAATCGTCCAGTCCTTGCCGCCGTGGTAGGAGGAGGATTACACTCACCTCTTCCCCTGTTAGATTCCCGTTGTGCTGTGACATCTCCCTTATAAGCTGTGTAAAGCATATTTTTTAGTTTGGTTTTGAACTGCTGCATCCTTTCCGACTTTCGGTAATTTGGTAACATTTCTGCCACTTTCTGCTTATACCGGGGGTCTAGTAGCGTGGTCACCCAGTACAGATCGTTCTCCTTTATCCTTTTTATACGTGGGTCCCTCAACAGACATGACAGCATGAAAGACCCCATTTGAACAAGGTTGGATGCAGAGCTTCTCATTTCCCGTTCCTCGTCCTCACTGATGTCATTGACGGTCTGTTCTTCCCCCCAGCCACGTACAACACCATGGGTCCCAGATAGGTGACAACAACGAGCACCCTGGGGTGCCTGCTGTGGTTGGTCTTCCTCCTCCTCAAAGCCGCCACATTCCTCCTCTGACTCCTCTTCCTCATACTCCTCTTCCAGCGTTGCTGCAGGTCCGGCAAGCGATGATGACAAGGCTGTTTCTGGTGGTGATGGTGACCACAACTCTTCCTCTTCCTCTTCACGCTCATCTACAGCCTGATCCAGAACTCTTCGCAGGGCACGCTCCAGGAAGAAAACAAATGGGATGAGGTCGCTGATGGTGCCTTCGGTGCGACTGACTAGGTTTGTCACCTCCTCAAAAGGACGCATAAGCCTACAGGCATTGCGCATGAGTGTCCAGTAACGTGGCAAAAAGATTCCCAGCTCCGCAGAGGCTGTCCTAGCACCCCGGTCATACAAATACTCGTTGACGGCTTTTTCTTGTTGGAGCAGGCGGTCGAACATTAGGAGTGTTGAATTCCAACGTGTCGGGCTGTCGCATATCAAGCGCCTCACTGGCATGTTGTTTCGCCGCTGAATATCGGAAAAGTGCGCCATGGCCGTGTAGGAACGCCTGAAATGGCCACACACCTTCCTGGCCTGCTTGAGGACGTCCTGTAAGCCTGGGTACTTAGACACAAAACGTTGTACGATGAGATTCAACACATGTGCCATGCACGGCACATGTGACAACTTGCCCAAATTTAATGCCGCCAACAGATTGCTTCCATTGTCACACACCACTTTGCCGATCTCCAGTTGGTGCGGGGTCAGCCACTGATCCACCTGTGCGTTCAGGGCGGACAGGAGTGCTGGTCCTGTGTGGCTCTCTGCTTTCAGGCAAGTCAACCCCAAGAGAGCGTTACACTGTCGTATCCGGGATGTGGAATAGCCCCTGGGGAGCTGGGGGGAATCAGTTGATGTGCAGCCAGACGCCGCAGCAGAAGAGGACTCAGCCGAGGAGGAAATTAAAGAGGATGGAGTAGGAGTAGAGGAGGTGGCAGTAGGTCTGCCTGCAAGTCGTGGTGGTGTCACCAACTCCGCTGCAGAGCCACGCATTCCATGCTTGTCAGCCGTCAGCAGGTTGACCCAATGCGCAGTATACGTGATATACCTGCCCTGACCGTGCTTTGCAGACCAGGTATCAGTGGTCAGATGGACCCTTGCCCCAACACTGTATGCCAGAGATGCCATGACTTCCTTTTCAATGACATGGTAGAGGTTTGGGATTGCCTTTTTTGAAAAAAAATTTCGTCCGGGTACCTTCCACTGTGGTGTCCCAATAGCGACAAATTTTTTGAAGGCCTCAGACTCTACCAGCTGGTATGGTAAAAGCTGGCGGGCTAAGAGTTCCGTCAAGCCAGCTGTCAGTCGCCGGGCAAGGGGGTGACTTTGTGACATTGGCTTCTTATGCTCAAACATGTCCTTGACAGACACCTGACTGTGGGCAGATGAGCAGGAACTGCTGAAGGTGAGAGATGGAGTGGCGGGTGGTTGAGAGGGGGCAGGGAGGACAGCAGTGGTTGACGTGGCTGAAGATGCAGGACCAGGAGGAGCATGGTGGCTTTGAGTTTGTGTGCTGCTTGTACTCATGTGTTGATCCCATAGGCGTTTGTGATGTGAGATCATGTGCCTTCGCAAAGCAGTTGTACCAAGGTGGGTGTTGGACTTCCCACGACTCAGTTTCTTTTGGCACAGGTTGCAAATGGCATTGCTTTTATCAGAGGCAGACACACAAAAAAAATGCCACACTGCTGAGCTTTGCAATGACGGCATTCTAGTGGTGGCAACAGCATGCGTTGACTGGCGTGCTGTCTGGCTGACCCCAGGTGCCGATACATGCTGTCTGACTGTGCCACTAACTCCTTGCGACGACCTCCCCCTGCTTCCAACTCGTCTCCTCATTCTCTCTGTCTCCCCTTCAGAACTTTCCCCCTCTTCTTCTCTTCGAGCAGGCACCCACGTGGCATCCGTGGACACATCGTCATCATCAACCGCTTCACTTGTATCTGACACCTCAGCAAAGTTAGCAGCAGCGGGTACAACATCATCATCATCACACTGTACGTCCATGTGTGTAATCCTGCCTGACTGAGACATATCCCCGTAATCTACATCATCTGGCAATAATGGTTGCGCATCACTAATTGCATCCAACTGATGTGTAAATAACTCCTCTGACGGATCAAGTGAAGCGGCTGTGGTGGCTGTGGTGGTAGTGGCGACGGGCGGGTGCGTGGTAACTTGAGAGCAGGTGACCGAAGCTGAGTTGGAGGAGGATGGTGCGTCAAGGTTCTTAGCGGAAGCTGTTGAAGATTGGGTGTCCTGTCTAAGCCAGTCAACTACGTCCTCTGAATTTTTCGGGTTCAGGGTACGTGGCCTCTGAAAACTGGGCATTATTCCAGGGACAGTGGAAATCACAGCACCACGACCACGACGGCCCCTGCGGGGTGGCCTGCCTCTGCCTGTCATTTTTTTTTTAGATAAGTGGTACTACGCGTGCTAGGTACTGTGCCACCCGGTATGAGTGGTTGGCACTGGCAGTGGGCACACTACAGTCTGTGGAAGTGGGCCTGACACACACTGGCAGCAGGCAAGCAACTGAATTTAGACTACTGTCTAAAAATTAAATGCCTTATTTATCGGCAAGCTACTGTGCCACCCGGTATCAGTGGTTGGCACTGGCAGTGGGCACACTACAGTCAGTGGAAGAGGGCCTGACACACACTGGCAGCAGGCAAGCAACTGAAATTACACTAAAGTGTAAAAATTAAATGCCTTATTTATCGGCAAGCTACTGTGCCACCCGGTATGAATGGTTGGCACTGGCAGTGGGCACACTACAGTCAGTGGAAGAGGGCCTGACACACACTGGCAGCAGGCAAGCAACTGAATTTAGACTACTGTCTAAAAATTAAATGCCTTATTTATCGGCAAGCTACTGTGCCACCCGGTATCAGTGGTTGGCACTGGCAGTGGGCACACTACAGTCAGTGGAAGCGGGCCTGACACACACTGGCAGCAGGCAAGCAACTGAAATTACACTAAAGTGTAAAAATTAAATGCCTTATTTATCGACAAGCTACTGTGCCACCCGGTATCAGTGGTTGGCACTGGCAGTGGGCACACTACAGTCAGTGGAAGCGGGCCTGACACACACTGGCAGCAGGCAAGCAACTGAATTTAGACTACTGTCTAAAAATTAAATGCCTTATTTATCGGCAAGCTACTGTGCCACCCGGTATCAGTGGTTGGCACTGGCAGTGGGCACACTACAGTCAGTAGAAGCGGGCCTGACACACACTGGCAGCAGGCAAGCAACTGAAATTACACTAAAGTGTAAAAATTAAATGCCTTATTTATCGGCAAGCTACTGTGCCACCCGGTATGAGTGGTTGGCACTGGCAGTGGGCACACTACAGTCAGTGGAAGAGGGCCTGACACACTGACTGGCAGCAGGCAAGCAACTGAATTTAGACTACTGTCTAAAAATTAAATGCCTTATTTATCGGCAAGCTACTGTGCCACCCGGTATCAGTGGTTGGCACTGGCAGTGGGCACACTACAGTCAGTGGAAGCGGGCCTGACACACACTGGCAGCAGGCAAGCAACTGAAATTACACTAAAGTGTAAAAATTAAATGCCTTATTTATCGGCAAGCTACTGTGCCACCCGGTATCAGTGGTTGGCACTGGCAGTGGGCACACTACAGTCAGTAGAAGCGGGCCTGACACACACTGGCAGCAGGCAAGCAACTGAAATTACACTAAAGTGTAAAAATTAAATGCCTTATTTATCGGCAAGCTACTGTGCCACCCGGTATGAGTGGTTGGCACTGGCAGTGGGCACACTACAGTCAGTGGAAGAGGGCCTGACACACTGACTGGCAGCAGGCAAGCAACTGAATTTAGACTACTGTCTAAAAATTAAATGCCTTATTTATCGGCAAGCTACTGTGCCACCCGGTATCAGTGGTTGGCACTGGCAGTGGGCACACTACAGTCAGTGGAAGCGGGCCTGACACACACTGGCAGCAGGCAAGCAACTGAAATTACACTAAAGTGTAAAAATTAAATGCCTTATTTATCGGCAAGCTACTGTGCCACCCGGTATCAGTGGTTGGCACTGGCAGTGGGCACACTACAGTCAGTAGAAGCGGGCCTGACACACACTGGCAGCAGGCAAGCAACTGAAATTACACTAAAGTGTAAAAATTAAATGCCTTATTTATCGGCAAGCTACTGTGCCACCCGGTATGAGTGGTTGGCACTGGCAGTGGGCACACTACAGTCAGTGGAAGAGGGCCTGACACACTGACTGGCAGCAGGCAAGCAACTGAATTTAGACTACTGTCTAAAAATTAAATGCCTTATTTATCGGCAAGCTACTGTGCCACCCGGTATGAGTGGTTGGCACTGGCAGTGGGCACACTACAGTCAGTGGAAGCGGGCCTGACACACACTGGCAGCAGGCAAGCAACTGAAATTACACTAAAGTGTAAAAATTAAATGCCTTATTTATCGGCAAGCTACTGTGCCACCCGGTATCAGTGGTTGGCACTGGCAGTGGGCACACTACAGTCAGTAGAAGCGGGCCTGACACACACTGGCAGCAGGCAAGCAACTGAAATTACACTAAAGTGTAAAAATTAAATGCCTTATTTATCGGCAAGCTACTGTGCCACCCGGTATGAGTGGTTGGCACTGGCAGTGGGCACACTACAGTCAGTGGAAGAGGGCCTGACACACTGACTGGCAGCAGGCAAGCAACTGAATTTAGACTACTGTCTAAAAATTAAATGCCTTATTTATCGGCAAGCTACTGTGCCACCCGGTATCAGTGGTTGGCACTGGCAGTGGGCACACTACAGTCAGTGGAAGCGGGCCTGACACACACTGGCAGCAGGCAAGCAACTGAAATTACACTAAAGTGTAAAAATTAAATGCCTTATTTATCGGCAAGCTACTGTGCCACCCGGTATGAGTGGTTGGCACTGGCAGTGGGCACACTACAGTCAGTGGAAGAGGGCCTGACACACACTGGCAGCAGGCAAGCAACTGAATTTAGACTACTGTCTAAAAATTAAATGCCTTATTTATCGGCAAGCTACTGTGCCACCCGGTATCAGTGGTTGGCACTGGCAGTGGGCACACTACAGTCAGTGGAAGCGGGCCTGACACACACTGGCAGCAGGCAAGCAACTGAATTTAGACTACTGTCTAAAAATTAAATGCCTTATTTATCGGCAAGCTACTGTGCCACCCGGTATCAGTGGTTGGCACTGGCAGTGGGCACACTACAGTCAGTTGAAGTCGGCCTGACACACACTAGCAGCAGGCAAGCAGCTGAAATTACACTAAAGTGTAAAAATTAAATGCCTTTTTTATGCAAAGTCCTGTGCCAGCCGGTATGAGTGGTGGGCACTGGCAGTGGGCACACTACAGTCAGTGGAAGTCAGCCTGACACACACTGGCAGGCAACTAACCTTAGATTAAAGTGTAAAAATTAAGTGCCTATTTTTTAAGCAAAGTCCTGTGCCACTCGGTATGACAGGGGTGGGCACTGGCAGTGGGCACACTACAGTCAGTTGAAGTCGGCCTGACACACACTAGCAGCAGGCAAGCAGCTGAAATTACATTAAAGTGTAAAAATTAAATGCCTTTTTTAAGCAAAGTCCTGTGCCAGCCGGTATGAGTGGTGGGCACTGGCAGTGGGCACACTACAGTCAGTGGAAGTCAGCCTGACACACACTGGCAGGCAACTAACCTTAGATTAAAGTGTAAAAATTAAGTGCCTATTTTTTAAGCAAAGTCCTGTGCCACTCGGGATGACAGGGGTGGGCACTGGCAGTGGGCACACTACAGTTAGTTGAAGTCGGCCTGACACACACTGGCAGGCAACTAACCTTAGATTAAAGTGTAAAAATGAAGTGCCTTTTTTTTAAGCAAAGTCCTGTGCCACACGGGATGACAGGGGTGGGCACTGGCAGTGGGCACACTACAGTCAGTTGAAGTCGGCCTGACACACACTAGCAGCAGGCAAGCAGCTGAAATTACACTAAAGTGTAAAAATTAAATGCCTTTTTTATGCAAAGTCCTGTGCCAGCCGGTATGAGTGGTGGGCACTGGCAGTGGGCACACTACAGTCAGTGGAAGTCAGCCTGACACACACTGGCAGGCAACTAACCTTAGATTAAAGTGTAAAAATTAAGTGCCTTTTTTTAAGCAAAGTCCTGTGCCACACGGAATGACAGGGGTGAGCACTGGCAGTGGGCACACTACAGTCTGTGGGCCTGCAGCTCCTCACACACAGGCAGGCCAGGCAACTGCAATATGTATATAAAGGAAAAAAAAAAAGCAGACTAATGTTGCAGCCCTAAAAAGGGCTTTTTGGGGTGCTGTCAGGACGCTGTCCTTACAGCAGAGATCAGATGAGTCTTTCAGGACTGGAGTGGACACTGAATTCACTAGCCTAGCTATCGATTTCCCAATTAAATCAGCAGCAGTTACAGTCTCCCTCCTCTCACTAAGACTGCAGCTTCAGAATGAATCTAAAATGGATGCTGTGCAGGAGGTGGGAGGGTCTGGGAGGGAGGGTATGCTGCTGATTGGCTGGAATGTGTCTGCTGACTGTGAGGTACAGGGTCAAAGTTTGCTCAATGATGATGTATAGGGGGCGGACCGAACATCGCATGTGTTCGCCCGGCAGAGGCGAACGCGAACAAGCTATGTTCGCCGGGAACTGTTCGCCGTCGGATAGTTCGGGCCATCTCTATTCTTAATCTTCTAAAAAACTTCTGCAAATCAAGCTCAATATCAAACCAATCACTCTTCATTAGTATTGACCTGTAGTATGTTGCTACTTTTATATTGATTTTCATTTTTCCCCCCTTTTGTTCCTGCAGGGGTTAATGGTGAACAACATTGAACATCTCACATACATGTCCTAATGCGGCTGGCGATCTGAAATGTATGTTTTGACTATTTCTATAGAAGCTCTACACAGACAGGCATGAAGGTCGCGATTTATTTATTTACAGAATGTATTGTTCGATTATATGGTCCGACATACAGGTTTATTATCTATGACGTCAGTTACCTAGGTAACATGACTCCTGAAATTGCAGAGACAGGCTGGTATAAACAGTGGAGAGCGGAGGAGCCGATCATGTGACTCAAGTGGAGTTACATGATCAAGGGGAGGAGTAGGGAGCAATACGCTCTGAAGGATGTACGGAGGCTTTGTAGATCGGACCTGAATGAAAACTAGCAAAAGAGCTACTGGGGGTGGCTATGATGACGTGAGCAGTAGAGATGACGCACAGTTGTTGAGACATGTGCAGTCAATAATTGGAAAGGCCAAGCAGTGTGTGGACATGGGAGGTGAGATGTTCATTGGTGGATAAGGTACCTTGATAATTAAACGCAGGTACACAAGTTTGTTAATTGCCTACAGGTATGACCCCATTGGTAGTTTTCCAAGTGGGGGGTGGATGTTTAACAGATGCCTATTGTGATTGGTGAAGTGTGAACCAGAGGGGGTGACATGTATGGTATAAATGTTTGGAGTAAGCACTGTATACTGAGCTTGACAAACGTTGCTGTTTTTATTGGTCCTTTTTGTACTTATATCATGGATTAACAACTAATAAAGAATTAATGGAGAACAATCCTGCTGTCATCTACTAACTGAACGTCTATAGGTGGGCTACTGTAGATTGGGGACCTAAGGCAGGCTGATGCATATCTCCTAATTTGAGTCAATAAGGTATGGAAGTGCTGCTCTACATACAAATTTACACTTCTATATCGTTCAGAGTCACTAGTCCACTGTAGCGCTATTTAACTAGTGCTCATGCAGCCGCTACTGTGTCTCATTAAATCAACTGTGAATGCCCTGGAGTGTAGAAACCGAACATAGAGTGTGGGCTGTTAAATTAAACATTAACCACGAGTGGCCTAGTTGTACTCCACTCGCGGTACATTTGCCCCATAACACCTATGTCCGCTTCTCCATTATATTCAAACACTCCAGTGGCAACTACGGCTATTACGCCTATTGATTAGCACTAAACCCACTTGCTGTACACATGTAACTTTTCCCTATCATGCGCTCTACGTGTTTTGCCACTTCTGCTCATCAGGGGCTACACTTATGTAGGGTACAGACAGACAACATGCAAAACGCTGTCTGCCTCGTGTGGTGAGGCGGCGTCATCGGCGCTAAGGTGGCCGTGACGCAGCCGCCAAAATACACAGATTATATGGAGAAAGCCTCTTCCACCATACGGATCCAGCCCCTAAATCAATGAATTTGTGTGCAGTAGGCGCAGCATCATCACAATAACCACCCCCACCCGAGGCTTACTATCTAAAGAGATCACGCTGGGAGTGTCAAAACACTCCATACTAATAGAGACTAAGCGGCAGTTCAAAATGACAAATGGCAGGGACGTAGTATAAGGGAATACATTAGAGAGGCAAGACACAACATAAAGGAAGGTGTTATAAAATCTAAACCCTCAGAAAAAATTCATGAACCACACAGAACATTTAGAGGTAACAGACTATATTTATCAGCCTGAACGTAAGGGAGTGTCTTATACTCAAATACATAAACAAAAAAATAAAAAGTACGCTCAAAGATGTAGAATCTAGGTACAGGGGAGGAGGCATTGATGTTTAGATATAACCAACATGCTAGAAATAACTACATAAATGAGCTCTAATTGGGAAGGCCAAACTTAAATGAAACAAACATAAGATATATGCTCATTCAGGCCCTCCAGACATACCGTATGCAGTATAAAAATCCACTGTGCCTCCTTCTGTAGCAACTTTCTATCAAAGTCACCTCCCCTGGGGGATCTTCTAATCACCTCTATCCCCTGGAATCTCATCACATCTGCCTTATTCTTATGTGCAGCGGCCACATGACGTGCAATGGGGGTGTCTGAACACTTGTGAATGTCGTTAAAATGCTCGCCAATCCATCTGTGGACCTCCCGGAAGGTTTTACCCACATATTGTTTTCCGCACTTGCATGTGGCCAAATAGATAACTCCCTTTGTTCTGCAATTAATGAACGATCTAAAGGTAAAACTCTGCTGTGTAACAGTACTGGTAAAGCTATTTCCTAATTCAATGGCACTGCACGCCACACAGTTTCCACATCTGAACGTGCGCATAAGACTCGTGCTGAGCCATGTGGTTGCCACCGGGGATTGTTGAAAACTATGAACTAGCCTATCTCTAAGGTTGTGTCCACGATGATAGGTAATTGTCGGGTTTGTCTTCAACAAGATGCCCTACATCAGGATCAGAATGCAGGATGCCCCAGTATAGCATGAGAATATCACATACATTCTTATGTGCATCATCATACTGTAAGTTGCGATGATACGAATTTGTCTGTCATTAGATGGATTTGTCTTCGTTTCCAGCAGGCTATCTCGATTGACCACTAGAGAATGCTGGTGCGCTCTGGCCAATACATGTTGTGGGTACCCCCTGCTTCTGAACTTATTCTGTAGTTCTTTCGCCGCCACCCTATAGTCCGCCACTCTGGAACAAATACAGCGCAGTCTAAAATACTGTCCCCTTTGGATTCATCTTTTAAGGGCCAAGGGGTGGCAACTTTGCGGAATAATCGTGTCCCTAGATTCTCTTCTTGAACCCTAAAGATGGTCAGGTCCAGGAAGGTGATCTGATTGTCCTGAATTTCAGACTTAAAATAAAGTCCTAATTCATTTTTATTCAGATCCTCCACAAAGTCCATAAATTCTGACTTATACCCTGACCATAAAATAAGGACATCGTCAATGTACCATAGCTATAGGTTAATCTGACTGGCCCATCTGTTTGCAACTTCTGCAAAGACGGCTTCTCGTTTCCCACCAGCCCAGGTAAAGTTTTGAAAAGGTAGGTGCACAGGGGCTCCCCATTGCCACCCCCCTGAACTGATGGTATACACGGTGGTCAAAAAGAAACCCGTTATGTTAAAAGATAAATTGGAGGAGCTCCAACACTAATTCATTGTGTGCCCATAAGTGGGTACCACACTGCCTCAGAAAGGCCGCCACAGCCCCACATTTTTTATCATGGGCTATAGAGCTGTACAGCGCCTCTACATCTAGACTGGCCAGCATGGTTTGATTGTCAATTTGGATGCCCTCCAACTTCTTAATCACATCCATTGAGTCTCGTACATAGGATGGAAGGGCCAGCACAAATGGCCAAAGAATTTTATCCACATAGGTACTAATGCCCTGTGTTAAGCTCCCCATTCCTGAAACAATAGTTCTTCCTTTAAGGCGGGGAAACCTTTGTGCACTTTGGGAAGACTATAAAAGCATGGAGTTTGAGGATGAAATGGTGTAGACAGGCATCCAATATTTTGTAAATAAAATAAATAGTTTAATAATACATAGTACATAAAATATTTAGTACATAAAATATTGCGGCTGTACAGTGGATACGTGCACTTCCCAAAGGAAGGAAATAATGTTTATACTAAAAAAACAATAAATAGTAGTACCAATAAAAAAGGATTAAAAAAAATCTAAAAATCTAAAAAAGTCCATAAAAAACTTTCATATAAGAGGCAATGTAAAAACAATATCAAGGTCCTCAATAATTGAACCAGTGGCTGTAAAAATGTAAAAGTCCTCAGTAATTAAACCAGTGTCTGTAGCTAACAAACTAGCTGGCGATCCTAATTTTAAGAGAACTTTGCCTAGAGTAATGGTAGATTTCAATTGCACATCAATTGCATTATGATTGCACATCAATTGTAGTTCATGACTACTCTTCTAAGGGTATTGCCTTCCTTTATACTGCAGTTCTCCTGTTACACTCTTCCTGCGATTTTAGAATTTAAGCAGTAATTTATTATTTTCTTTTGCTCTCCAAAAATATATGGTGAGACGGTTGCAAGTACTCTTCTGATATGATTTCATCGAGCAGTTTTGATGGGGGGGGATATTTTTTGACACTCGCCCTGAGAGAAATTTTACCTAGAAACTGCACTGCCCCAAAGTTCACCTTATGTGTTTGAGTATAAAAGCGGACAAGTGTGTAATTGTGTAATTGGTGGCGTCCCACCAGACACTGATACACTGGCCGCTGTTACCTGTCCCGGCGTCTTCACGAGTTCCCACTAGTGATGGACGAAAATCTGCCAGGAAGGTTCGCAAATGCGATTGTGCGAACACAATCAAATGTTCGTGAACCGCAAGTTCTCAGGCGAACCTGAAAAACCTTCAGCTCATATTTGTAGCCAAGAAATAATTACTAGAAGTGCACAAATAGTCCCACAACATGGACAGTGACATACCAGATGTATTATTTGAATTTGCGATCTCCATTCATAATTTTTTTTTATGCGAAATATCGGCAATATAATTTTCGCGTACGTGCATGCACACACCAGTTATAATAATTTTTTCCAATACGGTTTGTCACTGTGTGTAGCAGAGGGAACGCAGCAAAAAAACAAATAAATTCTGCTGTACCCAAATGCACTATATATAAAGTATATTGTTGGTATATAACACCCCTCTTCTATCAGTTTTTTGGGGGGCGACTGGTATATCACACCAGTTATAATTATTTTTTCGAATACCGTTTGTCACTGTGTGTAGCAAAGGGAACACAGCAAAACCGCAAACAAATGCTGAAGTACCCAAATTCACTATAAAGAAAGTATATTATTGGTATACACCCCGCTTCTATCAGTTTTTTTAGAGGGCGACTGGTATATCACACCAGTTATAATAATTTTTTCCAATACCGTTTGTCACTGTGTGTAGCAGAGGGAACGCAGCAAATCCGCAAACAAATACTGCTGTACCAAAATGCACTATATAGAAAGTATATTATTGGTATATAACACCCCGCGTCTATCAGTTTTTTTGGGGGGCCACTGGTATATCACACCAGTTATAATTATTTTTTATAATTGCGTTTGTCACTCTGTATAGCTGCAGTATCGCTGCAGAACCGCTCACCACTGCTGCACAATACAATACTATGTTAGAAAGTATATTATAAGTGTATTACACCCCTCTGTACTGGACACCTATCAATAGTACACCTATACGAGTCCTTAAAAGGACTTTTGAGGACCTATTTGATAGCGTTTTTGTCCTTAACAGTCTGTCCCTGCTCCACACAGCTACCTTTCCCTACACTGACAAAAGACTGAATGTAAACTGGCGGTCAGATCGGGTCTATTTTTAAGGTAGGGGGTATGTCCATGTGCTGAAACTTTTCAATTGGCTCTCCTGTACCACCTTATGGATGTCATGGGTCAAAGTGAATAAAAGAATATGGCGGGCGCAAATATCGCCATATGTTCGCATGTTCGGCGAATCGCGAATGAGCAAAGTTCGCAGCGAACCTCAAGGCCATACCTAGTTCCCACTGCTGCTGTGTATCCGACTGCGTATTCTCGGCGTCCCACGTGTCTTCGCACTGGGATGTTCGGGTGTTCAACGTGTGCGTCGGTAAGCAGGCGCTGGTGTTGTGGAGGAAGTTACGTAGTCCTCTTTGTTCAGTGTCCCTTGTGGGCTTTCGGGTTTCAAGGTGATTATACAGGTAGATGAATAGAAGAATAGAAGGAAGCGCTTCCAAATAATAGTAAGTACTAGATATAGTCCATATGAGCATGGGTCATGCAGGTATTATATTGCTTTACACCAAATGCGTTTCGTCTGGCTCTGACTTCTTCATCAGTGGTAGCCTGCATCTCCCCACTCCATGCTTTTAAATCTTATAGGGTTGGACAAAAAATCTGGAATGCATGATGTTGTTCCACTTGCCTTGATACATTAGTATTATACCATCATCATATTATATTGCTTCTAAAGATAAGTTTGATATAGGCTTGGGTCTAATGAGTCTCTTTATGAATGTCCCATGCGGTCAGATGCGGTAACATTGCGTTTTTTTGTTGGCGTCTTTTTTTGTATATTTCATTGAAATCTTGTTCTCAATGATCAATTATGATTAGTGGTCTATAATGGAGGACTTTATAAGTCCAAAATTGGGCTATTTGCAAGTCCAAAGAAAAAGAGAAAAAAAAGAGAAAAAAATGTATATAATAGTACATCCTTATAGTCATGTGAGGGTCTATAGCAGGGATCAGCAACCTCCGGCACTCCAGCTGTTGTGAAACTACAATTCCCAGCATGCTCCATTCATTTCTATGACAGTTTTGAAAAGAGCAGAGCAAGTATGCATGCTGGGAGTTGTAGTTTCACAACAGCTGGAGTGCCGGAGGTTGCCTACCCCTGGTCTATAGTAACAGAGGGTGATAGAGTTATCCGTATATCTACTTGATTGGTTTCTCTATCTGTACTTGAAGTATTGATGCATAATGTCATAGTAGTATTAAGTAGGAATGTTGATGATTTGAAATATGAAAAGGGAAATTATTTTGAAAGATGAAAAAGGGAGATGGGGACCCTGCTCCAAGGGGGGATAGCTAGAACAGCCAGACCTCGATCCGCCGTCGGCTCAAGGCACCCACCCCATAGGCTACAAAAAGCCGAAGAGTTTGAGTTCAGTGTTTAAACCTTCACGTAGGAGAGTGTTGAATTCAAATATGTATTTGGACTCGAGACATTCTTTTAATGTGGTTGCCTCCCCTGCAATGTCTGTATTGTGTGTGTTGGTCCTGTGTTGGTGACTTGTGATTGTGATGGTTCCTGTGTTCCCAATTTTGTTGTGTGTACCTGTTCCTCAGGTTGTATTGGTGTGGTACTGGTGAGGGTGAATATTGTATTTGATTTGGTGATTGACGTATACGTGGTTTGTGATGTGGGGGGTGTTCCGTCTAAAAAATGTTCCCCTGTTAAAATTTCAAACTTATTTGTGATAGGCACATTAAACCTTGCCTGAATGTTGTTAGGACCATTGTCGCTATTATTTACTTGTATGATATCCTCAGGAATATCATGGTGTTGATTTTTCAGATGTTCGTTCAGGTGTTTAGAATTTTCTGAATTGTTTTTGTATTTTTTAATCTTTGTATCCATGATTTCTCTCTCAAGTCTATCTAGAATTTTACATAATCTGTCCTGCCAAGTATTCAATTCCTAATTTTTAGGGAAAATATCTATGGACTTGTTTGATTTTATCTGTTGTCTCGTTCAAAATTTGGGTACGTCTCCTGATGACTAATTGAATTAATGTCATAGATTGTGTCATCAGGAGAGATTCCCATTCCCTGTTGAAATCTGGGCTCTGGAGGTCTGGTGCCTGACTTTTTAATAGAGCACAGATTTCAACAGGGAATGGGAATCTCTCCTGAATACAAAAGAAAACAGAGACTATCTACTCAACAACCAATTCATATTCACATATAATTAAGGAGTTCCTAACTTGTAGTAGCACTAGCGTCATATGCATAATACAATGCCCCTGTAAAAGACAATAAGTGGGCAGAACAAAAAGGACATTGAAGAGAAGAATATCAGAGCATATTAATAATATTAGAATTGGCTACGAAAATCATTCACTCTCAAAGCACTTTAAAATACACCACAATCAAGATCCAAAGGGACTCACCTTCATGGCAATAGAAAAGTTGCAAAACATTGGAGGGGAGGCAACCACATTAAGAGAATGTCTTGTCTGGAGTCCAAATACATATTTGAATTCAACACTCTCCTACCTAAAGGTTTAAATGCCGAACTCGAACTCTTCGGCTTTTTGTAGCCTATGGGGTGGGTGCCTTGAGCCGACGGCGGATCGAGGTCTGACTGTTCTAGCTATCCCCCCTTGGAGCAGGGCCCCCATCTCCCTTTTTCTTCTTTCAAAATAATTTTCCTTTTTAGCTTTCAAATCTTCAACATTTCCACTTAATACTACTATGACATTATGTATCAATACTTCAAGTACAGATAGAGAAACCAATCAAGTAGATATGTGGATAACTATCACCCTCTGTTACTATAGACCCTCACATGACTATAAGGATGCACTATTATATACAACATTTTTTTCTCATTTTTTTTCTCTTTTTCTTTGGACTTGCAAATAGCCCAATTTTGGACTTATAAAGTCCTTAATTATAGACCACTAATCATAAATGATCACTGAGAACAAGATTTAGATGAAATATACAAAAAAAGACGCCAACAAAAAAAAATGTTACCTCATCTGACAGCATGGGACATGAATAACACGAAATTTGGTCCATTCATAAAGAGACTCATTAGACCCAAGCCTATATCAAACTTATCTTTAGAAGCAATATAATATGATGATGGTATAATACTTTATAATCAAGGCAAGTGGAACAACATCATCCATTCCAGATCTTTGGTCCAACCCTATAAGATTTAAAAGCATGGAGTGGAGAGATGCAGGCTACCACTGATGAAGAAGTCAGAGTTGACTTCGAAACGCGTTTTGTTTAAGCAAGATAATACTTGCACGACCCATGCTCATATGGACTATATCTAATACTTAATATTATTTGGAAGCGCTTCCTTCTATTCATCTACCTGTATAATCACCTGGAAACCCGAAAGCCCACGAGGGACGCTGAAGATAGAAGACTACGTAACTTCCTCCACAACACCAGCGCCTGCTGACCGACGCACACGCCGAACACCCGAACATCCCAGTGCTACGTGGGATGCCAAGAATACGCAGTGGGATACACAGTAGCAGTGGGAACTCGTGAAGATACCGGGACAGGTAACAGCGCCCAGTGTATCAGTGTATGGTGTGACGCCACCAATTACACAGTTATACACTTGTCCGCTTTTATACTCAAACACATAAGGTGAACTTTGGGGACTATACCCTATTATACTAAATCACCTAATATAATCGGGACACTGGAAAATAAATTTTAAGTGTTTGCAATACACACGTTTTGAATAACTGAACAACTGAATAACTGAAGGTTGCTTGGGCTTGTGGTCTAAGGGAATACAGGGAGTGCAGAATTATTAGGCAAGTTGTATTTTTGAGGATTAATTTTATTATTGAACAACAACCATGTTCTCAATGAACCAAAAAAACTCATTAATATCAAAGCTGAATATTTTTGGAAGTAGTTTTTAGTTTGTTTTTAGTTTTAGCTATTTTAGGGGGATATCTGTGTGTGCAGGTGACTATTACTGTGCATAATTATTAGGCAACTTAACAAAAAACAAATATATACCCATTTCAATTATTTATTTTTACCAGTGAAACCAATATAACATCTCAACATTCACAAATATACATTTCTGACATTCAAAAACAAAACAAAAACAAATCAGTGACCAATATAGCCACCTTTCTTTGCAAGGACACTCAAAAGCCTGCAATCCATGGATTCTGTCAGTGTTTTGATCTGTTCACCATCAACATTGCGTGCAGCAGCAACCACAGCCTCCCAGACACTGTTCAGAGAGGTGTACTGTTTTCCCTCCTTGTAAATCTCACATTTGATGATGGACCACAGGTTCTCAATGGGGTTCAGATCAGGTGAACAAGGAGGCCATGTCATTAGATTTTCTTCTTTTATACCCTTTCTTGCCAGCCACGCTGTGGAGTACTTGGACGCGTGTGATGGAGCATTGTCCTGCATGAAAATCATGTTTTTCTTGAAGGATGCAGACTTCTTCCTGTACCACTGCTTGAAGAAGGTGTCTTCCAGAAACTGGCAGTAGGACTGGGAGTTGAGCTTGACTCCATCCTCAACCCGAAAAGGCCCCACAAGCTCATCTTTGATGATACCAGCCCAAACCAGTACTCCACCTCCACCTTGCTGGCGTCTGAGTCGGACTGGAGCTCTCTGCCATTTACCAATCCAGCCACGGGCCCATCCATCTGGCCCATCAAGACTCACTCTCATTTCATCAGTCCATAAAACCTTAGAAAAATCAGTCTTGAGATATTTCTTGGCCCAGTCTTGACGTTTCAGCTTGTGTGTCTTGTTCAGTGGTGGTTGTCTTTCAGCCTTTCTTACCTTGGCCATGTCTCTGAGTATTGCACACCTTGTGCTTTTGGGCACTCCAGTGATGTTGCAGCTCTGAAATATGGCCAAACTGGTGGCAAGTGGCATCTTGGCAGCTGCACGCTTGACTTTTCTCAGTTCATGGGCAGTTATTTTGCGCCTTGGTTTTTCCACACGCTTCTTGCGACCCTATTTCTGACTTTTCTGAGCCTGTCAAGTCCTTCTTTTGACCCATTTTGCCAAAGGAAAGGAAGTTGCCTAATAATTATGCACACCTAATATAGGGTGTTGATGTCATTAGACCACACCCCTTCTCATTACAGAGATGCACATCACCTAATATGCTTAATTGGTAGTAGGCTTTCGAGCCTATACAGCTTGGAGTAAGACAACATGCATAAAGAGGTGATAATGATGTGGTGATAATGATGTGGTCAAAATACTCATTTGCCTAATAATTCTGCACGCAGTGTACATTTGATTGGCACATACTTAACCTTTATCACCAAGACGGTTTACTACAATTGATGTGCAACCATAATGCAATTGATGTGCAATTAAAATCTACCATTACTCTAGGCAAAGTTCTCTTAAAATTAGGATTGCCAGCTAGTTTGTTTGCTACAGCCACTGGTTTAATTACTGAGGACTTTTACATTGCTACAGACACTGGTTCAGTTATTGAGGATCTTGATATTGTTTTTACATTGCCTCTTATATGAAAGTTTTTTATGGACTTTTTTTTAATTCATTTTTTATTCGTACTACTATATATTTTTTTTTTTGTATAAACATTATTTCCTTCCTTTGGGAAGTACACGTACATCTGCAATTTTTTATGTACTAAATATTTTATGTACTATGTATTATTAAACTACTTATTTTATTTACAAACGTCCACGTGATTGCAAATATTGAGTGCCTGTCTACACTATTTCGTCCATATTTACTCCACTGACTGGGTGAGTCAGACCAGACCTTGAGCACCTTCCCACACTGGTAAACAAGTGAGCCTCCACATTTCTCTCCAGTCTCTGGAGTTTGAGGATGCTTTGGAAACAAAAAAGAATATTCAGTTAAACTGATCAGTCTTTTCTCACGTGCTGCCAGCAATATATTTTTGAGTTTCATCTGGAACCTGTCAGTAGGATCGTTGTCAACGACACGGTAACAGTGGCTATCTTTTAGAATGTACATACACATAGTTTTATACTGCTCATGGCCCATGATAGTAATATAACCCCCCTTGTCAGATGGTTTAATGAAAATCGAGGGGTCACGTTCAAGGGAGAGAAGAGCTTAAGTCTCAACTCTCGATAAGTTAGAGGCTCCCACTCTCTGATCCTCCAAAGTTCTTAACTGGTCTGTTACTACATTCAAGAAAATATCAATTGGTGTGTTATTGTCAAGGCTGTGTCACTTTCTCGGTGGTCTTCGCTGTAACACATTTGCCATGTATGCTGATTGCCTTGGGCAATGTGTAGTTTATTCAGCATGTGTGTGCACTGCTCTCTGTATCCTGGTTCCTTCCATGTCTGGTACTTGTGGGGTTAAGTTCCTGGGCTGGGTGTGGTCGCTAGGTGCTATTTATCCTGTTGCTGAGGGCCAGGAGTGTTAGTTGTCCTCCAGCCTTTGTTTGGTGCTGGAGCTATGCCCCTGTCCTGGGTGTTCCATCTGCCCAGTTCTTGAGGGCCACCTTGTAAGACATCAATGTCACCTTCCCTTCATACTCTGTTTCTATGTGTGGTATGATTTTTTTATGGGTTGGTGTTGTATGTCTAGTTGTTGTCCCATGTCTGGTCTGTTTCTGGTGTGTACAGTCGTGCATGGATGCTAGACATTTCCCCTGTCTGTGCCTTCGGTGAGAGAGCTCTTGGATTCCCTGGAGGGGGAACAATGAGTCAGTGTGCAGCTCTGCCTGAGGGCACCATGCATCCTCTCCGCATGGGGGTCCAGGCAGTTACTGTTAGTGTTCAGCGCAAATATTCAAATTATATTCGTATTCATGAATAGTGTTGATCGCAAATATACTGATCGCAAATTTATCGTAAATTTATTGCGAATATCAGCACTTAGCAACATCCCTAGCAACCAATAGAAAAGTTGCCTACCCCTTGGTGTTGATCGCAAATATTCTAATAGCGATTTTTTTTTATATATTACATTGCCAATTTTCACAGTCAAATAAATAATGACTGGAGATCATAAAATTCTTGAATTTTCGGCCAAAAATTCATGAAATATTGCAAATTTGATTATTGCCCATGCCGCTCATCACTAGTTACTGGTGTGCTGGGTTCTGTGTTTGTTGTTTGTACTGTGTACTGTATGGTGTTTGGGTTACAGTACATATGCATGGGTTCCAGACGGTGTTGTGTGGACTACTGGTGTTTCTTCCAGCAGCTGCGGCAGGTAAGTTGCCTAGTATATCGGTGCTCTTGGTCCAGTGGTTGTTCTTGCCACTGGTTTCTTACCTGCCATTCCAGTTTGCTACTCACTGTCATCTGTGTGTGTGTATTTGTGTTATACTTTCGTTGTAGGATGTTACTAGAACATCACTGAAAACTTGTTGTTAGATGTTCTAGGGATCAGGAGGACCCACGCTAGAACATGACAGTAAGTTTTGTCTTCCTCTTTCCTTTGTTTCTAGGCCTGAGGGAGATTCTGGTTCATTATTCTGGTGGAGGAACCAGTCTACTATTACCAGGGTTCTACAGGGTGAGTTAAGGCCCTAAGCTCCAGTGTATGAACTTCCCTACCTTCGAGGCCTGTTCATACTTATAGTTAGTCAGGACTAGCATTATGTTGCTCTAGGAGGTGACCAACTCCCTTTTCCCAGTGTCCAGGCCTAGTTTCTGTTCCCGCTTCCTATCAGTGTTCGGTGTGGAGTTTTCCCTCCACACCTCACCGTGACAGTTATCTCCCATTGGCGGATTCTTAGTGAACGGAAGCTTGAAATCAGTGAAAGGACCTTTACCAGAATTCCTTCCACCCTCCTCCATTAGATCCACTAATAGGCGTACATCGGGTAACTCTAGAATGTCTATCCCTAATTCAATGCATTGTTGCCTATCATGTGTGGCAAAAAACTTTTTCCATTTCAGTTTCCTTACGAATAGGGTCAAGTCCTTCACTCATTTGAATAAATTGAATGCGCATGTAGGCACAAATAAAAGACCTTTACTAAGCAGCTGCATCTGTACTGAGGGGTCTATCAGATAGGTTAATAATTTGTAATTTGTCAGTACGTTGAGACATCTGTGTTACCCCATCATCTGGTTCCGCACCGCCCGTCCCACCTTTTAGTTGGTATCCTATTGATTCTCTCTGTCCCTCAATGCATAAGCTGCCACTGTGGCAGGTGTTCCTAAAAAAAAACCTTAATGACGGGGGGTCTCCTGCCTCTATCTCTTGTTCTCCCCCTAAAGGATGAGAAAATGGGAGTTCCGCAGACGGATTGGAGAGCACACAAATTTAATAAAAATAATTTTTTTCATCTATGTACTTGTATGAGGTCTTATATTTTGCAGGACAATTTATAGTTTTTAATGCACCATTTTTGGTCCATACAATGATTGCTTAAAGCCAGCAGTTTAGCTAAAACCCCCATTGTTTACGTCAGTAAGAAGGCGAATTAGTGGTCACTAAGGGTTTAACGACATTCGCTAGTGTTCAGACACCCCCATTGCACGTCATGTAGCCGCTGCGCATGAGAATAAGGCAGATGTGATGAGATTCCAGGGGATTGAGGTGATCAGAAGATCCCCAAGGGGAGGTGACTTTGATAGAAAGTCACTACAGAAGGAGGCACAGTGGATTTTTAGACTACATACCGTACGTCTGGAGGGCCTGAATGAGCATATATCTTATTTTTTTATTTTTATTTAAGTTTGGCCTTCCTAATTAGAGCTAATTTATGTAGTTATTAGTAGCATGTTGGTTACATCTACACATCAATGCCTCCTTCCCTGTACCTAGATTCTACATCTTTGAGTGTACTTTTTTTATTTTTATGTTTATGTATTTGAGTATAAGATACTCCCTTACGTTCAGGCTGATGAATATAGTCTGTTATCTCTAAATGTTCTGTGTGGTTCATGAATTTTTTTCCTGGGGGTTTGGATTTTATAACACCTTCCTTTATGTTGTGTCTTGCCTCTCTAATGTATTCTCTTATACTATGTCCCTGCCCTTTGTCATTTTGAACTGCCGCTTAGTCTCTATTAGTATGGAGTGTTTTGACACTCCCAGCATGATCGCTCTAGATAGTAAGCCTCGGGTGGGGGTGGTTATTGAGGCGATACTGTGCCTCCTGCATACTCATTCCTTGGTTTAGGGGCTGGATCTGTATGGTGGGAGGGGCTTCCTCCATATAATCTGTGTATTTCGGTGGCCGTGTCACGGCCACCTTAGCACCGATGCCACCGCCTCACTACACGAGGCGGACAGCGTTTTACATGTTGTCTGTCTGTAACCTAAATAAGTGTAGTACCGAAGCAGCGAAACGCGTAGAGTGTATGATAGGGAAAAGTTACATGTGTACAGCAAGTGGGTTTGGTGCTAAACAATAGGCCGTAGTTGCCACTGGAGTGTTTGAATATAATGGAGAAGCGGACATAGGTGTTATCGGGCAAATTTACCGCGAGTGGGGTACAACTAGACCACTCATAGTTAATGTTTAATTTAACTGCCCTCACTCTATGTTTAGTTTCTACACTCCAGGGCATTCACAGTTGATTTAATGAGACACAGGCGGCTGAATGAGCACTAGTTAAATAGCGCTACAGTGGACTAATGATTCTGAACGATATAGAGTCTGCTACATTGTGTTGCATATGTCATAATCAACTGTAGTTAACTATATATTTTTTTCAACTGGGGTTTACTAACTAGCTGATAGGGAGTATCCCCGCGGGATTATGCTGTCCATTGCATTCCCCGGTGATGCGAAGTACCTTCCTCTATAACCCAGTTGGTATTCAGAGATTTATACACAATTAGTAATTTGGAGAAAGCTTTTGTTCTCCCCTTATCTTTTTAAAGAAATATACCCACTAAAGATTTGTGTTTTTATTCTGTAATGTTCTTTCTGGCAGTGATAGGTCCAGAAATATCTCTTTATGGTGGTAGATTCCTTCTTCGGAGTCTTCTGACCTGTAAAATGGTCGTGCAATTTTGAGCAATTCACCCAGAATGAACTGCAAAAGTTTTCAATTTACTAGCATTTGATTATTATTCTTTTGAACTTTTTAACCAATTCAGTTTGTTTACAATAAATTCTCTCATCTCTAGTACCAATGAAAACAAGGGGGGCACCTAGTCTTTCTGCTGCCTGAGGCAAAAATTGAAATGACAGCCCCCCTGTGCCATATGTCAAATTATAAAGCCAACCCTTCCCTTACTGTAAAAAACATATGTGGATGGACATTACATACAGCACTATGTATACAGTATACAGAATAATACAGCACAACATATCCAGTGATGTCTCCTCTGAAGATGTTCTCTTTCCTCATCCTCATCCCATTCAGAGATATGACCACCTTGACATCTTCTTTCAGCCGCATCTCATTTCTGCAGAGTTGCCACGCAAAGACTTTAGATTCCTAACTTTTAGTTTCCTCCCCAATGTCCACTAACATTATACTTTAGAAATAACAATGCCATAGACTTAGTCCCCCCTATAGTAATAGTGCTTCTAGTACCTCCATTAGCAACAATGTTCTTCAAAAGTGACCCATATTGTGCCCAATAATAATAATGCCACTTTGCCTGCAGTATTAATATATTTAGGGCACCTAATTGAAGTAAGGTCCCCCTATAATGCCACTAGTAGTAACAAGACCCCTTTATGGGCCACTCCTTAGAGCCCCCAATAGTAACACTACATACTGATTTCATCATAATGTCATCACAACCTCCTGTTCCATTCTACTGCCTTATAGGCTTCAGGACTGGTGGCGTAGTTGGCTGCCACCTGTGGCGAGATGCCCAACTTGCCTCACAGCAGATGCGGCCCTGTTCGAAACTACAAGTCATCCTGCCAAAAACAAACACTTATAAAGCTCTGTCAATAGAAAAAAACAAATGGCTCCTAAAATATGGTGCCACGATTTACAAATTATAATTTTTTTAAATAAAAAAAGTGTTTTTTTTTTTCTTAAAAGGTGATTTTGTGGAGTAAAAGCCCCCAGTAGTGCCGGTGTTTAGCGGTTAAAAACAAAAAACATCTCACATTCTGTTCCCCGCCACCATCTGTGTTCTAGGCCACATGTCTGTGGCCTGAGTTGCGGCATTCTGCAAGAACCGTCACAGGAGGTCACAGTGATATCATTTCGATCTCTTGCTCTGTTCTGCTGCCTTATAGACTTCAGGCCTAGCAGCATCAGGTCTATGAGTTTGAATGGCAGCAGATTCGTTTATGATTGCCTCCCTCCTTATGGGTAGCAAGGTGGTGTCCTAGGCGGGTACCAATCCTCACCTATCTATCGTCGCGGCCCTCTATCGTCGCAATCCTCGCCTATCTATCGTCGCGTCCCTTGCCCTTGTATCCCAAAATGTTGCCAATAAAATCTGCAGCTTGTCTTGCAACATGAAAACTATGTAAATTTGATATCATCATAATTAAAGATGAGAGAATTGAAGTTGATGAAGTGGAATTTAATCCCAATTTCAGGAAAAATTTGATTTGCACAGAAGTTGAATTTCCTCATGCTTCGTGGTAACGAATTGTCTTTTTTTCCTAAAATGGCTGCTGCACATGTTCGAACATGGAGCACAAAACTCTGAGAACGAGAGATCACCCACAATGCCATGCTTGCAGCCAATCAGAAGCCAGCTAGTCACTGTGGTGTCACAGCCCTATAACTAGCCTCAGCCATCTAGGATTCAGCCATTTTCAAGTGTACTTAGTGCAGGGAGAGATGTGACAGCCGCTATGGACAGTGCTAGTAAAGACTTTGTTGTGCTGAAAAAACGATTTAGAAGTTCAGGGAAAGATTATTCATAGTGTAGGGAAAGGATAGGGAAGCATTATCCACACTTTAAAAGGAGAACAGGGTCCACTAGGTGAGTGTACAGCCTGGGTAATAGGAAAGATTCTATTAAACCTTGCTGCACTAACTGGGGATCCAAATTGCTGTTATACTGCTGCTTTTAGGTGTGCACTATATAATAGCTCAGTAATTCCAGCAAACCTTGCTTGTTATTGGGGTGCAAGTGCTGTGTGATACAGCAATTTTCATAGCGTATTCATAGGAAATATATGCACATCTTATTAGCTGTTCTGCTGTGAAGTTAGATTGCTATACAGCCATTTACGGGGTGTATTAATAGGAAATATACGTACGTCCTATTAACCGTTCTGTGGTGAATTTTTGTGTTGATCGAGCACCAAAGTACTCGGATGCTCTGACCGAACACATCAGGTTGCTCGGGTGATCTACTGAGCACCCAAGTATAATGGAAGTCAATGGGAGAACCCAAGCATTAAACCAGGCACCCCCTGCTCTGGTTCATAGGAAAAGGTCAGAAATTGATGGAAACACCATCTAAATGGTTTGGGAACAGCATGGGGAGGATGTCGCGATGCATCTTGGACTCCCAGTTTGCTGCTCGGAACTATGTTGTCTGAGTAGTACGACACTTTACCAGACTAACAATAATACGCACAAAACCGAACATAAAATCAATTTTAGAGGAAAAATTGTTAGGAAACATTCTTTCCTGTATATTTACTTGTATATAAAGTGCAAGTGCTGCAAAAAATAAAAATGAAAAGGCACTCCGATACAACCTGTATATCACATAAAGGAGGGCCTCATTCACATTGTGGTAGAATTGTTCATGTAGTGGGACTCCTACACTCATAAAGCCTATGAACTAAGTGAAATGGCTGCCAAAAATTACAAGGAACCGGCACTACAATACACCCTTTGTTACACATAAAAGAGGGCATCATAAGCAGCCTTGAAAAATTATGATTGATGGCCTGCTGGTCACCCTCAAAAATATTTGGAGCAAGGGCCTGCTGATCTGACCATCTAAAACATTATGGGCGAGGGCCTGCTGCCGCTTTGGTGACTCTAGTTAACCTGGGGCTGATCGCACGTCCCCGTGACGTGCCCTATCAACTTTCAATGTTATTTTCAGCTCAAACCATGGTGACCACGAATAACGGTGAATCAGTGTTCGATTCCAGAGAGGGAGCCTAAGAAATGTCTATGTCTACCACATCCAAGAAAGGCAGCATGCGCGCAAATTACCTATTAGGTATAATTAGGTGAGGGCCTGCAGGTGAGCTGACCCTGTAAAAGATTTTAGGTGGGGGACTGCAGGTGAGATGACCCTGTAAAACATTATATGCGATGGCCTGCTGGTGAGCTGACCCTGTAAAAGATTTGAGGTGCGGGCCTGCTGGTGAGCTGACCCTGTAAAAGATTTGAGGTGCTGGCCTGCTGGTGAGCTGACCCTGTAAAAGGTTGTAGGTTAGGGCCTGCAGGTGAGCTGACCATCTAAAAAATTATATGCGAGGGCCTTGAGGTGAGCTGACCCTGTAAAAGATTGTAGGTGAAGGCCTGCTGGCGAGCTGACCCTGTAAAAAATGATATGCGATTGGCCTGCTGGTGAGCTGACCCTGTAAAACATTGTAGGTGAGGGGCTGCTGGTGAGCTGACCCTGTAAAACATTATATGTAAGGGCTTACTGGTGAGCCAACACTCTAATTATTATATGCGAGGGTCTGCTGGTGAGCTGACCCTGTAAAACATTATTTGCGAAGGGCATATATGAGAGGAATAAGAATGTTGATATGATGGAAGAGGAGAAGGAGGATGAGAAAAGGAACATTCAACCATATACCCTTGTTTATGCTGAAAGGGATGCATGGGAATACAGTGTATTCAGTATATTATAAACAACACACTTTTGGAGCACTTTTTCTACAAGGATCTTCTAATATTGCACCATTTTGCTCGTCCTCTTCACCAGAGGAATGAGAAATGAGAAGTTCTCTTTGTAGCGGGGGTCAAGAAGGGTGAACAACCAGTAATCCGTGTTGTCTAAAATGCGTATAACGCATGGGTCGTGAGAAAGGCAGCATAACATGAAGTCAGCCATGTGTGCCAGAGTACCAACAGGCAAGACTTCGCTGTCATCATCAGGAGGATCACTCTCAATCTCCTTATCCTCTTCCTCATCTTCTGCCCACCCATGCAGAACAGGTGGAATTAAACTTCCATGGATGCTACCCTCTATAGTGGAGGCAAATGTCTCCTGCTCCTCCTCCTCCTCTTCATTTTCCAATTTGCGCTGAGAAGACGAACTGAGGGTGGTCTGGCTATCACCCTGTGTAATGTCTTCCCCCATTTCCACCTCTTCCACATGCAAAGCAGTGTCCTTAATTGTGAGCAGCGAGCGTTTCAGTAGACAAAGAAGTGGGATGGTTACGCTGATAATAGTGTTATCGCTGCTCACCATCTGTGTTAATTCCTCAAAGTTTCTTAAAACCTCACAGAGGTCCGACATCCATGCCCACTCCTCGCTTGTGAATAGCGGAAGCTAACTGGAAAGGCGATGTCCATGTTGCAGCTGGTATTCCACTACTGCCCTCTGCTGCTCACAAAGCCTGGCCAACATGTGGAACGTAGATTTCCATCACATTCTCACGTCACACATCAGCCGGTGAGCCAGCAATTTCAAGCGCTGCTGCAGCATTGGCAGACCGGCTGAAGCTGTCGATGAGTTTCGGAAATGTGCACACACGCGGTGAACCTTCAGCAGTAGCTCAGGCAAATCGGGGTAGGTTTTGATAAACCGCTGAACCACTAAGTTTAATACGTGGGCTAGGCATGGGATGTGAGTGAGCTTGCGGAGCTCCAAAGCTGCCACCAAGTTACAGCCATTATCAGACAGAACCATGCCTGGCTCGAGGTTGACTGGCGAGAGCCACAGCTCAGTCTGGTCTCTTATCCCCTGCCACAGCTCTGCGGCAGCGTGATTTTTGTCCCCTAAGCATATCAGCTTCAGCTCGGCCTGTTGCCGCATCCCCACTGCTTCCAGCTACCGACTGATGACTGACTGGTGCTGCACACGGATAATTCGGAGGTGGAAGTGGAGGAGGAAGCAGAAGAGAAGAATTGGGGGTTGGAGCCACTAACTTAGGTGGTGGCGGAAACCTCGATGGAAGTAGGGCCCGCAATCCTTGGCGTCGGTAGCACCAGTGCCATCCCAGGGTATGACTCAATCCCGGCCTCCACAACATTCACCCATTGTGCCATCAGGGAAATGTAGCGTCCCTGGCCAAATGCACTTGTCCATGTGTCCGTGGTTAAGTGGACCTTCCCAGTAACTGCATTGGTCAGGGCACGTGTGATGTTACGGGACACATGTTGGTGTAAGGCGGGTAGTGCTCACCTTGAAAAATAGTGGCAGCTGGGGACTGCGTAACGTTGGACGGCTGCCAAAATCAGGCTGCGGAAGGCCTCAGTAACTGGGGTAAGGACATTTGGACGCTGCACTCGGACACGAAAGTGGATGTGGTCGCTGATGGTGCTTGCGAAGGTCCAGGTGCAGGGTAGGAGGCATCTGGGCTTGGGCTGTCGACAGGGGATCGGCCAGCATGTAACACAGGGGAAGAGGAGGCAGTGGTGTGACCCGCAGACACAGATTGCGGACCCAGGCGTTTGTCCCACTTATTAAGATGTTTAGATGCCATGTGGCATATCATGCTGTTGGTGGTGAGGTTGCTAGTGTTCACGCCCCGGTTCATTTTGGTACAGCACAGGTTGCAAACTATTCTTTTGTCGTCCGCCATACTGCGTAACACCCACCCCTTGGCAAGGAAATTTACGTAAGGGGGTAATCAGTGGAACAGTTGCAGGCCTGTTTGGTGTGGCCCGCCTTTTGCCACCCCACTGCCTCTTCCAGCCTGTTGCGGTGCAGCAGATCCCTCCCCCTCTGTACTGCTGTCCTCACTCGGCTTTCCACCTTTCCAGGTTGGGTCAGTGACTTCATCATCCACCACCTCCTCTTCTACTTCCTCCCTCTGCTCATCCTCCTGACTTGTTGACCTATACACTACATCAGTGATTGACAACTGTGTCTCATCCTCTTCATTAACCTCTTGAGACAGTAATTGCAGTTGTGTTATTGGCAACTGTGTCTCATCATCATCCAACTCATGAAACAGTAATTGCCGTTCCCCATCGTCATCTTCTTGTGATTGTGGATGCTCAAGAGTTTGGGAATCAGGGCAAAAGATCTGTCCCTCTTCAAGCGTGCTTGGCGAGAGGGCCAAATCAAGAAATGGTGCTGAAAAGAGGACCTTGGAATATCCGAGTGTGGGATCACTTGTTTGCCCACACTCTCCATGGTGGGAGGAAGGAGGATCAGGGTGAGGATTGGGTTGAGCAGACTCTTTACTACTAAGACTGGACTTGGTGGAAGATAGTGTGGTGCTTAACCGACTGGAAGCATTATCTGCTGCAATCCAACCGACCACCTGGTCGCACTGGTCTGACTTCAAGAATGGTGTCCTGCGCTGCCCTGCAAAGTGGGACATGAAGCTAGGTATCATGAATGATTGTTTTTCTTGTGCTCTGGCAGCAGTCACAGTTTCACCGCGCCCAGGGCCACGGCCTCTGCATGCATCATCAGCATCACGGCCACTGCCACGTCCCTTACTGCTCGCCTTCTTCATATTAAATGCTATATATAATTGAAAGTCTGTCACAAGTACAGTAGCGTAGGATTTGGAAGTGTATGTGCAAACAAATTTAAAAAGGTATTTGGGATGTGGAAACGTCACACAGGAGATATCCCCCAGATATTGTCAATGCTAACACCAGCGGCTATTGAAAAATTACAGGGAATGTCACAGGTATTTGGTATGAGGAAATGTTATACAGGATAGGTACCACTGGTAATGTCACTGTCCGCAGCGTCTACGCAAAAAAGTACACTGTATGTCATAGATGCATTTTTGAAGCGCACACGTTACACTGCAGATGTGGCCCTGGTAATGTCACTGTTTGCAGCGGACACAGTCTACGGAAAAAGGACACTGTATTTCACTGATAAATTTTTTCAGCGCACACATTACACTGCAGATGTGGCACTAGTTATATCACTGTCCGCAGCAGAAACCGTTTACAGAAAAAGGACACTGCATGTCACAGATATTTTTTGGATGCACACACTTTGCACAGGAGATGTGGCGCAGCTGATGTCACGGTCTGCAGCGGACACCGTCTACGGTGGACACCGTCTATGCAAAAGGACACTGTATGTCACAGATATTTTTAGGATGCGAACACATTACACAGGACATGTGGCGCAGCTAATGTCACTGACCGCAGCGGACACAGACTACGGAAAAAGTACACTGAATGTCACAGATATTTTTTGGATGCACACACTTTACACTGGAGATGTAGTGCAGATAGTGTCCCTGTATGCAGCGGACACCGACTACGGAAAAAGTACACTTTATGCAGACATCCCAACCTGCAAAAACTAATTTCAGGGAAGTGCACTTCTCATTTCAGGGAGGTTTTCTTTCACAAAATTTTTATTACATTTTCCAAACATATGCAGTATCTGCACACTTTGCTCTATGGTGTGGAGGACTGGGCTCATCACCCTGCCCCAAATTATCATATTTATGTATATGATTAAAGGGATTCTGTCACCACCTATAAGCCCTGTGAGCTAAACATCTGCTCATGTCCAGGGTAGAATTCTGATTTCTAAGGTGGCCTTATAAAAGCTATTTGTGGCTTTATTCTGCAGAAAAACAGGTTTTACTAACCTGTCTATCATTGAATTAAGGTGCCCAAGCAGGGGAGGTCTGTGGATGCATGGTGCCCGGCCGCACACATCGCTGTTCATGCCCAGCGTCGCCTTCTACTCCTTAGTGCCGCCTCTCCCTCCCTCCCCCTCCTCCCGCTTCGAAATCCCGCGCGTGCGCACAGGCTCAGCCTGATGCACCGTTGCGGACTGCTGGCATCGGCTTCTTCTTGGACTGTGCGCACGCGCCGAGAAGGGGACTCTGCTACAGGTTGCCGGAAAGGTTTACTGCGAGTAAAGTAGAGATGGGAAGTTCGGATCTTTCACATGAATCGGTTCATTCGCTGAGCTGACAAGAAGCAAGTGAACCGAAGCTTAGGTTGCGCAATGCGCATGCGCGGATGCTTGGATTCACTTGCTGACTCGCTGAGTCGGCTCTTGGTCTGAGTCAGGAAGGTTATTCTTTAAAACCCTGTGTGTAATTATCTACCCCACTGTAGGAAAAAAACAATCATCCAGGGGGGGTGAATTTAACACTGGGGTAAATAATATAATTAAAATGGAGGGTTAAATGTGTAAATGTATTAAAAAAAAATACATCTCTGTCAATAGTTATATAGCTACTGAATGAGACAGAAGAAGGGATGCCTTTAACATATATATCTCCTTGAGAAGCCAATTTGACCCTAAAGGGTCAATTCAACCTGTAATCTAAACTCTGTCCTGTCACTTCTCTTATCTCTCTGCTCTGCTATCAGTGAACCTTTCCAGGATGTATTGTCTCACATGCAGGTCTCAGGGAGCCGCTATCTAATAGCGGGAGACTCCCTGAACGTCCGGGAGACTTGAGATCCCTGCTTTATGTCATATATATTTTTGGATGTGCACACTTTACACTGGAGATGTGGTGCAGATAATGTCACTGTCCACAGCGGACACCGTCTACAGAAAAAGTACACTGGGTGTCAGATATTTTTGGGATGCGCACACTTTACAATAGAGGTGTGGCGCAGATAATGTCACTGTCCACAGCGGACACCGTCTACAGAAAAAGGACACTGTATATCATAGATATTTTTTGGATGTGCACACTTTACACTGCAGATGTGGCACAGTTAATGTCACTGTCCGCAGTGGACACCGTCTACGGAAAAGGACACTGTATGTCACAGATATTTTTGGGATGTGCACACTTTACACAGGAGATGTGGTGCAGCTAATGTCACTGACCGCAGCGGAGACTGACTACAGAAAAAGTAGACTGGATGTCACAGATATTTTTTGGATGCGCACACTTTACACTGGAGATGTGGCGCAGGTAGTGTCACTGTACACAGCGGACACTGTCTACGGAAAAAGTACACTTTATGTCATATATATTTTTGGATGTGCCCACTTTACACAGGAGATGTGGCGCAAATAATGTCACTCTCTGCAGCAGACACTGTCGAAGGGAAAAAGTACACTGGATGTCAGATATGGATACTGGAGATGTAACAAAGTAACATAGTAATATAGTATATAAGGCAGAAAAAAGACATTTGTCCATCGAGTTCGGCCTGTTATCCTGCAAGTTGATCCACATGTGGTGCGGCTAATGTCACTGTATACAGCGGACACCGTGTACCGGAAAAGGACACTGTATGTCACAGATATTTTTTGGATGCGCATACTTTACACAGGCGATGTGGCGCAGCTAATGTCACTGTCCACAGCGGACACCGTCTACATAAAAAGTACACTGGATGTCAGATATTTTTGGGATGCGCACACTTTAACCTGGAGATGTAGCACAGCTAATATCACTGTCCGCAGCAGAAACCATCTACAGAAAAAGGACACTGTATGTCGCAGATAAATTTTTTCACATGTTACACTGCAGATGTGACACTGGTTATTTCACTGTACAGTATGTCACAGATATTTTTGGGATGCGCACACTTTACACAGAAGATGAGGCGCAGCTAATGTCACTGTCCGCAGTAGACACCGACTACAGAAAAAGTACACTGGACGTTAGATATTTTTTGGATGCGCACACTTTACACTGGAGATGTGGCGCAGCTAATGTCACTGTGCGCAGCCGGCACCGTCTACGGAAAAAGTACACTGTATGTCATAGATATTTATTGGATACGCACACTTTACACAGGAGATGTGGCGCAGATAATGTCACTCTCCGCAGCGGACACTGTCTATGGAAAAAGTACACTGGATGTCACAGATAATTTTTGGATGCGCACACTTTACACTAGAGATATGGTGCAGGTAATGTCACTGTCCGCAGCGGACACCATCTACGGAAAAAGTACACTGGATGTCAGATATTTTTGGCATGTGCACACTTTAAGCAGGAGATGTGGCACAGCTAATGTCACTGTCTGCAGTGGACACCGTCTATGGAAAAAGTACACTGGATGTCACAGATATTTTCTGAATGCGCACACTTTACACTGGAGATGTGGCGCAGCTAATGTCACTGTCCGCAGCCGGCACCGTCTACAGAAAAAGTACACTGTATGTCATAGATATTTTTTGGATACGCACACTTTACACAGGAGATGTGGCGCAGATAATGTCACTTTCCGCAGCGGACACTGTCTACGGAAAAAGTACACTGGATGTCACAGATATTTTTTGGATGCGCACACTTTACACAGGAGATGTGGCGCAGCTAATGTCACTGTCTGCAGTGGACACCATCTATGGAAAAAGTACACTGGATGTCACAGATATTTTTTGGATGCGCACACTTTACACTGGAGATGTGGAGCAGCTAATGTCACTGTCCGCAGCGGACACCGTCTTCGAAAAAAGCACACTATATGTCACAGATAAATTTTTTCTGCGCACACATTATACTGCAGATGTGGCACTGGTTAAGTCACGGTCAGAAGCGGAAACTGTCTATTGACAAAGTACACTGTATGTCACAGATTTTTTTTGATGCACACACTTTACATAGGAGATGTGGCGCAGCTAATATTGCTGTCTGCAGCGGCCTATCTATTGTACGCTATTTAGCGCAGGTTGCGCTAAAAATTTATATTGCTACTACACACACAATAGTCCTTAAAAGGACTTTTGGGTCTCTGAAAAGTTTTGGTGGTAAAAATATTTTTAAATCACTCCCTACACTTTCTGTCCCTTCCTCAGCATAGCTTTCCCTGACTAAGAATGCGGCGAACATGCGTCATCGAGTGCTTTATAGCACCCGATGACGCGTTCCGGCCAGCCAATCACTGTAATGCCAGCAGCCAACATGGCTACGGCATTACAGTGAGGGCAGTACTTGCCTGCACGTTTAATGGCTTCATAGCAGCCAAGAAACGTGCGGGGCGGAGACTTGAACATTGCGCTCGAGCACATGCGGTATTCGGCCGAATACCACCATGTGCTGAGCATCGAGATGCCCGAGCTGAACTGGTGTTTGGCCGAGCATGCTCGATCATCACTAGTGAATTTACATTGTTCTACAGTTTTTTTTGGGTGTATTAATAGGAAAAAAATATGTATTATTAGTTGTTCTGTGGTGAATTTACATTTCTGTACAGCCATTTACGTGGTGTATTAATAGGAAATATACATACATCCTATTAGCCGTTCTGTGGTGAATTTACATTGTTCTACAGTTTTTTTGGGGTGTATTAATAGGGAAAAAAAAATGTCTTATTTGCTGTTCTGCGGTAAAGTTAGATTGCTATACAGCCATACGGGGTGTATTAATAGGAAATATACGTACGTCCTATTAACCGTTCTGCAGTGAAATTTACAATTCTATACAGCCATTTAAGGGGTGTATTAATAGGAAATATACAGTATGTACATCCAATTAACCGTTCTGTGGTGAATTTACATTGCTATACAGCATTTACGGGTTGTACTATTAGCCTTTCTGCTGTGAAAAAAATGTACATTGTTCTACAGTTTTTTGGGGGGTGTATTAATAGGGAAAAAAATACATCTTATTTGCCGTTCTGCGGTGAACTTACACTGTACTACAGCCTTTTTCGGGGTGAATTAATAGGGAAAAAAGTACATCTTATTTTTGCCGTTCTGCGGTGAAGTTACAGTAGATTGCTATACAGCCATTTACAGGTTGTATTAATAGGAAATATACATACATCCTATTAGCCGTTTTGCGGTGAATTTACATTGTTCTCCTTTTTTTTTTTTGCAGTGTATTAATAGGTAATATATGTATGTCTTATTAACTATTCTGTAGTGAATTTACATTGCTATACAGCCATTTACGGGGTGTATTAATAGGAAATATACTGTATGTATGTCCCATTAGCTGTTCTGCGGTGAATTTACATTGATCTACAGTTTTTTTGGGCTTGTAAAAATAGAACATGTCCTATTCTTGCCCGAAATTGCGGACAAGAATAGGCATTTTCTATTAAGTGCCAGCGATGTGCGGTCCGCAAAATGCGGAACGCACATTGCTGGTGTCCGTGTTTTGCGGATCCGCAAAATACACACGGATGTGTGAATGGACTCTTATGCAGGCTCCTGCTAATTAAAAACACCTAGGCCGAATGGGGAGGAGTGCTGATACCAGAGGTAGAAAAAGCAAAGATTCTACAAAACGTGTAAAATATAAGAGTGAAACTGGATTGCACATCCTCAATACTATGCTTTTATCTAATAACTGCTTCTCAGTGCAATTTATCGTATACCTACCCCTATGTTGCAAGCTGTACATGAGGCATTAGTATGCAATTTAATCAAAAAGCATAGGCCCACTCACCAAAACCTTGTCGTGGTGAGTGGGCCTATGCTTTTTGACCAAATTGTATACTAATGCCTCATGTACAGCATGCAACATAGGGGTAGGTATACGATAAATTGCGCTGAGAAGCGATGTTAATTATGCTGAGAAGTAGTTATTAGATAAAAGCATAGCATTGAGGATGTGCGATCCAGTTTCACTCTTATATTTTACATATTAATAGGTAATATGCATATGTCTTATTAACCGTTATATAGTGAATTTACATTGCTATACAATGGGGTGTATTAATAGGAAATATATGTATGTCCTATTAGCCATTCTGCGGTGAATGTACATTGTTCTACAGTTTTTTTTGGGGTGTATTAATAGGTAAAATGCGTATGTCTTATTAACCATTCTGTAGTGAATTTACATTGCTATACAGCCATTTACGGGGTGTATTAATAGGAAATATACTGTATGTATGTCCCATTAGCTGTCCTGCGGTGAATTTACATTGTTCTACAGTTTTTTTGGGCTTGTAATAATAGGGAAAAAAATAAGTCTTATTTGCCGTTCTGCGGTGAAGTTAGATTGCTATACAGCAATTTACGGGATGTATTAATTGGAAATATACATATGTCCTATTAGCTGATCTGCAATTAATTTACATTGTTCTACAGTTTTTTTGGGGTGTATTAATAGGAAAAAAAAATGCATCTTATTTTCCATTCTGCGGTGAAGTTAGATTGTTATACAGCCATTTACGGGGTGTATTATTAGGAAATATACAATTGTCCTATTAGCCATTCTGCGGTGAATTTACATTGTTCTACAGTTTTTTTTGGTGTATTAATAGGAAAAAAATGTCTTGTTTGCCCTTCTGCAGTGAAGTTACATTGCTAAACAGCCATTTACGGGGTGTATTAATAGGAAATATACAAAAGTCCTATTAGCCGTTCGGCAGTGAATTTACATTGTTCTACAGTTTTTTCCCCCCAGTGTATTAATATCTAATATGTAAAATATTAGAGTGAAACTGGATCGCACATCCTCAATACTATGCTTTTATCTAATAACTGCTTCTCAGCATAATTAACATTGCTTCTCAGCGCAATTTATCATATACCTACCCCTATGTTGCATGCTGTACATGAAGAATTAGTATACAATTTGATCAAACAGCATAGGCCCACTCACCACAACAAGGCTGCCTCTTTGAATGGGAACCTACTTTAAATTTGAACCCAGCAGTCAAACAGCGCCCCCGCTGTCTGGCAAAGCCACCCTGGCACTGGGCCTCACCAGCACAGCACCAAAGCAACAATGGCCGCTACGCAGCACTGCACCATATGAACAGGGGTGAAACTCACCTTATCACATACATTCATGAACTCCAACTGAGAGGAGGGAGGAATTTATACACCCTTAGGGTCCATTCACATGTCCGCAATTCTGTTCCGCATTTTGCAGAACGGAATTGCGGACCCATTAATTTCTATGGGGCCGCACGATGTAATGCCCGGAACTAGAATTGCGGATCCGCACTTCCGGGTCCGCAATTCCGTTCCCAAAAAAAATAGAACATGTCCTATTCTTGCCCAAAATTGCGGACAAGAATAGGCATTTTCTATTAAGTGCCGGCGATGTGCGGTCCGCAGATTGCGGAACGCACATTGCCGGTGTCAGTGTTTTGCGGATCCGCAAAATACACACGGATGTGTGAATGGACTCTTATGCAGGCTCCTGCTAATTAAAAACACCTAGGCCGAATGGGGAGGAGTGCTGATACCAGAGGTAGAAAAAGCAAAGATTCTACAAAACGTGTAAAATATAGGAGTGAAACTGGATTGCACATCCTCAATACTATGCTTTTATCTAATAACTGCTTCTCAGTGCAATTTATCATATACCTACCCCTATGTTGCAAGCTGTACATGAGGCATTAGTATGCAATTTAATCAAAAAGCATAGGCCCACTCACCAAAACCTTGTCGTGGTGAGTGGGCCTATGCTTTTTGACCAAATTGTATACTAATGCCTCATGTACAGCATGCAACATAGGGGTAGGTATACGATAAATTGCGCTGAAAAGCGATGTTAATTATGCTGAGAAGTAGTTATTAGATAAAAGCATAGCATTGAGGATGTGCGATCCAGTTTCACTCTTATATTTTACATATTAATAGGTAATATGCATATGTCTTATTAACCGTTATATAGTGAATTTACATTGCTATACAATGGGGTGCATTAATAGGAAATATATGTATGTCCTATTAGCCATTCTGCGGTGAATGTACATTGTTCTACAGTTTTTTTTGGAGTGTATTAATAGGTAAAATGCGTATGTCTTATTAACCGTTCTGTAGTGAATTTACATTGCTATGCAGCAATTTACGGGGTGTATTAATAGGAAATATACGCAAGTCCTATTAGCCATTCTGTGGTGAATTTCATTGTTCTACAGTTTTTTTTGTGTATTAATAGGGGAAAAAAAATCTTATTTGCTGTTCTGATGTGAAGTTACATTGTACTACAGCCTTTTTTGGGGTGTATTAATTTACTTTTAATTTAATTCTTTTATTTTACAGTATGTCAGACATACAGGTCCTTTTCAAAAAATTAGCATATTGTGATAAAGTTCATTATTTTCTGTAATGTACTGATAAACATTAGACTTTCATATATTTTAGATTCATTACACACAACTGAAGTAGTTCAAGCCTTTTCTTGTTTTAATATTGATGATTTTGGCATACAGCTCATGAAAACCCAAAATTCCTATCTCAAAAAATTAGCATATCATGAAAAGGTTCTCTAAACGAGCTATTAACCTAATCATCTGAATCAACTAATTAACTCTAAACACCTGCAAAAGATTCCTGAGGCTTTTAAAAACTCCCAGCCTGGTTCATTACTCAAAACCGCCATCATGGGTAAGACTGCCGACCTGACTGCTGTCCAGAAGGCCATCATTGACACCCTCAAGCAAGAGGGTAAGACACAGAATGAAATTTCTTAACGAATAGGCTGTTCCCAGAGTGCTGTATCAAGGCACCTCAGTGGGAAGTCTGTGGGAAGGAAAAAGTGTGGCAGAAAACGCTGCACAACGAGAAGAGGTGACCGGACCCTGAGGAAGATTGTGGAGAAGGACCGATTCCAGACCTTGGGGGACCTGCGGAAGCAGTGGACTGAGTCTGGAGAAGAAACATCCAGAGCCACCGTGTACAGGCGTGTGCAGGAAATGGGCTACAGGTGCCGCATTCCCCAGGTCAAGCCACTTTTGAACCAGAAACAGCGGCAGAAGCGCCTGACCTGGGCTACAGAGAAGCAGCACTGGACTGTTGCTCAGTGGTCCAAAGTACTTTTATCGGATGAAAGCAAATTTTGCATGTCATTCGGAAATCAAGGTGCCAGAGTCTGGAGGAAGACTGGGGAGAGGGAAATGCCAAAATGCCTGAAATCCAGTGTCAAGTACCCACAGTCAGTGATGGTCTGCGGTGCCATGTCAGCTGCTGGTGTTGGCCCACTGTGTTTTATCAAGGGCAGGGTCAATGCAGCTAGCTATCAGTAGATTTTGGAGCACTTCATGCTTCCATCTGCTGAAAAGCTTTATGGAGATGAAGATTTCATTTTTTAGCACGACCTGGCACCTGCTCACAGTGCCAAAACCACTGGGAAATGGTTTACTGACCATGGTATTACTGTGCTCAATTGGCCTGCCAACTCTCCTGACCTGAACCCCATAGAGAATCTGTGGGATATTGGGAAGAGAAAGTTGAGAGACGCAAGACCCAACACTCTGGATGAGCTTAAGGCCGCTATCGAAGCATCCTGGGCCTCCATAACACCTCAGCAGTGCCACAGGCTGATTGCCTCCATGCCACGCCGCATTGAAGCAGTCATTTCTGCAAAAGGATTCCCGACCAAGTATTGAGTGCATAACTGAACTTAATTATTTGAAGGTTGACTTTTTTTGTATTAAAAACACTTTTCTTTTATTGGTCGGATGAAATATGCTAATTTTTTTATATAGGAATTTTGGGTTTTCATGAGCTGTATGCCAAAATCATCAATATTAAAACAAGAAAAGGCTTGAACTACTTCAGTTGTGTGTAATGAATCTAAAATATATGAAAGTCTAATGTTTATCAGTACATTACAGAAAATAATGAACTTTATCACAATATGCTAATTTTTTGAAAAGGACCTGTACAAGTGATAGGCCCTTCAAAGGGAATGTGCACATGCAGCGTCACCATAAAGTGGCCAGCATCACCCAGTGGCACGCACTCTTTTCATACAGTAAAGCCTCCACCACCTCAGCCGAAGAGAGTTGTCCGTCTATCCCATTATCTACTGGTCCTGATGCTCCTGCTCCTCGTCCTCCTACTGCTCATCAGTAATTTAATCAGCAATTGATCACCAAAGTGATTGCCAAGAGACAACAATACGCATACGCTCATCAAACGGTGCAGAAGCTAAACATGCTCCTGGCCAAGTTGCTGGTACTGCAGTCCCTCCCTTTCCAAGTGGTGGACTCTGCACCTTTCAAAGAACTAGTGGCTCTTGCCAAGCCGAGGTGGAGCATCCCAAGCCATCATTTCTTTGAGAAAAATACAGTATCAGCCCTCACCCTTATGTAGAATAGAAGGTGGGCCAGTCCTTGAGCCTGTCGATGTCTGCCAAAGTGCACGGCAGTGCCGACGTGTGGAGCTGTAACTACGGTCAAGGACAATATATGTCCTTTATGACCCACTGGGTAAATGTGGTTCCTGCCCAGCCACACCCGCAACTTGGCCAGATGACATGCTTCAGCCTCCACGTTCTCACTCTATTGGTCCTGCGACAATGTCCGCCTCTGCTTGCTCATCCTCCACCATGTCCTCAGCTTCCACTGCAGGGACAATTCACAGTGCTCTTCCAGCATACCACATGTGCAGGGCATGGTGGTGTCACGCTGTTCTGCATCTAGTTTGCCTGGGTGAACCGAGTCACACAGGGGAGGAACTGCTCTGCATCCTTCATCAAGAAATTGAATACTGGCTTTCTCCTCGACAACTGAAAATCGGAACTATTGTAAGAGGCAGCCCTGAATCATCCAGCAGCATTTCCAGCACTTATATCTATGCAGACTGTCATGTTTCCCTCCGGCCACCAGAGGACACTGTAACTGATCAGGAACATGAGTTGTGCTGTTCCAGAGGCTAAGAAAGAGTTAAGAAGTTTTTCCTGGGCTGTGCTAGAAGTTGCTGGGGTTTGCAGAGATAACACAGAGGGAGGCTAGCTGCTGAGAGATAACAGTAAAATACTGTAGCATCAAGAGGCTACAATAGCTGCGTTTTCCCTGACAGCTGTGGAGCAGCATTCAGAGGACTGTACAGTGTGTTCCAGAGGAGTGGGACCGTGTCATACTGGGATCAAAGACAAGCTGGATTGTTCCTGCCAGAGCTGGAATAAGGTGAAGACCTGCATCTGCTGTGAGCCAACCAGAGAGAGAAAGACAGACAAGCAAGCGACTGGACCTGCAACCAGACTGCACATTCCATCACTTACCGGATCAAAGAGTATCTGCATAACTGTGAGTGGCATCAGTGCTTATCTGTGATAGGTTATAGAGAAAAGGAATTTAGTCAGTGCGCTGTAGAAGAGTCCCCTGGGTAGCAGGGCTAGATAGGTAATTGGTAGTGAGAATATGTAAAATGTATTGGGATGGCTCACCCTCCAAGTTGCAAGGAAAAGGGTGCTCCCCCTAAAAAGGTTACCCCGAATCTTTAAGGGAAAAACAAATATACGAATAGATAAGAGTGGCACACCTACATCTGAATTCACACAGGACACTGGTCAGTATAATGCTAAAATATTTATTTAATATAATATATAACAGATATGGTACCTATTTATCACTCTAAAATAACATAAAATACATAATTAAAATATATCACGCCAAAGGGTTAATGTCCTTGGATCTGGGATCTCGGTTGTAAGTTCAATATCTACTTCAAAATTTCTGAGTCTCAGCCAATGGGTTAATAAGTGCAGTCTCTTTATTAGTCCGCGGTATGTCTGCGATATACAGTGGGATGCGAAAGTTTGGGCAACCTTGTTAATCGTCATGATTTTCCTGTATAAATCGTTGATTGTTACGATAAAAAAATGTCAGTTAAATATATCATATAGGAGACACACACAGTGATATTTAAGAAGTGAAATGAAGTTTATTGGATTTACAGAAAGTGTGCTATAATTGTTTAAACAAAATTAGGCAGGTGCATAAATTTGGGCACCACAAAAAAGAAATGAAATCAATATTTAGTAGATCCTCCTTTTGCAGAAATTACAGCCTCTAAACGCTTCCTGTAGGTTCCAATGAGAGTCTGGATTCTGGTTGAAGGTATTTTGGACCATTCCTCTTTACAATACATCTTTAGTTCATTCAGGTTTGATGACTTCCGAGCATGGACAGCTCTCTTTAAGTCACACCACTGACTTTCAATTATATTCAGGTCTGGGGACTGAGATGGCCATTCCAGAACGTTGTACTTGTTCCTCTGCATAAATGCCTTAGTGGATTTTGAGCAGTGTTTAGGGTCGTTGTCTTGTTGAAAGATCCAGCCCCGGCGCAGCTTCAGCTTTGTCACTGATTCCTGGACATTGGTCTCCAGAATCTGCTGATACTGAGTGGAATCCATGCGTCCCTCAACTTTGACAAGATTCCCAGTCCCTGCACTGGCCACACAGCCCCACAGCATGATGGAACCACCACCATATTTTACTGTAGGTAGCAGGTGTTTTTCTTGGAATGCTGTGTTCTTTTTCCTCCATGCATAACGCCCCTTGTTATGGCCAAATAACTCAATTTTAGTTTCATCAGTCCACAGCACCTTATTTCAAAATGAAGCTGGCTTGTTCAAATGTGCTTTAGCCCACCTCAAGAGGCACTTTTTGTGCTGTGGGCGGAGAAAAGGCTTACTCTGCATCACTCTCGCATACAGCATCTCCTTGTGTAAAGTGCGCTGAATGGTTGAACGATGCACAGTGACTCCATCTGCAGCAAGATGAAGTTGTAGGTCTTTGGTGCTGGTCTGTGGGTTGACTCTGATGGTTCTCACCATTCGTCTCTTCTGTCTATCCGCGATTTTTCTTGGTCTGGCACTTCGAGCCTTAACTTGAACTGAGCCTGTGGTCTTCCATTTCCTCAATATGTTCCTAACTGTGGAAACAGACAGCTGAAATCTCTGAGACAGCTTTCTGTATCCTTCCCCTAAACCATGATGGTGAACAATCTTTGTCTTCAGGTCATTTGAGAGTTGTTGTGAGACCCCCATGTTGCTACTCTTCAGAGAAAATGGAAGAGGGAAACTTACAATTGACCCCCTTAAATACTCTTTCTCATAATTGGATTCACCTGTGTATGTAGGTCAGGGGTCACTGAGCTTACCAAGCCAATTTGAGCTCCAATAATTAGTTCTAAAGGTTTTGGAATCAATAAAATGACAACAGTGCCCAAATTTATGCACCTGCCTAATTTTGTTTAAACAATTATAGCACACTTTCTGTAAATTCAATAAACTTCATTTCACTTCTCAAATATCACTGTGTGTGTCTCCTATATGATATATTTAACTGACATTTTTTATCGTAACAACCAACGATTTATACAGGAAAATCATGACGATTAACAAGGTTGCCCAGATTTACGCATCCCACTGTATTCAATGTAGGATATTTTCACTACACTTAGTGATTACTGAATAGAAATGTTATCCTTTTAATTATTCTGCGTATAGTCTTTCACAGCTATGACTTTGTTTCACAGTTATAGCTTTTCTTGTACACTGTTAAATTGTAACGGCTTACTCACTGTTTAGAAGCGATGGAGTATTCGGATTTGTGTGCTTAGCGTGGCGTCCCACGTGTTTTCAGCACAGGTGGTCTTGCCTCCGGTCAGCTTTAGAGTGAGTGAAATGAACTTGCAAGCAGGGAAACAGTCCGCTTAAACGCCGGGGTCGATGGATACTTGGACCCGCTTTAAGATTTATCGTGGCTTGTTGTCTTTTGTACAAGACAAGGCAGGACTTTAGTTTCTTTACAAAAAATATTCAGATGTTCGGATGTTCTTGCGCAGGTGATATGCTGCGGTTTTCTTCTTTCTGTAGAGACTTGTGTACAACAGACGCGTTTCGGAGTTAACAGGACTCCTTCCTCAGTGGTATGATATACACTGCTCAAAAAAATAAAGGGAACACAAAAATAACACATCCTAGATCTGAATTAATTAAATATTCTTCTGAAATACTTTGTTCTTTACATAGTTGAATGTGCTGACAACAAAATCACACAAAAATAAAAAAATGGTAATCAAATTTTTTAACCCATGGAGGTCTGGATTTGGAGTCACACTCAAAATTAAAGTGGAAAAACACACTACAGGCTGATCCAACTTTGATGTAATGTCCTTAAAACAAGTCAAAATGAGGCTCAGTAGTGTGTGTGGCCTCCACGTGCCTGTATGACCTCCCTACAACGCCTGTGCATGCTCCTGATGAGGTGGCGGATGGTCTCCTGAGGGATCTCCTCCCAGACCTGGACTAAAGCATCTGTCAACTCCTGGACAGTCTGTGGTGCAACGTGACGTTGGTGGATAGAGCGAGACATGATTTCCCAGATGTGCTCAATTGGATTCAGGTCTGGGGAACGGGCGGGCCAGTCCATAGCATCAATGCCTTCGTCTTGCAGGAACTGCTGACACACTCCAGCCACATGAGGTCTAGCATTGTCTTGCATTAGGAGGAACCCAGGGCCAACCGCACCAGCATATGGTCTCACAAGGGGTCTGAGGATCTCATCTCGGTACCTAATGGCAGTCAGGCTACCTCTGGTGAGCACATGGAGGGCTGTGCGGCCCTCCAAAGAAATGCCACCCCACACCATTACTGACCCAATGCCAAACTGGTCATGCTGGAGGATGTTGCAGGCAGCAGAACGTTCTCCACGGCGTCTCAAGACTCTGTCACGTCTGTCACGTGCTCAGTGTGAACCTGCTTTCATCTGTGAAGAGCACAGGGCGCCAGTGGCGAATTTGCCAATCTTGGTGTTCTCTGGCAAATGCCAAACGTCCTGCATGGTGTTGGGCTGTAAGCACAACCCCCACCTGTGGACGTCGGGCCCTCATATCACCCTCATGGAGTCTGTTTCTGACCGTTTGAGCAGACACATGCACATTTGTGGCCTGCTGGAGGTCATTTTGCAGGGCTCTGGCAGTGCTCCTCCTGTTCCTCCTTGCACAAAGGCGGAGGTAGCGGTCCTGCTGCTGGGTTGTTGCCATCCTACGGCCTCCTCCACATCTCCTGATGTACTGGCCTGTCTCCTGGTAGCGCCTCCATGCTCTGGACACTACGCTGACAGACACAGCAAACCTTCTTGCCACAGCTCGCATGTCACGGCCAGTGGTTTGTTTTGTGACACTTTCCTTCACTTGGTTGCCCGTGGCAACGTGTGGTGTTGTGTGCATGTGGTGGCAGTGTCTCAGCCCTATGGCTGATCCCCAGGACATGATTGCCACGCATGCCGTTGCCCGCGGCAACAGGTGAAGTGTGTTTGTTTATGTTCCCCTTTCTATGTATCTTGGCCAGTGAGACTCCTGTTCCTCCATGTCTAGGAGGAACGGGTCGTCTTACCCTTCTCCTAGTCCAGGGCCACCCTGAGGGCGAGCAGGAATATCAGGTTCCGGAGTATGAGCCCTCCTACCTTCAGGGTTGGCTCATACGGATAGGAGACAGGGTCAGAGTTAGGGATGTGTAGGAGGTGACCAGCTCCCTAATTCTCTATCCTTGCCTTGCAGCGACTCCATCTGCTGATACCGCACGGCTGAGGGTTTTCCCCATCCTCAGCCGTGACATCGCATTGATGTGCCATCCTGGATAAGCTGCAATACCTGAGCCATTTGTGTGGGTTGTAGACTCCGTCTCATGCTACCACTAGAGTGAAAGCACCGCCAGCATTCAAAAGTGACCAAAACATCAGCCAGGAAGCATAGGAACTGAGAAGTGGTCTGTGCTCACCACCTGCAGAACCACTCCTTTATTGGGGGAGTCTTGCTAATTGCCTATAATTTCCACCTGTTGTCTATCCCATTTGCACAACAGCATGTGAAATTGATTGTCACTCAGTGTTGCTTCCTAAGTGGACAGTTTGATTTCACAGAAGTGTGATTGACTTGGAGTTACATTGTGTTGTTTAAGTGTTCCCTTTATTTTTTTGAGCAGTGTATTTTAATTATGTATTTTATGTTATTTTAGAGTGATAAATAGGTACCATATCTGTTACATATTATATTAAATAAATATTTTAGCATTATATTGACCAGTGTCCTGTGTGAATTCAGATGTAGGTGTGCCCCTCTTATCTATTCGTATATTTGGTAGTGAGAACAGCTTGTAAGCTTTCTGTTTGCTGTTAAGATCATTCTGTGTGTATGCAAAATCTCATTACCATTGTTGTTCATTTATGTACACCTGTTCATAGCATTCCTGTCATTGACCCATTGCGCCTCTGGTGCGGTGGTACTGTACTTTTAATCAGATTTTCCGGCAGTTTCATTTTGTTCCTTAATAAAGCCGGTTTTTGTTTCAGTCTCCTTGTCCGCTGCACTGTACTTGAATCCTGCCTTGCGGTCTATTCCTCCCCTGACCGTTACACTATAGTAACCAATAACGGGAAGAACTTGGTGTCGGCACTGCGTCAAGGGGGGCTGAGCCATGCACCCTGCATGGCACATGTGTTGAATATGGCTGTAAAGCGGTTCCTGAAGTCTTCACCCCATCTACAAGACATCCCGAAAATGGCCAGGAAACTTTGCATTCACTTCAGCCACTCGTACACCGCAAAACACACCCTCCTTGAGCTGCAAAGGCAGAACAGAGTCCCCCACAATAGGCTGATATGCGACCTTTCCACCTGTTGGAATTCCACCCTCCATATGTTGGACAGATTATATGAACAGAGAAAGACCATAAACAATTTCTTGATGATACAGGCGGACAGAGGTAATCCCCTGTGTAACTTTGATGTTAGCCAGTGGCAGCACATGGGTGAAACCTGCCGTTTGCTCGGGCCATTTGAGGAGGCCACTTTATTTGTCAGTTGCCAGGACTACGGGATGAACAACGTCATTCCACTGATTCATGTACTGGAACAGATGCTGCTAAATCTGGCTGGCCAGGAAACAGGAGACTTGGGGACTACATCTTACGGACACATGAGCCTTGTGGGGGCTGAACTAGAGATAGAGGAGGAGGAGAAGGACATTTGAACACCAGCAATGCATGGAGAAATGAGTGGTTTTTCAACACTGCTGCCACCTCACCACTATGTCACTGGGACACTCATGCTGCTGCTACCTCAACATTCTGTCATTGGGCGACTCTGTGGACTCTTCATGCTGCTGCCACATCACCACTCTGTGGTCTCCTCATGTTGCTGCCACTTCACCACTCTGTGGTCTCTTCATGCTGCTGCCACCCCATCACTCTGTGATCTCCTCATGCTGCTGCCACCTCACCACCATGTCACTGGGACACTCATGCTGCTGCTACCTCAACATTCTGTCATTGGGCGACTCTGTGGACTCTTCATGCTGCTGCCACATCACCACTCTGTGGTCTCCTCATGTTGCTGCCACTTCACCACTCTGTGGTCTCTTCATGCTGCTGCCACCCCATCACTCTGTGATCTCCTCATGCTGCTGCCACCTCACCACCATGTCACTGGGACACTCATGCTGCTGCTACCTCAACATTCTGTCATTGGGGGACTCTGTGGACTCCTCATACTGCTGCCACCTCACCACTCTGTGGTCTCCTCATGCTTCTGCCACCCCACGACTCTGTGGTCTCTTCATGCTGCCCCCACCCCATCACTCTGTGGTCTCCTCATGCTGCTGCTACCTCACCACTATGTCACTGGGACACTCATGCTGCTGCTACCTCAACATTCTGTCATTGGGTGACTCTGTGGACTCCTCATGCTGCTGCCACCTCACCACTCTCTAGTCTCCTCATGTTGCTGCCAGCCCACCACTCTGTGGTCTCTTCATGCTGCTGTCCCCTCACCGCTCTGTGGTCTCTTTAAGCTGCTGCCACCTCACCACTCTGTGGTCTTCTCATGCTGCTGCCACCTCACCACTCTGTAGTCTTCTCATGCTGCTGCCACCTCACTACTCTGTGGTCGACTCATGCTGTTGCCAACTCACCATTCTGTCACAGGGACACTTTGTGATCTCCTCATGCTGCTGCCACCTCACCACTCTGTGGTCTCCTCATGCTTCTGCCACCCGACCACTCTGTGGTCCCTTCGTGCTGCTGCCACCTCACCACTATGTCACTGGGCCACTCTGTGGTCTCCTCATGCTGATTCCACCTCACCACTGTCACTTGGTCACTCTATTGTCTCCTCATGCTGCTGCCACCTCAATACTATGTCACTGGGCCACTCTGTGGTCTCCTCATGCTGCTGCCATATCCCCACTCTGTGGTCTCCTCATGATGCTGCTGTCATCTCACCACTCTGTGGTCTTCTCATGCTTCTGCTACCTCAACATTCTGTCATTGGGCCACTCTGTGGTCTCCTCATAATGCTGCCACCTCACCACTCTGTGGTCTCATCATGCTGCTGCCACCTCACCACTCTGTGGTCTCCTTATGCTGCTGCCACCTCACCATTCTGTCACTGGGCCACTCTGTGGACCCTTATGCTGCTGCCACCTCACCACTCTGTGGTCTCATCATGATGCTGCCACTTCAACACTCTGTGGTCTCTTCATGCTGCTGCCACCTCAACACTATGTCACTGGGCCACTCTGTGGACTCCTCATGCTGCTGCCACCTCACCACTCTATGGTCTCCTCATGCTGCTGCCACCCCACCACTCTGTTGTCTCCTCATGATGCTGCCACCTCACCACTCTGTGGTCTCCTCGTGCTGCTACCTCACCACTATGTCACTGGGCCCCTCTGTGGTCTCCTCATGCTGCTTCCACCTCACCACTGTCACTTGGTCTCTCTGTGGTCTCCTCATGTAGCTGCCACCTCAACACTATGTCACTGGGCCACTTTGTGGTCTCCTCGTGCTGCTGCTACCTCAACACTATGTCACTGGGTCACTATGTGATCTCCTCATACTGCTTCCACCTCAACACTATGTCACTGGGCCACTCTGCGGTCTCCCTCATGGCTGCTGCCATCTCACCATGTCACTGGGTCACTCTGTGGTCTTCTCATGCTGCTGCCACCTCACCATTCTGTGGTCTCCTCATGATGCTGCTGTCACTTCACCACTCTGTGGTCACCTCATGCTGCTGCCACCTCAACATTCTGTGGTCTCCTCATGATGCTGCTGTCACTTCACCACTCTGTGGTCACCTCATGCTGCTGCCACCTCAACATTCTGTCATTGGGCCACTGTGTGGTCTCCTCATGATGCTGCCACCTCACCACTCTGTGGTCTCATCATGCTGCTGCCACCTCACCATTTTGTCACTGGGCCACTCTGTGCACTCCTCATGCTGCTTTCACCTCACCGCTCTGTGGTCTCATCATGCTGCTGCCACCTCACTACTCTGTGGTCTTCTCATGCTGCTGCCACCTCACCATTCTGTCACTGGGCCACTCTGTGGACTCCTCGTGCTGCTGTCACCTCACCACTCTGTGGTCACCTCATGCTGCTGCCACCTCAACATTCTGTCATTGGGCCACTCTGTGGTCTCCTCATGATGCTGCCACCTCACCACTCTGTGGTCTCATTATGCTGCTGCCACCTCACCACTCTGTGGTCTCCTCATGCTGCTGCCACCTCAACATCCTATTATTGGGCCACTCTGTGGTCTCCTTATGATGCTGCCACCTCACCACTCTGTGGTCTCATCAAGCTGCTACCACCTCACCACTCTGTGGTCTCCTCATGCTGCTGCCACCTCACCATTCTGTCACTGGGCCACTCTGTGGACTCCTAATGCTGCTTCCACCTAACCACTCTGTTGTCTCCTCATGCTGCTGCCACCTCAACATTCTGTCATTGGGCCACTCTGTGGTCTCCTCATGATGCTGCCACCTTACCACTCTGTGGTCTCATTATGCTGCTGCCACCTCACCACTCTGTGGTCTCCTTATGCTGCTACCACCTCAACACTATGTCACTGGGCCACTCTGTGGACTTCTCATGCTGCTGCCACCTCACCACTCTGTGGTCTCCTCATGCTGCTGCCACCCCACCACTCTGTAGTCTCCTCATGCTGCTGCCACCTCACCACTCTGTGGTCTCCTCATGCTGCTGCCACCTCACCACTCTGTGGTCTCTTCATGCTGCTGCCACCTCACCACTCTGTCACTGGGACACTCTGTGGTCTCCTCATGCTGCTGCCACCTCAACACTATGTCACTGGGCCACTTTGTGGTCTCCTCATGCTGATTCCACCTCACCACAGTCACTTGGTCACTCTATGGTCTCCTCATGCTGCTGCTACCTCAACACTATATCACTGGGTCACTATGTGATCTCCTCATGCTGCTGCCACCTCAACACTATGTCACTGGGCCACTCTGTGGTCTCCTCATGCTGCTACCATATCCCCACTCTGTGGTCTCCTCATGATGCTGCTGTCACCTCACCACTCTGTGGTCTTCTCATGCTGCTGCTACCTCAACATTCTGTCATTGGTCCACTCTGTGGTCTCCTCATGATGCTGCCACCTCACCACTCTGTGGTCTCATTATGCTGCTGCCACCTCACCACTCTGTGGTCTCCTCATGCTGCTACCACCTCAACATTCTGTCACTATGTCACTGGGCCACTCTGGACTTCTCATGCTGCTGCCACCTAACCACTCTGTGGTCTCCTCATGCTGCTACCACCTCAACATTCTGTCATTGGGCCACTCTGTGGTCTCCTCATGATGCTGCCACCTCACCACTCTGTGGTCTCATTATGCTGCTGCCACCTCACCACTCTGTGGTCTCCTCATGCTGCTACCACCTCAACACTATGTCAATGGGCCACTCTGTGGACTTCTCATACTGCTGCCACCTCACCACTCTGTGGTCTCCTCATGCTGCTGCCACCCCACCACTCTGTAGTACCCTCATGCTGCTGCCACCTCACCACTTTTTGGTCTCATGCTGCTGCCATCCCACCACTCTGTGGTCTCCTTATGCTGCTGCCACCTCACCACTCTCTCGTCTCCTCATGCTGCTGCCACCTCACCACTCTGTGGTCTCCTCATGCTGCTGCCACCTCACCACTCTGTGGTCTCCTCATGCTGCTGCCACCTCACCACTCTGTGGTAGCCTCATGGTGCTGCCACTTGACCACTCTGTGGTCTCCACATGCTGCTGCCACCTCACCACTCTGTCACTGGGACACTCTGTGGTCTCCTCATGCTGCTGACACCTCACCACTCTGTGGTCTCCTCATGCTGCTGGATTGGGTACAAAACACAGAAGACATGCAAATATTTCATTCATGTGTCATCTCTGTTTTGTATCCATTTTTTTTTGGCCTTAGCAATACTGATGGATTACTGACAAAATACTGACCATGTGAAGGCCGAAGCTCAACAGACAGGATCCATTTTCAGGGGTTATTGCTCTGATGGATCAGAGAAAGGGTGAAATAATCTGTGACGTCAACACAAACTTACTGTTGACACCCTCTCCACTCAGGGGAGCTCTACTTGTATCAGTGTTTAATAGAACATGTTCTGTAGAAATCTATGTGTAATCAGTGAATTGGTGTAAAGCCAGTGCACTCTTTCACGCTATAGTTTTATGCTATGCTGGCACTAACATTGACCTGTAAGGCTGAGTTCACACGAGTTATTTTGTCAGTTTTGGCCCCATAACTGCTCAAAAAAGTGAAGTGCACTGTGATTCTAAGAGTGATCCCTGTCATCTGCGTGTCATACTGACTTGCAGTATTGTTTCACTACCACAGCAGACTCCCTATGCATGTTTCTACAAGGCACAGTGTTCTACACCACTGTACAGGCGCTCTACAGCCAGGAAATAGCAGTTTTTTTTAACAAGATCGCCACAAATTGATTTGGATCAAATCGAATTTTTTAGAAATTCGCTCATCTCTAATCATAATTATATCAAGCTGCATAATAAAGTTATCATGTCATTTTTGCTTGACTGTAAAGTTCAAAAGAGACCTGACAGAACAGTTACTTTTTTGTTCATCTCACCTCCCAAAAAATGAAATAGATAATAAGTGTTCAAAAATACACATGTACCCCAATATGGTGCCAATAAAAGCCACAGCCCACTTTATAGAAACAAGCAATCATATGGTTGCCTCGGTGGAAAAATAAAAATGTTATGGATGTTAATGCATGGTGATGCTAAATACAAGGATTTTATGATGCAAAAGTAGTAAAACATTAAAAACAATATACATTTAGTGTCAAAATAATATCAAAATGCACAGAAAAGTTATTTCCATTTTTACCTCACAGTGAACCCCATAAAACATTAAAAATATAAAACACTGACAGAGTTGCAGAGATGCAAGACAATTTTACAATTGATGAGTTTTCAAAAACTGGGAAAACCTTTGAGTATGGTTTAAATTTTTGAAAACTGAAAAATATCCCTGGGCTGATCCATTATAAAAACCCAATTCCCTATATGGTTTAGAAATAAACCTTTTTTCTGTGATTAGTAGTAAGAGTTTTAGCAATTTTACATAAACCAACTCTAAATCTTGGTTTATCCCTTGAAACTGCCAATGAGTGTTTGAATTGAACATGATCTCATGTGATGAGATTCCAAACTCATGTAGAGTTTCAAAAGATACCTCCATTGGTAAACAATTGTGAAACTTGGTTTAAACCTTTGTTCACCAAAAATCTATAACCTTTCAGTAATTTAAAATGGGGAATAGAAATATTTTGCCCGAAGAGGAGTGACTCATACGAAAACCAAGTTTCCTTCTAACAGTATTCAAAATGTCTTTGATAAAGATGAAATACAGTAAAATGTTTTTTCATCTCCCAAGGAACCCTGATTCTAAAAGTAGAATTATGTAAATTCCTCTCTCTGTAGCATACAATTCTCAGCACCAATCTACTGCCCACAGAGTTATCCCAGTCTACCAAATGCTGCAAATGAGCAACAAGATAGTATAGATAAAAATAAGCGATTCCAACCCTACTTCTGAGTAGAAGAGATATAGTTAACTCTTTCATTTGTACTTGCTTCCATCAAGTCACTGACCGTAGCTTCTAATTGTGTAAAGTATTTTTTGGCGAGAGTGACAATCCACAGGTAACATCAGGATGGCATCATAGTGTTTAATATCAATGCATTTTACTGTATTTAAATCCATATTAATAAATATACATAAAATATCACCATTTCTTCATGTTCACTAAGAAGCTTAAAAGCTTTTGGTCAGTCACATTATGAACATTGCAGTAAATTAGATGCAGAGTTGCATTATAAGTGTTTAGTATTTCTGTGCTAGTTTAAAAGCTGCAATTTTCTGAGTTTAGGACCAATTTATGTCCCGAGAGCTACAGTTTTTATATCTATTGTCCATTACAAGAATTACAAATCCAGGAATAGATTCCATTTACAGTATAATGTATAAAATACAGTAAAATGTGTTTAAAAAGCACTAGTGGAAAAAAAAAAACACTAAGTCCATTAAATTTAAAGAGATTTTAACATGATTATATATTTTTACACATTAAGTATTTTAAAGGTATTTTAAAGGTGATGCTAACAGTGAGGAAAATAATACATTCTGCTTTGGAATAGTTTTGTAAGCACAGTGTCTAACGTTTATGAAATTTTTAAAGCATTTTATTCATTTTGTATTACTTATCATTGTGAAAAATAAATATACTAAGAATGTACTGTATCACTAGCCTAATTGTGATTTTTGTACACTGTAGCAAATGAAAATATGGCATATGCTTTTTTTCAAGTTTTTTTTAGTACTGTTTGTGTAAAACGTTTAAATGCTTTTTTTTCCATGTGTTTTTTCCCATGGAGAAGGGGATGAAAAAATTGAGAAATAAAATCACACGAATCCAACATTTTTGCATTAAAAAACCCCAAAGATATGAAGAAAACAACCCAAAAAATGCCAGTAGTAAAAATCCATGTGTATCTTGCATTTCATATTTCCTATATACTTTCAGCTAACGTCTGAACTGAGATTTTTTTCAGCACAAAATGCACCAAAAACTGAAGAGCAAAAAATTCATAAGGTCAATTAAAAAACACCACAAAACAACTATGGGGGGAGGGGGAGTCCAATTTCCAATGCCATTTGATATACAGGGTGGGCCATTTATATGGATACACCTTAATAAAATGGGAATGGTTGGTGATATTAACTTCCTGTTTGTGGCACATTAGTATATGTGAGGGGGGAAACTTTAAAAGATAGGTGGTGACCATGGCGGCCATTTTGAAGTTGGCCATTTTGAATCCAACTTTTGTTTTTTTCAATAGGAAGAGGGTTATGTGACACATCAAACTTATTGGGAATTTCACAAGAAAAACAATGGTGTGCTTGGTTTTAACGTAACTTTATTATTTCATGAGTTATTTACAAGTTTCTGACCACTTATAAAATGTGTTCAATGTGCTGCCCATTGTGTTGGATTGTCAATGCAACCCTCTTCTCCCACTCTTCACACACTGATGGCAACACCGCAGGAGAAATGCTAGCACAGGCTTCCAGTATCCGTAGTTTCAGGTGCTGCACATCTCGTATCTTCACAGCATAGACGATTGCCTTCAGATGATACGAGATGTGCAGCACCTGAAACTACGGATACTGGAAGCCTGTGCTAGCATTTCTCCTGCGGTGTTGCTATCAGTGTGTGAAGAGTGGGAGATTTTGCAATAAAGCATTAATTCATTGCCCGGTCTGGCATTTTTTGTAGGTTTTGTTATTGCGGTAGTATGCCATAGGCTTATGCCAGCTAATTACTTCTTTAAGTAATAATTCCCTGGTTGGGGTATATATTGGTTATTGTTTTTAGACAGAAGGAAGCCTATTGGATCCATAAACTCGGAACTTTATCACCAAACGGTTTAAATCGGGAATGTGACTTTTTTTTATTAAACGCTTAAGTATATATTTATCATAACATCACTGTTTATGATAAAATCATTTTTTATCTCAAATTTCATTTTCAGTTTTCCAGTACAATGCCAATATACTGCTAAATTCTCCCCATACTGTTTATTCTACTAGTCGTTTCCCCTGTTATGTCATTTAAAATTACTAATACCATTACTAATATAATCTCCTTTATTATACACTGCTCAAAAAAATAAAGGGAACACTTAAACAACACAATGTAACTCCAAGTCAATCACACTTCTGTGAAATCAAACTGTCCACTTAGGAAGCAACACTGAGTGACAATCAATTTCACATGTTGTTGTGCAAATGGGATAGACAACAGGTGGAAATTATAGGCAATTAGCAAGACTCCCCCAATAAAGGAGTGGTTCTGCAGGTGGTGACCACAGAACACTTCTCAGTTCCTATGCTTCCTGGCTGATGTTTTAGTCACTTTTGAATGCTGGCGGTGCTTTCACTCTAGTGATAGCATGAGACGGAGTCTACAACCCACACAAGTGGCTCAGGTAGTGCAGCTTATCCAGGATGGCACATCAATGCGAGCTGTGGCAAGAAGGTTTGCTGTGTCTGTCAGCGTAGTGTCCAGAGCATGGAGGCGCTACCAGGAGACAGGCCAGTACATCAGGAGATGTGGAGGAGGCCGTAGGAGGGCAACAACCCAGCAGCAGGACCGCTACCTCCGCCTTTGTGCAAGGAGGAACAGGAGGAGCACTGCCAGAGCCCTGCAAAATGACCTCCAGCAGGCCACAAATGTGCATGTGTCTGCTCAAACGGTCAGAAACAGACTCCATGAGGGTGATATGAGGGCCCGACGTCCACAGGTGGGGGTTGTGCTTACAGCCCAACACCGTGCAGGACGTTTGGCATTTGCCAGAGAACACCAAGATTGGCAAATTCGCCACTGGCGCCCTGTGCTCTTCACAGATGAAAGCAGGTTCACACTGAGCACATGTGACAGACATGACAGAGTCTTGAGACGCCGTGGAGAACGTTCTGCTGCCTGCAACATCCTCCAGCATGACTGGTTTGGCATTGGGTCAGTAATGGTGTGGGGTGGCATTTCTTTGGAGGGCGCACAGCCCTCCATGTGCTCGCCAGAGGTAGCCTGACTGCCATTAGGTACCGAGATGAGATCCTCAGACCCCTTGTGAGACCATATGCTGGTGCGGTTGGCCCTGGGTTCCTCCTAATGCAAGACAATGCTAGACCTCATGTGGCTGAGGTGTGTCAGCAGTTCCTGCAAGACGAAGGCATTGATGCTATGGACTGGCCCGCCCGTTCCCCAGACCTGAATCCAATTGAGCACATCTGGGACATCATGTCTCGCTCTATCCACCAACATCACGTTGCACCACAGACTGTCCAGGAGTTGGCAGATGCTTTAGTCCAGGTCTGGGAGGAGATCCCTCAGGAGACCATCCGCCACCTTATCAGGAGCATGCACAGGCGTTGTAGGGAGGTCATACAGGCACGTGGAGGCCACACACACTACTGAGCCTCATTTTGACTTGTTTTAGGGACATTACATCAAAGTTGGATCAGCCTGTAGTGTGTTTTTCCACTTTAATTTTGAGTGTGACTCCAAATCCAGACCTCCATGGGTTGAAAAGTTAGATTTCCATTTTTTAATTTTTGTGTGATTTTGTTGTCAGCACATTCAACTATGTAAAGAACAAAGTATTTCAGAAGAATATTTAAATAATTCAGATCTAGGATGTGTTATTTTTATGTTCCCTTTATTTTTTTGAGCAGTGTATTACAGCATTTATTTCACAATATAAATCTGTAGATTTCAGATAATATATGATCAGGCCATCAATATATGGCAGCCGTTTTATCTATTGCCCCATTGCACCATGTGACTTACAGACGCCGGGCCGGAAGCCGGAGCCACTTGGAACGTAGGTGGACTGCAGCGCTGCGTCACCTGGGTCGCGTGACTTCCGGACCCGACGCCTCCCAGTGACTCGGAGGCAGCGTGACAGGCAGGTGGAACGCAGCGTAGCGTCGCCGCGGTCACGTGACTTCCGGGTCACGCACTGCAGACCTCCCAATAGCCCATACATTTAAGGATATGCGCGCACAGGATATTCACCTGTGATCCAGCGCACCTGCCCACCGTCACTGCCAGGTAAACTCTCTCTGTATGAACCGATCTTATATTCTAGATGTCTGTTATCTCATGCCTTATCCTTATGTCATCCTGTGATTTTGAATAACCATTGATGCCTCTGGAATATCTTCTGGATTATTATTTCTCCTCATAATATTCCCCACTAAGGAGTAATGACCTTTATGAGTGTTTAGCACCCCTTCTGATGTGCCTATGTAGTTTAACTAAGAATTTTCAATTATCTAATGTATATACAGTATTTTTTCCATGATTAACATCAATCCTTGTATAATACATGTGTGCAGTCTTTGAGCATCCAGTCCATATTTCTTGTATCTTACAAGATGTTTATATTATCATAGATCGTATACCGCTGAAGAAGGCCGAAATAGGCCGAAACGTACGGTACTTATGCAATGTGACTCCGAGATATATGGGCATCCACTGGATCATGTATGCAACATGAAATAATTGTGAATAATAAATTTCACTAATCAATGGCAAATTGAACTAGCTGTGTGCAGCAATTTTTTCTATTACAGATTACGACTAACAAGTCTTTTGCTAGCACCAGCGACAGCGGTGTGCGGTTCTTCATTCTGTGAATGCTTAGTTTATGCCCAACCCAACATTTAACAAAAGTGGTAAGTGTGGCGGAGCCTAGCAAGAAGTGATACATTTTTGCACAAAACTGGGCTTGCGCAAAAATTTGGAGAAACAATTTAATTGCAGAGTTGATAAATCCTCCCCTAAGAGAGCAAGGAGTCAATTGTGCAGGAGGAAAAGGCTGATAATGATGACGCTGGCCATGATGATCAATCATCTCATTGTGGAGTGGATCCAGAAAGAACTGGATCCTCGGTTATGCTATCAAACATGGCAGGCTGTAACCTTGCTTGCTAATGTAATGTCAGGTGTATCCTTAACATCCAGCAATCTGATGCTTATTTTTATAGCAAAATGGGGGAATGTTTTCCTGCTGCCAAAAAGGAGGCCAAATTTCTTTATTACCAGGATACATTGTATATGCTGCTTGCCACAGCTTTCAGCAAGCAGACTCCTGCCACCCACATATCTGATGAGAAAGCCCCTCTCCATGCCCTGCCAAGTCATCCACTTCCCACCAACTTGATACCACAAGCTTTAGAAGTCGCAGAAGCAGCCAAGGCATTATCATTAACATGATGCAGCAGTTTTCTCAAGTACCATGCCAGGCTGATGCAAATCAGCAAATGGAGACATACTGCCTGAACAACTAGGTTAATTCCTACCTGGACTGTGGTCAGAATACTTTTCTAACCCCATGGACCTCTGGGCAGATAGATTGGAACAGTGACCAGAACTTGCTCAGTTTGCTCTCTCTGTACTGTCTTGTCTAGCCTTGATTGTAATCTCAGAGAGGGTTTTTAGCGAAGCCGGTAGTGATGTCACAACCAGACAAAGTTGACCCCACCAGTGGACAAAACATCACTTTTATCAAAATGAACAAGGCTTCGATCCATAAGGATTATCAGACGCCCCTGTCTGAAGCAACAGAATTGATCTGCCATTGCTGTCGGTGGCTATTTACTGATTGCCCTATCACGCTAGTGCTGCTTACCTAATATCATGTCCCATACCATATGGCTTCTGGTGATGCCATCTCCACTGCCTCAGCTACTACTCACTGCTTCTAATCCCCCTACAACCATTTCCATTACCTCATCTGCCCCTATCATTACTCCTACACAGCCACCACTTTTACTACTACTACTTCTACAAAGCCTCACACATCTACTGTCTTGTCTGTTCCATGATGTGCTTCTACTGGTGATGCTACTATTACTGCCAGTCTTTAACTGTACACAACTTACCTTTTCTTCACCCACACTGTACTGCTGCTGCTCCCAAATGAAGGGAGCATTTTCTAGGCTTGTTCAACTTCAAAAAAGCCGATGTTTCTTCTGACAATTAACACTTATGTATATAAATACAGGTGTCAGAAAACCAGCGGGTGTGAACCCACTGTGCAACGTGTCCTACCTCCTCTAAGGGCATTGTCTAAGTGAACACCTTGTTCTATGCAGTAACTCTGTTGGGGGCGGTAGATTTTCCCGAGGGGACCACCAAGTTGCTACCTCTTGAAGAGGATTGGCACACGAGGTAGCTGGTCCAGGCAGACCAGGGGTACCAGCGCAAGGTGCCAGAGGTAGAGACATAGGAAGCGCTCTCTTTTTACACCGTTTGCTGATTCCACATAGATTGCTAGAGAACCTGTTCTTTTACACACTTATACAAGTAGAGGGCCCATGACAGAGTGCAGAGTGTTTGAGCAGTAAGTTTGTGTTGATGTCAATGTTTATTTTTCCCTTCTTTTGATATGTCAGAAGAACAACCCCTCTTTTGAGCATTCGTCTTCACACGGTTAGTATTTGGTCAGTAATTGATCAGTATTGGTAAGGCCAAAAAACAGGAGTGGGTCCAAAACAGAGATGACACGTCATGTGAATATTTGCATGTGTTTTGTCTTTTGGACCCTGCTTTGGCTTCCAAATCATGATCAAATCCTGATGCAAAATACTGACCGTGTGTTAAAGGGAACCTGTCATCAACTTTATGCTGCCCATACTAACGGCAGCATAAAATAGAGACAGGTGAGTTGATTTCAGCGGTCTGTCATTTAAAAGTTAAAAATAAATGGTTGCTAAGAACCAACATCACAATCATTGCAGACTGGGCCTGGAAAAGATTCATTCCTACCTGAGAAGAGTCATGGTTATTCATAAATTCCTGCTCTCCCTGCGCACCTGCTGATGATTGACAGTCTTCTACCTAGTTGTCTCCCTTTCTCTCTAGGAGAAAACTGCTAACCATCAGCAGATGGGTGAGAGTGCAGGAGATTATGAATAACCATGACTCTTCTCAAGTAGATTTGACTCTTTTCAAGACCTGTTCTGCAATGATTATGATGCTGGTTCTCAGCAACCACTTACTTTTAGCTCATGAGTGACACACCGCTGAAATCAGCATTTCTGTCACTATTTTATGCTGCCCTCAGTGAGGTCAGCATAAAATTGATGACAGGTTCCCTTTAAAGGCCTGATTCTTATGTTACATGAGTTTTGGTCATTTGCCTTTGAAATCGGTTTTCTTCAGATGGAAAAGAAGTCCTGCATGCAAGACTTGAATGGCCTCTATCACACAGTCAGTATTTGGTCCGTTTTTTGTATCAGTGTTTGAACAGTATTGGTAAGGTAAATAAAAGGAGTGGGTCCAAAACAGAGATAATTGATGGAAATATTTGCATTTCTTATGTTTTTTGGACCCACTCCTGCTTTTGGCTTCCAAATCATGATCAAATCCTGATACAAAATACTGACCGTGTGATAGAGGCCTTATGGATGCTCCAAAGATAGAATCTGTTGTGTTCTCATTTTTCGGTTCTTTTGACAGATCAGAAGAAGGGTACAGTAAACTATAATGTCAACAATGACAAACAGGGACATTAGTGGCCCCTCACAGAATGGTGAGGGTGGCAACAGCATGAGGAGTCAACATAGTGGCCTAGTCACATAGTGATGAGGGTGGCAACAGCATGAGGAATCAACATTGTGGCCTAGTCACAGAGTGAGGAGTGTGTCAACAGCATGAGGTCTCAACATAGTGGCACAATCACATAGTGGTGAGCGTGGCAACAGCATGAGGAGTCAACACAGTGGCCCAATAACATAGTGCGAAATGTGGCAACAGCATGAGGAATCAACATAGTGGCCCAGTCACAGAGTGGTGAGTGTGGCAACAGCATGAGGAGTCAACACAGTGGCCCAATCACATAGTGGAGAGGGTGGCAACAGCATGAAGAGTCAACATAGTGGCCTAGTCACAGAGTGGTGATGGTGGCAACAGCATGAGGAGTTAACATAGCAGCCTAGTCACATAGTGGGGAACGTGGCAACAGCATGAGGAGTCAATACAGTGGCCCAGTCACATAATGGTGAGCGTGGAAACAGCATGAGGAATCAAGATAGTGGCCCAGTCGCAAAGTAGGTATGTGGGGGCAACATCAGTGGCAGAAACAGCACAAGAAGGTGGGTGACAGTAGGAAAAGATGGCAGCAAGGCAGCAGGTGTGTGGAATCAGGAGGGTAGCAGCATCAGAATAGTGGCGGAAGCACTTAGCCAGAAGTCACAGGCCATTTTTTCACAATGTTCTGGTGTGGCAGCACACTGCAGTCAAAACATTACTGCCAGAATGACCTAGTCTGATGCATCAAGCACCAGTGTGTGGAAATCCTGGCTGATTAATCTTTATAAAGGTTAATTTCTTAACATTTTGAAAGATGAGTTCTGTTTGGGGTAACTATGCCCACTCCGCACTAAACACCCGCTCTGATGCCACACTACTGGCTGGACAGGAAAGCTTGCCATGGGCAAAATCGTCCAGTTGCGGCCACAAATCAGTTTGGCTGCCCAGTAGTGTATTTTGGATCTGATGTGGCCGGGTGCAGTTAATGTATGCCACCACCTACTGGTTCAGGTTCTGCTCCATGTCCTGCTGCTGCTGGGTGGTTTCTTCAGTAGGTGTTTGAAGAAAAGTGCTCATTAGAGACTCTAGACTTAAGTTGCTACTGATGGAACTGATGTTTTTCCTCCCCCCTCCCCCTCCAGCAGTCATAGAAACATAAACATAGAAACATAGAATGTGTCGGCGGATAAGATCCTTTTGGCCCATCTAGTCTGCCCAATATACTGAATACTAGGAATAGCCTTTGGCCCTATCTTACATGAAGGATGGCCTTATGCCTATCCCATGCATGCTTAAACTCCTTCATTGTATTTGCAGCTACCACTTCTGCAGGAAGGCTATTATATGCATCCACTGCTCTCTCAGTAAAGTAATACTTCCTGATATTACTTTTAAACCTTTTCCCCTCTAATTTAAAACTATGTCCTCTTATAGCAGTTTTTCTTCATTTAAATATTCTCTCCTCTTTTACCTTGTTGATTCTCTTTATGTATTTAAAAGTTTCTATCATATCCCCTCTGTCTTGTCTTTCTTCCAAGCTATACATGTTAAGGTCCTTTAATCTTTCCTGGTAAGTTTTATTCTGCAATCCATGTACTAGTTTAGTAGCTCTTCTCTGAACTCTCTCCTAAGTATCAATATCCTTCTGGAGATATGGTCTCCAGTACTGCGCACAATACTCCAAATGAGGTCTCACTAGTGCTCTGTAGAGCGGCATGAGCACCTCCCTGTTTCTACTGGTAATGCCTCTCCCTATACACCCAAGCATTCTGCTAGCATTTCCTGCTGCTCTATGACATTGTCTGCCTACCTTTAAGTCCTCTGAAATAATGACCCCTAAATCCCTTTCCTCAGATACTGAGGTTAGGACTGTTTCACTGATTTTATATTCTGCTCTTGGGTTTTTACGCCCCAGGTGCATTATCTTGCACTTATCAACATTACATTTTAGTTGCCAGATTTTTGACCATTCCTCTAGTTTTCCTAAATCCTTTTCCATTTGGTGTATCCCTCCAGGAACATCAACCCTGTTACAAATCTTTGTGTCATCAGCAAAAAGACACACCTTACCATTGAGGCCTTCTGCAATTTCGCTGATAAAGATATTAAACAATATGGGTCCCAGAACAGATCCCTGAGGTACCCCACTGGTAACAAGACCATGGTCTGAATATACTCCATTGACTACAACCCTCTGTTGTCTGTCCCTCAGCCACTGCCTAATCCATTCAACAATATGGGAGTCCAAGCCCAAAGACTCTAATAGCCTTCTATGTGGGACAGTATCAAAAACCTTACTAAAGTCTAGATAAGCGATGTCTACTGCACCTCCGCCATCTATTATTTTAGTCACTCAATCAAAAAAATCAATATGATTAGTTTGACATGATCTCCCTGAAGTAAACCCATGGTGTTTTTAATCTTTCAATCCATTGGATTTTAGATGTTCCACAATCCTCTCCTTGAGTATGGTTTCCATTAATTTCCCCACTATTGATGTCAGGCTTACTGGCCTATAGTTGCCCGATTCCTCCCTACTACCTTTCTTGTGAATGGGCACAACATTTGCTAATTTCCAATCTTCTGGGATGACTCCTGTTACCAGTGATTGGTTAAATAAATCTGTTAATGGTTTTGCTAGTTCACCGCTGAGCTCTTTTAATAGCTTTGGGTGTATCCCATCAGGCCTCTGTGACGTATTTGTATTAATTTTAGACAGCTGACTTAGAACCTCTTCCTCTGTAAAGACACATGCATCAACAGATTCATTAGTCTTCCTTCCTAACTGAGGTCCTTTTCCTTCATTTTCCTTTGTAAAAACTGAACAGAAGTATTCATTGAGGCAGTCAGTTAGTTCTTTATCTTCTTCCATATACCTTTCTTCTTTTGTTTTTAATTTGGTAATTCCTTGTTTTAGTTTCCTTTTTTCATTTATGTATCTGAAGATTGTCTTATCGCCTTTTTTCACTGACTGAGCTAATTTTTCTTCTGCCTGCGCTTTAGAAGCTCTTATAACTTGTTTGGCCTCTCTCTGCCTAATCTTATAAATTTGCCTGTCATCCTCGTTTTTTTTATTTTTATAATTACTAAATGCTATCTTTTTGTTTTTAATGATTTTGGCCACTTCTGCTGAGTACCGCAGTGGTCTCTTCCTTTTTTTGCTTTTACTGACAAGCCTAATGCAATTTTCTGTTGCCTTCAATAGTGCCACTTTTAAGTAGTCCCATTTCTCCTGGACTCCATTGAAACTGTTCCAATCTGATAGGGACTCGTATACCACTAATCTAATTTTAGAAAAGTCTGTTTTTCTAAAATCTAAAACTTTTGTTTTTGTGTGGTGTGACTCAGTCACTGTACTTATAGTAAACCACACTGACTGGTGATCACTAGATCCCAAGCTTTGCCCTACAGTAATATCAGATATTAAATTCCCATTTGCGAATACTAAATCTAAAATGGCCTCCTTCCGGGTTGGCTCCTCAACTACTTGCTGTAGAGATAATCCCAGTAGGGAATTTAGAATATCTGTACTCCTGGCAGAACTAGCTATTTTGGTTTTCCAGTTTACATCAGGAAGATTAAAGTCTCCCATAATGATAACTTCCCCCTTCAATGTCATTTTACCTATTTCCTCAACTAGTAGATCATCTAATTCTTTGACTTGGCTAGGTGGTCTATATATCACACCTACACAAGTTTCCTTATGATTATCGAGCTGCAAGGTAACCCAAACTGACTCTAAATTGGTCTCGCTAACTTGTATTAAATTAGATTATATGCTATCTTTCACATACAGGGCCACCCCTCCCCCCTTCTTGCTTTCTCTGTCTTTCCTATATAGAGAGATCCCTGGTATTGTTATATTCCAGTCATTACTTCCATTGAACCACGTCTCAGTAACAGCCACTAAATCTATATTCTCAGATGCCATTATAGCCTCAAGTTCATTGATCTTATTCCCTAAACTGCGAGCATTTGCAGACAAGACTCTGAGCTTGTCATTTCTTAACCTATGTTCTACTGGCATTTTCTGGCATTGTTCTGGGTGGCAGTCAGACTGCTGGATTGTCACTCTTTTGCCCCCTTTCCTAGTTTAAATGCTCCTTAGCAAATACTTTGAACTGTTCACTGAGGACATTCGTTTCCTTGAGAGAAAGATGCAAACTATCTTTCTTGTACAGTTCTTTTCCATTCTAACATGAGACACAAAGCCAAACCCTTGGTTCAGACACCATTCACCAAGCCATACATTGAATTCCTTAATGCGCATCTTCCTGTCATGCTGAAGGTTATGCACAGGCAAAACTGCAGAGAATGAAACAGTTGATGCAACCTCTAGTATATCATTTCCAAGTGTGTGAAAAGCTTCTTTACCTTTGAAACCTCATTGTAAGCCAGATCATTTGTCCCAAGATAGACAATGACATCCACCTCCCTTTCCTGCTTTGCTTGCCTAACAATATTAAGGATACGTCGACTATCCCTGCTAGCGGTAGCACCAGGGAGACATCTCACAACACCATTTTCCTTTAAACTTCACACCTCTTATGATTGAATCGCCCACCAAAAGCTGCTTACTATCAGTCCTCACCTTATCATTTTTGTCTTTGGCTGAAGTCTTGCATACTTTAGGCACGGGAGATGATTGTTTCTCACCCACTGTGCTTGAGCCATCCTCCATGTTGCTCTTGCACTCTGAAAGTGCTGCAAATGAATTATGGAGAGCCACAGACTGTAGGACATGTCTTCTATCAACAACTCTCAGTCTACCAGAACCTGCTGTAACCCATCTTCCATGTCTAGGGGGCCTCTGTGGCAGTGGCATTGCAACGTTCTCAGCCTGAGTTTGTTTAATGGTTAATTTACAAACCTCAGATTTCAAAAATGCAATTTCCTGCTGCATTATGGAGAGCTATCTACAGATCAGACAGCATCCAAACCTCTGAAGTGTGAAACCTGAAATAAAAGCACAACAATTCCTGCACAGAACCAGGTCAGGTCATTGCAGTGGATCATGAGCGCTGGGGGTCCTCCCAGTCAGACCTTCATGAGGATGTGCAATGGTACTTGAGTTTGTTGTCCCTCTCAGCAGGTGCAAAACTGGCTTTTTATTGTCCCGATAGTAAGGGTCTAACATGGTGGAGAGCCAGTAGTCATCCCTCTGCCGAATGGTGATAATGCAGCTTTCACTACGCAATCAACTCAGCCTTTTGCACAAGGGAATCGGAGGGACTCCTTGCCTCCATCTCCACTGCATACTGCCACGGTCTGTCTGGGTCATCTCACTGGTTTTACTCATCACCCTACAGCTCCTCATGGTCCTCCTGTTCCTCTTCTGTTGCTTGGGCAGATAAACCACCTATTTCTGTATACAATTACTGGGCGTTAATGTTCTCCTCCTCCTTCTTCACCAGTTAAGGTACTCAGGTGGCTGGGAAGATGTAACCACCACGCCCTCTGACCCTTGTCCAGATTTATCAGCATCTAATATAGGACATGAAGGAGTGGAATGAAATCAATTATCCTGTAGTCCTGGCAACTGACAAAAAAGTGGCCCCCTCAAAGGGCCTCCTGACAGGTGTCACGCATGAGCTGCCACTGGCTAACTTTGAAGTTACACAGGAGAGTTCCCCTGTTTGGTTGCATCATCAAGAAATTGTTCATGGCCTTCCTCTGCTCATATAGTCAGTCCAACATGTGGAGGATGGCGTTCCAACGTGTGGAAACGTCACAATTGAGGCGATGTTAGGGAACAACATTCTGCCTTTGCAGCTCAAGAAGGGCGTGTTTTGAGAGGTAAGAGTGGCTGAAGTGCATGCACAGTTTCCTTGCCATTTTCAAGTTGCTGCTGCAGTTGGGTGGAAGACTTGAGGAACTGGTTTACAACCAGATTAAAGATATGTGACAAAGTGTTCTTTGATGACCATAAAAGACAAGGGTGGTGCGCTCACCTGGCTGTGATGGGAGGAGACACGGACAACGCCGGGAGCCTAGGTGTGGAGGCAAATATCCAAATTGAAGAGAGAAGGAGTCCAGCTTCCAAATATACATAGTAACTTTATTAATTCAGTGCAGTAAAAACCTAAGACAATCCATGTCTGCGCGTTTCGGATCCCGTGATATTGATCCTTATTCATGACCATGGTTCTGATCTTCAGTTGGCGAGGATACAGCCAGCATTCGATTTCTTTGCTGATAACATTGAGCAGTTCCTCTTAGATGTGACTCTGTTTGCCCTGGCTGGCTAGTTGCAGAACAGCGTGACACTGCCTCAGTGGAGGCTGAAGACAAGGTGGAGGATGAGGAGGCAGAGGAGAACATTGGCACCGCAATCATAGCTTCACCTGGCCAAGCTGCTGGTGTGCCTGGGATGGAACCACATTTACTCAGTGGGCCATAAAGGACATATATTGTCCTTGACTATGGTTATAGCTCCACAGTCCGGTGCTGCTGTGAACTGTACTAGACACCAACAGCATCAAGGACTGGCCCACCATCTGGTGTATGTACGTATGCAGAGCTGGTACAGCTTTCTTAGAGAAGTAGTGACAGCTTGGAACTCTCCACCTTGGCTCGGCACAAACCATCATGGAAAATGAGGGACTGTAGTACGTACCAGCAACTTGGCCAGGAGCACGTTCAGATTCTGCGCAGTTGTGTTGAGTGCACGCATACTGTTGACTATTTGCAATCACCTCTGGGATTGATTGCTGACTAAATGACTGACAGTAAGTAGGAGAAGGAGTAGGAGCATCATGACCAGTAGATCATAGGAAGGACACACAGCTCCCTTCTGCTGAGGTGGTGGAGCCTTGACTTGCGGAAAATGGATGCGGGCCACTGGGTGATGCAGCTGTTGCTGCCTCAGGCTATACCACTACATTAGAACCATGATTTCCCCAAGCTACTTTATGGTGATGCTGTATGTGTCAGAGGAACCCATGACTCCTGGCTGGGGGTGTCTGATGTCACTTGCGAAGACCGTAGAAGACCGAGTCAACCATTTAAGGACCACTGGGTTGCTGGTCAAGACACGACCGCTAGATGACACTGGGAGCTCAGGCCTGTCACCACTGCCCATTTCTTTTGAAGGGCCTGTCACATGTCTGTCCGACATAATGTAAATTCAATGAAACTGCAAGGGTAAAAGCTATACTATCAGACTATTAATACTCCCCAAAACTGTCTGTATCACCATGTAGTTTCACAGCAGAACGGCGAATAGACGTACTTATATTTGGTATTAATACGCCACAAAACTGGCTGTATCAAACCACACTTTCCTCAATGGAAATAGTTATTTTTTTAGGTAAATACTCCCCAAAACTGGTGGTATCAGACAGCAGTTTGGATCCCTATTTAGTGCAGCAAGGTGTAATGATTCATATTATCCAGGCTTTACACTCTCCTGTTGATCCCTGCTCTCTCTCCCTACAGTGTGGATAATGCCTCCCTATCCTTTTCCTACACTATGAATGATCTTTCCTTGAACTGCTCATTCTTTTTTTGCTGAATAAAGTCTTTCGTAAACACTGTCCCTAGCGCCTGTCATGTCTCTCCCTGCACTAAATTCACAGGAAAATGGCAGAGACCAAGATAGCTAAGGGTATTTATAAGGCCGTGACATCACTGGAGCTGGTTGGCTGCTGATTGGCTGCATGCATGGCATTGTGGGTGATCCCTCGTTTCCATAGTTCTTAGTTCCTCGTTCTAACATGTGCAGTAGCCATTTTAGAAAAAAAGTATGATTCGTTACCATGAAGCGCAAGGAAATTCGACTTCGGTACAAATAAAATTTTTCCTAAAATTTGGAACGAATTACACTTCGTCAACTTTGATTCGCTCATCTCTATTGATGACCGATCCTGAGGATAGATCATCAATATTAAAAGCCCCGAGAATCCCTTCAATATTCTTCATGTGTCTTCTTTAAGTTGGCATAATTTTGTAAATGTAATTTTATTTTTAATGATGTTAAAAGACTTTGAATTCTAAAAGCAATTTTGAAATTTTGAAAGAGAATTTCCAAACCCTCTTTTTTAAGTGCTAATTCAGTTATGGAGTCATTGTACAGGGTGGGCCATTTATATGGATACACCTTAATAAACTGGGAATGGTTGGTGATATTAACTTCCTGTTTCTGGCACATTAGTATATGTGAGGGGGAAACTTTTCAAGATTGATGGTGACCATGGTGGCCATTTTGAAGTCGGCCATTTTGAATCCAACTTTTGTTTTTTCAATAGGAAGAGGGTCATGTGACACATCAAACTTAATGGGAATTTCACAAGAAAAACAATGGTGTGCTTGGTTTTAACGTAACTTTATTCTTTCATGAGTTATTTACAAGTTTCTCTTTGTTTACAGTCATTGACATGTCGCCGAGGTTAACCCGTGAGGAGCGGATAGAAATTGTGTTGATGTCTGGTGAACGCAGTAACCGGGTCATTGCAGCAGATTTCAATGCAAGACACCCTACGAGACCACCCATCTCCCATGCTACAGTTAGCAAACTGCTTGCTAAGTTTTGTGAAACTGGTTCAGTGTGGACGCATGAAATCTGTCTCTAATGAAGAAACATCAGCGGCTGTCCTAGCTTCATTCAGCAAGAGCCCACAGCGTAGCACTCGCCGCATGTCACTGGAGAGTGGCATTAGTCGAACATCCCTTCGGCGGATATTAGCTACTCACAAATGGCACCGTTACAAACTCCAGCTACTGCAGCATCTCAACGAGGATGACCCAGATCGGCGCACTGAATTTGCAAAATGGGCAAAACAAAAATTGGAACAGGATCCTCAGTTTACGCAGAAGATTTTGTTCAGTGATGAGGCAAACTTTTATGTGAATGGTGAAGTTAACAAATAAAACCACCGCTATTGGTCTGACACTAACCGACATTGGATAGATCCCTTTTTTGGAACAAAAAAATTGATGGTATGGTGTGGTATATGGGGTACAAAGATAGTGGGACCATTCTTTATCAATGGAAACCTCTAGGCCACTGGATATGCAAAATTGCTTCATGATGATGTGTTTCCCTCTTTATGCACTGAAGCTGGCATGTTCCCTGAGTTTTTCCAGCAAGATGGTGCACCACCACATTATGGGTGTCAGGTCCGAGCATTCCTAGATGAACAGTTTCCTGGAAAGTGGATTGGTCATCGTGGGCCAGTTGAATGGCCCCCAAGGTCTCCCGATCTGACCCCCTTAGACTTTTATCTTTGGGGTCATCTGAAGGCAATTGTCTATGTTGTGAAGATATGAGATGTGCAGCACCTGAAACTACGGATACTGGAAGCCTGTGCTAGCATTTCTCCTGCGTTGTTGCTATCAGTGTGTGAAGAGTGGGAGAAGAGGGTTGCATTGACAATCCAACACAATGGGCAGCACATTGAACACATTTTATAAGTGGTCAGAAACTTGTAAATAACTCATGAAAGAACAAAGTTACGTTAAAACCAAGCACACCATTGTTTTTGTTGTGAAATTCCCAATAAGTTTGATGTGTCACATGACCCTCTTTCTATTGAAAAAACAAAAGTTTTGGCCGACTTCAAAATGGCCGCCATGGTCACCACCCATCTTGAAAAGTTTCCCCCCTCACATATACTAATGTGCCACAAACAGGAAGTTAATATCACCAACCATTCCCATTTTATTAAGGTGTATCCATATAAATGGCCCACCCTGGGGGCTTACATAGTAGAAATCACTCCATTTTAGAACCTACTCCCTCAAATTTTTTTAAAACTGATCTTACTAACTTTAACCCTTTAGGTGTTTCATAAGAATGAAAGAAAAATGGATGTGAAATTTCAAAATTTCACCTTTTTTTTGCAGATTTTACCAGTACGTCATGTGTTGTTCCGATCACCACCGCCCGGCGGGCGGTGATCGGAACAAGGTGCCTGCTCAAATCATTGAGCAGGCACCTCGGCTAAATGTGCGGGGGGGTCCCGGGACCCCCCTGTGTCGGCAATCGCCGCAAACCGCAGGTTAATTCAGACCTGCGGTTTGCGGCTTTTACCTGGTGCTGCGGCGGTGGTGGTTAAAGGAGCTTTCACTATGAAAGTCACTGTTAAAGGGGCGAACACTGTGAAAGTCACTGTTAAAGGAGTGGTCACTGTGAAAGTCACTGTTAAAGGGGCGGTCACTGTGAAAGTTACTGTTAAAGGGGCGGTCACTGTGAATGTCACTGTTAATTTGGGCGGTCATTGTGATAATCACTGTTAAAGCGGCGGCCACTGTGAAAGTCACTGTTAAAGGGGCAGTCACTGTTAAAGGGGGGTCACTGTGAAAGTCACTGTTAAAGGGACGGTCACTGTGAAAGTCACTGTTAAAGGGGCAGTCACTGTTAAAGGGGCGGTCACTGTGAAAGTCACTGGTAAAGGGGCGGTCACTGTGAAAGTCACTGGTAAAGGGGCGGTCACTGTGAAAGTCACTGGTAAAGGGGCAGCCACTGTGAAAGTCACTGTTAAAGGGGCAGCCACTGTGAAAGTCACTGTTAAAGGGGGGGTCACTGTTAAAGGGGCGGCCACTGTGAAAGTCACTGTTAAATGAGCAGTCACTGTTAAAGGGGGGTTACTGTAAAAGTCACTGTTAAAGGGGTGGTCACTGTGAAAGTCACTGTTAAACGGGCAGCCACTGTGAAAGTCACTGTTAAAGGGGCGGTCACTGTTAAAGGGCGGTCACTGTGGAAGTCACTGTTAACCCCCATAGGGACACAGCCTTATTTCACCTTAAGGACCAGGCAATTTTTTGCAAATCTGACCAGTGTCACTTTAAGTGGTGATAACTTTAAAACGCTTTGACTTATCCAGGCCATTCTGAGATTGTTTTTTTCTTCACATATTGTACTTCATGACACTGGTAAAATGAAGTAAAAAAATATATTTTTTTTTACATAAAAAAATACCTAATTTACCAAAAATTTGGAAAAATTTGCAAATTTCAAAGTTTCAGTTTCTCTACTTCTGTAATAGATAGTAATACCCCTAAAAATTGTGATGACTTTCTCCATATGTATACTTCATGTTTGAATTATTTTGGGAATGATATTTTATTTTTTGGGGATGTTACAAGGCTTAGAAGTTTAGAAGCAAATCTTGAAATTTTTCAGAAATTTACAAAAACCAAATTTTTAGGGACCACTACAGCTCTGAAGTCACTTTGCGAGGCTTACATAATAGAAACCACCCAAAAATGACCCCATTCTATAAACTACACCCCTTAAGGTATTCAAAACTGATTTTACAAACTTCGTTAACCCTTTAGGTATTGCACAAGAGTTATTGGCAAATGGGGATGAAATTTGAGAATTTCATTTTTTTGCCTAATTTTCCATTTTAACCCATTTTTTCCCCTAACAAAGCAAGGGTTAACAGCCAAACAAGACTGTATCTTTATTGCCCTGACTCTGCCGTTTACAGAAACACCGTAAACTACTGTACCGGCTACACAGCGGGACGTAGAGTGAAAGGTGCGCCGTTTGGTTTTTGGAAGGCAGGTTTTGCTGGACTGGTTTTTTGACACCATGTCCCATTTGAAGCCCCCCTGATGCACCCCTAGAGTAGAAACTCCATAGAAGTGACCCCATCTAAGAAACTACACCCCTCAAGGTATTAAAAACTGATTTTACAAACTTTGTTAACCCTTTAGGTGTTGCACAAGATTTAATGGAAAATAGAGATACAATTTCAAAATGTCACTTTTTTGGCAGATTTACCATTAAAATATTTTTTTCCAGTTACAAAACAAAGGGTTAACAGCCAAACAAAACTCATTATTTATGGCCCTGATTCTGTAGTTTACAGAAACACTCAATATGTGGTCGTAAACTGCTGTTCGGGCACACGGCAGGGCGCAGAAGGAAAGGAATGCCATACGGTTTTTGGAAGGCAGATTTTGCTGGACTGTTTTTTTTGACACCATGTCCCATTTGAAGCCCCCCTGATGCACCCCTAGAGTAGAAACTCCAAAAAAGTGACCCCATTTTAGAAACTACGGGATAGGGTGGCAGTTTTTTTGGTACTAGTTTAGGGTACATATGATTTTTGGTTCTTCTATATTACACTTTTTGTGCTGCAAGGTAACAAGAAATAGCTTTTTTGGCACAGTTTTTTTTTTTGTTATTTACAACATTCATCTGACAGGTTAGATCATGTGGTAATTTTATAGAGCAGGTTGTCACGGACGCGGCGATACCTAATATGTATAAAAAAAATTCTATTTATGTAAGTTTTACACAATGATTTCATTTTTAAAACCAAAAAAAGTTTTAGTGTCTCCATAGTCTAAGAGCCATAATTTTTTCAGTTTTTGGGAGATTATCTTAACTAGGGTCTCATTTTTTGCGGGATGAGATGACGGTTTGATTGGAATTATTTTGGAGTGCATATGACTTTTTGATTGCTTGCTATTACACTTTTTGTGATGTAAGATGACAAAAAATGGCTTTTTTACACCGTTTTTATTTTTATTTTTTTACGGTGGTCACCTGAGGGGTTAGGTCATGTGATATTTTTATAGAGCCGGTCAATACGGATGTGGCGATACCTAATATGTATACTTTTTTTTTTATTTATGGAAGTTTTACACAATGATTTCATTTTTGAAACAAAAAAAATCATGTTTAAGTGTTTCCATAGTCTAAGAGCCATAGTTTTTTCAGTTTTTGGGCGATTATCTTGGGTAGGGTATGATTTGTGCAGGATGAGATGACGGTTTGATTGTTACAATTTTTGCGTACATGCGACTTTTTTGATCACTTTTATTACCTTTTTTGGGAAGTAAGGTGGGCAAAATTTCAATTTCATCATATTTTTTATTTTTTTTAATGGCGTTCACCGTTCGGGTAAAGTAACATGATCGTTTTATAGATCAGGTCGTTACGGACGCGGCGATACCAAACATGTGTAGGGAATTTAATTTTTTTCATTTTTAATCGGTGATAAATGTGTTTTTTGATTTTTACTTTTTTTCATTTTTTTTTTTTACCCAGACCCACTTGGTTCTTGAAGATCCAGTTTGTCTGATGTCTGTATAATACAGTACAATACACTATATAGTGTTTTGTACTGTATTTTACTTACACTTTGTCTAAACAGATCTATGCCTTTAGCACAGATCTGTTCAGCACCATGGACAGCAGGATGCCTGAGAAGGCGTCCTGTTGCCATAGGAACCTTCCACGTCTGCTCAGTAGTGGCCAGAACTGCGCAGACAGGGAAGGGTAAGGAGGGGGGCTGTCTGGGGGCTCTCTCCCTCTCCATCGGGGGGCTGCAAAGGCACAGCAGCCCCCCGATGGGAGAGGGAGGGAGCTTCCTGAGCTGTTAACCTTTTCCATACAGCGGTCCATACGGACCGCGGTATGGGAAAGGGTTAAACGGCTGACATCGCATCACAGGAATACTAAAGTTTCTGATCCCCGCGGTCCGATCAGAAACTACAGAAAGCGCAGCAAACCGCAGGTCTGAATTGACCTGCGGTTTGTTGCGATCGCCGACATGGGGGGGTCACGAGACCCCCCTGCGCATTTAGCCAAGGTGCCTGCTCAATGATTTGAGCAGGCACCGGCTTCCGATCACAGCCCGCTGCGCGCAGCGGTGATCAGAAATACACAGGGCGTACAGGTACACAGGTCATAAGGGCGTACCTGTATGCCCTATGTCCTGAAGAGGTTAAAGGGATGGGCACTATAAAGGTCACTGTTAAAGGGGCGGCCACTATGAAGGTCACTGTTAAAGGGGTGGTCAATGCTAAAGGGGCGGTCACTGTAAAAGGGGCGGGCACTGTGGAGGTCTCTGTTAAAGGGGCGGGCACTGTGGAAGTCACTGTTAAAGGGGCGGGCACTGTAAAGGTCACTGTTAAACGGACAGCCACTATGAAGGTCAATGTTAAAGAGGTGGTCAATGCTAAAGGGGCGGTCACTGTTAAAGAGGCAGGCACTGTGGAGGTCACTGTTAAAAGGGCAGGCACTGTTAATGGGGCGGGCACTGTGAAGGTCATTGTTAAAGGGGCAGTTACTGTAGAGGTCACTGTTATGGGGGAAAATGTCGATATCTTTTTACGACACACAGAAACATAAAATTAAATAGATGAAATATACCCATGCGAATCTGAGTCCTTCTGCTAGTGTGTGTATATATATATATATATATATATATATATATATAAAAACAAATTCACAGTGTCCATATCTTGTAACATCTGCTTTAATTCTGCATGTTTTAGAACAATCTACAAAAAGTTAACATAATACAATGTTAAGTATTCTTTTATTTTCATGTATATTTTTTACTTGCTTATTCTGTTAAAATTGCTTTTCATTCAGTCATTTCCATCTAACTGAGTCATAGTATAAAGTGAAGTGCCAAAAGAAAATGTCAGAATTCTGTTTCTGGAGACTGCTTAGCATACGGATAGCACAGGCTTAGTTATCTGACTAAAAGGTGGTGGTTCGATTAAGGCAAATTCATTTGTGTATCTGCCCTGTATGTGAATGAATTTGCATTGCTAAAAGTCAGCAGGTTTGAAAAAAAATGTTCATCTTTTGTGCTTTTAAAAAAAAAGACTAAGTGTAGGAGAATGTGGAAACAATTAGTGGTTTAGCATGGTGGTTTTAGTGAAAAAGTTACATACTTTAGCTAATAGCTTTACGAATTACATGAGCAATCCTAAAATGTTTATGTACTTCACATGTGGAAGAACATTGGAAAACGTTGCGCAAAAATCCCTACTATAAAAAGGTTAGATTCTTGTTTCTAAGCCTGGACTGGTCCACAGCAGAGTAGGTGAATCCTCCAGTAGGCCCTGGAGTCAGGGTGGGAACTCTAGTCCGCCACCTCAGCACAAGTTGCACATGGCATAGTAGACTGACTGCACAACATATGAATAGAGAGGGCCTTGCGGTTCACACGGCGGTCATTTCGCAGCGAACTTTGCTCGTTCGTGATTCGCCGAACATGCCAACACGCGCCATATTTTTTTGCATAGCGCAAAATTTTTACCCATTACACATCCATCAGGTGGGACAGTACAGCCAATTGAGACATTTCAGCACATAAACACACCCCCTACCCTATAAATAAACCCGATCTGGCCGCCAATTTACATTCAGTCTTCTGCCAGTGTAGGGAGAGGTTGCTTTGTGGAGCAAGGAGAGATTGTTAGAGAGTATAGAGACACCAAGCACTAGCTAATAGGGCCACAAAAGTCCTTTTAAGGACTGGTATAGGTGTGCTATCGATAGGTGTGACATACTGAGGGGTAATATACTTATAATATACTTTCTAATATAGAAAGTATATTATAGTGCATTTGTATTGTACAGCAGTTGTGTGCGGTTCTGCTGCGATACTGCAGCTATACAGAGGGTCAAACGCTATTGGAACAACTAATTGCAACTGGTATGCTATACCAGTTGCCCCCCAAAAAATCTGATTGAGGCAGGGGTGTGATATACCTATAATATAATTTCTATATAGTGCATTTGTATTGTGCAGCATTTGTGTGCGGATCTGCTGAGATACCGTAGCTATACAGAGGGACAAACGACATTGGAAAAACTAATTGCAACTGGTGTGATATAACAGTTGCCCCCAAAAAAATCTGATTGAGGCAGGGGTGTGATATACCTAGAATATAATTTCTATATAGTGCATTTGTATGGTGCAGCATTTATGTGCGGTTCTGCTGAGATACCGCAGCTATACAGAGGGACAAACGCCATTGGAACAAATAATTGCAAATGGTGTGATATTCCAGTTGCCCCCGAAAAATATAATTGAGGCAGGGGTGTGATATACCTAGAATATAATTTAATATATAATGCATTTGTATTTGTGCAGCATTTGTGTGCGGTTCTGCTGAGATACTGCAGCTATATAGAGGGACAAACAACATTGGAACAACTAATTGCAACTGGCGTGATATACCAGTTTCCCCCCTAAAAATATGATTGAGGCATGCGTGCGATATACCTAGAATATAATTTCTATATAGTGCATTTGTATAGTGCAGCATTTGTGTGCGGTTCTGCTGAGATATCACAGCTATACAGAGGGACAAACGTCATTAGAACAACTAATTGCAACTGGTGTGATATAAAAGTTGCCACAAAAGAAAACTGATTAAGGAGCCTGCCATATACCTGTTTCCACAAATACTGCTCTTCTATAGGGACTTTATCACAGGGTCATTTTGAAAATGACAGGCAGAGGAAGAGGCAGACCATTCCGCAGGGGTGGTAGAGGTCGGGAAGGTGCACCAGGCCGAACCCTAAGTGGGAAGCTAGAGAAGGTGTGTGCAATTACGCTTCTGCACCCTCCTCACCCTCTGTATCTGCACCCCCAAAGACACCACCACCATCACCACCATAGCCCCTCCACTCGAGTCAGAGGAATTATTTTCCCATCCATTCCCAGACCTTACCGATGCGCAGCCATTCTTGGCATAGGATGAGGAAGAGAAGGTAGCAACGGCCACCACCCAGCGGTCTGACGACAGTACCCAGATCAGCCCAAGGAAGGTGATCCCTGCTGTTGCTGACTACTGCGAGATCTCTAATGTCAGTGGTGGTGAAGGTGACGATGATGACGTGTCGATGGACGTCACGTGGGTGCCCACAAGAGAGGAAAAGGAGGGGAGTTCAGAGGGAGAGATGGAACAGCAGATAGGGAGGAGAAGGAGGAGAAGCAGGCAGAACTCACAGTGCACAGGAGGAAAAAAGCAGACTGCAAATGTATCTGGAGCGAGCCATCCACCATGCACAGTCACATCTTGCGCTCCCAGGATGCCGGCACATGGCTCCGCAGTGTGGGCCTTTTTTAACTTGTCAGCTGCTAATAATAGTGTTGCCATCTGCAGCCTGTGCTGTCAACGCATAAGTCGCGGTAAGCCCAACTCTCACCTACTGACGACTGCCTTAAAGGGATTCTGTCACCAGGTTTAACACCTGTCAGCTAAACATATGCTGATGTTCAGGGCCTCATCAGGATTCCTAATGTGGGCTTCTAAATGTGATCCGTAGCCTGATTTTGCTAAAAAACGGGTTTTACTAACCTGTCACTCACAGAAATAAAGTGCTCAAGGGGATGTCAAGGGATGCAAGGTGCCGGCCGCACCCACCGCCGTTCGTGCCCAGCGCCGCCTTTCCAGACTTCTGCACCGCATCCTAATCCTCTGTGCCGCCTCTCGCTCTCCCTCCATCCCCCCTCCTCCTGCTGTAAGATATTGCGCGTGCGCACAGGGCTCTGAGAGGCTGGCGCCAGAGTGCAGGTCATACCTGGGTTGAGCGAAGTGCCGGCGCATGCGCACTTCGCTTTAAGGAGCCAAATCGAGAAGTCCGCATGGGCGCATCAGGCAGAGCCCTGTGCGCACGCGTGAGATCTTACAGCAGGAGGAGGGAGGAGGGAGGAGGGGGGATGGAGGGAGAGCAAGAGGCGGCACAGAGGATTAGGAGGCGGTGCAGAAGTCTGGAAAGGCGGCGCTAGGCACGAACTGCAGTGGGTGCGGCTGGCACCTTGCATCCCTTGACATCCCCTTGGGCACCTTATTTCTTTGAGTGACAGGTTAGTAAAACCTATTTTTTAGCAAAATAAGGCTACGGATCACATTTATAAGCCCACATTAGGAATCCTGATGAGGCCCTGAACATCAGCATATGTTTAGCTGACAGGGGTGAAACCTGGTGACAGAATCCCTTTAAGAAGGCACTTGGCCTCCAATCACCGAGCCTAGTGGGAGCAACGGCGTCAGAACCCACAAAGCCACACTCCTGGTGCTCCACGTCTAGAGCCTAGAGTTGAGCGTACCCGAACTGTAAAGTTTGGGTTCGTACCGAACTTTAGGATTTTTGGACCCCGGACCTGAACCCGAACATTTCAGTAAAAGTTCTGGCTCGGTGTTTGGCGATTTCTTAGAAACATAGAATGTGTCGGCATCTAGTCTGCCAATATACAGAATAAAATTGTGCGTGTATGTTAGCGCTTTTTGAAAGGCTGCAGAGCAGCCAATCAACAAGCGTTTAACTGTGTGACCTTAGAAGCCATCACAGTCATTCCTACTAATGGCATGGCTGTGATTGGCCAGTGCAGCATGTGACCCAGCCTCTATATAAGCTGGAGTCACATAGCGCTGCACGTCACTCTGCTGTGCTTAGTGTAGGGAGAGGATGCTGTTGCTGTGAGGGAGAAAATAGGACAGAATCTTTAAATCAGAACTCCAATTGAACTCAGCGATCTACTGTACATAGATTTAGTTGTGTGGGTGCAGTGCACAATCTTTTTACCCTGCCCTGAGCCCAGTGACAGAGAAAAATAACTTTTATCCGTCTGTTATTTAGGTGGACGGCGGTGGCCATTTTATGCAAGCTCAGTGCACCAGCACTGCATATGTGATTTTGTGTCATTCAAATCCAAGCTTGAAATACTGCAATAATAGTCTGGTTTAAAAAAAAAACACACCCTTTTTTGGCAATATCCTACATCTGGTGCCTTTGCAGCATTAGTCAGTGTGCAATTTAAGCTAGAAATACAGCTCAAATTTTCTGGGTTTTAAAAAACACCCTTTTTGGACATTGTTAAAAACAAGTTTGAAATACTTCAATAATTTTCTGGCCAAAACACCAATTTTTGCCAATAACCTTCATCTTGGGCCTCTGTTGCATTATTCAGTGTGCAATTTAAGCTAGAAATACAGCTATAATTTTCTGGGTTTTAAAAAACACCCTTTTTGGGCAAAATACTTTATTTGCTGCCCTTGCTGCATCTGTGATTGTTAAAAACAAGTTTGAAATACTTCAATAATTTTCTGGCTTTGAAAAAACACTAATTTTTGGCAATAACCATCATCTTGGGCCTCTGCCGCATTATTCAGTGTGCAATTTAAGCTAGAAATACATCTATAATTTTCTGGGTTTTAAAAACACCCCTTTTGGGCAAAATACACAATTTTACAGCCCTTGCTGTATCTGCACATGTGAAATTCAAGCATTATATACTGCTGTCATATTCTGTTAGTAAAAAAAAACACCCATTTTAGGGGGTGGAGCTAGCGCCTGATGTGAATGGACGCTTGAAGCTGCCGCTCCGTTTGTAAACTCGCCCATTTAGCCTGGAATTACTGCCTGACTGATACAGGATGGTGAAGATAGGAGGCTCTAAGGCGGGTGACACCTCAAGCCATCATAAAACCTCAAACAATGTCGAGGACATGGATAAGTTTATTAAAAAAGCCACTTCTGCCAACGCCGCGAGGGAAACTAAGATGGCGCTGACCTCGCCGCGATCTTCTGGTCACAAGCTGACGGAGACTCCTGACACTACTCATGAAGGTGAGGACAAAATAGACGCTCTACCCATCTCCCGTACATACCTTATGGATACCCTCGCCTCCTCCCTGGCTTCTGCCTTGGAGCTCAGACCTTTTGGCTATCAAACAAGACGTCCGACACATTGGACGCAGAGTTGAATCCCTGGAGGACTCTCAAACTGCCATAATTTAGCACCAAACCGCAGTTAAACAAAACCTTCATGTGATCCAATCTAACATTAACATTCTCTACAATGCCATAGAGGACCAGGAAAACCAAGGGAGGCGCAATAATTTGCGCTTCAGAGGAATACCAGAATCGGTTGCCCCAGGAGATATACCCAACACAATAGTCCAGATATGTCTATCTCTCCTAGGCCCGGACTCTGCTCATGAAGTATTATTGGAAAGAGCTCATAGGGCTCTAAAGCCCAAACCAGCTCCCACAGCCCCTCTCAGGGACGTTATTTGCAAATTTCTAAATTTCCCAGTGAAAGAAGCAGTCATCATCAAAGCCAGAGACATGAAATCTGTAAAGTGGGATGGCCATGATATTCTTATTTTTCAAGATCTTGCTCAATCGACCCTAAAGAAAAGACGGGCCATAAAACCCCTAACAGACTGGCTCAGAGCAAAGAACGTCCCATACAGATGGTCATTTCCATTCTGACTTTCTTTCTTGCAAGAGGGCCGCAGAATGAATATCACCTTGTTCCTTGACCTGGACCAAGTCTACGAACACTTGGGGATTGAACCTGTAGAAATTCAAAATTGGGACACCATCCAGGACAGCATACTTGCTGGACCTACCACTATTAGAGCCCTGGGAAAAGCAGCAAACCCCTAAGCCCCAAAGGGGCAGAAGAGGAAACTCGAAATCAACCCCCAGAAGACTTCCACTGGGAGAGTGAAATGAACTTGCCTAGTCTGTCTCTTAAGAAACCTCTCCAGTGGGGCTAATTTATCCCAATTTTAATTGCTGTGCTTTCCCCCTTCTTTCCCTGTCAGACCTATTGACCTCCTCTTCTCACGAAACTCCTCTCCTGATCCTTGTCTGGATCCCTATCTCTTATATGGGCGATGAAACATGTCACTCTCTATCCCCCCCCTTACTTTCTTATTCTCCTACTCCCTTAATCCTAAATATGTTCTATCCACTTCCTCCTACATGTAAGACTGTAATGTATATTATAGTCTCACCCCTCTCAAACAATCTCCCTTGGGAGTCGTGCTATTTACCTCTCGGTAATCTGCACACATTTTTGTTCACATTGTTTTGCATTATTGTTTCTGTTAATTATTTGTCTGTTATTCGGCATGGGAAGATCAGGAAAATACTGATGTACCACTCTCCCTTGTGGTTGCCGAAGGTACTCTTCTCTCAAGGTGGCACTGTCCCTCTCCGTCTGCCAGTTGGATATATATACTTTGTCAATCTAGCTTCAGCCTCCCTCACCCCTACTCTCATCCCCTGCTATGACTGATCTCAGATTTGTATTATACAATGTCAAAGGGTTTAGATCTCCATCAACGAGATGTCAGATTTTCTCCCTCCTGAATAGAGAGAAGAGCTTGATAGTTTTCCTCCAGAAAACTCATTTTAAGCATGGCAATTACCCCAACCTCTCCTTCTCTAAATTTCCCAACTGCTATCACTGTGGGGCTGGGGGAGCCGCCTCGAGGGGAGTCAGTATTAGCTTCCACAGAGGGCTAACTTTCCAATATGAATACCATACTCAGGACCCTGAAGGTGGATACCTCATCCTAAAAGGTCTTGTGGGGCAAACCTTATTCATGTTCGTGAATGTATACGCTCCTAATACTGATCAAATTAACTGGCTCACTTCCCTCTTTTCGCTAGTTGAAACCCACAGAGAGGGAACTCTGATTTATGTCTGGGGATTTTAATTTGGCCCTCAACCCACTCATTGATACGTCCTCCAAAAAATCCTCTATCACCTCAAAGGCACTCAACTTATTGCAGGTTAAACTCTTCAATTTGGGGGTATTAGATGTTTGGCGCTGCCTTAATCCCGACTTACTTGATTACTCTTTTTATTCCTCAGCAAATAACTTGTACAGTAGAATAGACTACATCTTTGTGTCAAGGGAACATCTATAGTTTTGCCCCTCTGCCTGGATCGGTGATATGACGCTCTCTGACCACTCCCCAATATTCTGTGATGTTCATCCTGCCCCCAGGTCTGGTAAGAACATAAATTGGAGGTTTAATGAGTCTTTGCTGGGCAATGTCAAATATAAAACCCAAATATCCTCTTATCTGGAGGAATACTTCTCAATTAACAATACCCCAGGGATATCCCCCCAAGTCTTGTGGGACACCCATAAGGTCTACATTAGGGGTAGGTTAATTGGCCTCTGCTCTTTCCTTAAAAAGGAGTCCGCAAAAAAATTTACCGCCTTGCTGTCAAGAATACATGTATTATAAAAAGCCCACAAACAATCCTTACTTGCTCAACATCTTTTGGAACTTTCTTCTCTTAGAACTGAGTTGAAAAATCTTTACAACGAACGATCAGCCAAGGCTTCAAAGTTCATGATGCAAAGAATAAAACAGAGACGAAACTCCCGTTACGTTCAGAGCATTAAATCCCCACAAGGAGTCCAATCATTTAAAGTAGATGAAATTGCTGAACAATTCAAACTTTTCTACGAGTCCTTATACAACCTCCCCCCCTCCATACTCCCAGACCCCTCCCAGGGGAGAGAGACCAATATCAACTCGTTCCTATATACTCTTAATCTCCCAACCCTTTCACCAACCTAACGGGACTCCCTAATTAAACCATTTACCATTTCTGAATTAACAATAGCCATTAATTCAACCCCCAAAGGAAAATGCCCTGGCCCTGATGGTCTTCCCCTTTCTTACTATTCAGCTTTCAAAGCCTCCCTTCTCCCTTTCCTACTCCCAAGTTATCTTACTATGCTCAATCATCCAGCTACCGCAGACATGACAAGAGCCACCATCACAGTTTTCCCCAAAGAAGGCAAAGACCCGTCCTCCTGCTCCAACTACCGCCCTATATCCTTACTTAATGTGGACCTTAAACTATTAGCCAAGATGCTTGCCAACAGACTACAATGCCTTTTAACTAACTTGATCCATCCAGACCAGGTGGGATTTGTCAAGGGACATGAGGGGAAAGACAATACCACTAAGGTCTTAAATGCCTTTTATTACGCTTCCCATAGATCCACCCCATTGGTCTTGATTGGCACGGACGCCGAAAAAGCTTTTGACAGGTTTGACTGGTCCTATATCAAGTTAACTCGGTCCAAATTCCAAATTCCAGAGCCTTACATCAATGCTGTGTTCTCCATGTACTCTTGCTCTTCGGCATCCGTGTCAGTCAACGGAACCTAATCCTCCTGTTTCCCAATAAGAAACGGGACGAGGCAGGGGTGTCCACTCTCACCTCTTTTCTTTGTACTAGTAATTTAGATGCTCTTGCAAGCTCTCAGACAAGAGAAAGAGATAAGAGGCCTGTTTGTGGATGGTTTTGAATTTAAATTAGCAGCATTTGCAGACGATCTACTGATCCTCACAACAAACCCTTGCAAATCCATGCCTATCATCCTGTCAACACTTAGTCATTTTGGTTCTCTATCTAACTTTAAAGTTAATCCCTCCAAGTCCCAAGTACTTCATATTGGCCTCTCCCCCCCAGCTCTTTCAACCCTCCAGTCAGAATCTCCTTTTGATTGGCATACCCAACAACTGACGTACCTTGGAGTGAAGCTCACCCCCCCATCTATCAGAATTATTTAGGCTAAACTATAAGCCTTTATTGCTCTCTATAATTGCCCAGCTGGGACTCATTGGACTTTCCCTACCTTTCCTGGTTTGGGAGGAAAAACATCCTCATGTCCCTGGTGATACCAAGGCTTACATACTTGATGCAAGTCCGCCCTATAAAGATCCCCAGATCTTACTTCAACTCTCTAAACAAACATATCCGTAGATACATATGGCAGGGAAGAAGTCCACGCATCTCCTTTGACCGTCTAACCAAACCCAAAGCTAATGGAGGTATTGGTCTACCTGACCCTGAAATGTATATGAAAGCCATTCATCTCACTAGAGTAGTAGACTGGATCAGAAATCCCTCCCACAAACTATGGCTCAAAATGGAAAACGCTTTTTTCTCTACTCCTATCCGGGCCCTTCTGTTGGCTGACAGACCACCTCCGACACGTAGCTCTATTCCTAATCCCATGATCCATAGCATTTTAAAGGTTTGGGGGTGGTTCTCAGCCAGCTGTGGGGCCTTGGCACTACCCTCCCCCCTCAAACTTGTAAAAGATGTTATAGCTCTAGCTCCCAGGGACCTGAGGGAGAGCTGTCCAATCCCTCTAAGGTCTTCAATGATCCCCACCTCAGAACTATTAGATCATGACGGATGTATATTACCTGATCCTGATTGCCGCATGAAACTTAAAATACCCATCCAAAACCCTATTCTCCTGCGATTTCTTAGATCAGAATCACTCCTTCTTATAAAAAAAAAACATCCTTCGAGAGAGACCAGCTGGTTTGAGAGATTGATAGGAGGTTTATCGACCCCTCCTAAAACCATATCTACGATATAAAAAAATCTAAAGATCCCCCCCCAGGACAAAACTTGCTGTGATTGGCCTTTGGGAGAAGTATTTAGAACGGACCCTATCAACCTCTGAAATTACAAAAATACTGATTACCTCACATAACAGTTACAAAATCCTGTCACGCTGGTACAGGACTCCAGATAAGACCTGTCTCTATAAACCTGGGGCCCCAGATGTTTACTGGAGATGTCATAAAGAAAGGAGTACAAATTTCCATATCTGGTGGTCCTGCGAACTAGTTAAAGCTTGGTGGTCCGAAATAGTTAAGATTAGTAATCAGATATGCCAGACTTCCTTCCCTTGCACCCCCAAACTGACCTTACTTACTCTTGGAGTTGGGGGAGTAAACCCACATAAAACTTCACTCTTTTCCCTCTTGCTGGCAGCAGCCAGAATACTCCTACCATCCCACTGATTTCCTTTGAAACCCCCAGTGTGGAACACTGGGTTAATAAAATAGATCAGCTTTATAGACTAGAGGAAATTTCCCATTGGGAGCAGCGATCTAGATCCACCTTCCTCCAGATCTGGACCCCCTGGAGGAGATATAGACAATTCTCTTAAGACTCCACCTCAGCTTTATCCCTTCATTCCACTACCCGGATCACGGGAACCACAAAATAGAGTATACCTAGCTATTAATACAAGTAAACATTCCTAACTACTCATGACTTACTTCTAGTTTCGTAATTGTTCATATCTGTTTATTGCCTGATTCGACTGACTTAAACCGGTCACTATATGTAATTGCCTCCTTTACCTGTAACTGCATTTTTCTTATTCATATCTGTGATATTTAAATGCACTATTTATGGCTATATACAAATATATGATAAAACAATAAAAATAGTTCTAAAAAAAAATAACTTTTTGGGCAAATTTTTTTTTTTGCAGCCTTTGCTACATATGTCATTGTGAGATACACCCTTTAGATACTGTGGTTCTATTCTGCTTTTAATAAAGCACCCCTTTTGTGCAAAAATCTTTAATTGCGGCCTAGTCTGCATCTATACGTGTGAGATACACCCTTTACATACTGTGGTTCTATTCTGCTATTAATAAAACACATATTTTGGGCAAAAATCTTTAATTGCGACCTAGTCTACATCTGTACTTGTGAGATACACACTTTAGATACTGTGGTTCTATTCTGCTATTAATAAAACACCCCTTTTGGGGAAAAATCTTTAATTGCGACCTAGTCTGCATCTGTACATGTGAAATACACACTTTAGATACTGTGGTTCGATTCTGCTATTAAAAAAACACAAATTTTGGGCAAAAAACTTTGGGCAAAAGCCTTTCCCTATAATTTTTTATTATTCATTCCAATAACAGGGCATCTTAAGGGTCCTGAATTGTTATTTATCGTCACTACCTCCCCGAGTCGGTAGTGGGTAATTGCCGCGCACCCCCTCCTTAACTTGGAAGCTTATGCCTCAATACTTTGTCCCACATTTCCGCTTGATTACTTTTAATTTCATCCATTGACCTCCCTTGGATGTGGTATCCCTTTCTCAGGCTCCCTCTCTGGCCTGGAACCCTTATTCCCCGCCACCCGTGATTACCATGGTAGGCGCATAAAAGAACATCGAAAGTTGATAGAGAAGATATCCAATTGGATCGTGGACATCACGAGGAAGTGCGACATGGTGGAACAGTATGTGTGCACACGCCTACACGTACTGAATGATGGGTCTGCCCCCTTCAACTTATGGGTCTCCAAATTGGGCACATGGCTTGCCCTTTACGCCTTGGAGGTGCTGGTCTGCCCTGCAGCCAGTGTATTGTCTGAACGTGTGTTTAGCACGAATGGAGGGGGTTATCACAGGTTATATTTCCAAATGTTTTAAATTTAAAAATATATAAATAAATTTTAAACCAAAAAGCAGTGTAAGCTACCTCCTCCAGTTACCTCCAGAATGTATCCATGCTTGCAATGGGAGGAGTCTGTGAGTCCCATTCAAGACTGGCTGATATGGCCCAAGCCTCGCAGGTTCACCTAAATGTAGCCTATGGATGGAAAACAGGCACATTTAAATTGGAGTTTATTCACCTCCAAGCATCTCTATATACAAACCAGCTGAAAAAATAGCGTGGTGTTAAACAGGCAGGAAGTGATCAAACCCATATGAAGTTGTGCATGTGTATACAGGGGAGCAAATCCTGCATTTATAGCCTGTTGCTAATGGCGATCCCCAGCAAAAATGCATACAGTGGAGGGTGCTCACAGCGGACCACAAGTACCACAATAGACATCCATATGTTGGCTAATTTCTAAATTTTTAGGTGGAGTTCCAGCGCTTCAGGCAGTCACATATCAGACGTCTGACAGGCAAGTGGTGTCGCTGCTGAACGTCAGCAAGGCGAGCCATGGCTGTGTAAGATCTTCTAAAATGGCCAGAGATTTTCCTGGCCTGGCGCAAGACGTCCTGGACCCCGGGATATTTGGCGACCAATTGCTGCACGACTAAGTTCAGGACGCGTGTAATTTTGCCCTGTTTCAGTGCGCTCAGCAGATTGGCACCGTTGTCGCACACCACTTTAGCAACTGTCAAATTGAGCGGCCTGTGACCGCAGAGCTGAAAGGAGTGCAGGACCGGTGTGGCTCTTGGCTTCCAGGCACAACAGCCACAGCACAGCATGGCAGCGTCTCACCTGGCACATCAAATAGGTTCTGGGGAGCTTGGGGGGTGCAGCAGAAGAGGCGGTAGCAGTGGAAAAGGAGGAGTCAGCCGAGGAGGAGACGGAAGATGGAGTAGGAGGAGGAGAAGAATAGGCAGGCCTGCATGCAATCCGTGGCGGTAACACCAAATCCACATAGGTGCCACGGGTTACATGCTTGTCGGCCATCAAAAGGTTCACCCAGTGGGCAGTAAAAGTTATGTACCTTCCATTGCGGTGTGCCAATGGCCACTAATTTTCTAAAGGCTTTAGAGTCCACCAATTTATATTGCAGAAGTTGGCGGGCTAGCAGTTCCGACAAGCCAGCAGTCAGCCGTTGGGCAAGAGGATTATCCGGCGTCATCATTTTTTTACGCTCAAACATTTGGGCCACAGAGGCATGCCTTGTGCCAGATGAACGTGACGACGGCACGTGGAAGGTGGCGTGGAGGACAAATGGGAGGAGAGAGGAGAAGGAGAAGAGGCAGAACGTGGAGTGTCGGAAGTGTGGCTTTGTGGGTTTGGACGGTGTTGCTCCCACTGGGCTCAGTGATGGGAGGCCAGGTGCCTTTTTAAGGTGGACGTCCCAAGGTGAGTGTTTGGCTTACCGCGACTTATGCATTGACAGCACAGGCTGCAAATAGCAAAACTATTATCAGCATTTGACACGCGTCCTGGCCTGGGAGCGCAAGATGTGACGGTGCATGGTGGATGGCTCGCTCCAGATACATTTGCAGTCTGCTTTTTGCCTCCTATGCACTGCAAGTTCTGCCTGCTTCTCCTCCTTCTCCTCCCTATCTGCTGCTCCATCTCTCCCTCTGAACTCCCCTCCTCTTCCTCTCTTGTGGGCACCCACGTGATGTCCATCGACACTTCATCATCGTCACCTTCAGCACCACTGACATTTGAGATCTCGGAGAAGGCAACAACAGCGAGGACCACCCTCCTTGGGCCAAACTGAGTACTGTCGTCAGACCGCTGGGTGGAGGCCGTTGCTATCTCCTTTTCCTCATCCGATGCCAAGAATGGCTTCACATCAGTAAGGTCTGGGAATGGATAGGAAAATAATTCCTCTGACTCGAGTGGAGGGGCTATGGTGGTGGTGGGGGTGTCTTTGGTGGTGCACACAGCAGAGAGTGAGGAGGGTGCATATACAGAAGATAAGGAGGGTGCAGAAGCGGAAGGCTGAGTGAGCCACTCAACCAACTCTGGTGTGTCCTTTAAAGTTATCGCACGCGCCTTCTCCAACTTGCCACTTAGGCTCCGACCTGGTGCACCTGCCTGACCCCTACCATCCCTGCGGAACTGTCTGCCTCTTCCTCTGCCTGTCATTTTCTAAATGACCCTCTGCCTAAGTCCGTAGAGAAGAGGAGTATTTGTGGAAGAAGGTATATCGCAGCCCTCAATCAGTATTTGGCGGAAACAGGTATATGGCACCCCTTAATCAATATTTGGTGGAAACAGGTATATGGCACCCCTCAATGAGTATTTTGTGGAAGAAGGTATATAGCAATAGCACCCCTCAATCAGCATTTAGTGGAAGAAGGTATATTGCATCCCTGAATTAGTAATTGACAGAAAAAGGTGTATTGCACATCTCAATCGGTATTTGGTGGAAGAAGGTATATAGCAATAGCACCCCTAAATCAGTAATAAGTGGAAGAATGTATATGGCACCCCTCAATCAGTATTTGGCAGAAAAAGGTGTATTGGTGGAAGAAAATATACAAACCGGATTCCAAAAAAGTTGGGACACTAAAAAAATTGTGAATAAAAACTGAATGCAATGATGTGGAGATGGCAAATGTCAATATTTTATTTGTAATAGAACGATGACAGATCAAACGTTTAATCCGAGTAAATGTATCATTTTAAAGGAAAAATATGTTGATTCCAATTTTCACGGTGTCAACAAATCCCAAACGAAGAGCTGGAAGACCAATTAACACTAATTAGGTCAATTGGCAACATGATTGGGTATAAAAAGAGCTTCTCAGAGTGGCAGTGTCTCTCAGAAGCCAAGATGGGTAGAGGATCACCCATTCCCACAATGTTGCGCAGAAAGATAGTGGAGCAATATCAGAAAGGTGTTACCCAGCAAAAAATTGCAAAGACTTTGCATCTATCATCATCAACTGTGCATAACATCATCCGAAGATTCAGAGAATCTGGAACAATCTCTGTGCGTAAGGGTCAAGGCCGTAAAACCATACTGGATGCCCGTGATCTCCGGGCCCTTAAACGACACTGCACCACAAACAGGAATGCTACTGTAAAGGAAATCACAGAATGGGCTCAGGAATACTTCCAGAAACCATTGTCAGTGAACACAATCCACCGTGCCATCCACCGTTGCCAGCTGAAACTCTACAGTGCAAAGAAGAAGCCATTTCTAAGCAAGATCCACAAGCTCAGGCGTTTTCACTGGGCCAGGGATAATTTAAAATGGAGTGTGGCAAAATGGAAGACTGTTCTGTGGTCAGACGAGTCACGATTCGAAGTTCTTTTTGGAAATCTGGGACGCCATGTCATCCGGACCAAAGAGGACAAGGACAACCCAAGTTGTTATCAACGCTCAGTTCAGAAGCCTGCATCTCTGATGGTATGGGGTTGCAGGAGTGCGTGTGGCATGGGCAGCTTGCATGTCTGGAAAGGCACCATCAATGCAGAAAAATATATTCAGGTTCTAGAACAACATATGCTCTCCCATCCAGACGTCATCTCTTTCAGGGAAGACCCTGCATTTTTCAACAAGATAATGCCAGACCACATTCTGCATCAATCACAACATCATGGCTGCGTAGGAGAAGGATCCGGGTACTGAAATGGCCAGTCTGCAGTCCAGATCTTTCACCTATAGAGAACATTTGGCGCATCATAAAGAGGAAGGTGCAACAAAGAAGGCCCAAGACGATTGAACAGTTAGAGGCCTGTATTAGACAAGAATGGGAGAGCATTCCTATTTCTAAACTTGAGAAACTGGTCTCCTCGGTCCCCAGACGTCTGTTGAGTGTTGAAAGAAGAAGGGGAGATGCCACACAGTGGTGAAAATGGCCTTGTCCCAACTTTTTGGGGATTTGTTGACACCATGAAATTCTGATTCAACATATTTTTCCCTTAAAATGGTACATTATCTCAGTTTAAACTTTTGTTCCGTGATTTATGTTATATTCTGAATACAATATTAGAAGTTGGCACCTCCACATCATTGCATTCAGTTTTTATTCACGATTTGTATAGTGTCCCAACTTTTTTGGAATCAGGTTCGTATAGCAATAGCACCCCTCAATCAGTATTTAGTGGAAGAATGTATTTGGCGGGAACAGGTATATAGTACCCCTCAATTAGTATTTGGCGGAAACATGTATATGGCACGCCTCAATCAGTATTTTGTAGAAGTAGGTGTATTGCACCCCTCAATCAGTATTTGGTGGCAGAAGGTATATAGCAATAGCACCCCTCAATCAGTATTTAGAGGAAGAAGGTATATGGCACCGTTCAATCAGTATTTGGCGGAAAAAGGTGTATTGCACCTCTCAATCAGTATTTAGTGGAAGAAGGTATAAAGCAATAGCACCCCTTAATCAGTATTTAGTGGAAGAAGGTATATGGCACCCCTCAATCAGTATTTGGCAGAAACAGGTATATAGCAGCCCTCAATTAGTATTTGACAGAAACAGGTTTCTGGCACCCCTCAATCAGTATTTTGTGGAAGCAGGTGTATTGAACCCCTAAATCAGTATTTGGTGGAAGAAGGTATATAGCAATAGCACCCCTCATCAGTATTTAGTGGAAGAATGTATATGGCACCCCTCAATCAGTATTTGGCGGAAACAGGTATATAGCACCCCTCAATTAGTATTTGGTGGAAACAGGTATATGGCACTGCTCAATTACTATTTGGCGGAAAAAGGTGTATTGCACCTCTCAATCAGTATTTGGCGGAAACAGGTATATAGCACCCCTCAATCAGTATTTGGCGGAAACAGGTATATGGCACTCTCAATCAGTATTTTGTGGAAGCAGGTGTATTGCACCCCTCAATCAGTATTTGGTGGAAGAAGGTATATGGCACCCCTCATCGAGTATTTGGCGGAAACAGATATATTGCACCCCTCAATGAGTATTTGGGGGAAGAAGGTATAATACAATAGCACCCCTCAATCAGTATTTAGTGTAAGAAGGTATATGACACCCCTCAATCAGTATTTGGTGGAAAATGGTGTATTGCACCCCTCAATCAGTATTCTGTGGAAGAAGGTATATGGCACCCCTTAATCAGTATTTGGCGGAAACAGGTATATAGCACCCCTCAATCAGTATTTGGTGGAAACAGGTATATGGCACCCCTCAATCAGTATTTTGAGGAAGCATGTGTATTGCACCCCTCAATGAGTATTTGGTGGAAGAAGGTATATAGCAATAGCACCCCTTAATCAGTATTTGGCGGAAACAGGTATATAGCACCCTTCAATCAGGATTTTGTGGAACAAGGTATATTGCAGCCCTCAACCAGTTTTTTTAGGGGCAACAGGTATATCATACCCGTTGCAATTAGTTACTCCAATAGCGTTTGTCCCTCTGTCTAGCTGCGGTATCGTAGCAGAACTGCACACAACTGCTGCACAATACAAATAGACTATAATATAATTTCTATGTTAGAAAGTATATTATAAGTATATCACACCACTGTATATCACACCTATCGATAGCACACCTATACCAGTCCTTAAAAGGAATTTTGTGGACCTATTAGCTAGCGTTTGGCATCCCTAACTGTCCCTGCTCCAAAATGCAACCTCTCCCTACACTGGCAAAACACATAATGTAAAATGGCTGCCAGATTGGGTTCTGTTATAGGGTTGGGGGTGTGTCCATGTGCTAAACGTCTCAATTGGCTGTCCTATCCCACCTGATGAATGTGTCAAAGTTCGGCGCTATGCAAAAAAATAAAGCGCGTTCGAATATCGCCATATGTTCGCATGTTCGGCGAATAAATCGCAAAATGACCGCCGGGTGAACAGCAAGGCCATCTCTAGTCTTATATAACATTCTTATTTTCTGAGATACTGACTTTTGTGTTTCCATTAGTTGTAAGCCATAATCATCAACATTAAAAGAAATAAACACTTGAAATAGATCACTCTGTGTGTAATGAATCTATATTATATATGAGTTTTACTTTTAATATATAATGTTTCACTTTTTGAACTGAATCACTGAAATAATGAAACTTTTTGATGATATTCTAATTTATTGAGATGCACTGGTATACATCATCAGGTTTGAACATGTTACATCAATTTATTTGTGACTGTGTGAGAAACAATGGCTGCCTCACTGGTGATTTTCACGAAAGAAGAGCAGGGTGTGTCTGGGGCCAATATTTATCGAAGACTTTGTAGACAGTATAGAGTGAATATTTTGTTGTGAAGTGAGTATGACTGAATAGAGAAATTCAAGAAAGGTCACACAAGTGTTAGGCTACTTTCACACTAGCATTTCTATTTTCGGGATTTAGATCCGTCATAGTGTCTCAATACCGGAAAAAAAGGCTTCAGTCTTGTCCCCTCTCATTGTCAATGGGGATAAAAGGTAACTGAACAGAACTAAATGCTCCAAAATGCATTCCATTCTGTTTGGTTGTGTTCCCATACCAGAGAGCAAACCACAGCATGCTGTGGTTTTCTTTCCGTCATGGCGATGCGGAGCAAGACGGATTCGTCATGACCCACAATGCAAGTCATTGGGGATGGATCCATTTTCTCAGACACAATCTGACACAATAGAAAAGAGATACGTCGCCCACTGACTTTCAATAGAGTTCATGAGGGATACGTCTTGGGTATGTTAGAGATAATACAACCGGATCCGTTCATAAAGGATACAGATGGTTGAATTATCAGTAACTGAAGCGTTTTTGCTGAACCCTGCCAGATCCAGCAAAAACGCTAGTGTGAAAGTACCCCAAGCCATGAAGGATCCAGAAACCGGTACACGTCCACGACTGATGACAACATTGAGCGCGAACTGATTCTGTAGGATAGACAAGTGACAGTGGATTATGTGGCAATTCATTGATGAATCAGCAGAAGATTCATGTCTGATGAAGAGGTGAAGGCAGGGATTCATTTTGTGGCTTGCACTTCACCCTAAAATATTTTTAACCCTTTGATGACCACACTTGTAAGTTTTTCTTGTGTTTTATACTTTTTTTTAATCGCCATATTTTGACCACCATAACTTCATTATTTTTATTTCTTTGGAGCTATTTGGAGACTCACTCTTTGTGGGATGATATGTACTTTTCAATCAAACCATTTTGGCATGTGTATTTTTTTCTGTTGCATCATTTGCCATATGGGATAAATATTTTTCTATATTTAGAGTATAGGCATTTTGGGACACAGCATCGCCTGAAATGCTTGTTCTTTCATTATTTATTTATATTTTGGGGAAAGGGGGTGATTTGAATTCTTATGTATTTTTTATATTTTTAAAAAAGTTTTTTTACACTTTTTAAAAGTTTCTCCTAGGGAATTTGAATAATAACTTAAAGGGGTGGGCCACTTTCTTGTTACTATTGACCAATGTGTTTGTAAGATAATGAAATTGCACTTACAAATATGATCTTTGTTAAAATTCTGCTCCATTTTCTATATTTCATATGCTCCTTTTTTGCTAAGTCTTTTGTGCTGTCCACATGGAGGTCTTGTCCATAAAATGGCTGCTGATTGAGGGTCATGTGACCAGGCAAATTATCTCCATGTGCTGCCCCTCCATTCAAATACACTGCATCTGACATCTGTTCTTGCACTGTTGGGAGTTGGGCAGTGAAGGTGCAGAGTGTTAGAATGGAGGAGGCTGAGTGATGCGTCTGGTCACATGATTATCCATCAGCGGGCATCTAATGGACAGGAACTCTATGCGGACAGCACAGCAGATTTGTCTTACAAGGGGATATGGCTTATGAAATATAGCAAACAAAGCAGAATATCAACAAAGGCTATATTAGTATGTGCCAGATAGTCATCTTACATACACATTGGTAACAAGTAGACAGAAAAGGGCTAACCCCTTTAAACAAGCAATCATCAGATCACTTCTCTCATAGACTCCAATGCATTAGCATTAAGGTCTATGGGAAATCCGTTATAAAACTTTGGAGCCCTGCCTCGGGCAGGGTCTCCATAGCAACATAGCTGCATCAGCCTCTGATCCTTCAGGGAGACAGAGACTGCCACAGGGAATGAATGGCTACTCCGATCACCGCGTAGGGCAGCCATTTCTGCTCTGGAGAGTGGTGCTCTTGGGTTTTTAGTGCTCAGATGCCATGGTCACTGAGGATTAAACGTAAGCGATTGGTGTTATTGCTGATCACAGACATTAGCCCCGGGTGTCTGCTGTGTGGGAAAGTAGGCGCCTGGCAGATATGGCAGTTGCTCCGCTCCTGAGCAGGCACAATCTTCAAAGAGATCTGCCGTACATGTACAAGGGGTTAATGAGGGAATACAAAAGCTTGTTGACAGATGGACAAAGTGTATTAAAAAGAAGGGAGATTATATTTTTTTAAAAAGATGCATTTGTCCTTTCTGAAAGATGATTAAAATAAATTACATAGTTAGAGTGTAAATAATTTTTAATTCATCCTCATATTTTTGCTTATGACACAAAATTTTAGATATGAAACAGCAGGCACCCCGCAGGTATGGTGCCCACTCCGCTTAGGAGCGAGCACCATCTATAAAGACCTTTGCAGCGCCATACTAGTACACTGCTGGTCAGGAAAGGGTTAAAGAGGTTATCTGATGGAGCCAACCTCTTTTTAACTGAAAGCTGATGTGGCATTCAGCTGATTGCCATGGGTCCAGGTTCTCTTATCTTGAAGATTAGCTGTTATCACTGGAGAAAGCCACTTCTATCTAAAAACAGTTGCCCCTTAAGATACAATGGCCTCAGGATACAATTTTTCAACATACAATAGTCTTTCCTGGACCATCCGATGTTGAAACTAGAGTCAACATACAATGCCTTAGTCTCAGATCCAACCAATCAATATGGTTATTTCTCTGGAAAGACACCTATATTGGTTGTCTAGTAGCTCCTCTTTACAGTACAGTGCTATGTGTCCTGTACTGCCCTCTGTCTGTGCCAGGATGAGCTAGTCCTTTAGACAGAGGTGAGGGCGCCTCCGTTTTATTTCTTTTTTGCATACTATGTGCTATACACAACCCTGAAGAAACGCCTTTCCTCATCATAGAAAGTGATTTACAGCTTCTGGCAACTTTTCTTCACTGTTGAAATGTTTTGTCTGTCCTAGTTATCTGCTTATTTTTTCTTACATCTTCGTATTCTCTTATCTTTGGATGACATTTTGGAGCTTTGGAACCAATTATTAGTTTTACATAGAGTCATGGACTCAAGTTACAATGGTTTCAACATACAACGGTTGTCCTGGAACCAAATATTTTTGTAACTTAAGGGGACCACTGTTTATTTGAATGAATGGCCTTTGATTTGGCTCATAAAGCGGTGGTTCTGAAACCACCCATTATCCACAGCTACACCAAGGGACCCTGCCTTGCACCTCAAATCCTTCAACTTCAAGGGCACCTCAACTATCATCAGGCAGGAAAACCTCAGAACCAGAGTGTGCCCCGAAAGGAAGAAAGGTGTGCCCTTTCCATCACTGCATGTCCTAAAGGAAAGACAGAGTTGGGGAGTACTACTACCAGTATTCTTGCTACTTTCACTCCTATCCTCCTCCTCTGCTCTTCCCTGCAGCATGCAGCATATATCATTCTATATAATCAATTAATCATCTCTATCTCTGCCTCAGCCTGTATGAGTCCATTTAGTTCCATGTAGACTTTCTATGGTTAATTATAACCACTCCATGCAACAAGTATGTAATAAATGTTACATTTTATTACAATTTTCTGGAGTGCAGATTTTGCTCTCTTTTTCTGAATTTGCTGGAAGGCTGATACAACCTGAATCCTGTGCACCCACTGGAGGTGAGCTGACAAACTATGTATACTTGCACTTGATATGTCATCAATGTCAAATATGTTTGGAACCTGCTCCTATATCCAGAACGGACCCCCTGAAGTGAACAGAGGTCAGCAGCACATGCATGCTCACCTACTGTTCACCATTGTGGTAGTTCTAAAAATAGCCGAGCTCTGGCTTGGCCATTTCTAGTAGTCCTGTAGTGGTGAACAGAGAGGCAGCTGCTCTTGTTTGGGACGCTGTCCATTCACTGCTATGGAACTTCCAAAAATAACAGAGCTCACTGAGCTATTTATGGAACTCCCATAGCGTTGCATGCTCTCCTTCACTTTGGGGGCCCTGTTTTCCAGATAGGAATGGGTCCCAGATGGGCTAACCCCTTTAGTTGGAACCTGTTATGCTGAACAGGGTTTCTGACTTGCATGCAGAATGTGTGTATATGTATATATATATATATATATATATATATACACACACATACACACACACACACACACACACTTAGTAGGACAGCCCTTTAATTGAATAAATATTTCCTTAAACTATTATATATCAACATGCTCAGATCCTCCTGTTCTATGACAAGCTGCCTGGAGATAGGACTGGTTGGACAGGTTCCCTATAAAGCAAAACTTTTAGAACGGAAGAATTAGAAATCTAATTTAAGGGTACTTTCACATTAGCAGCAGGGGAGTCCGGCAGGCTGTTCCGGCGGGGGAACAGCCTGTCGGATCCGTCCTGCCACTAGTTCACGTGTGCCCCCGGACTGCCCATTGACTATAATGGGGGCGGGGGCGGAGTTCCCTGGGCAGCGCTCGGCGAGAGGCAGTCGGACTAAAACTACGACATGCAGTACTTTTAGTTCGGCTGCCTCTCGCCGTGCGCTGCCATGCTGCCGCTGGAATTCCGCTGGAACTCCGCCCCCGCCCCCTATTATAGTCAATGGGGACGGAGTGGCAGTCCGGGGGCACACGTGAACTAGCGGCAGGATGGATCCGACAGGCTGTTCACCAGCCGGAACAGCCTGCCGGACTCCCCTGCCACTAGTGTGAAACTAGCCTAAGAGTCTCTTAAAAATGTAAACAGCTGGACAACCCCATTAAATGATGTGTCACCATTTGTGTACATATAGGATAGAATATGATGTAGATATTTGAAGCTTAATGATGCTTCCTGCGTGCATTTACATAAAAAGTATCTTTATGCCAGATAATGTCCATATAGCAGGATTTCTACCACCTTAATTGGATTAAAATATATCCAGCATTGACCTTTTCAGGAACAAAGACTTAGACAGGCAAGATCTTGACACAGAAATTGCTAAACATTTAGTGCCCCTATAATTATACTACATCCTGCTAATTTTTTAAATGCCTGCAGAAACATGACATGCCCTTCCACCTTCTCCTTTGACTTTGTCTCACTTGAAATGGCACCTTTAGAACAAATTGCCTCATTTGTCTGAAGTCTAGATGTTCACGCAGGGATTCTTGATGTGAGGAAACTTGGAAATGGTAGACTTTATAAACACTGAGGAGAAGATATCTATCTATCTATATATATATATATACTGTATATATATATATATATATATATATATATATAATGCATTAAATGAAAACTACATGCGATTTCGAGAGTGCCTTAATCCATAAAAATTGAATTAACCTTTTTAAACACCGAGTAGCATAGCACTTGTTCGTTGACTTAATTTGAGACAGTCAAACAATTTTATTTATTTTTTTAAATAAGAGTATATTTCATTTACTCCAACAGTCTTAACCCCTTAAGCACATGCACCATAGATGAACAACATAGCAAACATAACATTTGAACAATGTACCTTGCATCGCTGATCTGGGTGAACACAAGCTGTACTTGACTCATCAGGTCAGAGGTCTGGCTGCTACTGACAGGCCACTGCTACAGATTAACCCCTTAGATGCTGCGGTCAATGCTGACCTCCCCATCTAAGGGGTTTACAGAGGGAAGGGGCTCCCTTTTTTACTTCAACGGCTCCCTGCAGTGCCAATGGTTGCCATGGTGTCTTGGTCACCTAGGCATCTGTCAGTGTGAAAACTGACAGGTCTAGTGCAGTAATATACAGCATGTATTGTACTGCAGTGAACCAGCGATCAGAACCTTATAAATTGAAGTCCCCTAATGGGACAAAAATAAGTAAAACAAAAATTAAAAAAGTGTTTTATAAAAATATAAAAAGGTTTATTGGAGTAGAAAGAAGCATAATACTGTTGATAGATTGTCAGAATATGAGCTGAAGCAGAAGCAACTAACCCCTCCTCATCTTTTATCGAGAGAATATAGAAAGCAGCAGATTGAGCATGTGCTATGATAACCAAAAGGCATTCTGCTTTTTCCCCCTCTTCAAAATAATGTTGTTGCATAAAGGATTCCTTATATGAAACAACTTCATGGAGATGGGTAGTATAGGCAGTTTGCGCCTCTTGCCAGGCCTCCACAGTAACCATCATCCGATCACGAATCATTGCATGCTCAGAATCATCCAAACGGGATCAGATGGTCTTCCAAAGACCATGTACGCTGCTTCACCCCATTTACTTGCTGTATTATGGAGCAACGAATCCAGGCATTTATCACATCCCAAACCACCACAGGGATCAAGGAAATCATATTCATTTCAAAATAGGAATGGAGATCCAGTGATGTTACATTAAGCCAATAAGGGTTAAGTTTCCACAACCCCTTAATTTGGGAGTTATGATGTATAAAAATACAAATAGTTAATGGAGATCACCTCAGTTAAGGTAGTCCACATCTGTAAGCATATGTAGGATTTCCCAATGCCATATCAATTCTGGAGAGGGTATTATATGTACTGGAGTGGCAGGAAAAGCGACAAATGCCCAGATTCCTAACCCACCATAGGCCAAACAGATTCAGCTCCTCAAGTCAATGGCCAAATGGCCTATCAGCTAAAGCGAAGATAGTGATAAAGTTGTCTAGAAATGGATGGACATATCTATTAAAATCCCCTAATATAATCAAGGGGCACACAGTGGCAAGGTTTAGTGTTGGGCAAGCATGCTCGGCCGAACACTGAGTGTGCTCGAGCGGAATGCTCGAGTCTCCTCCCCGCATGTTTGTTGGCTGCATAGGAAGTACTGGGGGGAAGTACTGGCACTCACTGTAATGCCGTAGCCATGTTGGTTACTGGCATTACAGTGATTGGCTGGCCGGAATGTGTCATCGGGTGCTATATAGCACCCAATGACACATGATTCGGCTTAGTCTTAGTCAGGGAGAGCTGCAGCAGAAGGGACAGATAGTGTAGGGACAGGAATAGTTTTTTTTTTTAGGCAGGGTTTAGTGTTGAAAGGTGTTAGAGGCCCAAAAGTCCTTTTAAGGACTATTGTTTTATCTGGCTGCAATATACAGGTCCTTCTCAAAAAATTAGCATATTGTGATAAAGTTCATTATTTTCTGTAATGTACTGATAAACATTAGACTTTCATATATTTTAGATTCATTACACACAACTGAAGTAGTTCAAGCCTTTTCTTGTTTTAATATTGATGATTTTGGCATACAGCTCATGAAAACCCAAAATTCCTATCTCCAAAAATTTGCATATTTCATCCGACCAATAAAAGAAAAGTGTTTTTAATACAAAAAAAGTCAACCTTCAAATAATTAAGTTCAGTTATGGACTCAATACTTGGTCGGGAATCCTTTTGCAGAAATGACTGCTTCAATGCGGCGTGGCAAGGAGGCAATCAGCCTGTGGCACTGCTGAGGTGTTATGGAGGCCCAGGATGCTTCGATAGCGGCCTTAAGCTCATCCAGAGTGTTGGGTCTTGCGTCTCTCAACTTTCTCTTCCCAATATCCCACAGATTCTCTATGGGGTTCAGGTCAGGAGAGTTGGCAGGCCAATTGAGCACAGTAATACCATGGTCAGTAAACCATTTCCCAGTGGTTTTGGCACTGTGAGCAGGTGCCAGGTCGTGCTGAAAAATGAAATCTTCATCTCCATAAAGCTTTTCAGCAGATGGAAGCATGAAGTGCTCCAAAATCTCCTGATAGCTAGCTGCATTGACCCTGCCCTTGATAAAACACAGTGGACCAACACCAGCAGCTGACATGGCACCCCAGACCATCACTGACTGTGGGTACTTGACACTGGACTTCAGGCATTTTGGCATTTCCCTCTCCAGAGTCTTCCTCCAGACTCTGGCACCTTGATTTCCGAATGACATGCAAAATTAGCTTTCATCCGAAAAAAGTACTTTGGACCACTGAGCAACAGTCCAGTGCTGCTTCTCTGTAGCCCAGGTCAGGCGCTTCTGCCGCTGTTTCTGGTTCAAAAGTGGCTTGACCTGGGGAATGCGGCACCTGTAGCCCATTTCCTGCACACGCCTGTACACAGTGGCTCTGGATGTTTCTACTCCAGACTCAGTCCACTGCTTCCGCAGGTCCCCCAAGGTCTGAAATCGGTCCTTCTCCACAATCTTCCTCAGGGTCCGGTCACCTCTTCTCATTGTGCAGCGTTTTCTGCCACACTTTTTCCTTCCCACAGACTTCCCACTGAGGTGCCTTGATACAGCACTCTGGGTACAGCCTATTCGTTCAGAAATTTCTTTCTGTGTCTTACCCTCTTGCTTGAGGGTGTCAATGATGGCCTTCTGGACAGCAGTCAGGTCGGCAGTCTTACCCATGATTGTGGTTTTGAGTAATGAACCAGGCTGGGAGTTTTTAAAAGCCTCAGGAATCTTTTGCAGGTGTTTAGAGTTGATTAGTTGATTCAGGTGATTAGGTTAATAGCTCGTTTAGAGAACCTTTTCATGATATGCTAATTTTTGGAGATAGGAATTTGGGGTTTTCATGAGCTGTATGCCAAAATCATCAATATTAAAACAAGAAAAGGCTTGAACTACTTCAGTTGTGTGTAATGAATCTAAAATATATGAAAGTCTAATGTTTATCAGTACATAACAGAAAATAATGAACTTTATCACAATATGCAAATTTTTTTAGAAGGACCTGTATATTATTAGCACAACCTGTGCTAAATTGCATGCAATTGTTTGGCCGCTGCTGACCGTGACACAATCTCTGCTACATCTGTTGTGTTACATTTGCGCATCCTAAATATCTGTGACATTCAGCGCAATTTGTTTGGCTGCTGCTGACAGCAACATTACCTGTGCTACATCTCATGTATAACGTTTGCGCATCCTAAATATCTGTGACATTCAGTGTAATTTATTTGTGCATACACTTACAAAACCTGCGCTACTGTACGTGTGACATACCTGCAAGCATATATACCATTTAATATGCTCAAGGCGAGCAGTAAGGGACGGGGAAGTGGCCGTGCGGCTGATGGTGCATGAAGACGCTGTGGCCCTGGGCTTGGTGAAACTGTGCCTGCTGCCAGAGCACAAGAAACACACTCATCCACGATACCTAGCTTCATATCCCAGTTTGCAGGGCGGCGCAGGACACCACTCTCGAAGTCAGACCAGTTTGAACAGGTGGTCGGTTGGATTGCAGCAGATAATACTTCCAGTCGGTTAAGCACCACCCTGTCTTCCACAAAGTCCAGTTTCAGTAGCTAAGAGTCTGGTCAACAGAATCCTCACCTTGATCCTCCTTCCTCCCACCATGGAGAGTCTTGGCAAACAAGTGATCCCACACTCGGATATTCCGAGGAGCTCTTTTCATCACCATTCCTTGATTTGGGCCTCTTGCCAAGCCCGCTTGAAGAGGGACATGAGGAGATCTTGTTCACTGATTCCCAAACTTTTGAGCATCCACACTCAGAAGAAGATGATGGTGGGCAGGCCGGTTCTAGGTGAAATGGGGCCCTGGGGCAAAAAACAATAAGGGCCCCCCACACACTACAGAAATACAGCGCCCCATACCTCTTACATCCAGTGACGTCTCATTTGATGTAGATGTTCTCTGTCCTCGTCTTCTCCTTTCAGACTTTCAGACCACCATTTTGTCGCCATTTTCCGTCTCGGCAGTTTGACAACAAAAAAATAATCTTAGTTTACTACTTTTCCATCATCCTCCCATCTTCTGGAAAAATCATCCTACTACCCCCAATACTGTGCCGCTGTGCTCCCCAATACTATACTGCAGAAACAGATAATACTAGTACCACACAGAGCCCCCCATATAAAATACCCCTTCTTTGTGGCCTCAGTAAAAGCCCCCATAGTGCCCCATAATAATGTGCCAGTATCAAGTGCCTCTCCATGCCGCCCATGTGCCAGTAACAAGTGCCAAACCCCCCCATGTGCCAGTAACAAATGCCTCTCCATGCCCCCCATGTGCCAGTAACAAGTGCCTCTCTTCCCCGCATTTGCCAGTAACAAGTGCCTCTCTTCCCCCCATGTGCCAGTATCAAGTGCGTCCCCCCATCCTCCCCCATGTGCCAGTATCAAGTGCCAACCCCCCCATGTGCCAGTATCAAGTGCCAAACCCCCCCATGTGCCAGTATCAAGTGCCAAACCCCCCCATGTGCCAGTATCAAGTGCAAAACCCCCCCATGTGCCAGTATCAAGTGCCAAACCCCCATGTGCCAGTATCAAGTGCCAAACCCCCCATGTGCCAGTATCAAGTGTCAACCCCCCCATGTGCAAGTATCAAGTGCCAACCCCCCCATGTGCCAGTATCAAGTGCCAACCCCCCATGTGGCAATATCAAGTGCCAAACCCCCCCATGTGCCAGTATCAAGTGCCAAACCCCCATGTGCCAGTATCAAGTGCCAAACTCCCCATGTGCCAGTATCAAGTGCCAAACCCCCCATGTGCCAGTATCAAGTGTCAACCCCCCCATGTGCAAGTATCAAGTGCCAACCCCCCCATGTGCCAGTATCAAGTGCCAACCCCCCATGTGCCAGTATCAAGTGCCAACCCCCCCATGTGCCAGGATCAAGTGCCAAACCCCCCACCCACATGTGCCAGGATCAAGTCAAGTGCCAAACACCCCCCCCATGTGTGCCAGGATCAAGTGCCTCCCACTTCCCCATGTGGCAGTAAAAGTCCGGTATTAAAAACGAAACAAAAAACACTTATACTTTCCTCCATGACACAGCTATGTGATGCAGGCCTCTTCGAGCCTGTGTCCCGTGCTGTACGGCTCAAGCGGAGCAATGACGTCATTGTGCCGCCTGCACCGGACTCTGATAGGCTGCGGGCCTTGTGCCGGCAGCCTATCAGAGGAACAGGGAAGGGAGACGCCTCTCCCTCCCCTGCCCCACAGCACAGCCATCTGTATCGCTGTCCTGAGGATGGCAATACAGATGACTATGGAGATGAACGCTTCCACAATAGAAGCGTTCATCTCCCTGTGACCTTCCGGTGTCGGGTGGTTGGTTTGGGGGCCCCAAGGACTTGGGGGCCCGGTGGCAATTTCCCCCTTGCCTCTATGGAAGTGCCGGCCCTGATGGTGGGGAACGGCAATAAGTGTTTCACGAGGTGGATGATGATGATGATGAGACACCGTTGCCAATAAGTCAATGGCAATTAGTGTCTCAAGAGGTTGATGATGAGGATGAGACACAGTTGTCAATAAGTGAGGTTCTTGTTAGGTCAAGTCAGGAGGATGACCAAAATGAGGAAGTGGAAGAGGAGGTGGTGGATGATGAAATCACTGACCCAACCTAGGAGGGTGGCAAGCCGAGTGAGGACAGCAGTACAGAGGGGGAGGGATCCGCAGCACCACAACAGGCTGGAAGAGGCAATGGGGTGGCAAAAGGGAGAAAGTGGGGCACACCAAACAGGCCCGCAACTGTTCCCTGGAGCACCCCCTTGCAGCAATCTCCCTTGCCAAGGGGTAGGTGTTCCACATTCTGGCGCTTTTTTGAGGAAAGTGTGAACGATAAAATAATTGTCATTTGCAACCTGTGCCGTACCAAAATGAGCAGGGGCATGAACACTAGCAACCTCACCACCACCAGCATGATCCGCCACATGGCATCAAAGCACCCTAATAGGTGGGCCGAATCCCTGGGTCCACAATCTGGTGCGGGTCACACCACTGCCTCCTCTTCCCCTGTGTTACGTGCTGGCCAATCCCCTGTCCAAGAAGCAGGCCCGGATGCCTCCCGCCCTGCACCTGGACCTTCGAAAGCACCATCAGCTAGCACATCCATTTCTGTGTCCCAGCGCAGCGTACAGATGTCCATACCCCAGGCCTTTGAACAAAAGCACAAATACCCAGCCACCCACCCACAGGCCATAGCACTAGATGCGCACCTTTCCAAATTGCTGACCCTGGAAATGTTACCATTTAGACTTGTGGACACTGAGGCTTTCCGCAGCCTGATGGTGGCGGCCGTCCCTTGTTTCTCAGTCCCCAGCCGTCACTATTTTTCCTGGTGTGCCGTCCCCGCCTTACACCAGCATGTGTCTCGTAACATCACCCGGGCCCTGACCAACGCAGGTGTTAAGCAATGAAGGCATTGCTGGGTTTGTGCTAGGGGAGGCGGGGCCACACAGGGTTAAAAAGGCAGCTGAAAGTACCTGCTGCTGCACGATCGCCGGCACGTCTGAGGCAGAGCACTTCCGGGTTGTTCAGGTTCGGGTCGGGCAGCGCGTGCAGGTCGCATCATCGCGACTCCAAGTAAGACGAGGGCGGCGGCACTCTGGCGGGACACAGAGGGGGGGTGGCAGAGACCGGCAGGCGCGCTCCGGTCTGCTGGCCGGCGGACGGTGTGCAGTGCAGACCGCATTCCTTGGCCGCACGGCTCAGCGGCTGGACTTGTACTGCACAGCGCCACCTGGTGGCCACTGGCGGCTACGGTCGGGGGGGGTTCAGCGGCAGGCCGGAGATCTGGCATCAGGTATAAGCTGCCGCAAGTTAACCCCCCTCTGTTTGCATTAGAATGTCGCCATAGGCACCGCATGTTCTGTGGGGCGGCATGGTCGGTAAGTACAGTATTACAACGTTCGCCTGCACGCCATGAATGTCATTTAGGAGGTTTTTCAGCAGTAGGTGATTCTTAAAGACGCAAAATTGTTCATCCGATAATTACCCAGCAGCCTCATCATTCCCAGGCCGTCGCATCCACGCACCAGGTCTTCAGGCGACCGCACAATCAGGTCACATACAACTTACCATGGCCTCACTAGGCAGCGGTCTGGGGTGCGTTCCGTTGGCAGTCCCGGTCACCAGCCATTCCTTCTGGGCGGGGGGGTCAGAGTCTAGGTGCTGGTTTCAATAAAAATAAAAAAAAACAACCCATGTTCATGTTTTCACAGTTCGGGTCACATTGTGTGCCACCATTGGCATTTACAGAAGACAAGGTATGTATCAGGTTCCGACGTAGCACAAGCAGTCAGTCATCCATGGCGTTAAGTCCACGGTGGAGGGTTGGCCCACGCTTTAAAAAAAAAAAAAAAAAGTCTGTCACGACCTCAGACTCACATAAGTCCTGTCACGACCACGGGCATTCAAATGCGTCTGTCACGTCTTCAGACTTGCGATACAATCCTGTCACGACTACAGGCATTCGATAAAAGAAAAAAAAAAGAAAAAATAACCCTGTCACGACTACAGGCATTCGATAAAGAAAAAGAAAAAAAAAAAAACCCTGTCACGACTACAGGCATTCGTTAAAGAAAAAAAAAAAAACTGTCACGACTACAGACTCGCTATAAAGTCCTTTCACGTCCACAGGCAGTCTTGTCATACACAACGCGCACGTCCACAGGCTGGTCGAAGTCCTGTCACGCCTACAGGCACACCACTGCTCATCCAAACATCAGCACAAAGTCCTGTCACGACCACAGGCACACGTACCGGGACGTCTTCTCAGTCATGGTCACTCCACAGGTGCCACCTAGGGTATTCCGACACTGGCCAGGGCCTGTCCCGTCTTCGGGCCTCACAGCCCGCGAGACCACTGGGTGCTATCACGCAGGTGGCAGTAGCACGCTTGTCAGCCACGGCACCCGCAGGGCGGACAGGCCCCTCAGTGGCCAGGCACACGGACACGAGGTCATACTTCGCAGCTTGGGAAAAGGGGGGTTCTAATGGCTCTCAATTAATAACCAATAGGAAGATGTCGCAAGAATTCACACCTGGAGGCTCTTCCGCATCGCGGGATAGTGGGGACACCCAGTCTGAGCGAAGCGTGGGACCCTCATTACGTTCCTGGACCATCCCGAAATTGTCCGCTGAGCTGCGCCGAAGGGGCATCCCCTTTCCGGCATCAGCAAGAAAAGCCGAGTTGTATCGTCTTCTGATGTCAGATGTACCACCAGTGAGTCAGTACGAGGTTTCCATGGGTACCATTCAGACGTCGCTCACCCAACTACACGTGATCAACAGTATGGCGTCATCCATGTCAGACCTTCAGGCCAGAATGCAATCGGTGGAAGCCAGGTCTGCGGCGGCAGCATTAGCGACACCAACACCTGCGGAACCTGTGGCAGGGCCATCCGGCGCTTCGGGTGGGTCATTCCACTTTCCCTCAATCGCCCCGTCCCACTTCATTCCGGCCAGTATCAGGCAGGACATATTGGAGGGCAAAGACGTCAACCTGGCGTCCCTGCTCATTGCGACACATGAGGCCCCGGACAATAGAACCATTGCGTGTGGGGAGGTCTCGGTAATCCTGAAGTCTAAGGACGCTAGGCTTAACAGGAAATTGAACGTCTCGGAATTCGTTCTAGCGTTCAGCTTATATCGGGACGTGATTTGCACAGTCAACCCGCATAGGAGGGCCGAGCTAGATCTGTATATGTATAAGGTGGTGGAATTATGTTACAAATATGGCGGCACAGCATTCTTCGACTATCACCGGTCATTCTCAGCCAAAGCAGCAGCTGCCCTCATTCAGTGTCAGGCGGTGCTGGATTGGTCTGACATAGACACAGAATTGTTCTGCCGCCATTTTGCAGGGCTCAAAGCTCCAACCTGCACGGTCTGCAACTCGTACTCCCATACTACGGGTTGGTGTTCTCAGACGGGCCACATAGCAGAACTAGAGATGGCCCGAACTATCCGACGGCGAACAGTTCCCGGCGAACATAGCTTGTTCGCGTTCGCCTCTGCCGGGCGAACACATGCGATGTTCGGTCCGCCCCCTATACATCATCATTGAGCAAACTTTGACCCTGTACCTCACAGTCAGCAGACACATTCCAGCCAATCAGCAGCATACCCTCCCTCCCAGACCCTCCCACCTCCTGCACAGCATCCATTTTAGATTCATTCTGAAGCTGCAGTCTTAGTGAGAGGAGGGAGACTGTAACTGCTGCTGATTTAATTGGGAAATCGATAGCTAGGCTAGTGAATTCAGTGTCCACTCCAGTCCTGAAAGACTCATCTGATCTCTGCTGTAAGGACAGCGTCCTGACAGCACCCCAAAAAGCCCTTTTTAGGGCTGCAACATTAGTCTGCTTTTTTTTTTTCCTTTATATACATATTGCAGTTGCCTGGCCTGCCTGTGTGTGAGGAGCTGCAGGCCCACAGACTGTAGTGTGCCCACTGCCAGTGCTCACCCCTGTCATTCCGTGTGGCACAGGACTTTGCTTAAAAAAAGGCACTTAATTTTTACACTTTAATCTAAGGTTAGTTGCCTGCCAGTGTGTGTCAGGCTGACTTCCACTGACTGTAGTGTGCCCACTGCCAGTGCCCACCCCTGTCATCCCGTGTGGCACAGGACTTTGCTTAAAAAAAAGGCACTTCATTTTTACACTTTAATCTAAGGTTAGTTGCCTGCCAGTGTGTGTCAGGCCGACTTCAACTGACTGTAGTGTGCCCACTGCCAGTGCCCACCCCTGTCATCCCGAGTGGCACAGGACTTTGCTTAAAAAATAGGCACTTAATTTTTACACTTTAATCTAAGGTTAGTTGCCTGCCAGTGTGTGTCAGGCTGACTTCCACTGACTGTAGTGTGCCCACTGCCAGTGCCCACCACTCATACCGGCTGGCACAGGACTTTGCTTAAAAAAGGCATTTAATTTTTACACTTTAATGTAATTTCAGCTGCTTGCCTGCTGCTAGTGTGTGTCAGGCCGACTTCAACTGACTGTAGTGTGCCCACTGCCAGTGCCCACCCCTGTCATACCGAGTGGCACAGGACTTTGCTTAAAAAATAGGCACTTAATTTTTACACTTTAATCTAAGGTTAGTTGCCTGCCAGTGTGTGTCAGGCTGACTTCCACTGACTGTAGTGTGCCCACTGCCAGTGCCCACCACTCATACCGGCTGGCACAGGACTTTGCATAAAAAAGGCATTTAATTTTTACACTTTAGTGTAATTTCAGCTGCTTGCCTGCTGCTAGTGTGTGTCAGGCCGACTTCAACTGACTGTAGTGTGCCCACTGCCAGTGCCCACCCCTGTCATACCGAGTGGCACAGGACTTTGCTTAAAAAATAGGCACTTAATTTTTACACTTTAATCTAAGGTTAGTTGCCTGCCAGTGTGTGTCAGGCTGACTTCCACTGACTGTAGTGTGCCCACTGCCAGTGCCCACCACTCATACCGGCTGGCACAGGACTTTGCATAAAAAAGGCATTTAATTTTTACACTTTAGTGTAATTTCAGTTGCTTGCCTGCTGCCAGTGTGTGTCAGGCCCGCTTCCACTGACTGTAGTGTGCCCACTGCCAGTGCCAACCACTGATACCGGGTGGCACAGTAGCTTGCCGATAAATAAGGCATTTAATTTTTAGACAGTAGTCTAAATTCAGTTGCTTGCCTGCTGCCAGTCAGTGTGTCAGGCCCTCTTCCACTGACTGTAGTGTGCCCACTGCCAGTGCCAACCACTCATACCGGGTGGCACAGTAGCTTGCCGATAAATAAGGCATTTAATTTTTACACTTTAGTGTAATTTCAGTTGCTTGCCTGCTGCCAGTGTGTGTCAGGCCCGCTTCTACTGACTGTAGTGTGCCCACTGCCAGTGCCAACCACTGATACCGGGTGGCACAGTAGCTTGCCGATAAATAAGGCATTTAATTTTTACACTTTAGTGTAATTTCAGTTGCTTGCCTGCTGCCAGTGTGTGTCAGGCCCGCTTCCACTGACTGTAGTGTGCCCACTGCCAGTGCCAACCACTGATACCGGGTGGCACAGTAGCTTGCCGATAAATAAGGCATTTAATTTTTAGACAGTAGTCTAAATTCAGTTGCTTGCCTGCTGCCAGTCAGTGTGTCAGGCCCTCTTCCACTGACTGTAGTGTGCCCACTGCCAGTGCCAACCACTCATACCGGGTGGCACAGTAGCTTGCCGATAAATAAGGCATTTAATTTTTACACTTTAGTGTAATTTCAGTTGCTTGCCTGCTGCCAGTGTGTGTCAGGCCCGCTTCTACTGACTGTAGTGTGCCCACTGCCAGTGCCAACCACTCATACCGGGTGGCACAGTAGCTTGCCGATAAATAAGGCATTTAATTTTTACACTTTAGTGTAATTTCAGTTGCTTGCCTGCTGCCAGTGTGTGTCAGGCCCGCTTCTACTGACTGTAGTGTGCCCACTGCCAGTGCCAACCACTGATACCGGGTGGCACAGTAGCTTGCCGATAAATAAGGCATTTAATTTTTAGACAGTAGTCTAAATTCAGTTGCTTGCCTGCTGCCAGTGTGTGTCAGGCCCGCTTCCACTGACTGTAGTGTGCCCACTGCCAGTGCCAACCACTGATACCGGGTGGCACAGTAGCTTGTCGATAAATAAGGCATTTAATTTTTACACTTTAGTGTAATTTCAGTTGCTTGCCTGCTGCCAGTGTGTGTCAGGCCCGCTTCCACTGACTGTAGTGTGCCCACTGCCAGTGCCAACCACTGATACCGGGTGGCACAGTAGCTTGCCGATAAATAAGGCATTTAATTTTTAGACAGTAGTCTAAATTCAGTTGCGTAACCCTTACACTACCTGATCGATACAACATCATACCTGATCGTATACACACACTGGATGTTTTAAAGCACGTTATTCCAAACAATTTAGGAATGTTAGTTGATTTATGCCCTTTATGGATTAAAACCCGACTCTGCGTCCACTACGTAATTTTCCATGGGAGTTTTGCCATAGATCCCCCTCCGGCATGCCACAGTCCAGGTGTTAGACCCCTTGAAACAACTTTCTCATCACTATTGTGGCCAGAAAGAGTCCCTGTGGGTTTTAAAATTCGCCTGTCTATTGAAGTCTATGGCGGTTCGCCCGGTTCGCCAGTTCGCGAACATTTGCGGAAGTTCGCGTTCGCTGTTCGCGAACTGAAAATTTTATGTTCGCGACATCACTAAGCAGAACCAGCACTACCTTATTCAGCCCCAGGTCCATCAAATACCAAGCCAGCTTTCGGGGTAGATAAGTTAGGTCGTCCCATTAAATACCTTGGCAGGAGCCAGATATGTAACAATTATAACTACGCCATTTGTCACTACAACCAGTGCAGGTTGCTGCACCTGTGTGCGACTTGTTTCAGGGCCCATCCACGCACAGCGTGCCCTCAAAGGAATCAAGGCCCAACGTGACTAAGCGTGGTCAACGTGGGTCTGCTGGCGTTGTTCTTGGCTGAACATCCACACCCGGCCTGGGTCCAGTTCGTCATCCACGGCTTGACACACGGTTTCCATACAGGGCTTCTGGCGCTCCCTCAAACCACATTCGAATGTGACAATTTGCAGTCCGCAGCCAGAGACCCAGAGGCGGTAACTCAGTTGATCCACACTGAGCTAGACCGGGGGTACTTGATAGGGCCGTTCAACCAACCTCCCTTCGCATGCTGGAGAGTTAATCCAGTAGGCATCGTGACCGGCAAATTCAATAATAAAAAACGCCTAATCTATGACTTGTCCGCCCCACATTCTTTACACATACCAAGCTTGAACTCTCTGATTCCATCCCAGGAATTCACTATGAGATACGCATCTATAGACGAAGCTATACAGGTCATAATAAGATTAGTCAGAGGCACCTGGCTGTCAAAAGCAGACATCACCGATGCCTTCAAGTTACTTCCCATCCATCCTGAGTTATGGCAGTGGCATGGCATGAAATGGCAGGGTGCTTATTATTTCGCCAGTAAACTGACCTTCGGGTCAAAGTCCAGCCCCTGGTTGTTCGACCAGCTGGCCAGCGCGCTGCATTGGGTGTTGACCAACACCTTCAGGGCGAACCACGTCATCCACTACCTAGATGATTTTCTCCTGATAGAATCCCCAGATCAAGTACCTCAAGATCTACAAGTCCTGCGCACAGCGTTTTCAGACCTGAGAATTCCATTGGCCCCACACAAGGTGGAGGGACCCAGCACAGAGATCACCTTTCTAGGCATCCGCTTGAACACAGTGGACATGAAGGCCAGTCTTCCTCAGGATAAGCTGGCCAGAATCAAGACGGTCGTTCACAGACTAGCACAAGTGAGGGTAACCACCAGGGCAGATCTTCAGTCACTCCTTGGAATGTTGAATTTTGCCATGCGCATCATGCCGCAGGGCAGGTCCTTCATTTCAAGGCTCCTGGCACTCCTCCCGCTAGCACCCTGCAAAGACAGCCCAGTCCAGCTGGACCAAGACGCCATCGCTGACTTGTTAATGTGGGACAACTTCCTCTCCCAATGGAATGGGGTTTCCCTGTTCATCCCGGTGGCATCCAGTAATTCCCCAGTGATCCATACAGACGCCTCGCCCGCTGCCGGCTTTGCAGCCATTCATGGCACTCACTGGTTCGCCCAATCATGGCCGGTAGAGGTCACCAGCATCTCAGGGTTTTCAAGGAGTTCCTCACTCTTTGAGATTTATCCCATAGTAGCAGCGGCCGTCACGTGGGGGGCACAGTGGAGCAACCAGACAGTCCTGTTTCTGACCGACAATGAGGCTCTCGCTGACATCCTAATGAAGGGCAGGTCAGCCTCCAGGCACATCATGGCGTTTGTGCGAAAGCTGGTGTGGCTGGCTCTGCAAAACAATTTCAATTTCATATGCACACACATAAGTGGCCAACGTAATGTCGCAGCCGATGCTCTATCTCGGTTTAACTTTCCCCTCTTCTTTCAGGTCTTTCCAGAGGCAGATCTCTCCCAAACACCAACCCCGCCTCATGGCCAGCTATTGTTGGAGTAGCACCATTTCTCCAGATGGCTAAGAACCTCATGTCCGATTCTCTGTCCAGCAATACACAAAAGGCGTACAGGACTGCCTGGCGTTTGTTTAACAGGTTCAAATTCTCTTACCCTCCGGCCGGGGAAGGTCCTATCACTTACCTGCTGGCGTTTATAGCTTTTTGCCACTCACAGCTAAATCTATCTTATAGCACCATTAAGCTGTACCTCGCGGGCATACAGCATCATTGGTATGTACAGTTCCCGGATCAACCATCACTGTTCACGGCCCATCCAATCAAATCCTTGCTGAGGGGCATCCAGAAACAGGCCATCAAAAGAAGACCTGCCAGGCAACCTTTCACCAGCAACATGGTTAGGACAGTTTCTGACGCACTGGCCAAAGACCCCTTCGGCCAATATATTAGCTCACTCATCAGGGCGGCATTGTATCTGGCCTTCTATGGGTTCCTCAGGCCAGGTGAGTTCACTTGTGAAAAATCATCTAAAAAATTCTTGCGGAGGAACCAACTTTTTTGGGATGGTACGCACCTCATCCTCAGCTTGGACTCCAGCAAGACGGGCCGACCTGCGGAATCCGTGCAGGTCAGGTACTTTGTCACCAACAACAAGTGGTGCCCAGTGACGGTCCTACGCGAGTGGTTGCGGTATATCGGGAACATGCCCGCGGAGGCCCCCCTGTTCCTGCTGGATGGGTTTCCCTTGAACATTCAGACCTTCCTCAGATACGTTCGCCTTTTGGTCTCCTTGTCAGGGGGCAACCCGTTAGCCATCACCGGGCATTCATTTCGTATAGGTGCCGCTACAGGAAATGTCACTTGCATTCAATTATTTGTTGTTGTAATTTCACTTAGAATACACAGATCCTAACCTTTCCTGCATCCGTGTGGTTTTTGGCCCCTTCAGGCTACCCTCAATACAGCAATTCCGGCATAACTCTACTGCTTCAGGTAGGTACAGGTACGTAGTTCTCAGCCAGCCGATCCTGGCACAAGTGTTAAGCAATGAAGGCATTGCTGGGTTTGTGCTAGGGGAGGCGGGGCCACACAAGGTTAAAAAGGCAGCCAAAAGTACCTGCTGCTGCGCGATCGCCGGCACGTCTGCCCACCCAACCCCCCCTTTTTCATCACATAATCCACACTGGGGTAGCCCCCTTCAGGCTACCCTCAATACAGCAGTTCCGGCATAACTCTACTGCTTCAGGTAGGTACAGGTACGTAGTTCTCAGCCAGCCGATCCTGGCACAATTATTAAGAAGGTCCACTTAACGACTGACACATGGACAAGTGCTTTTGGCCAGGGACGCTACATTTCTCTGATGGCACACTGGGTGAACATTGTGGAGGCCGGGAGCGAGTCGTAGTCCGGGATGGCACAGGTGCTAACAACGCTAAGGATTGCAGGCCCTACTTCCATCAGGATTTCCGCCTCTACCTACATTAGTGGCTGCAACCCCCCCCTCTCCTCCTCCACCTCCTCCTCCACTTCCACCTCTGAATTCCCATCTTGCAGCACCAGTCAGCCATCAGTCAGTAGCTGGAAGCAGTGCAGCACTGCAGTGTGGAAGCGGCAAGAGGCCGTTCTGAAACTAATTTGCTTAGGTGACGAACAGCACACTGCCGCAAAGCTGATGTAGTGTATAAGAGACCAAATTGAGCTGTGGCTCTCCCTACTCAACCTAGAACCAGGCATGGTTGTGTCTGATAATGGCCGTCACTTGGTGGCGGCTTTGGAGCTCAGCAAGCTCACACACATACCATGCCTAGCCCACATGTTCAACTTAGTGGTTCAGCGATTTCTCAAAACCTACCCCAATTTGCCTGAGCTACTGATAAAGGCGCGCAGCATGTGTGCCCTTTTCAGAAAGTCATCTACAGCTGCCGCCGGTATGGCAACGCTGCAGGAGCACTTGCAATTGCCAGCTCACCGATTTTTGTGCGACATGATCACGCACTGGAACTCCACGTTCCACATGTTGGCCAGGCTTTGTGAGCAGCAGAAGGCAGTAGTGGAATACCAGCTGCAACATGGTTGTCGCCTTTCCAGTCAGCCTCCGCTCTTTACAAACGACGAGTGGGCATGGATGTCTGACCTCTGTGAGGTTTTCCGCAACTTTGAGGATTCAACACAGATGGTGAGCGGCGATGCCGCTATTATCAGCGCAACCATCCCACTTCTGTGTCACCTGAAACGCTCGCTGCTCACAATGAAGGGGGACGCTTTGCATGTGGAAGAGGTGTAAATGGTGGAAGACAGTACACAGGGTGATAGCCAGACCACTCTCAGTTCGTCTTCTCAGCACGAATTGGATGATGATGAGGAGGAGGAGCAGGAGACGGTTGCCCCAGCTACAGAGGGTAGTATCCATAGCAGGTTTTTTCCATCTGTTCAGCGTGGATGGGCAGAAGAGGAGGAAGAGGATGAGGAGATTGAGAGGACAGCAAAAAGTCTTTACTGTTGGGACTCTGGCACACATGGCTGACTTTATGTTATGCTGCCTTTCCCGTGACCCTCGCATTATACACATTTTGGCCAACACAGATTACTGGTTGTTCACCCTTCTCGACCCCTGCTACAAAGAGAACTTCTTATCTCTCATTCCTGTGGTGGAGAGTAGAGATGTCCCGAATAGTTTGCCGGCGAATAGTTCCCGGCAAACATAGCTTGTTCGCGCTCGCCGCGGCTGGCAAACATATGCGATGTTCGGTCCGCCCCCTATACATCATCATTGAGCAAACTTTGACCCTGTACCTTACAGTCAGCAGACACATTCCAGCCAATCAGCAGCAGACCCTCCCTCCCAGACCCTCCCACCTCCTGGACAGCATCCATTTTAGATTCATTCGGAAGCTGCATTCTTAGTGAGAGGAGGGATGGTGCTGCTGCTGCTGCTGATTTAATAGGGAAAGCGTTAGCTAGGGCAGTGTTCTGTGTCCACAGACTCATCTGCTGTAAGGACAGCGTCCTGACAGCACCCCAAAAAGCCCTTTTTAGGGCTGGTACATCAGTCTGCTTTTTTTAATTATATATATACAGTACAGACCAAAAGTTTGGACACACCTTCTCATTCAAAGAGTTTTCTTTATTTCCATGACTATGAAGGCATCAAAACTATGAATTAACACATGTGGAATTATATACATAACAAACAAGTGCAACTGAAAATATGTCATATTCTAGGTTCTTCAAAGTAGCCACCTTTTGCTTTGATTACTGCTTTGCACACTCTTGGCATTCTCTTGATGAGCTTCAAGAGGTAGTCCCCTAAAATGGTCTTCCAACAGTCTTGAAGGAGTTCACAGAGATGCTTAGCACTTGTTGGCCCTTTTGCCTTCACTCTGCGGTCCAGCTCACCCCAAACCATCTCGATTGGGTTCAGGTCCGGTGACTGTGGAGGCCAGGTCATCTGGCGCAGCACCCCATCACTCTCCTTCATGGTCAAATAGCCCTTAATTTTAAAGTTTTCCCAATTTTTCGGCTGACTGACTGACCTTCATTTCTTAAAGTAATGATGGCCACTCATTTTTCTTTACTTAGCTGCTTTTTTCTTGCCATAATACAAATTCTAACAGTCTATTCAGTAGGACTATCAGCTGTGTATCCTCCTGACTTCTCCTCAACGCCACTGATGGTCCCAACCCCATTTATAAGGCAAGAAATCCCACTTATTAAACCTGACAGGGCACACCTGTGAAGTGAAAACCATTTCAGGGGTCTACCTCTTGAAGCTCATCCGCGTCAAGGTTGTGCGTGTTGTGGCTTCACAAATGCTTTGCTGCATACCTCGGTTGTAACGAGTGGTTATTTCAGTCAACGTTCCTCTTCTATCAGCTTGAATCAGTCGGCCCATTCTCCTCTGACCTCTAGCATCCACAAGGCATTTTTGCCCACAGGACTGGATGTTTTTCCCTTTTCACACCATTCTTTGTAAACCCTAGAAATGGTTGTGCGTGAAAATCCCAGTAACTGAGCAGATTGTGAAATACTCAGACCGGCCCGTCTGGCACCAACAACCATGCCACGCTCAAAATTGCTTAAATCACCTTTCTTTCCCATTCTGACATTCAGTTTGGAGTTCAGGAGATTGTCTTGACCAGGACCACACCCCTAAATGCATTGAAGCAACTGCCATGTGATTGGTTGACTAGATAATTGCATTAATGAGAAATAGAACAGGTGTTCCTAATAATTCTTTAGGTGAGTGTATATGTGTGTGTATATGTATATATATGGGCCTATAACTGCCCATGTATGCCCCAGGTTTATAATGAGTATATATGTGTATATAGATGTGCCCCAAGTATCTATATAAATATATATACTTAAATGCGGCCTAACCAGCCCCCTCCTAAATGCCAGTTCCTGCAGGGGTGGATATGTCTCCAGGTGGCTGGTGACTTCAAAGGCTAAGGGATCAATAGATCTGAGGCCTTTTGTTGAGTTTCCCCAGCTTATCAGCCTAGTTACTATGCTCTCCCCCACCTTGTATTTGTGACATGGCTGGGCGTGTGGTGCTGCTAGCCTTAGGGGGCCAACTGGCTGTCCTGAGTGCAGGCATATGTCACAGTCACACTATGTGTCACGAGGGTATCAAGAGCCACGTCTGACTCCGTTATACCCGGGGTCAGGAAGTCGCAGCGGGTGGCTGCGCGCTCTATATCTAAAGATCACGGTGTTTCTTAGTGATTGTTTTCTGTGTTTGCCTTGCTATCCTTTTTGTCTCTCTCAGGGATCCGTAGCTTCTCCTCCTCAGCTGTTTCTTGTCTGCCACTCCCTACCTCCTTATATTCTCCCCTCACACTTCTCTAGTTGCCAGTTATAGAGCTTCCTGCCTGGACATCTATACTGACCCACTGGAGTGGTTAATCCTGGTTGTCGTTCCTGAGTGCTACCCTCCGGATCCCTGTTGGGCTTATTGTTGTCTCCTGTTGTCGCCCACCTGGGAATATATGTTGAGTCTGTGTTGTCTGTCCTCCCCTTGGTGTTTTCCCTTAGAGTTAGTGGTGCGGACTAGTGTTCCCATCGCCCTGTTCACTACCTAGGGCTCAGCTTAGGGAAAGCCAGGGCTTTAGGCACGTGATCGGCGTACGGGTGAGGAACCCGTCTAGGGACGTCAGGGCAGCCATGTGCCAGCCGCCAGGTGAGTCAGGGGTCACCATCTTCCCTCTCACTTGGGCAGGGCCTTCCTCGTTCCCTCCCTCTGTGTCACGTATGTGATAGCCACGCCGACCGTGATATTATAACTGGCCCTTACTTTTTGAGAAAAAAAAATAAAATAAATTTTTTTTAAAATTTTTTGTTTGTTGTTTTTTTTTTTCTCTCTCTACTTAGAATCCAATATGGATCCTATTGATGCCTTGGCAGAACAGCTTCAAAGCCTGTCTTTGAAGGTGGCAGGATTGAAGGCGTCTGTTCTCCAACAACAGCAGCAAATGCAGCAGACCGCACCCCCAGCGGTTGCTATGGGTAACCAGGTTGTCACTGAACCCAAGGTTGCTCTTCCCGACAGATTTTCTGGGGGAAGGGACAAATTTGCGACGTTCCGTGAGGCCTGCAAATTATATTTTAAGTTGCGCCCTTACTCCTCAGGTCATGAAGAACAGCGGGTAGGGATTGTCATTTCCCTGCTTCAGGGGGATCCGTAATCCTGGGCGTTCTCGTTACCCCCTGGTTCTCAGGCTCTTCGGTCAGTGGAGGGATTTTTTGGGGCTTTGGGTCTCATATATGATGACCCTGACCGAGTCGCCCTGGCTGAGTCGAAGTTACGGAGACTCCTACAGGGAGATCGGTCAGCAGAGGAATATTGCTCAGAGTTCCGTAGGTGGGCTACGGATACTCAGTGGAACGACCCGGCTCTCAGGAGTCAGTTCTGCTCTGGGTTATCTGAAAGGGTTAAGGATGCACTGGCGCTGTATGAGACCCCCCTTTCCCTTGATGCTGTTATGTCCCTCTCTATCAGAATAGATAGACGTCTTAGGGAGAGATCGAAAATTCCGGAGCAATTGGTTACCTCTCCCAAGCAACAGTCAGCCTGTACTGACTTAGATGAGCCTATGCAGCTAGGCGGAACTTCTCGTCAGGTCCGTCCTCCCGAGGTTCGCCGTAGGGGGGGGGCTTGTTTTTTCTGTGGGGGGAGGGGTCATTTCATTAATGTCTGTCCCTCCTTTCTCAAAAACAAAAGACCGTCGGAAAACTACTAACCCCGGGCTGTGCGGAGGATGTCAGCCGGGGGGTATACGTTTCCTCCATACGAACATCTCAATTTGTGTTACCAGCGGTCATTGTTTTTGGTGTTAAGACGGAGTCTATTTCTGTTTTTCTAGACAGTGGAGCAGGGGTAAACTTGATTGATGCCCATTTTGCCCGCACTATGGGTTTGTCTCTCTGTACGCTGCAGAGACCTATTCACGTATTCGCTATAGATTCTGCTCCTCTGTCTCAGAGAAACCTCACCCACATTGTTCGTAATTTACACCTTCGGGTAGGGGACCACCATAATGAGTGTCTTTCATGTTACGTTCTGGAGGGCCTTCCCTCTCCGGTGGTATTGGGTCTTCCCTGGTTGGTAGCGCACAATCCAGTGGTGGATTGGCAGGCCAGGGAGATATTGGAGTGGAGTGAGCATTGCAGAGAGAATTGCTTAAATAACAATTGCTTAATCGCCTCCATAGCTTCCCTACCTACATTTATTTCGGACTTTGAGGACGTTTTTTCTGAAAAGGGTTGTCAGAAACTACCACCTCATCGTCCTTATGATTGCCCGGTTAACCTGATTCCCGGGGCAAAATTACCCAAGTCCAGGTTGTATAATCTTTCGGGTCCCGAGAGACAAGCCATGAAAGATTATATCTCCGAGAGTCTGGCTAAGGGACACATCAGACCCTCTTCTTCACCCGTGGCTGCAGGGTTTTTCTTTGTTAAAAAGAAAGATGGGGGCCTGCGTCCTTGCTTAGATTTCCGTGAGTTAAACCAGATAACCATCCGTGACCCATACCCTCTTCCTCTCATTCCTGACCTTTTTAATCAGATTGCGGGTGCTAAGTGGTTCTCCAAACTTGATCTTAGGGGGGCCTACAATCTGATTCGTATCAGGGAAGGGGATGAGTGGAAGACAGCTTTTAACACCCCTGAGGGGCATTATGAAAATCTAGTTATGCCTTTCGGTCTGACCAATGCCCCTGCTGTCTTCCAACATTTTGTTAATGATATTTTTAGTCATCTCATCGGCAGGTTTGTAGTCATATACCTAGATGATATCTTAATTTATTCGGCTGATCTGAAAACACATGAGGTGCATGTCAGGCAAGTACTGCAGGTCCTACGGACGAATAAATTATATGTGAAAATTGAAAAATGTGTCTTCGCTGTTCAGGAATTACAGTTCCTGGGATATCTATTATCTGCTTCAGGTTTCCGCATGGATCCTGGGAAGGTCCAGGCAATTTTAGATTGGGATCTTCCTGAGAACCTTAAAGCCCTACAACGGTTTTTGGGTTTCGCTAATTTCTATAGAAAGTTCATTAAAAATTATTCAGTGATCGTTAAACCCCTTACCGACATGACTAGGAAGGGGACGGATTTTTCCAAATGGTCTGACGCCGCTAAAGATGCATTTTCCTCTCTAAAGGAGAGGTTTACCTCGGCACCTGTTCTAATTCAACCTGATGTCTCCCAGCCTTTTATTGTCGAGGTAGATGCGTCAGAGGTGGGAGTGGGAGCTGTATTGTCTCAGGGTCCGTCTCCTGGCAAATGGCGTCCTTGCGCTTTCTTTTCCAAAAAATTATCTTCTGCGGAGAAGAATTCTGATATTGGAAATAGGGAACTGTTGGCGATTAAACTGGCGCTTGAAGAGTGGCGTCACTTCTTAGAGGGAGCAATCCACCCCGTCACGGTGATTACGGATCACAAGAACCTTCTGTACCTAGAATCGGCTAAGCGTCTCACCCCTAGACAAGCTAGGTGGTCGCTATTCTTTACCAGATTTAACTTTGTAATCACCTATCGTCCTGGGGCAAAAAATACCAAGGCAGACGCATTATCTCGTAGTTTCCCTGGAGGGGGTAATGTTTGTGATCCGGTACCTATTTTACAAAGAGGAGTGGTTGTCTCTGCTGTACACTCTGTTCTAGAGGGAAAGGTGTTAGAGGCTCAGGGGGACGCCCCGGCCTCTTGCCCCTCAGAGAAATTGTTTGTACCGTTAAACCTGCGTCTTGAATTATTAAAAGAACATCATAATTCGGCACTTGCTGGACACCCGGGTAGTAAAGCAACCTTGGAGCTTTTATCTCGTCGTTTTTGGTGGCCAAGGTTGCGTCAGGATGTAATGGATTTCGTGTCTACTTGTGCACGCGCGAAAGTCTCTCATACACGTCCAGCAGGGTCTTTATTGCCACTTTTCATCCCCAATAGGCCATGGACACATCTGTCAATGGATTTCATCACTGACTTACCGTTGTCGGCGGGTAAAACAGTTATCTTGGTAGTAGTAGACAGGTTTAGCAAAATGGTACACTTTATTGCGCTACCCGCACTTCCTAATGCTAAAACTCTCGCTCAGGTGTTTATCAGTGAAATCGTGAAGCTTCACGGGGTCCCTTCCGATGTGGTTTCGGATCGGGGAACCCAGTTTATTTCTAAGTTTTGGAAAGCTTTTTGTTCCCGTTTGGGGGTTCACTTGTCCTTTTCCTCAGCTTTCCATCCTTAGTCGAATGGACAGACTGAGCGTACCAACCAAAACCTAGAAACATATTTAAGGTGTTTTGTGTCTGAAAACCAAGAGTTGTGGTCATCATATTTACCGTTAGCTGAGTTTGCCATAAATAATCATTATCAGGAGTCCACTGGCAAGTCACCATTCCTTGGTGCATACGGTTTTCATCCCCAATTTTGTACTTTCAAAGAGGGGGGGTCTTCTGGGGTTCCCGAAGAGGAAAGGTTTTCTTCATCTCTTTCATCGGTATGGCAGAAGGTGTAAGTTAACTTGAAAAAGATGAGTGGTAAATATAAATGCATGGCCGATAAGAAACGGTCGCCAGGTCCGGACCTAGGAGTGAATGACTATGTGTGGTTGTCTACTAGGAATATTAAGTTGAAGGTTCCTTCTTGGAAACTGGGTCCTAGGTTCATTGGTCCCTATAAATAGTAGCCGTCATTAACCCTGTGGCTTTTCGCCTGGAGTTACCTCAGACTTTTAAGATCCATAACGTCTTCCATAAATCGTTACTCAAGAAGTATGTTCCACCTCTAGAACCATCGCCGCTGCCACCTCCTCCTGTCATTGTGGCTGGTAATCTGGAGTTTCAAATAGCCAGAATTGTTGATTCTCGTCGGGTCCGCCGCTCTCTTCAGTATCTGGTGCATTGGAGGGGTTACGGTCCCGAGGAAAGAATGTGGGTTCCAGCGTCAGAGGTAAACGCCAACAGGTTAATTCAGACTTTCCATGCCTCTCATCCGGAGAGACCTGGTCCTGAGTGTCCGGAGGCCCCTCGTGAAAGGGGGGGTACTGTCACGAGGGTATCAAGAGCCACGTCTGACTCCGTTATACCCGGGGTCAGGAAGTCGCAGCGGGTGGCTGCGCGCTCTATATCTAAAGATCACGGTGTTTCTTAGTGATTGTTTTCTGTGTTTGCCTTGCTATCCTTTTTGTCTCTCTCAGGGATCCGTAGCTTCTCCTCCTCAGCTGTTTCTTGTCTGCCACTCCCTACCTCCTTATATTCTCCCCTCACACTTCTCTAGTTGCCAGTTATAGAGCTTCCTGCCTGGACATCTATACTGACCCACTGGAGTGGTTAATCCTGGTTGTCGTTCCTGAGTGCTACCCTCCGGATCCCTGTTGGGCTTATTGTTGTCTCCTGTTGTCGCCCACCTGGGAATATATGTTGAGTCTGTGTTGTCTGTCCTCCCCTTGGTGTTTTCCCTTAGAGTTAGTGGTGCGGACTAGTGTTCCCATCGCCCTGTTCACTACCTAGGGCTCAGCTCAGGGAAAGCCATGGCTTTAGGCACGTGATCGGCGTACGGGTGAGGAACCCGTCTAGGGACGTCAGGGCAGCCAGGTGCCAGCCGCCAGGTGAGTCAGGGGTCACCATCTTCCCTCTCACTTGGGCAGGGCCTTCCTCGTTCCCTCCCTCTGTGTCACGTATGTGATAGCCACGCCGACCGTGATACTATGATGTCACATCCCTGAGGAGGGGAGAGGTGAGCTGTTTCTGAGGCTGATATATGAGCTCCAAGCCAGGAACACAAGGGCTCTTGGAACTGGACTACAAACAGAGACACATGGGAGAGAGCAGCTCCATGACGTGCCCCTGGAGATAGCCTAGTAACCCTGAAAGGGCTAAGTATACCCCTGCAGCAGTAACCCCTTCACTGCTGCCCTGATTAACCCCTACCTGTCTAGCCCCTACCTACTCCTCACATACCCCCTATATCCCCAACAATAGTAACTCCTTCCCTGCCACCAACACATCCCATTGAAATCCCTATCCCTGCAGGCCCTGTCCTACATTTCCCCTGCGGTACCCCTGAATCTGTGGCCTGCATTAACTCTTGCAGTGTCACCATTAACCCCTTGTTTCCCCCCATAGGGACAGTGTTTAGAGCCAGGAGGTGGGACGGTTTTTGTATGTGAGTGTAATTGTATAGATAGTGTGTGGGGTGGAATTGGGATTGTGTGTAGTGTAGTGTAGTATTATCTGTGTTGTAGGTGTTTATTGTAATAATATTACTGTACTGTGATGTGTGCGTCTATATGTATATATATATATATCTATAACCATTGATCTATAGATATATATAGATATAGCGTATTAGTAGATTATTGTGTAATAAATATTTTATTATTTAAGGGCACAGTTTCTGGTCCATTATTATAGTACAGTAAGGCGCAGGCAGTTGGCTTTCAGCGCAGCGTGCAGGCAAGGCAGGGGTGCATATGTTATATTATATTAAGGGAATAAATGGGTGGGGTCACAGTAGATGACTCACGCTTATTTAGGAATATTAATTATTGGTATTGACATAAATATTGGTAATTAATAAGCCCCCCTTAACATTGGCGAGCTAGGCCCACTGTTGAGATTTGGTGTCTGTGTTTGGCCTTGGTGTGGGAAATCGCTTATTCTGTGAATTATCGGTCGAGAGAGACGCTGTCAGTGGTTTCTTCGCATCCAGTACCGGATAATTCGGACAGAAAAGCGTAATTCGTCCTACAGAGCTAGGCACAGACCAAAATCTATAACAGAGAATCTAAATCTTTCTGATTGTTTTGAGGTGTACTAATATCTTGACAATTGCTTTGCATGAACGCTGAAAAAACGCTCAAGTGTTGCAAAGGAAGAAGGAGTCATAGTCACGGTCACTGGAGGAGATCCATCGCCGTTGGAGCTGAACAGTCGTCCGGCTGGTCGGAAGAAGGCGTTCCTGGTACTAGAAGACCTTCTCCATGCAGCACACAAAAGGACAAGGAAGGACAGCTCCAAAGAATGATGGCCTGTCAACAAACCGTGAGTATGGACTTCCCCACACTGCTACACTTGAGCAAACATAGCACCTTCAACCCCATCATCCCCACCACTTAAAAGTCAGCAGAAATGCTGTGGTCCGATTTGTTAGCACAGGCTTGTAGTTATGACAAGCTATGTGTTAACAAACGGACAGTGTTGAATAAGGCCACCAAACGGTTTCAGATGCTAGCCAAACTTGTGCATACATTTGAGGTTAGCATCTGCAAGCCAAAGGAAGTTGCGCTGGTGTCTCGGTCAACAGAGACAATTCCTCTGACCATTCACTGCCAGTGCTGTGCCAGTAATTCGGACCAGGTTTCGGCATTGCAGGCCCAGCTGGCAGAGAATGTACAGTCTACCGTAGACCGAGATGCACAGGTGGCTAGAATAGAGTCACAGTTAGTAGAGCTGCAGAGGCAGAAGGAGGAAATTGAGGCTAAGTTGACTAAGCCTCTACTGACTGCCTCTACTGACGTGACGCTAGCCAAACTGAAGGCTCAGGTTGCTGTAAGCTCCCAGCTAATGTCTGGCATGCAACAAGTCATCACCAATTTTGCCAAAATGGTGCCGGCCCTTTCTTTTTCCTTAAAGTCAGGGCCAGAATCTCCCAAAATTTTGCCCTGTGCAGGGCAAAAAGGGGGGAGATTAGTCTGTGACAGACAAAAAGGGGGGAGATTGGTCTGTGACAGGCCGAATCTCCCAGAATCCGAGCCTGTACAGACTAACAGACATTTTTCCCTGACTTTGGGAAAAATAACTGTTGTGAAGAGTGCGTCCCTGAGAATGGAACAGTACAGGAAAAGGGATCACGGTTGCAGTGTGGACGGACCTAAGCCATGCAGGGCAAACATCAAATGTTTTGCATGTGGTGGCTTGGGTCATATAGCAAAGCACTACAAAACAAGTAAGAACAAAGCACACAGGACAGAAAGCCCAATCAGGTGCTTCAGATGTGGGAACAAAGGACACATTGCAAGGAATTGCCCTTGTCCAAGTAATTGCAATGTGTCCAGTGATGGGATCCAGGTAACAAATCGTGCAGTGGGGTCTAGTCAGCTTGGCCATAAAGGAGTTACACCTCAGCGGCATATGCCTCACCAGGTGCTGGGGGGTCAGAATGGCCAAACTAGGCTATGCAACATTTGAAACCCCTGTACTATTTGTTACACCGTCTGTTCCCCGTGTATGTCCATGTTGTGTGTTTGTTACCTTTTTTTATGTTATTTTATGTGTACGGCAGAGGTCCTTGTTTATGAATGTGTCTCACCCTGCTGATTTTTGACATTCCCCGCTGTGAGTCCAGTCGCTGCTGTTTTGATTCATTCTTGTGTCCCCTTGGAGTAGAACAGTGTTATACTGTGCATCGGGAAAGTATAGGTTCGCGAGCAGATAATTTTACACGGTAAGTCCTGCTGGTCGGGAGAAGGTGTTCCGGATTAAAGGACCTTCTCCATGCAGCACACAAAGGATGGTGTAATATTATTCTGGGCAGCCAGGGTCTCAGATCGATACAGATAACACTGTTGTGCTCAAGGTTTTCGTTGGGGCTGTGTTATACTGGGGACTAGGGCGGACAGGCAACATTGGTGAAATGTTGCGCCGCACACTTAATTCTGGTCCGATCAGGTGGCACAGCTCTGATTGGGATTGGGCGCAGGGTGATTGGCAGTGGAGTGTGGACTGTGTTCTTGTGTTGTGGAGTCCTGAAGAGTCTAGGCAGGACTTATGCCATGGATTCTGCCGGCCTCCACAAAACATGATGACGGGGGAAATCAGCTTGAGTACACATGAGTGGACAGGGATACAGTGCCATCAATTACTAGATGGTGCTTCATCCACAGCTCCCCTAAGATATCCTAACTTAGTAAGCTACCCATCCTGATCTGTTGGTGCAGACGGATGGGGAGACGCGGTTGGGTGTTCTCACACCAGTGTTGGGATAACAAGGGGTCCTGTGAGATGGAGGTCAGCCCAATACCTTTCTCTACTCATGGATCAAAGGTATTGGAGATGGGTAGGACAATTAACTGCACCGTGAGGGGAAATCCACCAGGAGCGCCTGGTATTTTCTTCTATTCCAGGTATTTGCTACGGAGCAGAGGAAAAATACCCAGATAACTGCTATCTGCCCTGACATTCTTGTGAGGCTCCAGAGGATCCCACTGGATTTTGGCAGTTTAGCGACCCTTGTACAGGAGACAGAGAACTGTGTCACAATCCAGCGGGAGCATTCTCATTGCGCTGGAGAAAGATTTGATTGTGTTCAGGTGGAAGAACGATTACAGTACGGTTTCTTATGGTTCTGGTCAACATCATCCACTTGGGACTGTGTCTAATGTATCGGAGGGCCAAGAGACTTGCAGACCGATCAATCCAGAACCAGACAGAACTTCACGAACTCAACCGCCAGAGGCTCAGGTCTTAATATCACCAAAGTCCTGGAGCCAAAAATCCAAGAGACATGACAGTTCGTGTGGGGGTCCAGGATGAAAAATCTCAAATTATCCTGAGACCCCATGGAGTGGAAAATTTTCCTATGAGGTTTTGGGATGTAAATATGCCATCCTGAGACCTCATAGTATTGTTTAAAAATGTCCTTGGGTTTAGGTGGGTTGGTGGAGGGGAACTGTGTATGTGTTTTGTGCGAATGCGGACAAGAGTAGGGCACACTAGGGACAGGCCCCCTCTGTTCGCCATTTGCCACCTTGAACCCAGGAACGGTGAAGTTCATAAGGGAAGGACTGGATGGGTAGTGTGGCGGAGTTATTTCCCGCAGGTAGAATTTAGATACCATGACATCACCTCACTTAATGAAAAATCTGACCTGCCTTGTAAAGACCTACTCATCTGTCCATGGGAGATCCGCACTCATCCTTTAATCAAGACGGAACAAGGGATGTCGGACGAAAGTCTTGCTTTAAGAAAGTTGGCGCAGATGGAAAATTGAGACTGTGAGGTTGAAACCGCTCCAGGTTCCTTGGGGGTGGACAACACCTGAAGATCGGCATTAATACCGAGAGACTTTGGGGGTGTGGTCACTCCAAACTCATTGGGGGTGGCCGACACCGGAAGATGGTTCCCTGAAAGAAAGGCCGGTTCTGTGAGGGTCAAGCCACTCCTGAAGTCAGGAAAAGACGACAGTAGGAGGGGCTGATACCGGAAGATGGAAGAAAAAGACGTCCAGAAAGTTCCTGCGAAAAGAAGAAGACGACGGTATATCCTGTGGATGGGGGAGGCTGGTTACAGTGAAGAGCAGGTCGGCGGAAGTAGGTCGGAATAGGTGATGTCTATGTACCTAAGGACCAAAGTGTACTCCAGTTCTTCCTGACCTGTCACCAAGAGTGGGGTTAAGGGGGCAAATACATCCTAACCCTTCCCTCAAGTTATTGTCGTGTAATTTGACAACAGGGGGATTGTAGAGGTAAGTCAGGTGGTCGTATGTATATAGATATATATATGTATCTGCCCCTTCATTGATATGTGTATGTATGTATATGGGCCCCCTTATATGGCCAATAGGGATATATATTCCCTGTATGGCCGTGTATATATTCCCTCTTATGTAGATGTATATATGAAGATGTGTGTATGCAGTGCATACATCTGTATATGTGTATCTGCCATGGCTCTCCCCCAGGTATATATATATATATATATATATATATATATGTATATATATATATATATATATATATATAAAAAAAAGGAAGAAGGCGGCGGCACTGGAAACAAGCAAAAATGGGTGCTATGTCCAGGGATATTGCTGCTTACCCCAGATGAACAAGAACGAAGAAAGGACAGCACTCCAAGTAAAAATATGATGGTCTTTAATCACCCATGTAGATGGCAACGTTTCAGCTCCAAACAAGAGCCTTTCTCAAGGCTTGAGAAAGGCTCTTGTTTGGAGCTGAAACGTTGCCATCTACATGGGTGATTAAAGACCATCATATTTTTACTTGGAGTGCTGTCCTTTCTTCGTTCTTATATATATATATATATATATATATATATATGTGTATATGTATATATATATGGGCCTATAACTGCCCATGTAAGCCCCAGGTTTATAATGAGTATATATGTGTATATAGATGTGCCCCAAGTATTTATATACATATATATACTTAAATGGGGCCTAACCAGCCCCCTCCTAAATGCCAGTTCCTGCAGGGGTGGATATGTCTCCAGGTGGCTGGTGACTTCAAAGGCTAAGGGATCAATAGATCTGAGGCCTTTTGTTGAGTTTCCTCAGCTTATCAGCCTAGTTACTATGCTCTCCCCCACCTTGTGTTTGTGACATGGCTGTGGATGTGGTGCTGCTAGCCTCAGGGGGCCAACTGGCTGTCCTGAGTGCAGTCATACGTCACATTCACACTATGATGTCACATCCCTGAGGAGGGGAGAGGTGAGCTGTTTCTGAGGCTAGCCCCAAGCCAGGAACACGAGGTCTCTTGGATCTGGACTACAAACAGAGATACATGGGAACAGCTCACTGAAGGAAGAGAGGCAGAGCGCCACATGCCCCTGGAGATGGCCTAGTAACCCTGGAAGGGCTAAGTATACCCCTGCAGCAGTAACCCCTTCACTGCTGCCCTGATTAACCCCTACCTGTTTATCCCCTACCTACCCCTCACATACCCCCTTTATCCCCAACAATAGTAACCCCTTCCCTGCTACCAACACATCCCATTGAAATCCTTATCCCTGCAGGCCCTGTCCTACATTACCCCTGCGGTACCCCTGAATCTGTGGCCTGCATTAACTCTTGCAGTGTCACCATTAACCCCTTGTTTCCCCCATAGGGACAGCGTTTAGACCCAGGAGGTGGGGCGGTTTTTGTATGTGAGTGTAATTGTATAGATAGTGTGTGGGGTGGAATTGGGATTGTATGTAGTGTAGTGTAGTATTATCTGTGTTGTAGGTGTTTATTTTAATAATATTACTGTACTGTGATGTGTGCGTCTATATGTATATATATCTATAACCATTGATCTATCGATATATATAGATATAGATATAGCATATTAGTAGACTATTTTGTAATAAATATTTTATTATTTAAGGGCACAGTTTCTAGTCCATTATTATAGTACAGTAAGGCGCAGGCAGTTGGCTTTCAGCGCAGCGTGCAAGCAAGACGAGGGTGCATATGTTATATTATATTAAGAGAATAAATGGGCCCCCTTAACACCTCAATTGATTCATTTGCATATTTTGGACAATCAAAAGGCTGCCCTAAGGGAAAATATCTATTCCCTTACGTCCTACCAGCAGCACAGATGGGGTTAACCACCCCCCGTGGACTGGTAGGACCGGCGGAATTTTAATGAGCCCAAGTAATAATTAAACACTTAAACCTCCCCTATAAAGGAGGGAATCACCTCCAGCCCATTGTATTTTTTTCTGTCCTCCGGACAGGTGGACTGGGCGGTGATTCCCCCTCTCTTAGGGGGGAATCTTTTTTCATTTTATCTGCGGACTTTGCCTCCGCTTTTACTAGATGGTTTGTCCGGCAGCTTACCTGCTTCGCTGCGGTGCGTTTTTCGGCGTTCTCGGTCCCCTTCCTTGCGGCCGCTGGGCGCCGCCATCTTCCGGAAGTGATGTTGGAATCTCTGAAGTCACTTCCGTAATTTTTCCTTGCGATGCGATTTTGCGTCCTTTTGCTATTTTTTTATATGTAATTCGCAATTTTTCCTCCGGTTGTAGGATTTATAGTATTCCTTCCTGGGGGGGAAACTTTTTATTTACTGATATGTGTTTTCTCCTTTAAGGGCGGGGACTCGGTTCTGAGCCCATCCCCTCCCCTATTTAAGGAAGCATTGTGCACCAGGTCGTTCTCTGTGACTGAACAGGCTTTTTAAGCTAGCTCCCAGAGTCCTATAAGCTGGTGTTCCTCCACTTATTGGTGCCTTATTTCTGGTCCTCATTTTCAGCTTCCGCCGGTCTGCCTTTCTTTTACCTTTCTCCTGAAACATTTATTTGTTGTTTACAAATGTTTTACTTGTCCTTTTTTTCCCGCAGTGATGTCGTCTCCAGGGGATTCGAATGGCAGAAAGGCGGGTTCCAAGCGGAAACATTTAACGTGCTATGATGTAGCATGCTTTTGGAGGATAGCTGTCCCTACTCCAGGTGTGACGGCTGCCGTCCAAGGGTCCAACCTTCCACCGAACCTACGATGCAGGATATGTATCAGTGGGTGAAGACCTATGTTGATGGATCCATCAAAGGGGTTATAAACCTGCTGGATGAAAGGCTTCCTACTCAGACTCCTATGGAGTCTTCAGCTCCAGTAGAGAGACCTTCCGTAGTCTCCTTGGGTTGCTCCTCCTCGGATGAGGAGGAGCTTACTTCATGCTTCTTTCCTCCTGATAAGACGCAAAAGTTACTTAAGTCCATCAGGTCGGGGGACCATGATGTTGACCTGGGGGAGTCCTCTTATCCCGCTAGTCGGGAACTTCGTGTCTTTAAAGCGGATGAGACCTTCCTCTCTGTCATGCGCACAGAGTGGAAGAAACCCGAAAAAGGTCTGATTCTAACTAAAAGATTCAGAACCATGTTTCCGATGGCTAAACCCTTGGTGGAATCGTGGAGTTCCATTCCCAAGGTGGATATGGTTATTGCCAAACTGTCAGCGCACTCTGGTTCCTGCGGACGATGGGTCGAGTCTGCAGGATCCCCTTGACAAGAGAGTAGAGTGCACACTTAGGAGAGGTTATACGGCAGCTGCAGCTTCCGTGTCTACGGCCATCGCTGCTACAGAAGTTTCTACCTTCCTCCGGTCTCGATTAAACCAGATCCAGATGTATGTGGATCAGAAGGTGTCTCGGGATGATATTCTGGCGGCTTTTAAGACTGTCAACCCGGCGATGGATTTCCTGTCTGATACAGAGCAACAACAGCTGAAGTTGGCGACCAAAACCATGGCCCTGGTGTCAGTGGCCCGCAGGCCTTTGTGGCTTAAGCCTTGGGTCGCTGACAATTCCTCTAAATATAATTTATGTAGCCTTCCCTTTGAGCCCAACCGTTTGTTCCGCTCAGAGTTGGATAAGATTATGGAAGACCTGTCAGATAAAAAGGGGAAGAGTCTTCCCCAACAGTCCTTTCGGGGGCGGGGCAGACAAAACCATGGTGGTAGGTCTGACCAGCAGTCAAGAGCCCGGAGGGACCGGGGAGCACAGAGAAGAGGTTCGTGGCGCTCTCGTGAAGGAGCCAAGGATAAAAAAAATCCACCTCCTGACTACGGGCCTCCTCGAGGCTCTTGGATGACTCCCGTTACTCCTGCCGTCCTGCCAGAAGACTTCCCCACTCCCCTGCCTCATATTCCCATCGGAGGTCGTCTCTCCCACTTCAAAGACATCTGGATCCGAGAGATTTCGGATCCCTCGGTCATAGATGTTATCTCAGAGGGGTACTCAATCAATCTTCTTCCTCTGCCTCCGGACAGGTTCATCAGCACCAAACTTCTACAGGCCGCAAGGCAGTCGGTTCTGGAGGCTTACATTCAGGATTACATCATAAGGGGTCTCTGGAGGAGGTTCCGGCAGGGGAACGGGGCTTAGGGATTTACTCACCAGTGTTTCTGGTTCCCAAGGCGTCAGGGGATCTCCGGATGTTTATCGATTTGAGATTTTTCAATCGATACGTAAGGAAAGTAAGGTTCCGTATAGAAACCATCAGGTCAGTGGTTAACGTTCTCAATCCTGGGGATGTGATGGCAACCCTGGACCTCAAGGATGCATATTTGCACATCCCGATTTATCCTGCTTCCAGGAAATATCTCAAGATCACGGCCCAGGTGTCGGGTGTCACCAGACACCTTCAGTTTGTTGCCATACCCTTCGGCATTTCTTCTGCCCCTCACACTTTTACCAAGGTGGTAGTTTCCGTGGTGGCGGCTCTAAGACTCCAAGGACTGACCATCGTTCCTTATCTGGACGATTGGCTTTTAAAAGCCTCTTCCTTTGTGGTCCTGACCCACCATCTTCATGAAGCGATTTCCTTTCTGTTCCGCCTAGGGTGGATGATCAACTGGCAGAAGTCGAACGTGAGCCCATTGACTTCAGTAAGATATTTAGGCTTCATAATCGACTCCGTTAGGATGTCTCTTTGGTTGACCCCAGAAAGAAGATCCCAAATGCAGAACACGACACAATTCCTATCCGTGCCTCGGCGAGTTCCAATTCGGACTCTCATGAAGATGTTGGGGCTCATGTCAGCGTCTGCGGAAGCAGTCCCTTGGGCCTTATGGCACCTCCGGCCGCTGCAGTCGGAGGTCCTCTCCAAATGGAATGGCAGCCCCGCCGGGCTGAACTCCCTGTATTCCCTGTCTTGGCAAACTCGGCATTCCCTCAGATGGTGGAGCCATCTTTTAGACGGGAAGTCTATGACCCAGCCAACCTGTGTCATATTGACAACAGATGCGTCCCAAGTAGGCTGGGGCGCTCATCTAGACGGTTCTCCAGTTCACGGATCCTGGTCTCCTCAGGAGCGTCTCCTCTCATCCAATCTCCGCGAGATTCGAGCTATCCGGCTAGCCCTCCTTCACTTCGCCCCTCAGATCCGGGGCAAAGCGGTGAAAGTCGTCAGACAATATGACTGCGGTACTTTACATCAACAAGCAGGGAGCCTTAAGATCACTTCCCCTCTTATCAGAGATCGGCGTGATTCTGGATTGGGCAGAGTTGAACCTTTCCCACTTATCTGCGATCCGCATTCGAGGCTCCCTCAATATGATAGCGGATCGGTTGAGCCGCGGTCTTCCAACAATGGAGTGGTCTTTACATCCGGAGATATTCAAGCAGATAGTCCTCAAGTGGGGAATGCCAGAGGTGGATCTTATGGCAACAAGGTTCAACGCCAAGATGCTCTGTCATAGATGCCATAGATGCTCTGTCAATATTCTGGAGGTTCAGGCTGGCTTACATCTTCCCTCCATTTTCCATGATTCCGAGGGTATTGATGAAAATCCGTCAGGATCAAGCCTCGGTGATAGCTATCATACTGTTTTGGCCGAAGAGATCCTGGTTTACCCAGCTCACCCAAAAGAGTTGAGGGCAATTTTGGAGACTCCCCCCTCAGCAGACCCTGGTGTCGTGGGACACTCACCTCTGCTCAGATCTGCACAGGTTCAACCTGACAGCCTGGAGGTTGATCAGTCCCTTCCCATAATAGAAGGGCTTTCAGAGTCGGTCCTGAGAACGCTGTCTCATTCAAGAGCAGACTCTACTAAGAGAGCCTACTCACAGATTATGAGGATATTCTCTTCTTGGTGTTCCTCAAAGGAGGTGGCGTCTGCAGATCCGCCCCTCCCCATCATCCTTCAGTTTCTGCAAGATGGCCTTGACAAAGGCCTTGCTCCATCTATCTTGAGGGTTCAAGTTTCAGCCATTTCAGCTTGTCTCAACAAGTCTTTTTCTCAGGACATGCTCATCAAACAATTCCTTAAAGGAGCTGATAGATTAAAGCCTACAGTACTGAAACCCATTCCTCAGTGGGATTTATCAGTAGTTCTCAAGGGGTTAGCATCTCCCCCCTTTGAGCCTTTGGAGGAGGTAGATTTCAAGTTAGTCACATGGAAACTTGTCTTTCTCCTTGCTGTGACTTCGGCCAAGAGGGTCTCTGAGCTTCAAGCTCTTTCAGCGCACGAGCCTTATACCATTTTTTTGCAAGACCGGGTCCTTTTAAGTTTTCTCCCGTACTTTAGGCCTAAGGTTCCTTCTTTCCAGAATATCAACCAGGGGATATCCCTCTCGGTTCTTTCCAGACCTTCTACCTCCTCCGAGGAACCTGCTATACATCCTTTGGATGTCTTGAGATGCCTCCGGATCTATGTGGATAGATCAAAGGAGTTCAGGAAAGATGAAAATCTTCTAATCCTGTTTGCCGGTAAGTTTAAAGGCTGTAAGGCGTCTAAACCATCTATCAGTCGATGCATTAAGGAGGCTATTAGGGAATCCTTTGTTTCCCAATCTCTGGACCCTCCGGGGTTTATAAAAGCCCATTCTACGAGGGCTGTAGCTACTTCTTTTGCCGAGAGGAGTTTTCTTCCGCTCGACATGAATTGCAAATCTGCCTCCTGGAGCTCTGTTTGCAAATCTGCCTCCTGGAGCTCTGAATCAACATTCATCTCCCATTATAGACTTGATGCCAGATTAGCTGAGTACTTGGCCTTTGGGCAGACTATACTTAGTTCTGCCAGGCATGATGGCCCTCCCTAGGGGTTCTTCTTGCTATCTCCCCATCTGTGCTGCTGGTAGGACGTAAGGGAATTGTTAATTTCTAACGATAAGTTGTTTTCCCTTAGTCCTAACAGCAGCAAATTTCCCACCCTAGTAAGATTTATTTTTCTTGCTATAACACAATGGGCTGGAGGTGATTCCCTCCTTTATAGGGGAGGTTTAAGTGTTTAATTATTACTTGGGCTCATTAAAATTCCGTCAGTCCTACCAGTCCACGGGGGGTGGTTAACCCCATCTGTGCTGCTGTTAGGACTAAGGGAAAACAAATTATCGTTAGAAATTAACGATTGTTTTCCAAGGTGTTATTGTGAAGGTACCTACGTATTCATCTCTGCTGAACAAAGTCCGTGGAGCAACCCATGGCTAAGCTATAAAACAACTTCACAGGAGGTGTCAAATTCCCCATATCATATTGTTTGACTCTCTTTCCAACCCATTCATGATCAGTATAACTATACAACCTAAGATCTTCTGTTCTTCTTGCACCTATATTAGCCTGCCACCAGGGGGTTTCCAGCCAACCTACAATAGGCAAAGGCACACAGGTGGTATTATAGTTCCTCTTATTGCCCTGAGGGTGCTGTATTGCGAGCCAACCTGACATTTCAGATCATTCCATGAAGAATACTGGTATAGCTAGAAAAGGCATATTTTTTGTTATAACACTGGGCTATGGGTGTATAGCCAACAGCCGACAGTTCTGTATGTTAAAGTAATTTAGGTTCCTATACAGGACCTAGTGGTGTTTAATGAACTTGTTGTCCCAATCTTTCTTCAACACATAAGAGCCAGATTCCTTTAAATTAGAGACACCATCACCAGCAGGAGAAACAGAGCCATTCTCTTCATCTGGGAGAGTGACCTTTTTACAGCAGCTGGCATGGTTCCAACTGGTCTTTCCTTCCAGCTTGACAGTTGTGTGCATATTCAGCAGGACTTGGAATGGACCATCAAATCTTGGTTCAAGGCTCCTACTGACATATCTCTTTACCATCACCCATTCACCTGGCTATAAAGAGTGACAACCCTCAAGGGAATCATGATCTTTAATAGAATCAAACACTTGTTTACAGTATGTACTTTGTCAAGTCTGCTTTGTAATGCCTGCAAATAGTGTCAGGCTGCATTTGGAGGAGCTGAGAAAAAATGTAACCCTATTCTTAGTGCGCCGCCAAAAGTGTCTTACCCCAGGAAGTATACCTTACTGAGAAAATTACCAGAGGTAAACATTCTGGCCAGAGCTTTCATGTTTCCTGTGTAGCCCTTCTATTTTAGAGTATAATTGAGGAACTCTACCCTAATGCTATACCGTAGGTGATGTTGGACATGAAAGGCTTGTAAGAATACCAGTGCAGACATTATCTCTGATAAGATTTCCCCAGTGAAGTGGGGGCTTTTAATCACCTTGGGCACCCCAAACCTACACACCAGTTTATTCAGCAGTTTCTTAGCAGTAGTTTTTGCATTGGCGTTTTTGACCGGATAGACCTCAGGCCAACCTGAAAAGAGGTCAAAACACACAAGGACATATTCATACATGTCCACCTTAGGTAGCTGGATGTAGTCAATTTGCACCCGTTGAAATGGATACAGGGCCTAGGAGTGCAACGCATGGGAGTTTTTATCATTCTTCATGCATTGCACTTGGCACACACCATACAAGCCTCGGTAAAACAGGCAGAAGTAGTGCTGAGTAGTGCAAACCAATTCTTGTTGATTAGGTCAGTCATAGCTTTCTTTGACAGGTGTGTCTTACCATGCACTACCCATGCCATAAAAGGATACAATAATCTGAACATACATAGCTTCCCCTGTTAAATCCATAAGCCATCCTCCTGCTTCCACCCTTTCTTGGACCACTCCTCTTTTTCCTCCCTTGAAGCCTGGTGCTGTAGGGTTTTCGGAACATCAAGGGTAACTGGGTTGCTAGGTGTCACGATAATACCGGGGCTGTTGTTATCCTTGGTTTCTCAGATGCTTCCTTTGCAGCCATGTCTGCAGTCAGGGCCCCGAACCTCTAAGGGGCCCCCTGCTTCAGTCCCGCCCAGCAGATCGTTAAACAGTTGGGAATTTCCCAGATTAGGAGTCCCTGCTCTGACTTCATATATGCATATGTCCATATATGGAGTCAGTGTTATGAACATGAAAGGGGTATTCACAAACATTTTTATTATGCTTATGTATCTAAATCTAATTTAGACTCTATTTGTAAAATGTCTTAGTGGGGATTTGAACTCACAACCTTCGACATTTAAGGCAAGAACCTTGACCACTGGGCTATAGAGCTCAATGCTTAGCACCATAGCACCATAGCACCATAGCACCATAGCACCATAGCACCATAGCACCATAGCACCATAGCACCATAGCACCATAGCACCATAGCACCATAGCACCATAGCACCATAGCACCATAGCACCATAGCACCATAGCACCATAGCACCATAGCATAATACAAGAGAAACTTCTATGCTGTTTTTAACAGAAGAGAAACTTCTATGATGTTTTTCAGCACTGATTTAGCATTGAGCTCTACAGCCCAGTGATTATGGTTTTGGCCCTTAATTTAGAAGGTTGTGAATTCAAATCCCTACAGAAACTTTTTAAAGATAGAGGCTAAATAAAACTTAAATACACAGGGTGTTCCCAACAGTGAAAAAATTAGATTTTATTGAGATTTTTTTTTAGCAAAACGTAAACTATGATCAAATAACACCCGTATTAACCTACACCAACTATTTTAACTTGTGTAACCAGTCATTTTAAATTGTTTCTGTGGGGATTCAAACTCACAACCTTCTGCATTACAGGTAAAAACCTTAACCACTGGGCTATAGAGCTCAAGGCAAAGTTATTACTAAAAAACTCTCATAATAGTTTTTCTTGTATAATACAAGAGAAACATCTATGAGGTTTTTCAGCAAAAGCATAGCATTGAGCTCTACAGCCCAGTGGTTAAGGTTTTTGCCCTTAATGTAGAAGGTTGTGAGTTTGAATCCTCACAGAAACATTTTAAAAATAGAGGCTTAATGAAACTTAAATACACAGGGTGCCCCAACAGTGAAAAGTTAGATTTTATTGAGAAAAAAAATGGAGCAAAACGTAAAATATTATCAAATAACACCCATATTAACCCACACCAACCTTTTTAACTTGTGCAACCAGTATTTTTTGTTGGAAAAGATGGAAACCCTAACAGCCCCCCACTCAGGACCTCTATAGGCCTGCACGCTAAGCCTCATCAGGACTCACTTCGTAAAAAAAAAAAAATTTTTCATCGCAATATTCTGACCGTCTTAACTTTTTTATAGTTGTGTCCACGGAGATGTGTGGGGGCTCATTTTATGCTGGACGATCTGTCGTTTTTGACAATACCATTTGGGTTGTGTATGACTTGATCACTTTTTACTCAATTTTCTTGGGAGATAAAGTGATGAAAAAAACTTGAAACTGCCTTTTTTTTATTTTATTTCTGTTATGCCATTCACCATATGGGCTAACTTTAAAAAAAAAATATTTTAATAGTATGGGCACTTTCGCATGTGGCGATGCCCATAATTCAAATTTTTTTTTCCTTTTATTTTTTGGGGAATGGGGGTGATTTAAATTTTTATGTTTTCTTTTATTTTCAAAACTTTTTTTTACATTTTTTTAATCTTTTTGTTAAGTCCCCCAAGTGGACCACAACTTACAATTATCAGATGTAAATTGCGCCATTATTTGGTATAGTAATCACTTTATCACAGTTCATTGCTGCCATCTAGTGGCCTGAACTGGGATATACTAACAATGAGCCTAGAAGCCTAGTACAGGCTGCGACTCATTTTTAGAACAGGGTGCTTTCCCTGATCTCCTCTGGGGGAAAGCGCGCCTGAAGAGGAATCCCACGGTTCCGGTTTTTAACACTCTCAGATGCCGTGAGTAAGCGGAACTCATTGCTGTGAGGGCAGGGGGCATGTGGCATATTCTGGGGCCATGAGGGTGAAGTACTGTGTGAGGAGAATTACGGGGTGTAAATCTGTAAGGAAGAGCCGGAATCGATAGAATGTAACTGTGTTGTTAGTACATTATTACAAGATTTGGGGCCCACTTTTGATTTTGCCCAGGGCCACATTTTGTCTAAAACCGGCCCTGTCTGCAGTTACCTTTTTCCTCAGGGGTGTTGGCTTTGGTGTGTGCATTTACTTGGACTAGGCTCGCCTGTTTAGGTAAGAGCAGTGATTAAATCAATTATTTTACAGATTAAACATTTTTAATGGGTATACCTGCTGCTGCTTGCAATTTCCAAATTGGTCCATAATCATGCGTAATGCCAAAAGCATAACTGAAGTCTGTATATATATTAGGGGTAGACCTCTTCTGTCAAGGCCTTCAGCTCCACCTCTTTGGCAGACTCATGAGGTGGCAGTGGCTCAGTCCAAATTACCTCATTTTGTGTGAACACAGGACTACATAAATGCCTGAAAGAACATACTCCTATCCATGGGTCTAAAGATAGTGCATCCTGGATCCATCTCTGCTGTAGCCTAGCAAAGAACTTTTCCAAACTCTCACCCAATTCTTGAGACATATCACGCAGGCCCGTGGCTAGACCTTCATTAAAGGAAATCTGTCAGCAAATCTAACTATATGTAACCCAGTCCAAGGCTACATAGTTTAGCCTGACAGAATTCAAAACATACCTCTCTTAGGCTACTTTCACACTAGCGTTCGGAGCGGATCCGTCTGATGTTTCATCAGACGGATCCGCTCCGATAATGCAGGCGTTCGCATCCGTTCAGAACGGATGCGTCTGCATTAAAACTTAGAAAATTTTCTAAGTGTGAAAGTTGTCTGAGCGGATCCGTTCAGACTTTACATTGAAAGTCAATGGGGAACGGATCCGCTTGAAGATTGAGCCATATTGTGTCATCTTCAAGCGGATCCGTCCCCATTGACTTACATTGTAAGTGTGGACGGATCCGCTCGCCTCCGCACGGCCAGGCGGACACCCGAACGCTGCAAGCAGCGTTCAGGTGTCCGCTCACTGAGCGGAGCGGAGGCTGAGCGCTGGCAGGCGGATGCATTCTCAGTGGATCCGCCTCCACTGAGAATGCATTGGGGCCAGACGGATGCGTTCGGGGCCGCTCGTGAGCCCCTTCAAACGGTGCGCACGAGCGGACACCCGAACGCTAGTGTGAAAGTAGCCTAAGTATTCTGTGCATTTCCAAAGTGCAGAAAATTTACTTTTATTTATATGCAAATGTGGTCTCAAGGTGCTCAGCGGGGCATGCATAACTGTATAGGAGCCCAGGTACACCTTCTGCTGGAGCCCAAGCCCTCCTCTTCACTTGTTCCCTGTACCTCCTCTTGCTCCATCCAGCCCACTCCTTCCATAGAGATGTTATAAAACTGGTCTTTAAAAAAGTCAGAATTTTCTTGAAAATTTGGAAAATTGCTTCTAAAATTCTAAGCCGATGACAACATAAAGTAGACATATGGTGACTGTTAATAACTACTGTGGCAATATGGATAATTACAATACATTAGTAAGTTCCCTATATTAACTTTGTCTACATGATAAATGCCATTTGTTAAAGTGAGACAACCCCTTTAACCCCTTAAGGACTCAGCCCTATTTCACCTTAAGGACTTGGCCATTTTTTGCAAATCTGACCAGTGTCAATTTAAGTGCTGATAACTTTAAAACGCTTTGAGTTATCCAGGCCATTCTGAGATTGTTTTTTCATCACATATTGTACTTCATGACACTGGTAAAATGAAGTAAAAATAAATGATTTTTATTTAAAAAAAAATACCAAATTTACCAAAAATTTGTAAACAATTTCAAATTTCCAAGTTTCAATTTCTCTACTTCTATAATACATAGTAATACCTCCAAAAATAGTTATTATTTTACATTCCCCATATGTCCACTTCATGTTTGGATCATTTTGGGAATGATATTTTATTTTTTGGAGATGTTACAAGGCTTAGAAGTTTAGAAGCAAATCTTGAAATATTTCAGAAATTTTCTAAAACCCAATTTTTAGGGACCAGTTCATGTCTGAAGTCACTTTGCAAGGCTTACATAATAGAAACCACCCAAAAATGACCCCATTCTATAAACTACACCCCTCAAGGTATTCAAAACTGATTTTACAAACTTTGTTAACCCTTACACCATGTCCCATTTGAAGCCCCCCTGATCCACCCCTAGAGTAGAAAATCCATAAAAGTGACCCCATCTAAGAAACTACACCCCTCAAGGTATTCAAAACTGATTTTACAAACATCGTTAACCCTTTAGGTGTTCCACAAGAATTAATGGAAAATAGAGATACAATTTCAAAATTTCACTTTTTTGGCAGATTTTCCATTTTAATAATTTTTTACCAGTTAAAAAGCAAGGGTTAACAGCCAAACAAAACTCAATATTTATGGCCCTGATTCTGTAGTTTACAGAAACACCCCATATGTGGTCGTAAACTGCTGGACGGGCACACGGCAGGGCGCAGAAGGAAAGGAATGCCATACGGTTTTTGGAAGGCAGATTTTGCTGGACTGCTTTTTTTTTACACCATGTCCCATTTGAAGCCCCCCTGATGCACCCCTAGAATAGAAACTCCAAAAAAGTGACCCCATTTCAGAAACTACGGGATAGGGTGGCAGTATAGTTGGTAATAGTTTAGGGTACATATGATTTTTGGTTGCTCTATATTACACTTTTTGTGAGGCAAGGTAACAGGAAATAGCTGTTTTGGCACCGTTTTTATTTTTTGTTATTTACAACATTCATCTGACAGGTTAGATCATGTGATATTTTTATAGACCAGGTTGTCACGGATGCGGCAATACCTAATATGTATACTTTTAATTTATTTATGTACGTTTTACACAATGATTTTTTTGTAAAACAAAAAAAATTAAGTTTTAGTGTTTCCATAGTCTGAGAGCCATAGTTTTTTCAGTTTTTGGGCGATTGCCTTGGGTAGGGTATGATTTTTGAGGGATGAGATGACGGTTTTATTGGCACTATTTTGGAGTGCGTGTGACTTTTTGATCGCTTGCTATTTCACTTTTTGTGATGTAAGGTGACAAAAAATTATTTATTTAGCACAGTTTTTATTTTTTACGGTGTTCATCTGAGGGGTTAGGTCATGTGATATTTTTATAGAGCCAGTCGATACGGACGCGGCGATACCTAATATGTATACTTTTTATTTATTTATGTAAGTTTTACACAATATAATTTTTGAAACAAAAAAAAAAATCATGTTTTAGTGTCTCCATATTCTGAGAGCCATAGTTGTTTCAGTTTTTGGGAGATTATCTTAGGTAGGGTCTCATTTTTTGCGAGATGAGATGATGGTTTGATTGGCACTATTTTGGGGTGCATATGACTTTTTGATCGCTTGCTATTACACTTTTTCTGATGTAAGGTGACAAAAAATGGTTTATTTAGCACAGTTTTTACTTTTTATTTTTTACGGTGTTCATCTGAGGGGTTAGGTCATCAGATATTTTTATAGAGCCAGTCGATACGGACGCAGCGATACCTAATATGTATACTTTTTTTTATTTATGTAAGTTTTACACAATAACAGCTTTTGTAAAACAAAAAAAATAATGTTTTAGTGTCTCCATATTCTGAGCCATAGTTTTTTTTTATTTTTTGGGAGATTGTCTCAGGTAGGGGCTAATTTTTTGCGGGATGAGGTGATGGTTAGATTGGTACTATTTTGGTGGGAAAACGCTTTTTTGATCGCTTGCTGTTGTACTTTTTGTGATGTATGGTGATAAAAAAATTGTTTATTTAGCACAGTTTTTTTGTTGTTTTTTTTACGATGTTCATCTGAGGGATTAGGTCATGTGATATGTATATAGAGCCGGTCGATATGGACGCGGCGATACATAATATGTATACTTTTTTTCCCCCCCCTTTTTTTTAACTTTTTTTTAACTTTATTGGGGAAAATGACGTTTTTGTTTATTTTTACTTGAAACTTTTAATTTTTTGGGGGGAAAACTTTCTTTTTTAAACTTATTTTTTTCACTTTTTTTTTTTGTCCCACTTTGGGACTTGAACTTTTGGGGGTCTAATCCTTTACAATGCATTCCAATACTTCTGTATTGGAATGCATTGACTGTATGAGTAATACTGTGTGTGGGGGGCTGGATCTCACAGGCTCGTCACTGGAAGGCAGCGCAATGCCTTCCTTAGGCATCGCGCTGCCTTCCATGCCATCGGGTCCCCCCTACAACTGAATGGGGACCCAATAGCACCTCCGATCGCCGCCGCAAACCGCAGGTAAAGCCGCAAACCGCAGGTCTGAATTGACCTGCGGTTTGCTGCGATCGCCGATACGGGGGGGTCACATAACCCCCCCCCCCCCCCGGCATTGTGACAGGATGCCCGGCGTTGTGACATCCTATTCCTATTAACCCCTGCCGTGCTGCAATCTAGTTTTAAAGTTATGACGTATTGGTACGTCATGGGTCCTTTAAGGACTCGGGAAACATCCTGTACCGGTACGTCATAAGTCCTTAAGGGGTTAAGGTAAAAACAGGATGTGTCCTTAAGGGATTAAAGGGGTTGTGCATTGGGTTAATATTAATGACGTACCCTGTGGATGGATCTTCAATATCAGAAAGATGGGGGTTTTAACATGTCTTTTTTCACTATGTAACTATATTTAACATTATTTTAAAGCATTTTTGGTGAAGTTATTTTTAAATCAACATGTCAATATATGTATTTAGATAAAAAAACATAACATTCTGCAGTTTTGCATTGGCCACTAAGCCTAATATTCTTGGTCTATGGAGATTATTTTACTGCAGTTACCTGCTTATCTGACCAATATCTGTCCAATCAGACAAATAGTTAGTGTGTTTAACCACCCCAGGACCGCCGTACGCAGGATTGCGTCTTTGCGGCGGTCCTGTTGTTCTGGGTGGACGCGCCGGTGCGTCCTCTCGCGAGACGCGAGATTTCCTGTGAACGCGCACACACAGGCGCGCGCGTTCACAGGATCGGAAGGTAAGCGAGTGGATCTCCAGCCTGCCAGCGGAAATCGTTCGCTGGCAGGCTGGAGATGTGATTTTTTTAACCCCTAACAGGTATATTAGACGCTGTTTTGATAACAGCGTCTAATATACCTGCTACCTGGTCCTCTGGTGGTCCCCTTTGTTTGGATCGACCACCAGAGGACACAGGCAGCTCAGTAATATGTTGCACCAAGCACCACTGCACTACACCCCCCCCTGTCACTTATTAACCCCTTATTCACCCTTGATCACCCCTGATCACCCCATATAGACTCCCTGATCACCCCCCTGTCATTTATTACCCCCCTGTCATTGATCACCCCCCTGTAAAGCTCCATTCAGATGTCCGCATGATTTTTACGGATCCACTGATAGACTGATCGGATCCGTAAAAATCATACGGACGTCTGAATGCAGCCTTACAGGGGAGTGATCAATGACTGTGGTGATCACCCCATATAGACTCCCTGATCACCCCCCTGTCATTGATCACCCCCCTGTAAAGCTCCATTCAGATGTCCGCATGATTTTTACAGATCCACTGATAGACTGATCGGATCCGTAAAAATCATACGGACGTCTGAATGCAGCCTTACAGGGGAGTGATCAATGACTGTGGTGATCACCCCATATAGACTCCCTGATCACCCCCCTGTCATTGATTACCCCTCTGTCATTGATCACCCCTCTGTAAAGCTCCATTCAGATGTCCGCATGATTTTTACGGATCCACTGATAGACTGATCGGATCCGTAAAAATCATACGGACGTCTGAATGGAGCCTTACAGGGGAGTGATCAATGACTGTGGTGATCACCCCATATAGACTCCCTGATCACCCCCCTGTCATTGATTACCCCCCTGTCATTGATCACCCCCCTGTAAAGCTCCATTCAGATGTCCGCATGATTTTTACGGATCCACTGATAGACTGATCGGATCCGTAAAAATCATACGGACGTCTGAATGCAGCCTTACAGGGGAGTGATCAATGACTGTGGTGATCACCCCATATAGACTCCCTGATCACCCCCCTGTCATTGATTACCCCCCTGTCATTGATCACCCCCCTGTAAAGCTCCATTCAGATGTCCGCATGATTTTTACGGATCCACTGATAGACTGATCGGATCCGCAAAACGCATACGGACGTCTGAATGGAGCCTTACAGGAGGGTGATCAATGACAGGGGGGTGATCACCCCATATAGACTCCCTGATCACCCCCCTGTCATTGATCACCCCCCTGTCATTGATCCCCCCCCCCCCTGTAAGGCTGCATTCAGACTTTTTTGGGCCCAAGTTAGCGGAAATTTTTTTTTTTTCTTACAAAGTCTCATATTCCACTAACTTGTGTCAAAAAATAAAATCTCACATGAACTCACCATACCCCTCACGGAATCCAAATGCGTAAAAATGTTTAGACATTTATATTCCAGACTTCTTCTCACGCTTTAGGGCCCCTAGAATGCCAGGGCAGTATAAATACCCCACAAGTGACCCCATTTTGGAAAGAAGACACCCCAAGGTATTCCGTGAGGGGCATATTGAGTCCATGAAAGATTGAAATTTTTGTCCCAAGTTAGCGGAAAGGGAGACTTTGTGAGAACAAAATAAAAAAAAATCAATTTCCGCTAACTTGTGCCAAAAATTTTTTTTTTTCTATGAACTCGCCATGCCCCTCATTGAATACCTTGGGGTGTCTTCTTTCCAAAATGGGGTCACATGTGGGGTATTTATACTGCCCTGGCATTTTAGGGTCCCCAAAGCGTGAGAAGAAGTCTGGTATCCAAATGTCTAAAAATGCCCTCCTAAAAGGAATTTGGGCACCTTTGCCCACCTAGGCTGCAAAAAAGTGTCACACATGTGGTATCTCCGTATTCAGGAGAAGTTGGGGAATGTGTTTTGGGGTGTCATTTTACATATACCCATGCTGGGTGAGATAAATATCTTGGTCAAATGCCAACTTTGGATAAAAAAAATGGGAAAAGTTGTCTTTTGCCAAGATATTTCTCTCACCCAGCATGGGTATATGTAAAATGACACCACAAAACAAATTCCCCAACTTCTCCTGAATACGGCAATACCACATGTGTGACACTTTTTTGCAGCCTAGGTGGGCAAAGGGGCCCACATTCCAGAGAGCACCTTTCGGATTTCACAGGTCATTTACCTACTTACCACACATTAGGGCCCCTGGAAAATGCCAGGGCAGTATAACTACCCCACAAGTGACCCCATTTTGGAAATAAGACACCCCAAGGTATTCCGTGAGGGGCATGGCGATTTCCTAGAATTTTTTTTTTTTTGTCACAAGTTAGTGGAAAATTATGATTTTTTTTTTTTTTCATACAAAGTCTCATATTCCACTAACTTGTGACAAAAAATAAAAACTTCCATGAACTCACTATGCCCATCAGCGAATACCTTGGGGTGTCTTCTTTCCAAAATGGGGTCACTTGTGGGGTAGTTATACTGCCCTGGCATTCTAGGGGCCCAAATGTGTGGTAAGGAGTTTGAAATCAAATTCTGTAAAAAATGACCAGTGAAATCCAAAAGGTGCTCTTTGGAATATGGGCCCCTTTGCCCACCTAGGCTGCAAAAAAGTGTCACACATCTGGTATCTCCGTACTCAGGAGAAGTTGGGGAATGTGTTTTGGGGTGTCATTTTACATATACCCATGCTGGGTGAGAGAAATATCTTGGCAAAAGACAACTTTTCCCATTTTTTTATACAAAGTTGGCATTTGACCAAGATATTTATCTCACCCAGCATGGGTATATGTAAAAATACACCCCAAAACACATTCCTCAACTTCTCCTGAATACAGAGATACCAGATGTGTGACACTTTTTTGCAGCCTAGGTGGGCAAAGGGGCCCATATTCCAAAGAGCACCTTTCGGATTTCACTGGTCATTTTTTACAGAATTTGATTTCAAACTCCTTACCACACATTTGGGCCCCTAGAATGCCAGGGCAGTATAACTACCCCACAAGTGACCCCATTTTGGAAAGAAGAGACCCCAAGGTATTCGCTGATGGGCATAGTGAGTTCATGGAAGTTTTTATTTTTTGTCACAAGTTAGTGGAATATGAGACTTTGTATGAAAAAAAAAAAAAAATCATTTTCCACTAACTTGTGACAAAAAATAAAAAATTCTAGGAACTCGCCATGCCCCTCACGGAATACCTTGGGGTGTCTTCTTTCCAAAATGGGGTCACTTGTGGGGTAGTTATACTGCCCTGGCATTCTAGGGGCCCAAATGTGTGGTAAGGAGTTTGAAATCAAATTCTGTAAAAAATGACCAGTGAAAACCGAAAGGTGCTCTTTGGAATATGGGCCCCTTTGCCCACCTAGGCTGCAAAAAAGTGTCACACATCTGGTATCTCTGTATTCAGGAGAAGTTGAGGAATGTGTTTTGGGGTGTCTTTTTACATATACCCATGCTGGGTGAGATAAATATCTTGGTCAAATGCCAACTTTGTATAAAAAAATGGGAAAAGTTGTCTTTTGCCAAGATATTTCTCTCACCCAGGATGGGTATATGTAAAAAGACACCCCAAAACACATTCCCCAACTTCTCCTGAATACAGAGATACCAGATGTGTGACACTTTTTTGCAGCCTAGGTGGGCAAAGGGGCCCATATTCCAAAGAGCACCTTTCGGATTTCACTGGTCATTTTTTACAGAATTTGATTTCAAACTCCTTACCACACATTTGGGCCCCTAGAATGCCAGGGCAGTATAACTACCCCACAAGTGACCCCATTTTGGAAAGAAGAGACCCCAAGGTATTCGCTGATGGGCATAGTGAGTTCATAGAACTTTTTATTTTTTGTCACAAGTTAGTGGAATATGAGACTTTGTTAGAAAAAAAATAAAATAAAATAAAATCATCATTTTCCGCTAACTTGTGACAAAAAATAAAAAGTTCTATGAACTCACTATGCACATCAGAGAATACCTTAGGGTGTCTACTTTCAGAAATGGGGACATTTGTGGGGTGTTTGTACTGTCTGGCCATTGTAGAACCTCAGGAAACATGACAGGTGCTCAGAAAGTCAGAGCTGCTTCAAAAAGCGGAAATTCACATTTTTGTACCATAGTTTGTAAACGCTATAACTTTTACCCAAACCATTTTTTTTTTACCCAAACATTTTTTTTTAATCAAAGACATGTAGAACAATAAATTTAGAGCAAAATTTATATATGGATCTCGTTTTTTTTTGCAAAATTTTACAACTGAAAGTGAAAAATGTCATTTTTTTGCAAAAAAAATCGTTAAATTTCGATTAATAACAAAAAAAGTAAAAATGTCAGCAGCAATGAAATACCACCAAATGAAAGCTCTATTAGTGAGAAGAAAAGGAGGTAAAATTCATTTGGGTGGTAAGTTGCATGACCGAGCAATAAACGGTGAAATTAGTGTAGGTCAGAAGTGTAAAAAGTGGCCTGGTCTTTCAGGGTGTTTAAGCACTGGGGGCTGAGGTGGTTAACAAAAACCTGTGTGACCAATGATTGTTCATAAAATCTGTCAGATAACCTGTTGGTGCAATACAGGCCTCAGTCAGGATCCACCATCCACAATAGGTGACTGTCAGAGCTTATCCATTCTTTCCTTGTACAATGACCTCTGCTCAGGTCACAGAGCATGTCTAGAGAATTCTCCCATAGACGTCATTGAGGTCCTATCCTGTCCGTTGTGCCTATGGCTGTAAAGCAATTTGCTTGATGTTTTCTAAATGCTGTTAAGAACATCTCAGGTAAGATGGCAGCCCCTGTAAGCATGTTCAAAAAATAGAATAAAATAACAGATTAGAAAAAAAGGATATGTTTTACTATCTGATTTTAACTGGCAAATAAAAATTTTGTGACACATTTCCTTCAACAGCATTGAGTCACAATAGATTTGAAGAGACCTTTAAAAAAAAAAAAAGGTAGAAGGGAAAAAAAAAAATCCCAAAAAATCTGCATTCCTTTAAAGGGCCCGAGCAAGGGGGGAACTAACTCTCCTTAGGGAGAGAGCACCTTAATCAGTGTGAGGAGACTTATAGGCCATACATGCTCCTCTGGAATTCTGGGAGGGAAGGGCCCAATATGTGTTTGCAAACCTGTCATGGCTTTAATGTGGAATTGGCAACAAGAAATTACATCCACATTAAAAAACTGTGTGGCCATACGAATGGCAATGTGGGACACAGATTTCAGATGGATTTCACCACAGAATACATATTGAACTTTGCATGGAAAAAGCAGCATATGAATGTACTTTGTTACTGAAGTCTTTGTAACAACTAGGGATTTGGAGAGCCAAAGCTACATAGGAATTTTATTGAGAATTTGGGGCTGGACTTGAAAATTGTTCTCACATAGTCATAAGCATGAGTGGACCAGTTCGGAATGAATCGACTTCGGTCCGAACGTTGCAATTTTTTGGACAGCAGACGAACTCAAATCTTTCCAGGTTCTTTTCGGACAGAACAGGGGCATAGCTAGAAATGACTGGGCCCCATAGCAAAAAAAATTTATGGGCCCCCCTACCGGATCTCCCACCCCCACATACCTCTTGGACCTTGCCGCCACATCCGCAGCTCCTCATGCACTTGTGACGGTTATGCGTAGGACTGAGCACAGACAGTTGGTCACTGGCAACACATTTGTGCCAGTGTAGGAAATGTATGAATCTTAATGTCTGTCTATTAAAGTAGGACTAGTCAGAACTGCAACCCAGACTGCGGGACCACTCCAGGGGCCAAGTCCTGGGAAAAAAAGTGTGGGAACTCACCCAAGATCCACTGCCACCCGACCCCCCCCCCCCCCAAAAAAAAAAAAAAAAATATATATATATATATATATATATATATATAAAAATATATATTTCGCAGAAAATTCAGTGCAACATAAAACAAACAAAAACTGGAATTTGCGCTATATGTCTGTTCAGACATAATTTGTCTCTTTCATATTATAAGCTCCCCTTATATATAATTGGTCTCAGGGGTGCTGAAAGGCTTGGCCTCAGTGGTGCTGGCAGGCTTGGTCTCAGGGGTGCTGGCTCGCTTGGCCGGGCAGAAGGAGTGTGGGAGACTGTGAGGACTTTTTTCTCCAAGCTGCTCCGGAAAAAAAATATTTTTCATTATACCTCAGGTCAGACCACCAATGTTAATCAGACCTCAGCTAACAACCCCAATAAGATCCCCAATGTTAATAAGACCCCAATAAGACCTCAGATAACACCTCAGCTCAGACCCCAATATGAATGACCCCCAAATCAGACCTTTAGATAAGAGCCCCATGCCTCATAGCAGCCTCCAGTAGCCTCATAGCAGCCCCCAGTAGCCTCTACATCAGCCCCCGGTAGCCTCTCACCAGCCCCCAGTGCCTCTCACCAGCCCCCAGTGCCTCTCAATCAGCCCCCAGTGCCTCTCAATCAGCCCCCAGTGGCCCCCAGTGGCGTAGGGCCCCATAGCCATTGCTATGGCTGCTATAGCAATCCCTACGACACTGGGACAGAACCACTAAAACCACTAAATAATTTTGTGTGTTGTGTACAATGCAGAGAAGCAGGGCAGCTGAGAGAGAGAGAGCAAAAGAGAAGACAGGACTGTGGCTTCTATCAGAAGTGCCAGTGCACCTCAAAAACACAGAGCCAGAGGCAACTGGAGCAGCAACTGTGCATATGCTGCTGCACCTGTAGGGTAGGGTGCATGAACAGTGCCCGCTCTACAAGCAGAAGCAGAGCCTCTTTGTTTGTGCCACTACTCCGAGCAGCTGCACCGGTTTGAGACTTTCAGGGCTGACTGAGATGTCCACCCCTATCAATCAAGCTTTAAAGGGAACTTCCTCAGTTTTAGGCCTCATGCACACGACCATTGTTTTGGTCCGCATCCGAGCCGCAGTTTTTGCGGCTCGGATGTGGACTCATTCACTTCAAAGGTGGCCACAAAAGATGTGGAAAGCACTCCGTGTGCTGTCTGCATGGTTGCTCTGTTCCGTGGTCCGCAAAAAAAATATAACCTGTCCTATTCTTGTCCGTTTTGCGGACAAGAATAGGCTGTTATATCAATGGCTGTCAATGGCTGTCAAATGGCGGACCACAAAACACACAACGGTCGTGTGCATGAGGCCTTAGGGACACCCTGTCACAGGTGTAGAATCCTGCCTCATGAGACAAACTGATTCGTATGAAACATTTTACTCATCTCTAGTCACAATACATTCTTCCCTGAATATATTTGCACTAAATTGCATTTTTCTAAGAATTTCATCTAAACTCAAATTTAAGAAGAACATTTGAAGGCACAGAAAATGCCCATACTTGCAGGTGTCTACAGGGCATTTCAAAATGTCAAAAATCTTTTTTTTTTCAAGAACAGATTAGCATGTATCCTCAAAAATAATAGGATGTATAATATGAGTTCACTGCTCTATTTTCCCATTATGAGCCTGTCAGTGGGAATATGTTTCCTTATAGCACATGACATGTGAAAACGACACTAACATTGTTTTTCCGAGAACGAGAGAGGGGAGAAATGAAAGACACAATTTCTTAGCTAAAATGTCACCAGCTAGATGTATAGGGCTTACTATATTTTGTTGCCCTGGTAACCGATGGTGTAAAATGACTCTTTTCCACAGCTCCATCAGAATGATTGCATCCTGTTTTTCCATCATTTTACAAGAGCCTGTTTTCATTCTCCCTTCCTGACCATATTAAGAGTAAAGAGATTGAATTACTGTGCTGTACCCTCTCCAGCCGATGTGGATTTAAGAGCTGATATTGATGTTCTGAGAACTGCATGCTTCTTCAAGAAAAAAAGCTACAAATTATAATGAATTTGACTTTTATGTATCGACCGCTCAAGTAGTGAAGTAGTGTTTCTGCACCCACGGGAAAGACATGGCATGATCAGCATTTTTCACTCGAACGAATCCAATTGATAAAGCAATATACTCAGTGTCACTTTGCTTGATCTCCTAGTTTAACAATAGTCATGCTAAAAGTTGATACATTACTTCATAAATTTTCTCATAAAATTGTGCTGGCTGCAGCTCTATGTATAAGCACTTTCCAACATTTAACAGAGATGAACAAAAATTGCACCACATTTGTGAGACTTTATGAAATCATCGGCATAATGTTAAAGGGCACATGTCAGCAGATCCCTTTGTGTACTTGCTGAGCTTCATATGCAGGGTATTGTTTTGAGAGCGAGCAAGCAGCTGATTTCTCTGCAGACACGTTCAGAGAAGTCACAACCCAGGATCTAGTATTGACAGACGCGTAACGTCATGATCCTGGGCCTCAATATAATTCTCCAAGAGGACCCCCGAACCTTCAAAGTGCAGTTGTTTTTATGTGTCTCTCCATTGATGCCAGGAATGAAGCCATATGTTTGGATTCTCCCTAAAAAGTGTCAGGCAGCAGTATGCTGGCCATGATAACATGGCAACTAAAAGACACTTTAAATGAGCCAGTGACGTTAGTCAATTTTCGGGGAAAAACTGATCATTCCCAATATTTGCCTACTCATCAGCTCATCAGAGGTGGTAACTGTTGCGTTTACATGCAAGTAACACCTCCTTAGTATGGGGGCAAGAGATAAACAAATATAGATATAGCAGAGTTAACACAAACACTTGGTGAGTTATCACATTTAGTTAATGTGTTGTGACTGTTAACTCTGCTGCACTGTACCTCTTATACAAGTCTATGCAAATAAAAATGCAGCAGATATATATATATATATATATATATATATATATATACACTGCTCAAAAAAATAAAGGGAACACTTAAACAACACAATGTAACTCCAAGTCAATCACACTTCTGTGAAATCAAACTGTCCACTTAGGAAGCAACACTTAGTGACAATCAATTTCACATGCTGTTGTGCAAATGGGATAGACAACAGGTGGAAATTATAGGCAATTAGCAAGACACACCCAATAAAGGAGTGGTTCTGCAAGTGGTGACCACAGACCACTTCTCAGTTCCTATGCTTCCTGGCTGATGTTTTGGTCATTTTTGAATGCTGGCGGTGCTTTCACTCTAGTGGTAGCATGAGACGGAGTCTACAACCCACACAAGTGGCTCAGGTAGTGCAGCTTATCCAGGATGGCACATCAATGCGAGCTGTGGCAAGAAGGTTTGCTGTGTCTGTCAGCGTAGTGTCCAGAGCATGGAGGCGCTACCAGGAGACAGGCCAGTACATCAGAAGATGTGGAGGAGGCCATAGGAGGGCAACAACCCAGCAGCAGGACCGCTACCTCCGCCTTTGTGCAAGGAGGAACAGGAGTAGCACTGCCAGAGCCCTGCAAAATGACCTCCAGCAGGCCACAAATGTGCATGTGTCTGCTCAAACGGTCAGAAACAGACTCCATGAGGGTGATATGAGGGCCCGACGTCCACAGGTGGGGGTTGTGCTTACAGCCCAACACCGTGCAGGACGTTTGGCATTTGCCAGAGAACACCAAGATTGGCAAATTCACCACTAGCGCCCTGTGCTCTTCACAGATGAAAGCAGGTTCACACTGAGCACATGTGACAGACGTGACGCCGTGGAGAACGTTCTGCTGCCTGCAACGTCCTCCAGCATGACCGGTTTGGCATTGGGTCAGTAATGGTGTGGGGTGGCATTTCTTTGGAGGGCCGCACAGCCCTCCATGTGCTCGCCAGAGGTAGCCTGACTGCCATTAGGTACCGAGATGAGATCCTCAGACCCCTTGTGAGACCATATGCTGGTGCGGTTGGCCCTGGGTTCCTCCTAATGCAAGACAATGCTAGACCTCATGTGGCTGGAGTGTGCCAGCAGTTCCTGCAAGACGAAGGCATTGATGCTATGGACTGGCCCGCCCGTTCCCCAGACCTGAATCCAATTGAGCACATCTGGGACATCATGTCTCGCTCTATCCACCAACGTCACGTTGCACCACAGACTGTCCAGGAGTTGACAGATGCTTTAGTCCAGGTCTGGGAGGAGATCCCTCAGGAGACCATCCGCCACCTCATCAGGAGCATGCACAGGCGTTGTAGGGAGGTCATACAGGCACGTAGAGGCCACACACACTACTGAGCCTTATTTTGACTTGTTTTAAGGACATTACATCAAAGTTGGATCAGCCTGTAGTGTGTTTTTCCACTTTAATTTTGAGTGTGACTCCAAATCCAGACCTCCATGGGTTAAAAAATTTGATTTCCATTTTTTTATTTTTGTGTGATTTTGTTGTCAGCACATTCAACTATGTAAAGAACAAAGTATTTCAGAAGAATATTAAATTAATTCAGATCTAGGATGTGTTATTTTTGTGTTCCCTTTATTTTTTTGAGCAGTGTATATTCATTACACACAGAGTGATCTATATCAAGCATTTAGGGGGTCATTTATTACCGTATTAGCCTATATTAGCGTATTTAGGAACATGTCTTACATTTAGAAGTGGCGATACATCCACCACAGTTATGTAGAGGCCGGCGCCTCTAAATAACTGCGGCGTATCCACTGCCAGTTTACCGTAGGTCTTCATTAAGAACTGCAACTAAAATGCCGGTCCTAATAAATGTGTCCCCAATTTCTTATACTGTTAATGATTATGGCTTACAGTTCATGAAAACCCAAAAGTCAGAATCACAGAAAATTAGAATATTTTGAAAAAGTTCAATATTGTAAACTCATGGTGTCACACTCTAACCAGCTAATCAACATAAAACACCTGCATAGGTTTCCTAAGCCTTTAAATGGTCCCTCAGTCTGATTCTGTAGGCTACACAATCATGGGGAAGACTGCTGACATGACAGCTGTCCAGAAGACAATTATTGACACTCTCCACAAGGAGAGAAGCTGACTGTTCACAGAGTGCTGTATCAAAGCACATTAATGGAAAGTTGAGTAGAAGGAAAAAGTGTGATAGTAAAAGGTGCACAAGAAACAATGATAACGGTAGCCTTGGAAGGATTGTCTAGAAAAGGCTATTCAATAATTTGGGGGAGATTCACAAGGAGTGGACTGTGGCTAGATTCACTGCTTCAAGAGCCACCCCACAAATACATATCCAGGACATGGACTACAACTGTCACATTTTTTGTGTTAAGCCACTCATGACCCATAGACAACGTCAGAAGAGCATTACCTGGGCTGTTGCTCAGTGATCCAAAGTCCTGTTTTCAGATGAAAGTAAATTTTGCATTTCAATTGGAAATCAAGAACCCAGAGTCAGGAGGAAGAGTGGAGAGGCACACAATCAAAGATGCTTGAGGTCCATTGTGACGTTCCCACACTAAGTGATTGACCGAGGAGCCGTTATCTGCTGGTGTTGGTCCGCTGTATTGTATCAAGTGCAGCCATTTACATGGAAATTTTTGAGCACTGACAAGCTTTATGGAGATGCTGATTTCATTTTCCAGCAGAATCAAGGCACCTGCCCACACTGCCAAAAGTACCAATACCTAGTACCAGTACACGATATCACTGTGGTTGAATAGCCAGCAAACTCACCTGACCTAAACCCCATAGAGAATCTATGAGGTATTGTCAAGAGGAAGATGAGAGACACCAGACCCAATAATGCAAATGAGCTGAAGGCTGCTCCGAAAGCAACCTCAGCAGTGTGACAGGCTGATCACCTGTGAGTGCATATTGAGTGCATATATTGTACATAATTTTCAGTAGGCCAACACTTCTGCATTTAAAGTTATTTTTAATTGGTCTTATATAAAAATGAGCGGCCGAGTCAAATTGGCTCCAATTCCCCAGGAAATTGGCATATAACTTCCTCTAGTCTCCTAGGGCTCTAGGAAAACTTGTAATCTCTTGTTGTTTATTTTTTATGAATTTTTGCTTTTCCCGCACCCTCAACAAGCTTTTTAATGCAATGACAGCAATAGTAAATAATGTCATGTAACACTGTGTCAAGCTCTGACAGGCGAGCTTAAGGAAAACAGCGAGGAGGAAATCCCAGGTAGTAGCCGGGAACGAGGTACCCGAGCACAATCCCAGAGTAGTCAGGCAAAATCCAAGGTTAAGGCGGAATGCACAGGGTCAGAAGCGGAGGTTGGTCAAAGTTGGTACAAGAAAAATCAGCAAACAAAATGGCTAGGAAGTTTCATATGCAGCATACGGGTAGGTTACCCGACACTGCTAGAATGTGAGGTGTATTTCCCTTTAAGCCAGTTAGGCCTGTTGCAGGCAATCATTATTACAGCCAGCAGAGGGAGCCCCCAGTTCAGTATAAATAGGCTAGGGCCTAGCCTAGGAAGTGAGTTCAGAAGTTTCTAGAGTCAGTGCTGAGAGATTCAGAGCTCAGTCTGCAGTGCAGAGATTGCACTACTGGTGTGGAGGGTCATACCCACCCAGCTTTCCAGGTTAGTTATACCTGAAGAACTCCAAAGAGAGAGCCTGCCATCAGGAGGGAAGAAGACCTCGACCAAGTATTTGCTCAAGGGTTATTACCAAGAATTAGGTGTCTGGACCTTGAGGGTATTGCTGCAAATTGCATAAGAGGGAATCCCTGAACCTAGGAGGCCTGTCTCGAAGTTAACCTTGTTGTAAGTTAAAGCCTGAACCACCACTGTTAACTGCATGGTGAAGTGTGAAATAACTCTTGAACTGTGTTATCTGGCTGTTCATTCTACTACAAATCCATGCAGTAAAGTTGACCTGTTGTATGAATACCTGGACTCCTCCATTATTCCACCTATCACTACACGGTGTGTCACCGTTCAATTGGCACTGGCGTCACGACATTAATGAACTGCCTGTTCCAGTATTTACCCAGATTGAAGACGACAGTGAATCCCAGGTTAGTGGGTTGCCCTGCACTACGACTCCCCGCATACCCAAAGCGGCTACTGACCCCCTGGGACACTGCACATATGTCTCACCATAAGATGGAATAACTCAGCACTGAACCAGGATCTAATCAGGTCTTTATAGCCAGAGGGTGTGGGTGTGGACCGGGAACCTCCCCCAGCAAGGCCACAGCTATTATCTAAATATGCGCAATAGCTGCTGGGGCGCCCATGGTTCTGCCAGACCAAAGGGAGTATCCCAAACCGCACCCTCTGACCCCCGGGGGAGATGACGTCCCCGACTTCCTGACAGAGCCCCCCACCAAGGAGCCGCCTCCGGACGCGACCTCGGGAAGGCCTTTCGGGATCCCTGTACCTTGGCATGCCCGTACCTTGGCATCCACATGGCCCCCTTCCGAGGGCTCCCAGGAATGCTCCTCGGGACCGTACCCCTTCCAGTGGACGAGATACTCAAGGACTTCACGCCGACGGCGGGAGTCCACAATCTCCTGGACTTCGTATTCATCATCGTTATCCACCTGAATGAGAGGAGGAGGAGTGGGTGCACGGTCGGGGAACGGATTGGCAGGGTGAGGCTTCAGTAAGGACACATGAAACATGGGGTGGATGCCCAAGGATGCGGGCAACTGTAGCTTAGCAGCAACCTCATTGATTATGTCCATGATGGAAAAAGGGCCAAGGTAGCGGGGACCCAGTTTCTTGGAGGGGCAGTTGAGCCAAAGGTGCTGTGTGGATAACCACACTTTGTCCCCTTTCTTATACCGTGGGGACACCACTCTCCGGCAGTCGACTTGTATCTTCTGGTGCCACTGGACAACTTGGAGCTGCCGCAGGAGCATCCTCCATAGTTCTTAGAGGTGTCGGGTGAACTCTGGTACTGGGGCATTAATAGGTAGGTGCAGAAGGGTTAAGTGGTGATAGCCGTAGTTGGCGAAGAATGGAGAGAGACCAGTGGATGAATGCTGGTGGTTGTTGTAAGTGAATTCAGCCAGGGGGAGATGGCTCACCCAATCATCCTGCAGATATGAGGAGTAACACCTGAGATATTGCTCCAGTGTTTGATTGGTCCTCTCGGTTTGCCTGTTGGTTTGTGGATGATATGCGGAAGATAGGCTGCGAGTGATGTAGAGACTCCGGCAGAAGTGGGTCCAGAATCGGGACGTGAATTGGGAGCCCCTGTCAGAGACAATATTATCTGGGAGGCCGTGGAGCCGGAACACATGTTGTAGGAAGAGGTTAGAGGTCTCCTGGACAGTAGGGAGGTCAGACTTTGAGATGAAGTGGGCCATCTTGATACACCGGTCAACCACCACCATGATGGTGGTACAAGATTGTGAAGAAGGTAATTCCACGACAAAGTCAATTGTAATATCTCTCCAAGGTGGCGATGGTATTGGCAGAGGTTGTAGTAGGCCGACAGGTCGGGTAGTGGGACGCTTGTGGATTGCACAAATAGAAAAGTTCTCTATGAAGGAGCGTACATCCGCCGCCAGGAAAGGCCACCAGAAGTGGTGTTGGACATACTCCTGAGTGTTACGCCAGCCCCTGTGGCCAGCTTTAGGGTGGTCGTGGCAATGTTGCAGTACAGGTACCCGTTAGTAGGCAGGAACGTAGATCCATTGCAGGTGGTAACGCACTCCCTGTTTGAGCGGTAGGTGGGCAGCCTCCTCTGGAATCAGTGAACTGGGTTTTCTGATTCCTTTGATTAGAGAGTGATGGGTAGCTAGGAAGAAAGCTGCTGGCAGGATAGGTTCTGGAGCTGCAGGCCCAGTCTCGGAACAATGCATTCTGGATAAGGAGTCAGCCTTGCTGTTCTTGGACCCAGCCCTGTAGGTGATCTGTAGAGGGAAGTGAGAGAAAAAGAGGGCCCACCGGGCCTGTCGGGGTCTCAATCACTTAGCGTTACGGAGATATTCGAGATTCCGGTGATCTGTATAGACCACCACCAGATTTTCTGCTCCCTCGAGTAAGTGGCGCCACTCTTCCAGGGCATTCTTGATGGCGAGTAATTCCCGATCGCCGACGTCATAATTACGTTCAGCCCCGGTGAGTTTGCGGGAGTAGAAGACCACGGGGTGTAAAAATTGCTTCTCCCTTCGGCACTGGGAGAGCACTGCTCCGACTGCCCCCTCCGAGGCGTCGGTCTCCAATTAGAATGGTTGAGCGGCATCTGGCTGTGCCAAGACAGGAGCTTGTGTAAACATGCGTTTAAGGTGATGGAACGCCTGGTGGCCTCCGGGGTCCACGTAAACGTGGTGCCGCTCTTGGTTAGTGCGGTGATGGGGGCACAGATGGCTGAAAATCCCCGAATAAACCGCCTATAGAAATTGGCAAAGCCAATTAATTGTTGCACCATCCGGCAGTTCCGGTGTACGGGGCCACTCCAGGACGGCCTGGATCTTTCTGTGGTCCATCTCCACCCATCCTGGGGATAAAATGTAGCCAAGGAACTCAATGGATGTTGCCTCAAACATGCTTTTTTCCAGTTTCCCATAAAGTTGATGTGTCCGGAGGCGGTGGAGGACCGACTTGACGTCTCTTACGTGTTTGCGTCAATGTCTGGGAGAAGACAAGTATGTCGTCTAGATATACCACCACATATGAATCGAGAATCCACACAGGGGAGGAGGCCACCATCCTTTTTTCCCACGAAAAAGATGCCGGCTCTGACGGGAGATGTAGAAGGGTGGATAAACCCCTTTGCCAGATTCTCATCTATATAATCCTTTAGGGTCTTGGATTCTGATTCAGAGAGATTATACAGGTGCCCATATGGCAACGGGACCCCAGGGAGTAGGTCTAAGGGGCAATCATACGGCCTGTGGGGCGGTAAGGTATCGGCAGCCTTCTTCTCAAACACATCCGCAAACTCCTGGTATTTGTCTGGTAGGGTGTGCTCAAGGGTACCAAGGGCTGGAGAAGATTTTATGATGTATAGAACACTCGCCACGGAGCTGGGAGGTAAACGAAAGGTGATGGATCCAGTGGCCCAGTCAATCAGAGGATTTTGTTTCCAGAGCCAGGGGATACAAAGGATGACAGGGAACAATGGAGAAGGCACAATGTCCCACGTGACTAGTGCGGAGTGATGGTTGCCGATGCGGAGGAGCAAGGGATGGGATTCCATGGTGATGGGACCGGTCTGGAGGGTGCTGCCGTTCATGTGCAGCTGGGATGGATTACTCTTCAGATGCAATGGAATCCCCAACTGAAGAGCCAGTTCCTCGTCCATGAAACATCTGCTGGCACCCGAGTCGATAATGGCAGAGAGATTAATGCCATTCTTGTCCAACTGTAGGAAAACAGGAATGGTAAGGTGAGATGACTGGTTGTACATTGGAGGGGTAACACAAGGTGAAGATACGTCTGGCCTACCAGCCGAAGATTTGATGGGGCAGTCCTTCAAGAAGTGGCCTGCTTTGGCGCAGTATAGGCACAGGCGCAGTGCCCACCGTCTGGTCCTTTCGACCGCAGAAAGGGGGCCACAAGCAATGACAATCTGCATGGGTTCTTCCGGGTGACATATCCAAGCGTGGGAGCCAGAAGAGGCAGGGGGTCAGGTCGTCATGTCGGTGGTTGTTGCGTAAGCTGCCTTTCCTGATGCCTCTCTCAGAAGCGTCGGTCCAGGTGAGTGACCTGGCGCATCAGGGCCCCTAGGGTATCGGGTACTCTGATGCGGGCGAGATCATTCTTCAAGGGCTCCGACAGTCCAATCCGGAACTAGTCTATGAGAGCGATCTTGTTTAGTCCGGTCGCTGGGGCAACCTCACGGACTCGGTGATATAGTCTTCCACCGGATGCCTGCCTTGACGGAGGTTACGCAGAGTACTTCTGGCGGTGGAAGCCCATAGCGGATCATCATACAGTCCCTGCATAGCAGTGACAAAGGAGAGAGCTCCGGATCATCGACCTGAAGTAACTGGTGTGCCCAGATCTGGGGAGGCCCCGAGAGAAGCATATCCTGAAATGCTTGTGTCATCAGTCTTCTTTGTTGCGAGAGAGCCGTAATGGCGTCTGCTGCTCCTGCGGGTTCCATGGAGGGCTGAGTTATTATGTCAAGCCTTGACAGGCGAGTTTAAGGAAAACAGTGAGTAGGGAAACCCACTGGCAGGTAGCAGCCGGGAATGAGGTACCCGAGCACAATCCCAGTGTAGAAATACAAAGGGTGGTCCCTTAGGGGTGGTGCGAGGGCACCCCCCAGATAACTACTCGTTAATTGAAACTATGTGAAAAATGGGGTAGTGACATATTAAAACCTAACTTTTATTAGGATAATTAAAGGTTCCAATGATGGGAAGAGAACCCCTACCAGACAAAAAAGACACACAACAACAGGGGACCTGAGGTGGCAGGTTGCCTGATGGTCAAATACACGTTCACGTCTCCGAGTGAAGCAGGAGGTGGACTGTATGACCTATAGACATAAACAAAAAATGGAGACCGTGGCAAGTCTGCCGTGGTCTATAGACATGCCATAAGGTGAGATAAGGGTGGGTCTTACCGGTGGTGGACGAGAGGACCTTCAAGTCCAGTACCCAGGAGGAGGTGTTCTCACGTTTGGATACGTCCTCCAGTTGGCGGTCACTTTGTACAAGAGGGCCACAGGGAAAAGTCTGTCCCTGGTAATGCCCTACTTGGCCTATTAAGCCCTAAAGTGCCTCCTAACACGGGGTCCAATCCCCGCAAGGGGTGGCCCCATCCGGAACCTAGCCCTAAAATAGATAACCCTAGGTGACCCTGTGGGGACAGGGAAATGGCCCTGTGGGGCTATCAGACCCGGGTTAGCTATTAATATAGGGGTAAAAACTAGTATGGAAATATGCTCAAAGTCCCCGACCTGCACACAATCCCAGTGTAGTCAGGCAAAATCCAAGGTTAAGGCGGAATGCACAGGGTCAGAAGTGGAGGTTGGTCAAAGTTGGTACACAGAAAGTCAGCAGGGGACAGCAAACAAAATGCCTAAGAAGCTTCGTATGTCTCACAATAAGCTGGAATAACTCAGCACTGAACCAGGATCTAATCAGGTCTTTATAGTCAGAGGGTGTGGGTGTGGACCGGGAACCTCCCCCAGCAAGGCCACAGCTATTATCTAAATATGCGCAGTAGCTGCTGGGGTGCCCATGGTTTTGCCAGGCCGAAGGGACGCCTCCGACCCCAGGAACAGATGACGTCCCCGGCTTCCTGACACACTGACATACTTAGATATGGGTAAACACACGTTTGATGGCGTTAACAAATATTGTTTTTAAAAACACACCACACCGTCATATGTGTTATGCTTTTTCATATTCCAAAGATTCCAAAAATTTTAGCAGATTATGTTTAAATGCACAGTGTTATGGGATAAAAATAAAATACCAAAAAATTGGCTTTTTGGGGGACCAAGTGTCCAAAAATTACGCCTTGACAGGGTCAGAATGCCTGCCCATACGACATGCATAAGTGCTAATTGTCAGAAGAAAAAGTGTCTGGTTGTGAAGGAACCTTTAAAAATTCTCCCTTTTAATCGGGTGCAGCAGCAGTGCAGTGTGGAAAGGGTAGGGTAATAAGAGGTATGTTGCCGCAATAGCAGCGGCAGCAGAAGCAGCATAACATAGAACAGTGTTTCCCAACCACTGTGCCTCCATCTGTTGCAAAACTACAACTCTCAGCATGCATGATTTGCATGCTGGGAGTTGTAGTTTTGCAACAGCTGGAGGCACACGGGTTGGGAAACACTTGCATAGAACATGCAAGGCAGTAGGTCGCTGTCTATGAGAAGTAGTAGTAACTGTAGTAGTAGTGGTTGAAAAATATGAAAAATTTGATTCGGCTGGTTTGACAAATTTCACAAAGAAATTTGATTTGTCACAAATTACTTTGTCACGAAGCGCATTCCTTTGAATGTAGCAGGTGCAATGACAGGGGGTCACACTGACCCCCGTCATTGAACCCCTCAGATGCCGCGTTCATTCCTGCTCGTGGCATCTGAGGCTACAAATTAGTAAATCTTTGAGGGGTTAATTAGGGTAAAATAAATAAGCACTCACCTTATTCATTTGGTTGCATAGAGGCCATCGTGGCCATCTTGATTGAAGACACTGTGCGTTTTCTGCAATCAAGATGGCCATGGCAGCCTTTTCACATGCAAATGGTTGAGGTGAGTATGTATTTTTTTAACCGCAGTTTCAGGTAAAAAAGATTAGTTACCACGAAGTGTAAGGAAATTCATCTTTGTGACAAATCAAATTTTTCCTGAAATTCGGATCGAAGTCCACTTTGTTACAGTAACTTTAATTTGCTTAACTCTAGTAGTGAGCAATAAATTGATCAGAGCACTGAATCAGTTCAGGCTATGCAGACACTCCAAAGTGATAAGCAGACAATGGGCCCCTGTGGCAGGAGGGGGGAGTATAATTATTTAAAATTTAACTTTTAATAAGGTCAAAAGTGTCAGACTAATAGAACTCACTACATAAATAAGACATACATACACATAGATAACCAATTGAATGGTGCCTGGCTGGTATAGACAAAATTCTGTTCCGTCCGGGAAGACGCGAACAGTCTTACCAGACCCTTTGTAGATAGTGAGAGAGGTCCTTGGATACAGGAGGCAGGAAACGTTTCGATCAGGCCGTGCGGGAATGGGTGCTGTAACTGTGGAACCACGTAGATGGAGCAATTGGAAATGTCCTAAATGGCCCTGCCTAAGGTGAAGGGGGCTATTATGCTGCTACCTATCTACACGGAGCACTCGCCTTGAAAAAGGCGACCCCGTCCGGTAGCCTGTCCCTAAGGTGGACCTCACCCTAAAACTACAGAAGTTATGCCAACTGGATTGTTGATGAGAATGCTTCCAATGGTCTCCCGACGTGGCACGTTTCTGTCCGTGACTCTTCAGGGAAAGACTGCAGGAAGACAGAGGGTAGAAAGCCGCAGGTATCTAGCCTGGGGCTCAATAACACACTGGAAAAAAGGAAACAAGCTAGAAAGCTTGTGTTCTGCTATCCTGGGGTGGGATGCAGTATTGCACTGGAGGGATAGTCCTGTGCTAGACGGTCCGGGGGACACAATGGTCCCAGGCAAGTGAAACCCTTCTGGTTGGGGGTAACAGTGCAATGAACCAGCCGCAGTGATGTACCTCAGTAATGGGTTTTAAATAGTCGCGCCCCAGGTCCTTCGCCCCTCCTCCTCAGTGGCGTCATCGCGGTGCAACGCCTACTTGAAGCGCCGCTCATACCCGGTCACGTGACCCCGGCGTCAGAGGACCTGCGCCGAGGCAACATCCACAGGGCAAGGGGCGGGCGCAGTCAGTGACGTCGCACGCCAACAATACCACATGAGGTAGGCGGGAGCGCGATAGGAGATGGGCGGAATCAAAGATCATTCAGCCATTGGTTGAATGGTCTGATGATCATGTGGGACGCACAGTGTATGCGTCTCCATTGATAATAAACAAAGTAGTAAAGCCTTAAATCGGATAGTGACATTTGGTGCAGGAGTCAGAGAAAGACAGGTGATCAATGCAGCAGATACTGTCAGAGAGATCCCTGGCAGGGTGACATGAAGTCAGAGGTAAATAGCTATGTCCTGATCACACGGATACCACGCACTCAGGGCCTAGTACTGGTTTAAAGAAGCGCTCTACGGACTAGGGTCGCGCATTACAGGAGCAGGCACAATCAGGATGTCATGGGTGCCTGCGTTTGCCGCCCCAGGGTCCATGTGCTAGTAACAATATAGACCAGCATGGACCCATGTGCAGCAAGGTATATACCAGCATCAATGCATGCGCAGAGGTGTACGGAGGGAAATGTGCCCCTAGGGGTAAGCAGGCGCAGGCTTAAGGCATAAAGCCATATGCGCTAGTTTAGGTACACAGTGCCCTAGATCATAATCAGGGCAACAGCAGCAGCAACGTAACAGAGAGTAGACCCAACAGCTCATGAATAGGTATACAGTGCCCCAGATCATCAATCAGGCAGCAGCACCGTGGCAGATGAGGCATACCAGTTTTCTTGCACATAATATTTCAAAGAAAACAAGAGTAATTCAATCTCTCGTTCATGCCAAAAGGTGCTGCTGTTTTCAGATGCAGGTGCAATACTGCATCCCACCCCAGGATAGCAGAACACAAGCTTTCTAGCTTGTTTCCTTTTTTCCAGTGTGTTATTGAGCCCCAGGCCAGATACCTGCGGCTTTCTACCCTCTGTCTTCCTGCAGTCTTTCCCTGAAGAGTCACGGACAGAAACGTGCCACGTCGGGAGACCATTGGAAGCATTCTCATCAACAATCCACTGGCATAACTTCTGTAGTTTTAGGGTGAGGTCCACCTTAGGGACAGGCTACCGGACAGGGTCGCCTTTTTCAAGACGAGTGCTTCATGTAGATAGGTAGCAGCATAATAGCCCCCTTCCACTTAGGCAGGGCCATTTAGGACATTTCCAATTGCTCCATCTACGCGGTTCCACAGTTACAGCACCCATTCCCGCACGGCCTGATCGAAACGTTTCCTGCCTCCTGTATCCAAGGACCTCTCTCACTATCTACAAAGGGTCTGGTAAGACTGTTTGCATCTTCCCGGACGGAACAGAATTTTGTCTATACCAGTCAGGCACCATTCAATTGGTTATCTATGTGTATGTATGTCTTATTTATGTAGTGAGTTCTATTAGTCTGACACTTTTGACCTTATTAAAAGTTAAATTTGAAATAATTATACTCCCCCCTCCTGCCACAGGGGCCCATTGTCTGCCTAACTCTAGTAGTGGTAATGGTATTAGAAGTAGTGGTAGTAGTGGCAGATGCATAGCGTTAAAAGTTGTGGCAGTAGGGAATTAGCAGAGAGGAGCAACAGCTGAAGCGGTAGCAACAGCAGCCATATGGCACATGTTGGCAGGCAGTAGCAGCCATATGGAACACGATGGTAGGCAGGCCACAGCAGTGGCAAGATTGTGGAAGTGGCATTATCGAGGTAGAAGCAGCCTTCTGGAACATGATGGTAGGCAGGCAACATGGTGGTAGGCAGGACGGCAGGCAGGCAGACAGCAACGTCAGCAAGGCCAGATCTAATCATAAGCCTCATCGGGTCTGTTTGACAAAAGTGCTTAAAACCTTCTCCTAGATGTCACTGGCGGCTGGGCAAGAAAGAAGAAAGAGAGTGTCCATGGAGTAGGCGGATAAGTGCCTGCTGTGGGAGCCGTCCACAAGAAATCATGGGTAAGGGGGTTCAAAAGGATCTGTCCTGGCCATGTTATGGGGGTTCTTCCATACCATGTGCTATGGCTCCTGGTCCCATGCTGCTCTTGGAAATGGACTGAGTATCCGTACATGCAGGAGGCGGATAAGTGCCTCCTGTGGGAGCCATCCAAAAAAATTATTGGGTAAGGACCAATGGACCAATGGACTTGTTCTAACAATGTTGCAGGGGTTCAGCCCATACTGCCCTCGCTCCTGGTCCCATACTGCTTTCGAAGATGGGCTGAGTGTCAATGTGTGGAGGAGTCGGATAAGTGCCTGCTTTCGGAGCTGTCCCAAATAATTTGTGGGTAAGGGTGGTTGGAGTGTCAAAAGGACCTGGCCATGTTTCTAGAGTGCTTCCCCCCCCTGCTGTCGCAAAAAACATTGACCCAGTGGGCTGTGAAAGACATGTACTGTCCACTGTCCCTCCATGTCTCAGCTGCTACAGGTTTCCACCATGGAGTGCAGCATGCCGCCACGTGAGAGTACTTTGATCAGGGAAAGCTTTGAGGGAGTGAGGGGCTAAAGGACTAGGCACCCTGCTTAAAACAGCTGCTGCTGCATCAATTTATGGTTGCAGTTCTATGTTTTAAAACCAACCACTTGCGAGATTTTTTTATTTCAACAGAGAGACAGCTTTGATTTTTTTTTCAAAACCTTAATTTTCTGCGTAGGCTTATTGTCAGATTATTACCAGCACAGCACCCTAATAGCATTCTGCTACTGAGCAATTGCACATGTTTTTCAAATCCATTTTTTAAACGCTTTGCATTATAGTAAAAACATTTTTAGGCAATAACATCATTTTGATACCAGTGAAATTAAGTACAAATTACGCAGTACACATAAATATTGCCACCTTTCCTTCCTCATTATATTGGTGCTGTGGAGGGGGAATAATTACATTAAAAGTTTGAAATGTGTGCCTTAACAGTTAAAAAAAATAATATATGTTTTTGAACCTACAGTTTTAAATGCAAATAACACAGTAGACAGAAATGTTACCGTCTTTTCCTGCATTTTTATGGAGGTATAATCGAATAAGAAATCTGCAGTGTATGCCTTAATTATAAAGAAATGTCTTTTTCAAACCTGTGGTTTTAAACACGAATAGCACAGTAGGCAAACATCTAACAGGCCTTTCCTGCATCGCTATATAGGTAGTTTTTGTGGGTGAGGGAGGGAGTGGAATGATCGGATTACAAGTTTGCAATGTGTATCTTAATAGTGAAGAAGGGTCTTTTTTAAACACAGTAGACAGAAATTTTAGTACCCTTTCCTGAATTGTTATATTGGTGGTTATGAGGGAAGGGGTTAATTGAATTCCACAAAAGTTTGCAATGTGTGTCTTAATAGTGAAGAAAGGTCTTTTTTGAACCTGTTTAAATGCAAATAACACAGTAGACAGAGATCTTACAGGCACCATTATTGCAATATCTTAAAGTAAATTGTCAATAGGAGCGAGTGTTTGTAGAAGGATAATGACATTTAATTGTGCTTTTGTCTTTTAAGTTACAGAAAACACACTTGCATTTTTGCTATAACTGTTCCATAATTTGTGTGACTGGGTACCAAACCCCTGACCTTTCATTTAGGAAAATCGTGAGTTTACATTAGGCCTCATAAGTATAATATAGAAGAGATCAAAATTAAAGACCCAGGACTTGTTCTCCCAGAGCAAGAATGTGAGTGTAAGCAGTACCAGCTATCCGAATAACAAGTACTTGAAGGCCACAGTTTTCACTGGCTTCGAAAAAGGTGCAACTTTATGAGTGAGGAAAAAGAGGATGAGATTGTTGATTGGATTGATTGGATTGCTCGCTCCTCCTCTCAGTCACAGCGAAATGTTAAGGAGATCAGTTCTCAGTCTGACAACATGCCTTGGAGCCAGGGGTCACAGCATTCCTTTCAGACCTCTCTCTCTTCAATACCATCTTCTTTTTTTCCTAAAATGAGGCAACAAAATTCCACCATATACTATAGCAGATATTCAAGAGAGTCTCCCTGTTGATGACTTGTGTGAGAGCAGTCAGCATATGGACTGCCATGAGGAGGAGGTTCTAATGGAGACAGACGACCCCATTCATAGCTGTGTTGGTGGTAGTGCTGATGGCACTTGTTGCCACCATGGTGGTGGTAGGGGCAGTTGTAGAGACAGTGATACTCTTGGAAAATATATTGCAGGTGATTAGGAAGGAGGCCAAGGAGCCCATATATATCGCAGGCTGATAAAAGTGGCAGGGAGGGTGAGGACTATGATGATGATTGTGTTTTGGACAAGACTTGGGAGCCAGATTGGGGTGGTGAGGAGACACCAGAGAAAGAGGGTGATTGCCATGGTGACAATAAAGAGAAGAAACAATGTATGGCCAAAACCTCCAAATGAACTGCCAGGGCTAGATCTGCCTTTATTGTGGTCAGTTCGGCAACTGGTGATGCCTCTGGTACTGTGGGCACATGCTTAAAACGTCCCAGATGTAGACCAAACTTGGTTGCCTCTATCTCTGCAACTTCCATATAGCATTTTTTCTCCACAAGGCCAGTGTGTGGCCCGCACAGTGGGCTAGAACTCTTGGTGTATGCATGTCATATGGGCAAGCATTTTGACCCATTAAGGCATAATTTTGGAATGCTTGGTCTTGCCACTGTTGCTGTCTGCCTGCCTGCATACTTACCATCATGTTCTATACCGTATGACTGCTGCTGCTGCCATCATGCACTGCCACTGTCTACCTGCCTGCCAACATGTACCATGTGTCTGCTGCTGTCGCTGCCACAGTTGTTACTACTCACTTCTAATCCTCTATTGCCACCACTATTAACGTTATGCATCCGCCACTACTAATACCCATAAACAGCCGATCTACTGCCTTGAATGTTCCATGCTATACTGCTACTGCTGCCACTACTGTTGCGGCTACATCTGCTATTACCTTATACTTTCTATACTGTACTCCTGCTGCTCTCAGTTGATGAGAGAAACTTTTCTAGGCTCGTTCAGGAGGAGACACTTTTTATTCTGATAATTATGACTTGTGCATGTAAAAAAAATATAGGCAAGCATTCTTCCCCCATTAATGCATTTTTTTGGAGGCTTGGTACTAACACGCCACTCTTTCTTCTGGCAAGTAACACCTTTGTGTGTCATATGGGCAGGCATTTTGTCCTCATGATGGAATAATCTTTGGACGCTTGGTCCCCAAACAAGCCACAGTATTTTTCATATTAGACCATGTGTGTTTAATCACCACCTGTCCCCGATAGAGGAAAATTTTTGAAAGCTTTGTAATATAAAAAGCATCATGATGGCATACTGTTTGTTAACATTGTCAATAGAGATGAGTGAAGTTTTCAAAAATTAGACTTGGATGCTTAGCCAAATTTTTTCAAGAAATTTGCTTTGTTACGTTGCTTTGTGATGGCTCAAAAGTACTGGTTTATTGTTTAGGGTGCTCTGATGAGCTATGGTAAAGCAAGAGCTCCATAAATACTGTTTTTGCTCAGGAGCTCACTGTTATTAATGTGTGACCCTTTTTTGAAGGCATTAGAGATGTACGAATTTTTCAAAATTCGATTTTGACGTTTTGCCGAATTTATCCAAGAAATTTGCTTAGTTTAGAATTAATTTGTCTCTAAGCTCATTAAATCAGCTATATCCCGGCCTACAGGGAGAGTGTATCTCAGTGTACATCACCGTGCATTGCAGCAACATGCATAGCTAGTACTTTCTGGTAGTGAAACAGTTACTGTGTTTCAGTATGACAATAAAATCGTTGGTTGGCCGAGTAACTCAGGATTCCTGATAATATCCAGGGGGCGCCACATAGATTTGAAAATTACCTATAGAGTTGTAGTGAATTGCACTATTATCTTAGCGAAAGGTTGCACTTACTTCACCGGGGAGGAGGGCATAGGATAAAGCTCAAGACACCTATACCTCAGCCTCCCCTGCCGAGATCGTTTCGTTTCCTGGTCCCCAAAAAGGATGACATTGGGGCTCCAACATATGAAGGAAGTCTTTTATTGGTTCAGCTCGACGCGTTTCGAGCAGGCAGGTCTCATACAGTATATGGACCTGCACATCATCATGCAGACCAGCAACAGTCCTAGCTGACCCCTAGCTAAACCAAAAGAAAAGAATACAGCAGACTTTAGTAAAAGGGAAAGAAAACACTGTCGCCCCTGCAAGACCTGTGTCCCAATGACTCTTTAGTGAAAAAAAAGGACATGAAGGCAGTGCCAATAAAGTAGTGGAGAAAAAAAAAAAGGTTCTTTTAAGCCATGTTGCGGCAGTGCAAACACATGCTTTTGAATCACTTCTATTAGCTGTAAAATGACTGTGCGTCACTATTAGGCTAAGTTCACACATCTCTTATTTGGTCAGTTACTGGTCAAAAGCACAAAAGAGGTGCAGATATTTTCATGATAACTGTAGAAAGGAACAAGGGGCCATCATTGATGGTCGGTACGCGTCACCGAGGTTCCTGGCCTCTGTGAGGAAAGAGTAAGTTTTTTTCCACTGAAGTGTCTTATTGCAGATTGCAGTCTGACACTTCAGCTGTTAGTATGGCTGTAAAGCTGAACCGGGATGGCTCTTACTGGGAGTAGCCAAAGTGCTGGGTGGGTGGCTACTCCCCACATTTCAGGCCAGGTCTTGGCAGGCTTTTAAAAGCAGTCAGCACTATCAGGTGGTGTGGATTTCCCTCCATCTGACAGCGAAGCTGTGGAGTCCTCTAGGGTGAAGACTGCAAACAGGCGTGCAGACCACCTGGAAGCCTGCCAGTGAACTATTCTGTGGCTGAGCATTCAGCCAGGTGTGAACCGACACCTAGGATTCCAGGTGAACATTGTTTTGTTTTTGCTAAGTGTGAATAAAACACTGAAGTTGATTTACAACCGGGTTCCTTGCCTCTATACTGCATTAGCTAACCTGTCTACCAGAGCAAATCCCCACAATTGGTGGCTTGGAGCGGGCACACTCAGTGAGGCTGGCCTGAAGGCCGAAAAGTTTTTGTTTTTTTCCTATATCAAGCCGGCAAGGTTACACCCCATATCCCCTGACAAAATGGAGGCGGTCATGAGGCTAACTTGTAGCAGCGGGAGGCTAACAAGCAGCAGCAGGAAACCAACCAACTACTATTACAGCATGTGATGGCGTTACAAGCGGCAGGAGCGTCCAAGAACGTCCACGATGCCCGGAAAGCTGTCCGTGCAGCGATCCCTAAGATGACCCCCTTGCAGTGGTGTAGCGTGGGTGGGGCCGGGGGGGGCCATGGTCGCCAAATTGCAGGGGGCGCCAGGCAGCAGAATGGCTCCCGTCCCCTCCGTTATGCCTCATAGGCTTCAGGCAACTAGGCCTGACGTCTATAAGGCAGTAGAGCGACGAAGGACTTGGTCACGAATCGATTACCTCACTGTGACCTCCTGCATCGAATCTCGCTAGATGACGCGGCGCGGGAAGGCACAGTGAGGCGTTCGTGACCGCCTGCGCCGGGGTGCCATTAGGTAAGTATTATTATTTTTTTTTTATGTACCATACCCTACTTGCAGAGGCACTGGGGGCACTATGGGGGTGGGGGAGGAGCAGAAAGAGGAGGACCACTGAGGACATCATACTAATAAGAGTGGAGAGGCGGCCATTACATTAATAATAAAGAGGGGGACATTACATTAATAATAAAGAGGGGGACATTATATTAATAATAAAGAGGGGACCAATATATTAATAAAGAGGGGGCCAATACATTATTATTAATATAATGGTCCCTCTTTATTATTAATATTATGGCCCTCTCTTTATAATTAATATAATGGCCCCCTCTTTATTATTAATGTAATGGCCCCTCTTTAATAACACAGAGGGGGCCATTATATTAATAATAAAGAGGGGGCCATTATATTAATAATAAAGAGGGGGCCAATACATTATTATTAATATAATTGTCCCCTCTCTGTTATTAATGTATTGGCCCCATCTTTATTATTAATATAATGGCCCCTCTTTATTATTAATATAATGGCCTCTTTGTTATTAAAGAGGGGCCATTACATTAGTAATAAAGAGGGGCCATTATATTAATAATAAAGAGGGGCCAATATATTAATAACAATACTAATACAGACTGGGCCATTATTTTAATAATAAAGAGGGGCCATTACATTAATGATGAAGAGGGGGCCATTATAATATACAGGGGGAATAATATTATCTGTCTGGCTCTAGTACAGTATTGGGGGGCTACTACAGTATCTGTTAAAAGGGGACGTGCCCGTGGTAGGGGGGGGGGGGGCGCAACCCATGCTATGCCACTGCCTCCTCGAACAACGTCGAAACCTATCTGGCGGTATTCAAAAAGGTGGCCGTGAGGGAGAAGTTACCCCGAGACCAATGGGCTGAGGTTCCCACTTCGTTCCTGGCATCTGGACCCCAGCAGGTGTTTTTCGACTTACCAGATGGTCAAGCGGCCGACTACCCGACCGTAAAGGGTGAGATTCTGGCCAGACCGGGGGTGAATGTATTGGTCCGGGCCCAGCGGGTGCATCAGTGGGAATTTAACCCGACTGAGCCCGCCAGACCGCAGTATTATGATCTGCTACATTGGTTGCAAAAATGGCTGCAGCCTGACGTACTGAGTACCACTGCTATGGTGGACCGTCTGTTGGTTGATGTGTTCTGGAGGGCTTTGCCATACCCTATCCAGCGCTGAATCGGCCAGGTGTCCCCCGGTAATGCACTAGAGATGGTCGACCTGGTGGAGTGCTATGAGGCCACCAGAAATCTACAGGGGGTTCTTCTTTTTGGAGGGGGCCAGTTAAACCCCGGAAATCTCCACCCTCGACCAGGCGGCTAGTGCCAGGAATACCCGCTCGGGATATACTCCCTACAGACGCAGCTCCGATGGTCTGTTGGCGGTGTCAAGAGCCTGATCACATAATGGCCAACTGTCCCCATTGGGGGGGAACCCATGGATACTAACTATGGCTACCGCCCCTCAATGTAAGCCAGGAGGCTGTGTGCAACCGGTACCACCGAGACAATAGACAATAGTCACCTGTTCTAGGTGCAAGTGGAAGACACCCTGGCGGTGGCGCTGCTGGACTCAGGGAGGCTGGTGTCCCTGATAAGAGTATACTGGCTGAAAAGTCAGCGTTGTGTGCATCTATGGAGACTTAAAAGACTATCCCACTGCCCTGGTGTCTCTATCCACGGTGGTCGGCAGTTGGACTCATGAGCCACAAAGTTACATTATGAAATAATAATTGGGAGAGACTTCCGCGGTTTCCCGTCACTGTTGCCTGAGGTGAGAGCCACCGATACCCCAATAGAATGGCCTTGCTCAGGGGGGAAAACCGGAACTGTGGGAACCTTTGACTGAAGGGCCAGCAGTAGGGGTGGCCGCCACTGCGGTGGAAGGTGGGAGCCAACCCTACTGAATGTAATGGTGGGAGACGTGGAGGATTTGCCGCCGTGTCCGGAATTGGCAGACCTCAACGTCTCTGGAGACAATTTTGGTACAGCACATCACCAGGAGCCGACTCTATTTCAGGCCTGGGAAAATGTGGTAGTAGTTGAGGGTGAGCCGCAACAACCGGAGACTGAGTGTATGTTCCCCCGTTTTGTGGTTCAACAAGAGATGCTGTATTGGGTAAATCAACTGCGGGGTGAGCATATTGAACAGTTGGTGGTGCCCAAGGCGTATCGCAAGCTCGTGTTGGAGTTAGCCCCGTGTTGGAGTTAGCCTGCAGTAAAATTGATATCCAGTGACTGTCTAATATAACTCCAGCCACATAATCACTTGATGTTTTCTGTCCGGTGAATTCCTAATGTTTGGGCCCTGTACTTCACTGGCCTGCAGTAAAATTGATATCCATCGACCATCTAATATACCTCCAACCACATAATCACTTGATATTTTCTATATGGTGAATGCATAATGTTTGGGGCCTGTAGTCCACTGGCCTGCTGTAAAATTGACATCCAATGACCGTCTAATATACCTCCTGCCACATAATCACTTAATCTTTTATGTACGTTGAATGCATAATTTTTGGGGCCTGCAATATAACTGGCCAACAGTAAAATTGCTATACGGTGACCACCTAATGTACCTCCAGCCACATAATCACTTGATCTTTTCAGTATGGTGAATGTATAATGTTTGGGGCCTGTACGCCACTGGCCTGCAGTAAAATTGATATCCAATGACCGTCAAATATACCTCCAGCCACAAAATCACTTGATGTTTTCTGTTCGGCAAATGAATAATTTTTGGGACCTATAGTCCACTGACCTGCAGTAAAATTGATATCCATAAACCGTCTAATATGCCTCCAGCCTCATAATCACTTGATCTTTTCTGTACGGTGAATGCATAATTTTTGGGGCCTGTAGTCCACTGGCCTGCAGTAAAATTGATATCCATTAACGATCTAATATACCTCCAGCCACATAATCACTTGATGTTTTCTGTCCGGTGAATGCCTAATATTTGAGGCCTGTACTCCCTTGGTCTAAAATAAAAAATTTCTAGGCTCCAGCAGGACACATTTTTGAGAGTTTCCCTTTAAGACGCGAATTGTCCCGGCCTGAAGGAGGAGGTGTCCATTTTCCTTTCCTAGTTCTCAAGCCTAATTCCCTGTTCCCCCTTCCCTCCTATGCTTGGTGTGGTGTTTCCCTCCCACACCGAAGCGTGACAAGGCCTAATAGAATTCCTTATCTATTTAACAAGGTGGACAACTCAATAACAGCAGACAGCCTGCAGTAAAATTTATATCCATCGACCATCTAATACAGTGTTTCCCAACCAGTGTGCCTCCAGCTGTTGCAAAACTACAACTCCCATCATGCCCGCACAGCCAAAGGCTGTCTGGGCATGCTGGGTGTTGTAGTTTTGCAACAGCTGGAGGCACGCTGGTTGGGAAACACTGATCTAATATACCTCCAGCCACATGATCACTTGATCTTTTCTGTATGGTGAATGCATAATGTTTGGGGCCTGTACTCCACTGGCCTGCTGTAAAATTGACATCCAATGACTGTCTAATATGCCTCCTGCCACATATTCACTTGATCTTTTATGTACGTTGAATGCATAATTTTTGGGGCCTGCAATATAACTGGCCAACAGTAAAATTGCTATACGGGTGACCACCTAATGTACCTCCAGCCACATAATCACTTGATCTTTTCAGTATGGTGAATGCATAATGTTTGGGGCCTGTACTCCCTTGGTCTAAAATAACATTTGGCCTGCAGTAAAATGAATATCTAATGACCGTCTAATATACCTCCAGCCACATAATCACTTGATGTTTTCTGTCCGGCGAATGAATAATTTTTGGGACCTATAGTCCCTTGGCCTGCAGTAAAATTGATATCCAATAACCGTCTAATATACCTCCAGCCACATAATCACTTGATGTTTTCTGTCCGGCGAATTAATAATTTTTGGGGCCTGTAGTCCACTGGCCTGCAGTAAAATTGATATCCAATAACCGTCTAATATACCTCCAGACACATAATCACTTGATGTTTTCTGTCCGCTGAATGCCTAATATTTGGGGCCTGTACTCCCGTGGTCTAAAATAAAAAATTTCTAGGCTTCAGCAGGACACATTTTTGAGAGTTTCCCTTTAAGACGCGAATTATCCTGGCCTGAAGGAGACTCCTGTTCGTCCTTCCTTTTGCAGGAACAGGTAGTCTCGTCCCTGCCATTAGTACCAGGGTCCTATAGGGCTTGATAGGATTCTAGGTATTCTTGCGTATGAAATCACCTACCTTTGGGGTCTGTTCATACTGGTAGTCAGTCAGGATTTTGGTTAGGGTTGTCACTAGGAGGTGTCCATTTTCCTTTCCTAGTTCTCAAGCCTAATTCCCTGTTCCCCCTTCCCTCCTATGCTCGGTGTGGTGTTTCCCTCCCACACCGAAGCGTGACAAGGCCTAATAGAATTACTTATCTATTAAACAAGGTGGACAACTCAATAACAGCAGACAGCCTGCAGTAAAATTGATATCCATCGACCAACTAATATACCTCCAGCCACATAATCACTTGATCTTTTCTGTATGGTGAATGCATAATGTTTGGAGCCTGTACTCCACTGGCCTGCTGTAAAATTGACATCCAATGACCGTCTAATATACCTCCTGCCACATAATCACTTGATCTTTTATATACGTTGAATGCATAATTTTTGGGGCCTGCAATATAACTGGCTAACAGTAAAATTGCTATACGGTGACCGCCTAATGTACCTCCAGCCACAAAATCACTTGATCTTTTCAGTATGGTGAATGCATAATGTTTGGGGCCTGTACACCACTGGCCTGCGGTAAAATTGATATCCAATGACCGTCTAATATACCTCCAGCCACATAATCACTTGATGTTTTCTGTCCGGCGAATTAATAATTTTTGGGACCTATAATCCACTGGCCTGCAGTAAAATTGATATCCATTGACTGTCTAATATGCCTCTAGCCTCATACTCACTTGATTTTTTCAGATGACATGGATTTTTTCAGATGACATGGAACATTTCACTGGAGCTGTCCCCCTGTGGATTAGGTACATTGATGATGTGCTGATCCTCTGGGGGGCCAGCACTATTTTGTTCCAGGAATTTGTGCCTGCTTTGAACAACAACGAAATGGGTTGATTTTTTACCTCGGAAATTAATGAGAGTCAGATCTCGTTCTTGGATTTGACCATTGCACTCAATACTTCTGGTGATATTGTAACCAGTATGTATAGAAAATCTACTGCTACAAACAGTTTATTAAGATGGGAAAGTGGTCATCCTAAAGCTCTCAAAAGAGGTATCCCCAAGGGGCAATATTTAAGAGCCCGTAGGAATTGCTCCCAAATGTCGGATTTTAGAAAAGCTGCTGCTGACCTTCAGGACAGATTCCTATCTCGAGGATATCCTTCCCAACTACTCAAACAAGCTTACCAACATTCTTTGAGTTCAAATAGAGATTCGCTACTATCTCCCAAACAAAATCTACAAGGGATGGATAATGTGCGGATCATTGGAACATTTGATAGTGCCCATGACCAAGTACGTCATGTACTATCAGAACACTGGGATATTCTCAGATCCGATACAGATATTGGTCACCTCATCCCGGATAAACCAGCAATCACGTTCCGCCGTAGCCAGTACACAGCATGTATCAGAGTCCTAAACAACATACTTGGTTATACAATCCTCTTTCAGGTACCTTTCCATGTGGGACTTGCAAGTTCTGTAGCTACATTAATAAGAACAAATCATTCACCGGTTATACATCTGACAGAACGTTTTTTATTAGACCATTTGTGAATTGCAAATCGACTGGCGTGGTCTATTTAATGACATGTAAATGTGGCCTGAAATATGTCGATAAAACGATACGGGAGCCAAGACGGCGTATAGGGGAACATGTGTCTGATATCAACAAATCCCAAGACACACCGATAGCTCGCCACGTGGTTGAATGCCACAGTGGCAATGCTTCCTTTATCAAACTTCAGGGCATCGACATGGTGAAGAGAACACCGCGAGGAGGCGATCTAGACCACATTCTCCTACAAAAGGAGGCACAATGGATTTTTAGGCTGGGGACCATTAAACCCAATGGTCTCAATGATGCCATTTCCTATGTTCCGTTCATCTGATGTGGACGGTATCCATTTAAGAACATTATGGGTTATCCTTGCCCCTTAGTTATTAGAATCATCCCTCTTCATATCTGTCTTGAGTAGACGATACTTACATGTGGGTAGTGGTGTTTATTATCTGAGGTAGTTTTACAGGCTACTAGGTATCCTTGGTACCTTGAGATATATATGCTTTTGAGAGGCTACATTATTTGCTCTATTGGGCAATTGTAGATATTCTCGTTTATTTACATCTGGTCATAACCTTTCATTTTTCATACATGTTACCAGCTGCCACTTCCATATTGTTATGTCTTTGTCACTGCAGCTTTGCTACTGATTGCTTAGTTTTAGGATGTCCTTTGTTGCTCTCTCAGTACTGCTGCCTTTTCATATATAAGGCCGCTGTTGGATTCCCTGTTACACTGTTACGATGCAGTGCCTGTGCGCTGACCTCCGGGACATGTCTTTATTCCTCCATAGTCGTCAGTGGACCAGCCCAATATGAGTAATTCATGCGGTGGATTGGCTGCCGACAGGAGGTGTGTTCATGGGGGCGTGGTGTTTGCCCTTTAAATTACGGCGTCTGGCTGGCCGCTTCGCGGCCATTACAGAGCCGAGGCTATGTTTGTAAAAAGCAGCACACCGTCTCCTACACCAGTATTCGGTGCTACCTTATAACATCCTTATGTAGCACGCCGATTCCCAGTTTAGGATATCGGCGTTAGGCAGTTAAGGTGCAGTAGCTACGTTGGCTCCTGATGAAGTGCACCAAACAGTTGCACGGAAACGCATAGAGCCATAGCTCAGTGTGTGCAGATCTGCTGGTGTTTGGATTACACCCTTAGGCTACATTCACACGTCAGTATTTTTCTATAATCCGATTTTCCGTCCGTTTTTTGCGGATCCGTTGTTCCTGAAAATGTTTCCGTATGTCATCCGTTTTTTGCGGATCCGCAAAAAACGGAAACATGTATAAATTTCAATAAGCAAATAAAGTTGTTTGGATTTCTTTAAAAAAAAAATAAATAAATTAAAATGTAATTTCCAGGAACGGATTCCGTATAAAACGGATGACATACGGAATGACATCCGTATGTCATCCGTTTTTTGCGGATCCATTGACTTTGTATTGTACCAGGATCCGATTTTTCAGGAAAAGAATAGGACATGTTTTATATTTAAACGGACATGCGGAACGGAACAACGGAAACGGACAGCACACATTGTGCTGTCCGTTTTTTTCCAGGACCCATTGAAAATGAATGGGTCCAGATCTGGTCCAGATCTGTTCCAGAAAAAACGGAACAGATCAGCAAAGAAAAAACGGACGTGTGAATGGACCCTTACCGACACCAGCATTGATCTGCTTTGTCTATGCACCTACATGGGCTAGCGTTTGAGAGTCGGCAGAGTGCACTGCCGCTCCTCTCACTAACCGTCACTGCCCAGTGAAACGCCTGTCACTGGTCAGTTCATCTATGCTGCGTGTGGTATCTCCTATATTAGTTCTGGTATTTGATATAACTAAAATATTTATTATTTTTGCTCCATTTTAACGTCCTCTTTACCAATATTTGTTTTGAGATTAAATTTAGGGACGTATACCTAATATACCTTGCTCATCATGATAAATTCCCCCTAATGTTTAGGAACGGAAGGTGAGAGAGTTGATCTCCAGCCTGCCAGCGGCGATCGTTCGCTGGCAGGCTGGAGATGTGTTTTTTTTAACCCCTAACAGGTATATTAGACGCTGTTTTGATAACAGCGTCTAATATACCTGCTACCTGGTCCTCTGGTGGTCCCCTTTGTTTGGATCGACCACCAGAGGACACAGGTAGCTCAGTAAAGTAGCACCAAGCACCACTACACTACACTACACCCCCCCCCCGTCACTTATTAACCCCTTATTAGCCCCTGATCACCCCTGATCACCCCATATAGACTCCCTGATCACCCCCCTGTCATTGATCACTCCCCTGTCATTGATCACCCCCCTGTAAAGCTCCATTCAGACGTCCGCATGATTTTTACGGATCCACTGATAGATGGATCGGATCCGCAAAACGCATCCGGACGTCTGAATGAAGCCTTACAGGGGCATGATCAATGACTGTGGTGATCACCCCATATAGACTCCCTGATCACCCCCCTGTAAAGCTCCATTCAGATGTCCTCATGATTTTTACGGATGCACTGATAGATGGATCGGATCCGCAAAACGCATCCGGACGTCTGAATGAAGCCTTACAGGGGCATGATCAATGATTGTGGTGATCACCCCATATAGACTCCCTGATCACCCCCCTGTCATTGATTACACCCCTGTCATTGATCACCCCCCTGTAAAGCTCCATTCAGATGTCCGCATGATTTTTACGGATGCACTGATAGATGGATCGGATCCGCAAAACGCATGCGGACGTCTGAATGAAGCCTTACAGGGGCGTGATCAATGACTGTGGTGATCACCCCATATAGACTCCCTGATCACCCCCTGTCATTGATTACCCCCCTGTCATTGATTACCCCCCTGTAAAGCTCCATTCAGACGTCCGCATGATTTTTACGGATCCACTGATAGATGGATCGGATCCGCAAAACGCATCCGGACGTCTGAATGAAGCCTTACAGGGGCATGATCAATGACTGTGGTGATCACCCCATATAGACTCCCTGATCACCCCCCTGTAAAGCTCCATTCAGATGTCCGCATGATTTTTACGGATGCACTGATAGATGGATCGGATCCGCAAAACGCATCCGGACGTCTGAATGAAGCCTTACAGGGGCATGATCAATGATTGTGGTGATCACCCCATATAGACTCCCTGATCACCCCCCTGTCATTGATTACACCCCTGTCATTGATCACCCCCCTGTAAAGCTCCATTCAGATGTCCGCATGATTTTTACGGATGCACTGATAGATGGATCGGATCCGCAAAACGCATGCGGACGTCTGAATGAAGCCTTACAGGGGCGTGATCAATGACTGTGGTGATCACCCCATATAGACTCCCTGATCACAACCCTGTAAAGCTCCATTCAGATGTCCGCATGATTTTTACGGATGCACTGATAGATGGATCGGATCCGCAAAACGCATCCGGACGTCTGAATGAAGCCTTACAGGGGCATGATCAATGACTGTGGTGATCACCCCCCTGTCATTGATTACCCCCCTGTAAAGCTCCATTCAGATGTCCGCATGATTTTTACGGATGCACTGATAGATGGATCGGATCCGCAAAACGCATCCGGACGTCTGAATGAAGCCTTACAGGGGAGTGATCAATGACTGTGGTTATCACCCCATATAGACTCCCTGATCACCCCCCTGTCATTGATTACACCCCTGTCATTGATCACCCCCCTGTAAAGCTCCATTCAGATGTCCGCATGATTTTTACGGATCCACTGATAGATGGATCGGATCCGCAAAACGCATCCGGACGTCTGAATGAAGCCTTACAGGGGCGTGATCAATGACTGTGGTGATCACCCCATATAGACTCCCTGATCACCCCCCTGTCATTGATTACCCCCCTGTAAAGCTCCATTCAGATGTCCGCATGATTTTTACGGATGCACTGATAGATGGATCGGATCCGCAAAACGCATACGGACGTCTGAATGAAGCCTTACACGGGCGTGATCAATGACTGTGGTTATCACCCCATATAGACTCCCTGATCACCCCCCTGTCATTGATCACCCCCCCTGTCATTGATCACCCCTCTGTAAGGCTCCATTCAGACATTTTTTTTGGCCCAAGTTAGCGGAATTATTATTTTTTTTTTCTTACAAAGTCTCATATTCCACTAACTTGTGTCAAAAAATAAAATCTCACATGAACTCACCATACCTCTCACGGAAACCAAATGCGTAAAATTTTTTAGACATTTATATTCCAGACTTCTTCTCACGCTTTAGGGCCCCTAGAATGCCAGGGCAGTATAAATACCCCACATGTGACCCCATTTCGGAAAGAAGACACCCCCAGGTATTCCGTGAGGGGCATATTGAGTCCATGAAAGATTGAAATTTTTGTCCCAAGTTAGCGGAACGGGAGACTTTGTGAGAAAAAAATTAAAAATATCAATTTCCGCTAACTTGTGCCAAAAAAAAAAAATTTCTATGAACTCGCCATGCCCCTCATTGAATACCTTGGGGTGTCTTCTTTCCAAAATGGGGTCACATGTGGGGTATTTATACTGCCCTGGCATTCTAGGGGCCCCAAAGCGTGAGAAGAAGTCTGGTATCCAAATGTCTAAAAATGCCCTCCTAAAAGGAATTTGGGCACCTTTGCGCATCTAGGCTGCAATAAAGTGTCACACATCTGGTATTGCCGTACTCAGGAGAAGTTGGGGAATGTGTTTTGGGGTGTCATTTTACATATACCCATGCTGGGTGAGAGAAATATCTTGGTCAAATGCCAACTTTGTATAAAAAAATGGGAAAAGTTGTCTTTTGCCAAGATATTTCTCTCACCCAGCAAGGGTATATGTAAAATGACACCCTAAAACACATTCCCCAACTTCTCCTGAATACGGCGATACCACATGTGTGACACTTTTTTGCAGCCTAGGTGGGCAAAGGGGCCCATATTCCAAAGAGCACCTTTAGGATTTCACAGGTCATTTACCTACTTACCACACATTAGGGCCCCTGGAAAATGCCAGGGCAGTATAACTACCCCACAAGTGACCCCATTTTGGAAAGAAGACACCCCAAGGTATTCCGTGAGGGGCATGGCAAGTTCCTAGAATTTTTTATTTTTTGTCACAAGTTAGTGGAAAATGCAGATTTTTTTTTTTTTTTTTTTCATACAAAGTCTCATATTCCACTAACTTGTGACAAAAAATAAAAACTTCCATGAACTCACTATGCCCATCAGCGAATACCTTGGGGTCTCTTCTTTCCAAAATGGGGTCACTTGTGGGGTAGTTATACTGCCCTGGCATTCTAGGGGCCCAAATGTGTGGTAAGGAGTTTGAAATCAAATTCTGTAAAAAATGACCTGTGAAATCCGAAAGGTGCTCTTTGGAATATGGGCCCCTTTGCCCAACTAGGCTGCAAAAAAGTGTCACACATCTGCTATCCCCGTACTCAGGAGAAGGTGGGGAATGTGTTTTGGGGTGTCATTTTACATATACCCCTGCTGGGTGAGAGAAATATCTTGGCAAAAGACAACTTTTCCCATTTTTTTATACAAAGTTGGCATTTGACCAAGATATTTATCTCACCCAGCATGGGTATATGTAAAAAGACACCCCAAAACACATTCCTCAACTTCTCCTGAATACAGAGATACCAGATGTGTGACACTTTTTTGCAGCCTAGGTGGGCAAAGGGGCCCATATTCCAAAGAGCACCTTTCGGATTTCACAGGTCATTTTTTACAGAATTTGATTTCAAACTCCTTACCACACATTCGGGCCCCTAGAATGCCAGGGCAGTATAACTACCCCACAAGTGACCCCATTTTGGAAAGAAGAGACCCCAAGGTATTCGCTGATGGGCATAGTGAGTTCATGGAAGTTTTTATTTTTTGTCACAAGTTAGTGGAATATGAGACTTTGTATGAAAAAAAAAAAAAAAAAAATCATCATTTCCACTAACTTGTGACAAAAAATAAAAAATTCTAGGAACTTGCCATGCCCCTCACGGAATACCTTGGGGTGTCTTCTTTCCAAAATGGGGTCACTTGTGGGGTAGTTATACTGCCCCGGCATTCTAGGGGCCCGAATGTGTGGTAAGGAGTTTGAAATCAAATTCTGTAAAAAATGACCTGTGAAATCCGAAAGGTGCTCTTTGGAATATGGGCCCCTTTGCCCACCTAGGCTGCAAAAAAGTGTCACACATCTGGTATTGCCGTACTCAGGAGAAGGTGGGGAATGTGTTTTGGGGTGTCATTTTACATATACCCATGCTGGGTGAGAGAAATATCTTGGCAAAAGACAACTTTCCCATTTTTTTATACAAAGTTGGCATTTGACCAAGATATTTATCTCACCCAGCATGGGTATATGTAAAATGACACCCCAAAACACATTCCTCAACTTCTCCTGAGTACGTAGATACCAGATGTGTGACACTTTTTTGCAGCCTAGGTGGGCAAAGGGGCCCACATTCCAAAGAGCACCTTTCGGATTTCACTGGTCATTTTTTACAGAATTTGATTTCAAACTCCTTACCACACATTTGGGCCCCTAGAATGCCAGGGCAGTATAACTACCCCACAAGTGACCCCATTTTGGAAAGAAGAGACCCCAAGGTATTTCGTGATGGGCATAGTGAGTTCATAGAAGTTTTTATTTTTTGTCACAAGTTAGTGGAATATGAGACTTTGTAGGAAAAAAAAATAAATAAAAAAAAATCATCATTTTCCGCTAACTTGTGACAAAAAATAAAAAGTTCTATGAACTCACTATGCCCATCAGCGAATACCTTAGGGTGTGTACTTTCCGAAATGGGGTCATTTGTGGGGTGTTTGTACTGTCTGGGCATTGTAGAACCTCAGGAAACATGACAGGTGCTCAGAAAGTCAGAGCTGCTTCAAAAAGCGGAAATTCACATTTTTGTACCATAGTTTGTAAACGCTATAACTTTTACCCAAACCATTTTTTTTTTACCCAAACATTTTTTTTTTATCAAAGACATGTAGAACTATAAATTTAGAGCAAAATTTCTATATGGATCTCGTTTTTTTTGCAAAATTTTACAACTGAAAGTGAAAAATGTCATTTTTTTGCAAAAAAATCGTTAAATTTCGATTAATAACAAAAAAAAGTAAAAATGTCAGCAGCAATGAAATACCACCAAATGAAAGCTCTATTAGTGAGAAGAAAAGGAGGTAAAATTAATTTGGGTGGTAAGTTGCATGACCGAGCAATAAACGGTGAAAGTAGTGTAGTGCCGATTTGTAAAAAAGGGCCTGGTCTTTAGGGGGGTATAAACCTGTGGTCCTTAAGTGGTTAATTACATAACATATACATAATCAATTTCAGATTTATTATGATTATTTTCCTGGCCTACTCCATATCATGCTCAAAATTTCCATTATCCTCAACAGTTTTATATTGTTCCATATCAATAATAACCCTTAGGGCTCTATACACAGCTCTGTGGCAGTGCACATAGGCCATACAACTCTCTATTCTGGAGACACATGGCTTTCATATGCTGTCATTAAGGCTTCAGCTAGAGTGAATATAGATATTCCTCGTCTAGAAGCATAGTATTATTTCTGTTTGTACAATAAGTATCTCTGTAAGTACAGGTGTGAGATTGTGGAACAGCTATTCCTGCATAATCTTTGTGCCTAAATTGTACTTAAACTGTCATTTGGCATTCCGGGCACTAGAGGCCACTGTTTTGCAGCACAGTCAGCACACTCTGGGATCTGCATATGCAAAGCAGATGATGACTCATGCAAGCTGCTTCTGAAAACCATGAAGTGTGAGCTTATCTGACATGGTGGAAGGATTGTGCTGTGAGGGACTGAATCCGATTCCATCCTGGCTTGCGGATGTCCGGCAGTGAATGGACACTCAAAGGAAAGAGAGTAGCTGTTGTCCCCTTACTGGATCCAGCTCTTTGAAAGAGAGGTTGTCCCAGGAAGACCAGCTCCAGTGTGTGGACAGAAAGCCTTATCATCAAGCAACGCCGCACGGTTGCTGAGAGCTTGGTGGCCATCCCGGGTAAGCGGCATCCTAGGGCCCAGAACGGACGCAGGTCAGTACACCTGTTTAATCCTTGTTTTATACTAGTGGCGACTGAAGCAACAGAGACTAAGCCTAGGCCTGAAACTAGATAGATAGTTAGGGTTGTGTGATTGCCAGGTTGTACAGATCTGTTCTGCGGCGCAGTATTGACTTTGCAGGCTCTGCTGTGTCCTCCATCGGCTAAGTTTGTCCTGTTCTGCGGCATAGTTTTGACTTTCCAGGCTCTGCTGTGTCCGCCATCGGCTAGGCCTGTCCAGTGGGCAGGGAAAGTGACTTTGGGTCCGGGGTATAGCATTTTCTGTGCATGTTTGTATTGTTGCGATTTTACTTGTGTTATTACTTTTGCCAAAGTAAAGTTTCTGTTCTTGCATATTAAGCTGGTGTCAGAGTCGCTTTCCTTGACTGTGACTTTGCTGTATCCTGGGGAGCCCACCCCGGTACACGGCTTACACAGGATATGATTTAACATGGCACATTTCTTTTTAGTCATACTTATACATAAAATAAAAAAGCTCTGTATTTCTCTATATGAAGTTGGAGTCATACAGAAGTATGTGCAGATGAGAGCACAAACAGTGCAAACATTTTTTATTTTTCTTTAGGATTGGGGGCAGAATCTGAGTGCAATCCACTACTGGCCAAAATTCATTACAGTGTTTATGTGATTTTGTGATATTTAAAAAATTGCATTATGGTTTTTGCCAAATTTGTGCAAAACGTTATGACCATTTTCCTCACTCATCAAATTTGAAAAGTGCAGAGAAGAGTTGATGTGGTCATCAAGAATATATAGTTTAGGACACATTTACTTACTAAACGAAAGGGAAACAATGCCAAGTTTGATCATAGCAAATATAGGCTTTTTTATTTGGGGGGGGGGGAGGCTCTCCCAGAGGTAAAAATGCGCTAAACGTATAAATAACCATGCATCTTTTTAAATTATTGGTGCAAATCTACCTCGTCCACTTCAACTAGCATACTGTACAATAAAGCAGTCTCAATAAAATGGAACATTATGTCCATCCCACTCTTTAATATTCTACTCTTTTTTTTTGGATACTCTATATTTAAATTATTGACTTCCACCTCATTCTTTGAATTCTTATTTTTAGTATTTATTTAAAAACTTCATATCTTGCAGATAATCTATATTGTTACTATACTTGTCACTGGTATTCCATTTCTTATTTTATGTGCATTATTTGATCTTTGCACTTACTTTTTTTCTAGTCCTTGATGTTCACAGACTCTTTATGATTACCTTTTTTACGTCCTTAACATTTTAAACAAGCTGTTATTTGCTTGAAAATGTAATAATTAGAAACAATATTCCAGGTCAATTTGTACTTTCTCTCAACTTTGGCATGAATTGTTTTTATAATACTTTGCATACCTCTTATTTAAGCTTTTAAAAAATTGTAAAAGGAATGTGTTTTTCCATGATGCTAAACCTAAATGTCTTCTGATTATAATGATTAGCCTTTATAAAAAGGCACAATTTTATCCACATTTCCTTCTAATAATGCATAGAACATTTTACTGATGCACATGCCCTTTTATTTCTTAAATGGAATTCACTTAAAGAGGAATACTGAAATAAACAGCTGTAAGCAAAATTTTTGATCTTTGCATCGAAATGAGCCAAGTGGACACATCAAGAAAAAAAATTATCTGAAGAGTTTTTATCTCTTATACTAATTTAAAAAAGTGAGTGTGGTGGATTGCATTATTTTCTATATAACACCTTGAATGTTACTTAGTCTAGAAAGAGCAATAATTATGTGAATATTATATTGTATATCTTTATAATATAATAAGAAAAATTGAGAAAATGAAAGAAAATGTACATTACAAACAGACATCTTTAACATAATGAAAATTATGATGTACAAGGCAATGATATCTCTCGACTTGGGTTCTGGGTTTAAGTAACGTGAACAAAATATCAACTAATAGCTTGTGTGCATGAGGATGCATTCTGGCCTTGTGATATTGGTGGAGAATGGTCTACTAATAAAGTGCTGGACTGCTTGTCTTGTATATTATGGGTGTGACTCATAAACTACTGGTCAATAGGGTTGAGCGAACCCGAACTGTAAAGTTTGGGTTCGTACCGAACTTTAAGATTTTTAGACCCCGGACCCGAACATTTCAGTAAAAGTTCGGGTTTGGCGCTTTCTTGGCGCTTTTTGAAAGGCTGCAGAGCAGCCAATCAACAAGCGGTTAAGGCCTCCTGCACACGACCATATTTTTTTGCGGTCCGCAAAAACGGGTTCCGTTTTTCCGTGATCCGTGACCGTTTTTTCATCCGTGGGTCTTCCTTGATTTTTGGAGGTTCCACGGACATGAAAAAAAAGTCATTTTGGTGTCCGCCTGGCCGTGCGGAGCCAAACGGATCCGTCCTGAATTACAATGCAAGTCAATGGGGACGGATCCGTTTGACGTTGACACAATATGGTGAAATTTCAAACGGATCCGTCCCCATTGACTTTCAATGTAAAGTCAGGAGTTAATATATCATAGGATCTGAGTTTTACTGTCGGATATGAGTTAGATCGTGAAACTCAAATCCGACAGTATATTCTAACACAGAGGCGTTCCCATGGTGATGGGGACACTTCAGGTTAGAATATACTAAAAGAACTGTGTACATGACTGCCCCCTGCTGCCTGGCAGGTGCTGCCAGGCAGCAGGGGGCAGCCCCCCCTGTAGTTAACACATTGGTGGCCAGTGCGGCCGCCCCCCCTTCCCTCCCCTGTAGTTAACTCATTGGTGGCCAGTGGGCCCCCCTCCCTTCCCTGTAGTTAACTCGTTGGTGGCCAGTGCGGCCGGCCCCCCTCCCTCCCCTGTAGTTAACTCGTTGGTGGCCAGTGGGCCCCCCCTCCCTCCCTTGTAGTTAACTCGTTGGTGGCCAGTGGGCCCTCTCCCCTCCCTCCCTCTCCTAATTAAATTCTCCCCCCCTATCATTGGTGGCAGCGGAGAGTACCGATCGGAGTCCCAGTTTAATCGCTGGGGATCCGATCGGTAACCATGGCAACCAGGACGCTACTGTAGTCCCAGTTGCCATGGTTACTTAGCAATTTGTAGAAGCATTATACTTACCTGCGAGCTGCGATGTCTGCGTCCGGCCGGGAGCTCCTCCTACTGGTAAGTGACAGGTCTGTGCGGCGCATTGCCTAATGACCTGTCACTTACCAGTAGGAGGAGCTCCCGGCCGGACGTAGACATCGCAGCTCGCAGGTAAGTATAATGGTTCTACAAATTGCTAAGTAACCATGGCAACCGGGACTGCAGTAGCATCCTGGTTACCGATCGGAGCCCCAGCGATTAAACTGGGACTCCGATCGGTACACTCCGCTGCCACCAATGATAGGGGGGAGATTTTAATTAGGAGGGGGAGGGAGGGGAGAAGGCCCACTGGCCTCCAACGAGTTAACTACAGAGGATGGAGGGGGTGCCCACTGGCCACCAACGAGTTAACTACAGGGGAGGGAGGGGGGCCCACTGGCCACCAACGAGTTAACTACAGGGGAGGGAGGGGGGCCCACTGGCCACCAATGAGTTAACTACAGGGGAGGGGGGGGCGGCCACACTGGCCACCAATGTGTTAACTACAGGGGGGGGGCTGCCCCCTGCTGCCTGGCAGCACCTGCCAGGCAGCAGGGGGCAGTCATGTACACAGTTCTTTTAGTATATTCTAACCTGAAGTGTCCCCATCACCATGGGAACGCCTCTGTGTTAGAATATACTGTCGGATTTGAGTTTCACGATCTAACTCAAATCCGATGGTATATTCTAACATAGAGGCGTTCCCATGGTGATGTTGACGCTTCAAGTTAAAATATACCATCGGATTGGAGAAAGCTTCGATCCTATGGTATATTAACTCCTGACTTTACATTGAAAGTCAATGGGGGACGGATCCGTTTGAAATTGCACCATATTGTGTCAACGTCAAACGGATCCGTCCCCTGGCTTCGCACGGCCAGGCGGACACCAAAACGACTTTCTTTTCATGTCCGTGGATCCTCCAAAAATCAAGGAAGACCCACGGACGAAAAAACGGTCACGGATCACGGAAAAACGGAACCCGTTTTTGCGGACCTCAAAAAAATACGGTCGTGTGCATGAGGCCTTAGTTTGGGATCAGGCCAGTCGGACGTTTATTCATACGTTTCAGCTATCTGCAACATCATCCGTGACATTATAAACCGCCGTAACCGTCTTAAGCATGGTTCCGGTTTCAGCCTTGATTGACCGCATGCAAGGTATTTCGCTGGAGGTAGCAGATCTCCGTAAAACTGTGTCTCAGTTTCAGGTGACCGGTTCTGCTGGTGTTCATGGAGTTTGTTCCGAGCCTAAGATCTCGCTTCCGGATACGTTCTCCGGGGGTAGTGAGAATTTTGTTCGCTTTAGAGAGGCTTGCAAACTCCATTTTTGCCTACTTCCCCATTCCTCTGGTGATGAGGAGCAGAGGGTGGGGATCATCATCTCGCTGCTCAGGGATAACGCTCAGTCTTGGGCCTTTTTGCTGCCGGTGGGGGCACGGCCCCTCCGATCGGTGGATGAATTTTTTGTAGCCCTGGGGCAGATATATGATGACCCGGATCGTATTGCTTTGGCTGAATCAAAACTGCATCTTTTATGCCAGGGTAAACAGTCCGCAGAGATATATTGTTCTGAATTTCAGAGATGGGCAGCTGATACTGGTTGGAATGATGCTGCACTCCGAAGTCAATTTTGCCATGGTCTTTCGGAAAGATTGAAAGATGCATTTGCTTTTCATGAGAGACCAGCCTCGTTAGAATCTGACATGTCTCTAGCTGTTCGTATTGACAGGCGTCTTAGAGAGAGAGAGGAGACTACTCTTTCCTGTCATATTCAGCCCAAGGACAGTGGGGCTGTCTCATTCATTGCGCAGGGGTCTCAGTCTCTCTCAATCCCCTCTGAGGAGGAGGCCATGCAGCTGGGTTTGCTTGCTTCTGATAGTAAAGGATTCAGTTCTTAGAGGAGGGGTTGTTTCTGTTGTGGGGGTATAAATAATTTGGCTAATGTTTTCCCCTCTAGGAGATTCATGGTGTCTCTTTCAGAGGTTTCTACCAAGACTGTACCATCTTTTCTCTCTGAATTTTCGGATGTGTTTTCCGAGAGTGTTGTCCAGGAGTTGCCCCCTCACCGGGAGTACGACTGCCCTATTAATTTCATCCCAGGCGCCAAGCTGCCAAAATCACGTTTATACAATCTCTCCCAACCTGAAAGAGTCGCTATGCGTTCTTATATCTCTGAGAGCCTGAGAAAGGGACACATCCGACCCTCGAAGTCACCTGTTGCCACTGGGGTTTTTTTTGTTACGAAAAAAGATGGTTCTTTAAGACCTTGTCTGGATTTCAGGGAGCTGAACCGTATCACAATTCGTGACCCATATCTGCTTCCTCTGATCCCGGACCTGTTTAACCAGATTGTTGGGGCTAAAGTTTTTTCTAAGTTGGATTTAATAGGGGCATACAACCTAGTCAGGGTCAGGGAAGGGGACGAATGGAAGACAGCCTTCAATACCCCTGAGGGTCATTTTGAGAATTTGGTTATGCCCTTTGGTTTGATGAATGCTTCGGCCGTCTTCCAACATTTTGTGAACAGCATTTTTTCTAATTTAATGGGGAAATTTGTTCTGGTGTATCTAGATGACATTTAGATTTTTTCTCCTGATTTCAAGACCCATCGGGACCACCTACGTCAGGTCTTGCTGATTCTGCTGGAGAATAAATTGTACGCTAAACTGGAAAAATGTGTGTTTGCGCTTCCGGAGATTCAGTTTCTTGGTTTTCTTCTCTCCGCTTCTGGTTTTCGCATTGGACCCTGAGAAGGTCCGCGCTGTGCTTGATTGGGAGCTTCCTGAGAATCAGAAGGCGCGGTTTTTGGGTTTTGCCAATTATTACAGAAAGTTCATTTTGAATTATTCCTCTGTTGTTAAGCCACTCACTGATATGACTAAAAAGGGGGTGGATTTTTTCCTCGTGGTCGGTAGATGCGCTTAAAGCCTTTTCTAGTATCAAAGAGAGTTTTGCTTCCGCTCCCATTCTGGTACAACCTGATGTTTCTCTACCTTTTATTCTTGAGGTGGATGCTTCTGAGGTGGGTGTGGGTGCGATCTTATCTCAGGGTCCCTCTCCTGCCAAATGGCGACCGTGTGCCTTTTTCTCAAGGAAACTCTCCTCTGCAGAGAGAAATTACGATGTGGGGGATAGGGAGTTGTTGGCCATCAAATTAGCTTTTGAGGAATGGCGCCATTGGTTAGAGGGAGCCAGACACCCTATTACAGTGTTTACCGACCATAAGAATCTGGCCTACTTGGAATCGGCAGACTTAAACGCAATTGTACAAAAGTGGAGCAGTTTAAAAAGGAAGCTGAGGATATGAAAATGCGTTTCTTAAATAAAAATTACCCATCAGATATAGTAGAAAAATCATTATCTAAAATAAGAGAAAAGGACAGAAACATCTTTTTTAAATCTAAAAATGGGGACGATAAAAATGAAAATAAAAATGGAATTAAAAATAAAGATAAAACCCTAGAGGATAATGGGTGTGGGGATCTTAAGGATGGAACTCCACGAATCATTTTGCCCTTTAATTCCGAATACAAAAAAATGGAACGAATTATTAGACACTATTAGCACCACATCCTAGAGGATAAAACTATAGGTACACTAATATCGAAAAATCCACAATTTGTGTACACGAAAGCACAAAATCTAGGATGCAAAATAGCGCCAACGAACAAAAAAACTATAATAAAAAAGAAGAAAAAAATTCACAACACTGGGATCATTTAAAAGGGTTCTATGGGTGCGGGAGGTGTTCCAACTGCAAACAAACCACCTTTCAGAGAAAAACTCCAGAAGTACAATCCATACAAAATAATTTTAGGATTGAAATAAATGACCTACTGACATGCAATTCTGACAATGTACTGTATTTGATCCAATGCCCTTGTGGCAAACAATATATAGGACGGACGAAGAGACTTTTGAAAACCAGGATAGCTGAACATATTGGAAACATAAAGGAAGGCTATGAGAAACATATCCTGTCGAGACATTTCAAACATTATCATAACCAGAACCCCTCAGGTCTAGTGTTTACAGCATTTGAAAAAGTAAATAAACACTGGAGGGGGGGGGGGGCGATCACATATCCAGGATGTCTCGACAGGAGTCAAGAAGAATTTTCGAGTTCGATACCATTCAACCTAATGGATTGAATGCGGAACTCGAAATCTTCGGCTTCCTGTAAAATGGGGTGCCCCTGGTTGATGGACGATGGGGGTCTCTGTTTGCTATCAGCACCCCCGTCTTCCCTTGACTAGGGGTCCCCCATATAACTAAATATTCTTCAGAGGTCCCTACTCTTCTAATATACATTTTTAATATATTTTATATTTCATATTTTTATATTTATATACTCCATTTGGAGAATATATTTTTATCATCCTGTATACCTATCTAAAATATTTTATATATATTTTTTATATATATATTTTTATGCATATATTTTTTATGAAATATCTACAAACAACTAGATTTGAAAGCAGCATATAAATATTTATAAACAACTGTATTTGAAAGCAGCATAAAGATAACAAAAATCATGAAACTATGTAATATCTCTATATAGAGAATTGGGAGGCTATGAATAATGATTGATTATAAAAAGATTTCCCAGAACCACAAAGAGACCATTCCAGATTGGATTCCGGTTTTTCTGACAGACCGGGTCAGAATAAAAAGAGGACATGACATGAAGTATGCTTGACCACTGAGGAAGGAGCGAGTCTGTGCTCCGAAACATGTTTGGGTGAACAAGCATACTAAAACTGAAGATTATACTGCTGGAGCGCTCCAAAGGAAACAAAGAATTCATGGTAAATTGACCTACTAAAAAAGTGGAACACCGGCAGCTGAAACAAAGAAGTTAAAAGGCAAACCGAATATTAGAGCGGCGGAACTTGAATTAAACAGAGACGCCGCCATAACACGAGGAACGCCGACTTTAGAATACAAGCTGCGATCAGAGTTTCCTAAAGATAAAGGTCAGTCCATTCTCAAAATTGGTGCGGGACGCCGCACCAGAAGACAGCTGAACGGTGAGTAACAAGCTATCCATTGTACATAACGGAGGATTCTATATATAATAAACGTGACTGTACTTGAAGGTACGATCATCTGCACCGCATAAGAAGAAAAAAGAAGACATCAAGCTATTATTTTCAGTTACTTCAAATAGCTAATTCCCACAGTTGTTGCCATTAAGAACATTGTTGCTACGATACATCGTTACTGATAAATTGCATTCTCACTTTAAGGATGAACTATTGCCAACAAACCAATCGTAGAAGTTACTTTTGCTGCTATTTATTGCTTTAATATTGCTGCTATTTACCAACTGCTGCTATATACACTGCTCAAAAAAATAAAGGGAACACAAAAATAACACATCCTAGATCTGAGTTAATTAAATATTCTTCTGAAATACTTTGTTCTTTACATAGTTGAATGTGCTGACAACAAAATCACACAAAAATAAAAAAATGGAAATCAAATTTTTCAGGTCTGGATTTGGAGTCACACTCAAAATAAAAGTGGAAAAACACACTACAGGCTGATCCAACTTTGATGTAATGTCCTTAAAACAAGTCAAAATGAGGCTCAGTAGTGTGTGTGGCCTCCACGTGCCTGTATGACCTCCCTACAACGCCTGTGCATGCTCCTGATGAGGTGGCGGACGGTCTCCTGAGGGATCTCCTCCCAGACCTGGACTAAAGCATCTGCCAACTCCTGGACAGTCTGTGGTGCAACGTGACGTTGGTGGATAGAGCGAGACATGATGTCCCAGATGTGCTCAATTGGATTCAGGTCTGGGGAACGGGCGGGCCAGTCCATAGCATCAATGCCTTCGTCTTGCAGGAACTGCTGACACACTCCAGCCACATGAGGTCTAGCATTGTCTTGCATTAGGAGGAACCCAGGGCCAACCGCACCAGCATATGGTCTCACAAGGGGTCTGAGGATCTCATCTCGATACCTAATGGCAGTCAGGCTACCTCTGGCGAGCACATGGAGGGCTGTGCGGCCCTCCAAAGAAATGCCACCCCACACCATTACTGACCCAATGCCAAACCGGTCATGCTGGAGGATGTTGCAGGCAGTAGAACGTTCTCCACGGCGTCTCCAGACTCTGTCACATGTGCTCAGTGTGAACCTGCTTTCATCTGTGAAGAGCACAGGGCGCCAGTAGCGAATTTGCCAATCTTGGTGTTCTCTGGCAAATGCCAAACGTCCTGCACGGTGTTGGGCTGTAAGAACAACCCCCACCTGTGGATGTCGGGCCCTCATATCCCCCTCATGGAGTCTGTTTCTGACCGTTTGAGCAGACACATGCACATTTGTGGCCTGCTGGAGGTCATTTTGCAGGGCTCTGGCAGTGCTCCTCCTGTTCCTCCTTGCACAAAGGCAGAGGTAGCGGTCCTGCTGCTGGGTTGTTGCCCTCCTACGGACTCCTCCACATCTCTTGATGTACTGGCCTATCTCCTGGTAGCGCCTCCATGCTCTGGACACTACGCTGACAGACACAGCAAACCTTCTTGCCACAGCTCGCATTGATGTGCCATCCTGGATAAGCTGCACTACCTGAGCCACTTGTGTGGGTTGTAGACTCCGTCTCATGCTACCACTAGAGTGAAAGCACCGCCAGCATTCAAAAGTGACCAAAACATCAGCCAGGAAGCATAAGAACTGAGAAGTGGTCTGTAGTGACCACCTGCAGAACCTCTCCTTTATTGGGGGTGTCTTGCTAATTGCCTATAATTTCCACCTATTGTCTATCACATTTGCACAACAGCATGTGAAATTGATTGTCACTCAGTGTTGCTTCCTAAGTGGCAGTTTGATTTCACAGAAGTGTGATTGACTTGGAGTTACATTGTGTTGTTTAAGTGTTCCCTTTATTTTTTTGAGCAGTGTATATTATTGCTAAGTTATTTTCCAGAATATTAATACTGTGATTTATTTTAGCTCATAGCCATAATTGTTGTTATAGTATTGTTATCTATTATTATTATTATTATTTTTATGCTCATGTATTTTTAAATTGTATTTTAAATTAAATAAAACACAGTTTTCTCATGAACCCATAATCTGAGTGCCTGCCCGCCATTATTCTATTTCCTACTTGGAATCGGCCAAGCGTCTGAACCCGAGACAGGCCAGATAGTCTTTGTTCTTTTCTAGGTTTAATTTTGTTGTCACGATCCGCCCTGGGGTTAAAAATGTGAAGGCGGATGCCCTGTCACGTTGTTTTCCGGGAGGGGGAACTTTGAAGACCCGGGTCCCATTTTGGCTGAAGGGGTGGTCGTCTCTGCTCTTTATCCTGATTTGGCTGCAGAGGTTCAGGCAGCCCAGGCAGAGACTCCTCATCTTTGTCCTCTTGGGAGGTTGTTTGTGCCTCTCGCTTTACGACACAAGGTTTTTAAGGAGCACCACGATACTGTCCTTGCTGGGCACCCGGGGAGTAGAGCCACAGTGGATCTCATTGCTCGGAGATTCTGGTGGCCGGCTCTTCGTAAGACGGTTGAGGGTTTTGTGGCAGCCTGCGAGACCTGCGCTCGTGCCAAGGTCCCTCATTCACGCCATCGGGTTCTCTCCTCCCGTTACCCATTCCTTCCCGTCCTTGGACGCATCTGTCCATGGACTTCATTTCGGACCTGCCTTGTTCCTCTAAGAAGACTGTGATTCTGGTGATAGTGGACCGTTTTAGCAAAGTGGGGCATTTCATTCCCTTTCCTGGGTTACCCAATGCTAAGACGTTGGCGCAAGCGTTTGTTGATCACATTGTTAAATTGCATGGCATTCCTTCAGACATCGTTTCTGATAGGGGCACGCAATTTGTTTCCAGATTCTGGAAGGCCTTCTGTTCTCGCTTGGGGATTCGTTTGTTATTCTCTTCTGCTTTTCACCCACAGTCGAATGGTCAGACCGAACGCGTCAATCAGAATCTGGAGACATATCTGCTCTGTTTTGTGGCGGAGAATCAGGAGGATTGGTATTCTTTTTTGTCCCTTGCTGAGTTTGCTTTAAATAACCGTCGCCAGGAGTCCTCTGATAAGTCACCATTTTTTGGTGCATATGGGTTTCATCCACAGTTTGGGACATTCTCTGAAGAGGGGTCTTCTGGTTTACCTGATGAGGAGAGATTTTCCTCGTCTTTGTCATTTATTTGGCAAAAGATTCAGAGAGAGAGATATAAGCGTGTGGCGGATAAGAGACGTGTGCCTTGTCCGGACCTGAATGTGGGTGATCTGGTGTGGTTGTCTACAAAGAATATCAAACTGAAGGTTCCCTCCTGGAAGTTGGGTCCTAAGTTTATTGGGCCTTACAAGATCTTGTCCGTCATCAATCCCGTTGCCTTCCGTCTTGATCTTCCTCAGACTTGGAATATCCATAATGTTTTTCACAGGTCCCTATTAAAACCTTATGTCCAACCCACTGTACCCTCCTCTTTGCCTCCTCCGATTGTTGTTGATGGTAATCTTGAATTTCAGGTCTCTAGGATTGTGGATTCTCGCATTATCCGCGGTTCTCTCCAGTACCTCGTTCATTGGGAGGGTTATGATCCTGAAGAGAGGATGTGGGTCCCAGTGGCGGACATTAAGGCCACCCGTCTCATCAAGGCTTTCCATAGGTTTCATCCTGAGAAGGTGGGCTCTGAGTGTCCGGAGTCCACCGGTAGAGGAAGGGGTACTGTCACCGCCAGTTCTGTGAGAAGGTCTGGCAGACGTCCTTCTCTACCTCTTGCATGATGTTCTTTGTTTTGGTTTCACTTTGTCATCTCCTTTCCTTCTCCCAGGTGTCATCTATTTAGACTAATTGTCTCCCTTTTATATTCCCTCCCATACTGCCTCACTTTGCGGTTTATACTACTTCCTGGATGAAGTGTTCACTGCTGGAGGCTGCTGCTTACTCAGATAAGTCTTTTCATGTATTGTGTTTCCTTGCTGGCCTGATACTAGGTGACCCTAACTCCGTCCGTATCAAGTGCAGGGAGCTGGTGGTTGTGTCCCCTCACTATTATAGGGTTTTCAGGTGTCACACAGTCTAGGTACGTGGGCATGCAATCGTCTACCATTGAGACCCTTGCATGGGCATAGCAATCAGGGAGAGCTCTTAGGGTTTTATAGGGCTCACCTATATGCTACTTAGTTTGGGATCAGGCCAGTCAGACGTTTATTTATAAGTTCCAGCTATCTGCAACATCATCCGTGACATCCACTCTTTGGCCTCCTGATGCTACTGCTGCCACCTCCACACTGTCATTGTAACATCCTTTGGCCTCCTCCTGATGCTGCTGCTGATGCCACCTCCACACTCTGTCATTGTGCCACTCTGTGGCCTCCTAATGCTGCTGCCACCTCCACACTGTCATTGTGCCATCCTTTGGCCTCCTCCTGATGCTGATGCTGCTGCCACCTCCACACTCTGTCATTGTGGCACTCTGTGGCCTCCTGATGCTGCTGCCACCTCCACACTGTCATTGTGCCACCCTGTGGCCTTCTACTGATGCTGCTGCTGCCGCCACCTCCACACTCTGTCATTGGGCCACTCTGTGGTCTCCTTATGCTGCTTCCACCTCATCACTATGTCATGGGGCCAGTCTGTGGACTTCTAATGCTGTTCCCACCCTCCCCACTTAATGACTGGGCTACTATTTTGCCTTTTGGCCTTGCTGACATCGTTAGAAGGAAAGAAAAATCAGATACACAATGAATTCTGTCTATGTAACAGCTGTAAGGCCTACATAACATGGTCTCTATTTTGCATCAGAATTGGCTTATGATTTGGTAGCCAAAAACAGGAGTGGGTACAAAACACAGAATACATGCAAATATTCCATTCACGTGTCATCTCTGTTTTGGATCCACTCCTGTTTTTTTTGGCTTTAGCAATACTGATAGATTACTGACCAAATGCTGACCAATTTAAGGCGGATGCTCCCCAGACAGGATCCGTTTTTTGTGGGTTATTACGGATCAGGGGAAGGGCAAAATAATCAGTGACGTCAAAACAAACTTACTGCTGACACCCACTCAACTCTGTCGGGGGGGGGTTCTACTTTTATAAGCATTTAATAGAACAGGTTCTGTAGAAATCCATGTGGAATCAGTGAATTGGTGTAAAAGGAGTGTGCTCTTTCACGCTATAGTAGGATCTTGGGCCTCTGCAAGGTTCTTTATACCTGGGGCTAACATTGACCTGTAAGGCTGAGTTCACACTTGAGTTATTTGGTCAGTTTTGGCCCCGTAACTGCCCAAATAAGTGAAGTGTGCAGTGATTCTAAAAGCGACGCCTGTCATCTACATGTCATACTGACTCACAATATTGTTTCACTACCACAGCAGACTCCCTATGCGTGTTACTGCAAGGCACAGTGTTCTACACCACTATAAAAGCTCTCTGCAGCCAGGAAATAGCTGTTTTTTAACTCAATTCGCTACTAATAAATTTGGTTCAAAACTAATTTTTTCAGAAAATTTGACGAACTGGCCAACTCTAACTTTTTTGAAATTTGCTAATCTCTAGTGATGATGTTAAGCTGGCCATTCATCTTAGGTAGCTGGAGACTGAATGCTTATTTGTTCAATTGAAGCAATGAGTTTCCTAAAATAAATTTCAGAACCTATTCTATCGATTCTGCTTTTCAGATTCTATTTTTTCTGAATAAATTTGACCTGAATCGAAAGTGCTCCAATTGCCCTGTGTGTAACACTCTGGGGTTTCTTACAATTGTATCCTACTCATTTCACGCTCTGTAACTCAAGACAATATTAGTAATGACAAAGTGACAGCAACATACTGTATATGACAGTTTGTAAGTGGATGGTAGGCAATGGTAGCCAACAGCCTTTTGAACTCTTTCGCTGCCATGAGTTGTTTAGATATTTTGGACCTCTGGTAGCCAGAACAATATTTTCAGTTTTGTACGTACAAACAACCTAAATTATGAAATTAAAAAAGTATACTAACCGTCCGTGCACATATATTGTCAATCTGCCACTCAGCACTTTATACACACAATCATTTTCATGCAATTTTGCATCCAATTGTAATTGATCACAAAACTTGAATAGAAGTTGATATTGTGGATAAAAGTGTGACATGAGCAAAATGTTATATTCACCACTCTTTCTAAAAATAAAAGTTCAACAAGTGCAACGTTCATAGATACCACACCACCATATTAGTTACATGCACATATCTTTATAAAATCACCAGAACTTGAAATACCAGAATCTGATTTTTATCTGGAAAATTTAGAAAAAAGTAACAACCTATACAATGCAGTGATTACACTCCTTGAAAAGTAGGTGCACCCCCAAAACCTATATACTGTATTTACTGAAAGAAGACAACCTGATGATAGATTTTTAGTTTCACAGCTATGCCCACATTAGTGTAACTTTGTGACAAATTATTTAATTTCAAAAATGAAATTAGTCATAAATGAGTCCTTATCAGACTGGAACGGATTACATGGAGTCCAGGAGAAATGGGACTACTTAAAAGGTGCATTATTGAAGGCAACAGAAAATTGCATTAGACTTGTCAGTAAAAGCAAAAAAAGGAGGAGACCACTGTGGTACTCAGCAGAAGTGGCCCAAATCATTAAAAATAAAAAGCTAGCATTTTGTAATTATAAAAAAAAACAGAGCAATGAAGATAAGGAAATCTACAAGATTAGGCAGAGAGAGGCCAAGCAAGTTATAAGAACTTCTAAAGCGCAGGCAGAAGAAAAACTAGCTCAGTCTATGAAAAAAGGGGATAAGACATTCTTCAGATATATAAATGAAAAAAGGAAATTAAAACAAGGAATAACTAAATTAAAAACAAAGGACGGAAGGTATGTAGAAGAGAATAAAGGGCTAGCCGACTGCCTTAATGAATACTTCTGTTCAGTTTTTACAAAAGAAAAAGGAGAAGGACCTCCACTAGAAAGAATGACTAATAAATCGTTGGATGCATGTATCTTTACAGAGGAAGATGTTCTAAGTTTGCTGTCTAAGGTGAAGACAAATAAGTCACAGGGGCCTGATGAGATACACCCAAAATTATTAAAAGAGCTTAGTGGTGAGCTGGCAAAACCGTTAACAGATTTATTTAACCAATCATTAGTAACAGGAGTCGTCCCGGAAGATTGGAAATTGGCAAATGTCGTGCCCATTCACAAGAAAGGTAGTAGGGAGGAATCGAGCAACTATAGACCAGTGAGTCTGACATCAATAGTAGGCAAATGAATGGAAACCCTATTAAAGGATAGGATTGTGGAACATCTAAAATCCCATGGATTGCAAGATGAAAAACAACATGGGTTTACTTCAGGGAGATCATGTCAAACAAATCTTATAGATTTTTTTGACTGGGTGAATAAAATAATAGACGGTGGAGGTGCAGTAGACATCGCATATCTAGATTTTAGTAAGGCTTTTGACACTGTCCCACATAGAAGACTTATCAATAAACTGCAGTCATTGAGCATGGACTCCCATATTGTTGAGTGGATTAGGCAGTGGCTGAGTGACAGACAACAGAGGGTTGTAGTCAATGGAGAACAATCAAAACAAGGTCATGTTACCAGTGGGGTTCCACAGGGATCTGTACTGGGACTGATTTTGTTTAATATTTTCATAAGTTATATTGCAAAAGGCCTCGATGGTAAGGTTTGTCTTTTTGCTGATGACACAAAGATATGTAATAGGGTTGATGTTCCTGGAGGGAAACGCCAAATGGAAAAGGATTTAGGAAAACTAGAAGAATGGTCAGAACTCTGGAAACTGAAATTTAATGTGGATAAGTGCAAGATAATGCACCTGGGGCGTAAAAACCCAAGGGCAGAATATAGAATATTTGACACAGTCCTGACCTCAGTATCTGAGGAAAGGGATTTAGGAGTAATTATTTCAGAAGACTTAAAGGTGGGAAGACAATGTAATAGAGCAGCACGAAATGCCAGCAGAATGCTTGGATGTATAGGGAGAGGTATAAGCAGTAGAAAGAGTGAAGTGCTTATGCCGCTGTACAGAACACTGGTGAGACCTCACTTGGAGTATTGTGCGCAGTACTGGAGGCCATATCTCCAGAAGGATATAGATACTCTAGAGAGAGTTCAGAGAAGAGCTACTAAACTAGTACATGGATTGCAGGATAAAACTTACCAGGTAAGGTTAAAGGACCTTAATATGTATAGCTTGGAAGAAAGAAGAGACAGAGGGTATATGATAGAAACTTTTAAATACATAAAGGGAATAAACTCGGTAAAGGAGGAGAGCATATTTAAAAGAAGAAAAACTACCACAAGAGGACACAGTTTTAAATTAGAGGGGCAAAGGTTTAAAAGTAATATAAGGAAGTATTACTTTACTGAGAGAGTAGTGGATGCATGGAATAGCCTTCCTGCAGAAGTGGTAGCTGCAAATACAGTGAAGGGGTTTAAGCATGCATGGGATAGGCATAAGATAAGGGCCGGGGGCTATCCATAGTATTCAGTATATTGGGCAGACTAGATGGGCCAAATGGTTCTTATCTGCCGACACATTCTATGTTTCTATGTTTCTATGTTTCTATGTAACCCGTAGGATACCAGTGCCATATCTGTATGGCGCTGGAGGATGTGACTTGAAATCCAGCACCTTACAGGTATGGTGTGCTAATCAAGTGGGTGCAGGAGCTGCGCCCGGCCGATCAGTGGCACGGGCGCGGCTATCACTGACAGCCGAGCCCCTGTTGTATACAGATCCATCAGTGATTACACCAATGCCGCGTATTAACCCCTTGTATGCCATGTCATACATGGTATTTGTGGAGGGTACGGGCTCCTTCCACATCTTCATCAGGTCCCTGTGCTGCTGTAACAGGGACCCAATGGCTGAGAAGGCAGCCCGATGTCTTGCAGAGGGATCGGGGCTTGCTTTCTATGGAAGCCTATGAGATTCAGTCCCCTGGCTTCTAGGCAACTGTCAGTGTACTACACTGAAAGTTAAATGCAGTTTAATACAGCAAGTAGTCCCATAGTGGGACAAAAAATAAAATTAAAATAAAAGTTCAAAAGAAAGTGTATTTCATAATAAAAAAAATAAAAGTATTGAGTGAAAAACAAAACAAAATGCCTTTTCCCCATAATAAAGACACATAAAAGTAAATTAAAAAAATCTGACATATTAGGAACCCTCACGTCCATAAGGACTGTCTCCATAAAAATATAACATGATCTACCCCTTCAGGTGAACTCGTAAAAAAAAAATATAAAAACTGTGCAAAAATGGTACTAATAAAAGTCAACTCTTTCCACAAAAAACAAGCCCCTACATAAGACAATTGCCTGACAAATAAAAAAATATATGGATTTAAAAAAATGTAGACATAAAAACATGATTTTATTTTCCAAAATGCTTTTATTTTGTAAAACTGAAATAAATGTAAAAACAGTAGACATATTAGGTATCACTGTATCTGTAATTACCTTCTCTATCACATGATCTACCCCCTCAGTTGAATTTCATTGAAAAAAAAATATTAATTGCCTAAACAACCATTTTTTGTTCACCTTGTCCCAAAAAAGTGCAATATTGAATAATCAAAAAATCATATGTAACCAAAAATAGTATAAATAACAACGTCTCCTCGTCCCACAAGAAACGATCCCCTACAATAAACGATTGCCCCTGTTTCCATTATGCAAAGTTAAAACTTCTTACTTTATTTCTCTTGAAAGGGTTAACATATACTGTTTATAACTGTGTTACTGCATTTTATACGTATGTTGTGATATATATCCTGTTAATTTGCACTGTACTTGCAAGGCTCTGTGGAAAGGGTTAATGAATATTGAGAGACTTTTGGGACTTTGAATAAGAAGCGGGTAATTTTTCACAGCTATCATAGGCTTTAAAGAAGAGCCTGTTTTGGAGGGAAAAAGCCAGACATTGTTTATCACCAAAACCAGACAGACTGCTCTTATGACAGTCTGTCATGACTAGCGTTTTTCTTTTCTGGTGCTGAGTTCCGTCCTAGGGGCTCAAATCCGGAAAAGAACTGATCAGTTTTATCCCCATGCATCCTGAATGGAGAGCAATCCGTTCAGGATGCATCAGGATGTCTTCAGTTCAGTCTTTTTGACTGATCAGTCTTTTCAGAAAACCGTAGCATGTTGTATTTTTACCTCCGGCCAAAAATCCTGAACACTTTGACTGAACGCCGGATCCAGTCTTTTTCCCATTGACTTGCATTAACGCCGGATCCGGCGCTGTGTGTTCAGTCAAACCGGATACGGCTTTTGCATGTTAAACCCGAAAAATGTGAAAAAAAAAGTTAAAGTCCACAAATGGCGGATCCGTTTTTTCCAATGCATTTTTTCATTTTGATCAAAATCCTGATCAGGATTCAAATGTAATTCGTTTTCACATGTTTTTCCGGATCCGGCGGGCAGTTCAGGTGTCGGAATTGAACGCCGGATTAAAACAACGCTAGTGTGAAAGTAGCCTTAGCTATGTTGTTATGAATGGAAACTTGTTTTTTTTTTTTTTTTTTTTTTTATAAATTTTTTATTTAAAGTAATAAAACATAACAAATTATAAAGTGGTACATATACAAGTGTCTTATATCTCCAGCATGACATAGTAATAATATTGTACATCAAGATATACTTGTACAACATGGTATTTTGTACAACGAGGCAGAGTCCCAGTAGGTTTAATCTTGACCCTCTATAGATAAATAAATGAAGATATAGTAATTCCCTTTATATCGTATCTAGTCTATGATAGCAGTTATATTAATCCTTCAAATTATAAACAGAGCTTCCATAAGGTGCTATCCTGTACTAGTATAAGACCGGGTAATTGTAACTTTAGCTATCTCGTTTCAGGAGCCTATATTCTGACCATAGTTTCCATTGTTTAGAAAACGTGTTGTGGGTACGTGTTTCCCAAGAGGATATTTCCTCAAATCTGAACAGCTGATCAACCTTCAGTTTCCATTGTTCCAAAGATGGAATAGAGGTTGATAACCAGAATTTAGGCACTAATAGACGTGCTGCTATCAACAGTTGTCTAAATAGAAATGAGGGATAGGGGGGGGATTTGTTTATATCTATGTTGAGTAGGGCTAAAGTCGGGGAAATCTGTATATTTGAGTGACAAATCAGATTGCTCTTATCAAATATGGATTGCCACCATTTATTAATTATGGGGCAAGACCACCATATGTGGTAGAACGAGCCTCTATCTTCAAGGCATCTCCAACATTGGTCTGTCGCCACATCTGAATAATGGGAAGTCACATCTGGGGTTCTATACCATCTGGTTAATATTTTATAACCATTCTCCTGTATACGCACACAGCGAGATGATTTATGTGGAGAAAGCATAATTTTTGGTAAGTCAGAGAATGCGAAATCAAGGCTTAAATCCTTTTCCCAGCATCCAATAAAGGCTGGTTTGACTAGTGATGGGGGGTTATTGAGTTTTCCATATAGTTGTGAGATCAACCTTTCCGGTGGGTTAGGGTGGGTAAGAAGAGATTCTATCCAGACCAGGGGTCTCAGCCGATCTTTATTTGAGATGTGTAGAGATATATAAGAGTAGATATATAAGCTAGCGGATAAACACTGTTTGTGAGGGTTTAATTTAGTTTGAATCTCTTTGACTGTGAGAGGAGTATTTTCAGCTTGGTGAAGGCCAAATATGGATATACTAGATTCTCTAATGTCACGTGGGGTGCAATCTCTAATTACTGGGAGAGATGTACCTATGACATCTCCCACCGAAAGGGTTGGTGATGGAAATGGTATTGAGCAATGTGAGGATTGAAGATGTTTCCAAGCTTTGAGAGTAGCCTGTATTATTGGAAAGGGACAGGAGGGTATTTTATTCTGGCTGGAATTCCCTAGAAGGAGAGACCGAAAGGGTTGACCTACAAGTTCTTGTTCCATTGCTACCCAAGATTTAGGATTAGGTGTTCTGAGCCAATCTATTGCTCTGGATAGTAAGACGGCTCTGCCGTATATTTCAGGATCTGGGAAGGCTATGCCTCCTGAATGTTTAGGGCGTGTTAATAAGGCGTAAGAGAGTCTAGGTTTTTTTTGGGTCCAGATGAATGAACTAAAAAGTTTTCTGAGGGAGACATAATAAGACTTAGGGACTGGTATGGGTAAAACCTGCTGGATATAAGTAAGGCGAGGTAAAATTAGTGAGGCCAGAAGGTTTTTACGACCAAACCATGATATCGTAGGTATATTTAGTCTATTTATGTCAGTGGTAAGAGATTGTAAAAGGGGCAAATAATTAAGTGTAAAAAGTTCAGATGGATTGGGGCTTATCTTGACTCCCAGATAGGTGATAAATGGAGATGACCAGTCGAAGGGTGAGTTTTCTTTTAGAGTCATTTGGTTTCTATGAGAGATCTTCACACATATCACTAAGGATTTTTGTTTGTTTATTTTAAAGTTTGACAATAGGCTATATGTTTCTAGGTGTTTTTGGATTAAGGGGAGTGAAGTACTGGGATTGGATGTCATAATCATTATGTCGTCTGCGAAAGCCGCAAGTTTGTGGTTTTGGTCACCCAATATGACTCCATGAATGTCCCGGTCTGCTCTCAGTCTAGCAAGAAGGGGTTCCAGGGCTAAAACAAAAAGTAGGGGCGAGAGGGGACATCCCTGGCGAGTGCCATTTTTTATGCTAAAAGGGTCGGTTAGGTCTCCATTGATTAGTACTGATGCTGAAGCTTGGGAGTACATTGCAAAGGTTGCTTGTACAAAGGGATCAGGCAGGCCAAACCTAAGTAAGATTTGTTTTAAATATAACCAGCCAATTCTATCGAATGCTTTTTCTGCATCTGTGCTTAAAAGAAGCAACGGCTTTGACCGTAAAGAAGAGTAGTAAAGCACATTTAAGACTCTAGCTGTGTTGTCTCTACCCTCCCTTCCTCTAACAAAACCCACCTGATCCCTGTGTACAAGCAGAGGAAGCAACGTCGCAAGGCGGTTTGCTAACATTTTCGCAAGTAACTTGAGATCAATGTTAAGAAGTGAGATGGGCCTATAGCTTGCGCATTGTTTGGGGTTTTTCCCTTCTTTGGGGATTAAAGTTATGTGGGCCATTGTCATATCTCTGGATAGATGTTTCCCCTGTAAAGCCATGTTGCAGACTGAGAGCAGATGCGGTAAAACCACTTGCTGGAATGTCTTGTAATAGGTCACTGGGAGTCCATCTGGGCCTGGGCTCTTACCATGTGGGGATTGGGCTAGTGCCTTAGTCAATTCCTCTAAGGTGAACTGGGATGCTAACTTAAGTTTATTTTCAGGTGTTAAGGTGGGCAGAGAGATTGAATCTAGAAAAGATGCAAGAAGATCTGAATGTGTTTCAGAATTCAGAGTAGGAGGGAGATTATATAATGTTTCATAAAACGAACGGAATTGATTTCCTATAAGTTTTGAAGAGTAAAGGGGGTTACCCTGGGGGGAGTCAAGTTGATGTATATAGTTTGTGGATCTTCTATCTTTTATTCTTCGCATCATAAATTTAGACGCTTTGTCCCCATGAGCATAAAATTTATGTTGGGAATTTAAGAAGTATTTGGCGGTGGACTGTTGTAATAGGGATTTCAGTTCTGCTTTTAAAGATGACAGTTCCGTAAAATGGGACTCTAAGAGAGATTTTTTGTGTGTTTTTTCTAAGGAATGAATCCTACTGTTCAAGGAATCTATTTTTTTGTTTCTTTCTTTTTTAAGGAATGCCCCAAGACTAATGAAGTGTCCTCTAATATAAGGTTTGTGGGCGTCCCAGAGCGATTGGTCTGAGGTTTCAGGTATTTTATTGATGGAGAAGTATTCCTTGAGTAGATCCAGTATCTTATCTCTAGTCTTAGGGGTGCTCAATATTGATTCATTTAGCCGCCATCTAAATTTACTTGGGTTGGGTGTAGGTGCTGAAATTGGGAGGAAAATGGGGGCATGGTCCGAAAGAAGTATAGAACCTATTTTGGGATTATGACAGAGTTGGAGGTGTTCCTTAGACACAAATAGGTAGTCCAATCTATGATATGACTGGTGGGGATGGGAGTAAAACGTGTAATCTTTTGCGTCTGAATTGAATACACGCCATACATCTATGAGGTTTAAATTCCAAAAGCTTTCTTTTATAAAACGTAATGTTCTATGAGACAAGCTCGATTTGCTGGAAGAGGAATCTAGGATGGGATTTAGAGTTGCGTTTAGGTCTCCTCCAACTACTATCAAACCTTCAGCAAAGGATTCTATTAGGTAAAATATCTTCGTAAACCAAGTATGTTGGCCTGTGTTAGGGGCGTATAAGTTTATGATGGTGTAAGTTTGGGGACCTATAGAGCCCTTCACTAATAGATATTTCCCTTCTGGGTCTTGGAGATGGGAAATATATTTAAAGGGAATCTTCCTCTGGAATCCAATGCTCACCCCCCCGGATGCAGCAGAATTACCTCCACAGTGAAACCAAAGGGGGTAGTTGGAAAAGGATAAGTTGGGGTAATGGTTAAATTTGAAATGAGTCTCCTGTAGGAGGAGGACACTGGCCCCAGCTTTGCGCAGTAATGTGAAAATTTGGCTCCTCTTTGAAGGGGAGTTAAAGCCCTTCACATTATAGGACGTAAATAACAAGTCAGCCATTCGGTTTGATGTTTGGGACACTACCTT